>NC_137514.1:16292500-17492500 GCF_041902795.1 Electrophorus electricus | reverse complement strand
GAAAAGAGTTTATCCAGGGGAGAACAAGTTGTTTTAACATGGTTCTAATGTGACCCTTGAAAGTAACTGCAACTCTGTTTTTACACCTCTAACCACAAGGAGGCAACGTTTCCACGCATTATAATTGGCTTATACATAGTTTCAGAGCAAGAAATATTGTATTTAACCAAATTGAATAGCTTAAACACTGTTTCAGGCAAGAGATTGTGTTTTAGACTAAAAGGGAATGCATTATA
Organism: Electrophorus electricus; assembly: GCF_041902795.1. Lineage (NCBI taxonomy): Eukaryota > Metazoa > Chordata > Actinopteri > Gymnotiformes > Gymnotidae > Electrophorus > Electrophorus electricus. The sequence goes on along the minus strand of NC_137514.1, from coordinate 17,492,264 downwards.
AGAAGAATCTTTACTTTGAAACTCTGTTCTTTACCTTTTTCACACTATGAAACAGCTTTGTATTCACCTTAAACACTGTTTCAGGGCAAGAGATTGTGTTTTAGACTAAAATGGAATGCATTATAAGAAGAATCTTTACTTTGAAACTCTGTTGTTTACCTTTTTCACACTATGAAACAGCTTTGTATTCACCTTAAACACTGTTTCAGGGCAAGAGATTGTGTTTTAGACTAAAAGGGAATGCATTATAAGAAGAATCTTTGCTTTGAAACTCTGTTCTTTACCTTTTTCACACTATGAAACAGCTTTGTATTCACCTTCAACACTGTTTCAGGGCAAGAGATTGTGTTTTAGACTAAAACGGAATGCATTATAAGAAGAATCTTTACTTTGTAACTCTGTTCTTCACCTTTTTCACACTATGAAACAGCTTTGTATTCACCCTAAACACTGTTTCAGGGCAAGAGATTGTGTTTTAGACTAAAAGGGAATGCATTATAAGAAGAATCTTTACTTTGAAACTCTGAAGAAAACACATATTTCAAGTGAAACGAGTTTATACAGGGGTGAAACAAGTTGTTTGTAATATGAAAAATTAAAGTAATTGCAACTCTGTTTGTACACCTCTAACCACAAAGAAACAGGGCTTCCATGCATTGTAATCAGCTTATACACCGTTTCAGAGCAAGACATCTTGTTTTTAACCAAACTGAATAACTTACAATATCCTAAGAAAACACATATTTCAAGTGAAAAGAGTTTATCCAGGGGAGAACAAATTGTTTTAACATGGTTCTAATGTGACCCTTGAAAGTAACTGCAACTCTGTTTTTACAACTCTAACCACAAGGAGGCAACGTTTCCACGCATTATAATTGGCTTATACATAGTTTCAGAGCAAGAAATATTGTATTTAACCAAATTGAATAGCTTAAACACTGTTTCAGGCAAGAGATTGTGTTTTAGACTAAAAGGGAATGCATTATAAGAAGAATCTTTACTTTGAAACTCTGTTCTTTACCTTTTTCACACTATGAAACAGCTTTGTATTCACCTTAAACACTGTTTCAGGGCAAGAGATTGTGTTTTAGACTAAAAGGGAATGCATTATAAGAAGAATCTTTACTTTGAAACTCTGTTTCAAACTCTGAAGAAAACACATATTTCAAGTGAAACGAGTTTATACAGAGGTGAAACAAGTTGTTTGTAATATGACCAATTAAAGTAATTGCATCTCTGTTTGTACACCTCTAACCACAAAGAAACAGGGCTTCCATGCATTGTAATCAGCTTATACACCGTTTCAGAGCAAGACATCTTGTTTTTAACCAAACTGAATAACTTACAATATCCTAAGAAAACACATATTTCAAGTGAAAAGAGTTTATCCAGGGGAGAACAAGTTGTTTTAACATGGTTCTAATGTGACCCTTGAAAGTAACTGCAACTCTGTTTTTACACCTCTAACCACAAGGAGGCAACGTTTCCACGCATTATAATTGGCTTATACATAGTTTCAGAGCAAGAAATATTGTATTTAACCAAATTGAATAGCTTAAACACTGTTTCAGGCAAGAGATTGTGTTTTAGACTAAAAGGGAATGCATTATAAGAAGAATCTTTACTTTGAAACTCTGTTCTTTACCTTTTTCACACTATGAAACAGCTTTGTATTCACCTTAAACACTGTTTCAGGGCAAGAGATTGTGTTTTAGACTAAAATGGAATGCATTATAAGAAGAATCTTTACTTTGAAACTCTGTTGTTTACCTTTTTCACACTATGAAACAGCTTTGTATTCACCTTAAACACTGTTTCAGGGCAAGAGATTGTGTTTTAGACTAAAAGGGAATGCATTATAAGAAGAATCTTTGCTTTGAAACTCTGTTCTTTACCTTTTTCACACTATGAAACAGCTTTGTATTCACCTTCAACACTGTTTCAGGGCAAGAGATTGTGTTTTAGACTAAAACGGAATGCATTATAAGAAGAATCTTTACTTTGTAACTCTGTTCTTCACCTTTTTCACACTATGAAACAGCTTTGTATTCACCCTAAACACTGTTTCAGGGCAAGAGATTGTGTTTTAGACTAAAAGGGAATGCATTATAAGAAGAATCTATACTTTGAAACTCTGAAGAAAACACATATTTCAAGTGAAACGAGTTTATACAGGGGTGAAACAAGTTGTTTGTAATATGACCAATTAAAGTAATTGCAACTCTGTTTGTACACCTCTAACCACAAAGAAACAGGGCTTCCATGCATTGTAATCAGCTTATACACCGTTTCAGAGCAAGACATCTTGTTTTTAACCAAACTGAATAACTTACAATATCCTAAGAAAACACATATTTCAAGTGAAAAGAGTTTATCCAGGGGAGAACAAATTGTTTTAACATGGTTCTAATGTGACCCTTGAAAGTAACTGCAACTCTGTTTTTACAACTCTAACCACAAGGAGGCAACGTTTCCACGCATTATAATTGGCTTATACATAGTTTCAGAGCAAGAAATATTGTATTTAACCAAATTGAATAGCTTAAACACTGTTTCAGGCAAGAGATTGTGTTTTAGACTAAAAGGGAATGCATTATAAGAAGAATCTTTACTTTGAAACTCTGTTCTTTACCTTTTTCACACTATGAAACAGCTTTGTATTCACCTTAAACACTGTTTCAGGGCAAGAGATTGTGTTTTAGACTAAAATGGAATGCATTATAAGAAGAATCTTTACTTTGAAACTCTGTTGTTTACCTTTTTCACACTATGAAACAGCTTTGTATTCACCTTAAACACTGTTTCAGGGCAAGAGATTGTGTTTTAGACTAAAAGGGAATGCATTATAAGAAGAATCTTTGCTTTGAAACTCTGTTCTTTACCTTTTTCACACTATGAAACAGCTTTGTATTCACCTTCAACACTGTTTCAGGGCAAGAGATTGTGTTTTAGACTAAAACGGAATGCATTATAAGAAGAATCTTTACTTTGTAACTCTGTTCTTCACCTTTTTCACACTATGAAACAGCTTTGTATTCACCCTAAACACTGTTTCAGGGCAAGAGATTGTGTTTTAGACTAAAAGGGAATGCATTATAAGAAGAATCTTTACTTTGAAACTCTGAAGAAAACACATATTTCAAGTGAAACGAGTTTATACAGGGGTGAAACAAGTTGTTTGTAATATGACCAATTAAAGTAATTGCAACTCTGTTTGTACACCTCTAACCACAAAGAAACAGGGCTTCCATGCATTGTAATCAGCTTATACACCGTTTCAGAGCAAGACATCTTGTTTTTAACCAAACTGAATAACTTACAATATCCTAAGAAAACACATATTTCAAGTGAAAAGAGTTTATCCAGGGGAGAACAAATTGTTTTAACATGGTTCTAATGTGACCCTTGAAAGTAACTGCAACTCTGTTTTTACAACTCTAACCACAAGGAGGCAACGTTTCCACGCATTATAATTGGCTTATACATAGTTTCAGAGCAAGAAATATTGTATTTAACCAAATTGAATAGCTTAAACATTGTTTCAGGCAAGAGATTGTGTTTTAGACTAAAAGGGAATGCATTATAAGAAGAATCTTTACTTTGAAACTCTGTTCTTTACCTTTTTCACACTATGAAACAGCTTTGTATTCACCTTAAACACTGTTTCAGGGCAAGAGATTGTGTTTTAGACTAAAATGGAATGCATTATAAGAAGAATCTTTACTTTGAAACTCTGTTGTTTACCTTTTTCACACTATGAAACAGCTTTGTATTCACCTTAAACACTGTTTCAGGGCAAGAGATTGTGTTTTAGACTAAAAGGGAATGCATTATAAGAAGAATCTTTACTTTGAAACTCTGTTCTTTACCTTTTTCACACTATGAAACAGCTTTGTATTCACCTTAAACACTGTTTCAGGGCAAGAGATTGTGTTTTAGACTAAAAGGGAATGCATTATAAGAAGAATCTTTACTTTGAAACTCTGTTTCAAACTCTGAAGAAAACACATATTTCAAGTGAAACGAGTTTATACAGGGGTGAAACAAGTTGTTTGTAATATGACCAATTAAAGTAATTGCATCTCTGTTTGTACACCTCTAACCACAAAGAAACAGGGCTTCCATGCATTGTAATCAGCTTATACACCGTTTCAGAGCAAGACATCTTGTTTTTAACCAAACTGAATAACTTACAATATCCTAAGAAAACACATATTTCAAGTGAAAAGAGTTTATCCAGGGGAGAACAAGTTGTTTTAACATGGTTCTAATGTGACCCTTGAAAGTAACTGCAACTCTGTTTTTACACCTCTAACCACAAGGAGGCAACGTTTCCACGCATTATAATTGGCTTATACATAGTTTCAGAGTAAGAAATATTGTATTTAACCAAATTGAATAGCTTAAACACTGTTTCAGGCAAGAGATTGCGTTTTAGACTAAAAGGGAATGCATTATAAGAAGAATCTTTACTTTGAAACTCTGTTCTTTACCTTTTTCACACTATGAAACAGCTTTGTATTCACCTTAAACACTGTTTCAGGGCAAGAGATTGTGTTTTAGACTAAAATGGAATGCATTATAAGAAGAATCTTTACTTTGAAACTCTGTTGTTTACCTTTTTCACACTATGAAACAGCTTTGTATTCACCTTAAACACTGTTTCAGGGCAAGAGATTGTGTTTTAGACTAAAAGGGAATGCATTATAAGAAGAATCTTTGCTTTGAAACTCTGTTCTTTACCTTTTTCACACTATGAAACAGCTTTGTATTCACCTTCAACACTGTTTCAGGGCAAGAGATTGTGTTTTAGACTAAAACGGAATGCATTATAAGAAGAATCTTTACTTTGTAACTCTGTTCTTCACCTTTTTCACACTATGAAACAGCTTTGTATTCACCCTAAACACTGTTTCAGGGCAAGAGATTGTGTTTTAGACTAAAAGGGAATGCATTATAAGAAGAATCTTTACTTTGAAACTCTGAAGAAAACACATATTTCAAGTGAAACGAGTTTATACAGGGGTGAAACAAGTTGTTTGTAATATGACCAATTAAAGTAATTGCAACTCTGTTTGTACACCTCTAACCACAAAGAAACAGGGCTTCCATGCATTGTAATCAGCTTATACACCGTTTCAGAGCAAGACATCTTGTTTTTAACCAAACTGAATAACTTACAATATCCTAAGAAAACACATATTTCAAGTGAAAAGAGTTTATCCAGGGGAGAACAAATTGTTTTAACATGGTTCTAATGTGACCCTTGAAAGTAACTGCAACTCTGTTTTTACAACTCTAACCACAAGGAGGCAACGTTTCCACGCATTATAATTGGCTTATACATAGTTTCAGAGCAAGAAATATTGTATTTAACCAAATTGAATAGCTTAAACACTGTTTCAGGCAAGAGATTGTGTTTTAGACTAAAAGGGAATGCATTATAAGAAGAATCTTTACTTTGAAACTCTGTTCTTTACCTTTTTCACACTATGAAACAGCTTTGTATTCACCTTAAACACTGTTTCAGGGCAAGAGATTGTGTTTTAGACTAAAATGGAATGCATTATAAGAAGAATCTTTACTTTGAAACTCTGTTGTTTACCTTTTTCACACTATGAAACAGCTTTGTATTCACCTTAAACACTGTTTCAGGGCAAGAGATTGTGTTTTAGACTAAAAGGGAATGCATTATAAGAAGAATCTTTGCTTTGAAACACTGTTCTTTACCTTTTTCACACTATGAAACAGCTTTGTATTCACCTTCAACACTGTTTCAGGGCAAGAGATTATGTTTTAGACTAAAACGGAATGCATTATAAGAAGAATCTTTACTTTGAAACTCTGTTCTTCACCTTTTTCACACTATGAAACAGCTTTGTATTCACCCTAAACACTGTTTCAGGGCAAGAGATTGTGTTTTAGACTAAAAGGGAATGCATTATAAGAAGAATCTTTACTTTGAAACTCTGAAGAAAACACATATTTCAAGTGAAACGAGTTTATACAGGGGTGAAACAAGTTGTTTGTAATATGACCAATTAAAGTAATTGCAACTCTGTTTGTACACCTCTAACCACAAAGAAACAGGGCTTCCATGCATTGTAATCAGCTTATACACCGTTTCAGAGCAAGACATCTTGTTTTTAACCAAACTGAATAACTTACAATATCCTAAGAAAACACATATTTCAAGTGAAAAGAGTTTATCCAGGGGAGAACAAATTGTTTTAACATGGTTCTAATGTGACCCTTGAAAGTAACTGCAACTCTGTTTTTACAACTCTAACCACAAGGAGGCAACGTTTCCACGCATTATAATTGGCTTATACATAGTTTCAGAGCAAGAAATATTGTATTTAACCAAATTGAATAGCTTAAACACTGTTTCAGGCAAGAGATTGTGTTTTAGACTAAAAGGGAATGCATTATAAGAAGAATCTTTACTTTGAAACTCTGTTCTTTACCTTTTTCACACTATGAAACAGCTTTGTATTCACCTTAAACACTGTTTCAGGGCAAGAGATTGTGTTTTAGACTAAAATGGAATGCATTATAAGAAGAATCTTTACTTTGAAACTCTGTTGTTTACCTTTTTCACACTATGAAACAGCTTTGTATTCACCTTAAACACTGTTTCAGGGCAAGAGATTGTGTTTTAGACTAAAAGGGAATGCATTATAAGAAGAATCTTTGCTTTGAAACTCTGTTCTTTACCTTTTTCACACTATGAAACAGCTTTGTATTCACCTTCAACACTGTTTCAGGGCAAGAGATTGTGTTTTAGACTAAAAGGGAATGCATTATAAGAAGAATCTTTACTTTGAAACTATGTTTCAAACTCTGAAGAAAACACATATTTCAAGTGAAACGAGTTTATACAGGGGTGAAACAAGTTGTTTGTAATATGACCAATTAAAGTAATTGCAACTCTGTTTGTACACCTCTAACCACAAAGAAACAGGGCTTCCATGCTTTGTAATCAGCTTATACACCGTTTCAGAGCAAGACATCTTGTTTTTAACCAAACTGAATAACTTACAATATCCTAAGAAAACACATATTTCAAGTGAAAAGAGTTTATCCAGGGGAGAACAAGTTGTTTTAACATGGTTCTAATGTGACCCTTGAAAGTAACTGCAACTCTGTTTTTACACCTCTAACCACAAGGAGGCAACGTTTCCACGCATTATAATTGGCTTATACATAGTTTCAGAGCAAGAAATATTGTATTTAACCAAATTGAATAGCTTAAACACTGTTTCAGGCAAGAGATTGTGTTTTAGACTAAAAGGGAATGCATTATAAGAAGAATCTTTACTTTGAAACTCTGTTCTTTACCTTTTTCACACTATGAAACAGCTTGTATTCACCCTAAACACTGTTTCAGGGCAAGAGATTGTGTTTTAGACTAAAAGGGAATGCATTATAAGAAGAATCTTTACTTTGAAACTCTGTTCTTTACCTTTTTCACTCTATGAAACAGCTTTGTATTCACCTTAAACACTGTTTCAGGGCAAGAGATTGTGTTTTAGACTAAAAGGGAAAGCATTATAAGAAGAATCTTTACTTTGAAACTCTGTTCTTTACCTTTTTCACACTATGAAACAGCTTGTATTCACCCTAAACACTGTTTCAGGGCAAGAGATTGTGTTTTAGACTAAAAGGGAATGCATTATAAGAAGAATCTTTACTTTGAAACTCTGTTCTTTACCTTTTTCACTCTATGAAACAGCTTTGTATTCACCTTAAACACTGTTTCAGGGCAAGAGATTGTGTTTTAGACTAAAAGGGAAAGCATTATAAGAAGAATCTTTACTTTGAAACTCTGTTCTTCACCTTTTTCACACTATGAAACAGCTTTGTATTCACCTTAAACACAGTTTCAGGGCAAGAGATTGTGTTTTAGACTAAAAGGGAATGCATTATAAGAAGAATCTTTACTTTGAAACTATGTTTCAAACTCTGAAGAAAACACATATTTCAAGTGAAACGAGTTTATACAGGGGTGAAACAAGTTGTTTGTAATATGACCAATTAAAGTAATTGCAACTCTGTTTGTACACCTCTAACCACAAAGAAACAGGGCTTCCATGCTTTGTAATCAGCTTATACACCGTTTCAGAGCAAGACATCTTGTTTTTAACCAAACTGAATAACTTACAATATCCTAAGAAAACACATATTTCAAGTGAAAAGAGTTTATCCAGGGGAGAACAAATTGTTTTAACATGGTTCTAATGTGACCCTTGAAAGTAACTGCAACTCTGTTTTTACAACTCTAACCACAAGGAGGCAACGTTTCCACGCATTATAATTGGCTTATACATAGTTTCAGAGCAAGAAATATTGTATTTAACCAAATTGAATAGCTTAAACACTGTTTCAGGCAAGAGATTGTGTTTTAGACTAAAAGGGAATGCATTATAAGAAGAATCTTTACTTTGAAACTCTGTTCTTTACCTTTTTCACACTATGAAACAGCTTTGTATTCACCTTAAACACTGTTTCAGGGCAAGAGATTGTGTTTTAGACTAAAATGGAATGCATTATAAGAAGAATCTTTACTTTGAAACTCTGTTGTTTACCTTTTTCACACTATGAAACAGCTTTGTATTCACCTTAAACACTGTTTCAGGGCAAGAGATTGTGTTTTAGACTAAAAGGGAATGCATTATAAGAAGAATCTTTGCTTTGAAACTCTGTTCTTTACCTTTTTCACACTATGAAACAGCTTTGTATTCACCTTCAACACTGTTTCAGGGCAAGAGATTGTGTTTTAGACTAAAAGGGAATGCATTATAAGAAGAATCTTTACTTTGAAACTATGTTTCAAACTCTGAAGAAAACACATATTTCAAGTGAAACGAGTTTATACAGGGGTGAAACAAGTTGTTTGTAATATGACCAATTAAAGTAATTGCAACTCTGTTTGTACACCTCTAACCACAAAGAAACAGGGCTTCCATGCTTTGTAATCAGCTTATACACCGTTTCAGAGCAAGACATCTTGTTTTTAACCAAACTGAATAACTTACAATATCCTAAGAAAACACATATTTCAAGTGAAAAGAGTTTATCCAGGGGAGAACAAGTTGTTTTAACATGGTTCTAATGTGACCCTTGAAAGTAACTGCAACTCTGTTTTTACACCTCTAACCACAAGGAGGCAACGTTTCCACGCATTATAATTGGCTTATACATAGTTTCAGAGCAAGAAATATTGTATTTAACCAAATTGAATAGCTTAAACACTGTTTCAGGCAAGAGATTGTGTTTTAGACTAAAAGGGAATGCATTATAAGAAGAATCTTTACTTTGAAACTCTGTTCTTTACCTTTTTCACACTATGAAACAGCTTGTATTCACCCTAAACACTGTTTCAGGGCAAGAGATTGTGTTTTAGACTAAAAGGGAATGCATTATAAGAAGAATCTTTACTTTGAAACTCTGTTCTTTACCTTTTTCACTCTATGAAACAGCTTTGTATTCACCTTAAACACTGTTTCAGGGCAAGAGATTGTGTTTTAGACTAAAAGGGAAAGCATTATAAGAAGAATCTTTACTTTGAAACTCTGTTCTTTACCTTTTTCACACTATGAAACAGCTTGTATTCACCCTAAACACTGTTTCAGGGCAAGAGATTGTGTTTTAGACTAAAAGGGAATGCATTATAAGAAGAATCTTTACTTTGAAACTCTGTTCTTTACCTTTTTCACTCTATGAAACAGCTTTGTATTCACCTTAAACACTGTTTCAGGGCAAGAGATTGTGTTTTAGACTAAAAGGGAAAGCATTATAAGAAGAATCTTTACTTTGAAACTCTGTTCTTCACCTTTTTCACACTATGAAACAGCTTTGTATTCACCTTAAACACAGTTTCAGGGCAAGAGATTGTGTTTTAGACTAAAAGGGAATGCATTATAAGAAGAATATCTACTTTGAAACTCTGTTCTTTACCTTTTTCACTCTATGAAACTGCTTTGTATTCACCTTAAACACTGTTTCAGGGCAAGAGATTGTGTTTTAGACTAAAACGGAATGCATTATAAGAAGAATCTTTACTTTGTAACTCTGTTCTTCACCTTTTTCACACTATAAAACAGCTTTGTATTCACCTTAAACACAGTTTCAGGGCAAGAGATTGTGTTTTAGACTAAAAGGGAATGCATTATAAGAAGAATCTTTACTTTGAAACTCTGTTCTTTACCTTTTTCACACTATGAAACAGCTTTGTATTCAACCTAAACACTGTTTTAGGGCAAGAGATTGTGTTTTAGACTAAAAGGGAATGCATTATAAGAAGAATCTTTACTTTGAAACTCTGTTCTTTACCTTTTTCACACTATGAAACAGCTTTGTATTCACCTTAAACACTGTTTCAGGGCAAGAGATTGTGTTTTAGACTAAAAGGGAAAGCATTATAAGAAGAATCTTTACTTTGAAACTCTGTTCTTCACCTTTTTCACACTATGAAACAGCTTTGTATTCACCTTAAACACAGTTTCAGGGCAAGAGATTGTGTTTTAGACTAAAAGGGAATGCATTATAAGAAGAATATCTACTTTGAAACTCTGTTCTTTACCTTTTTCACTCTATGAAACAGCTTTGTATTCACCTTAAACACTGTTTCAGGGCAAGAGATTGTGTTTTAGACTAAAACGGAATGCATTATAAGAAGAATCTTTACTTTGTAACTCTGTTCTTCACCTTTTTCACACTATAAAACAGCTTTGTATTCACCTTAAACACAGTTTCAGGGCAAGAGATTGTGTTTTAGACTAAAAGGGAATGCATTATAAGAAGAATCTTTACTTTGAAACTCTGTTCTTTACCTTTTTCACACTATGAAACAGCTTTGTATTCACCTTAAACACTGTTTCAGGGCAAGAGATTGTGTTTTAGACTAAAAGGGAATGCATTATAAGAAGAATCTTTACTTTGAAACTCTGTTTCAAACTCTGAAGAAAACACATATTTCAAGTGAAACGAGTTTATACAGGGGTGAAACAAGTTGTTTGTAATATGACCAATTAAAGTAATTGCATCTCTGTTTGTACACCTCTAACCACAAAGAAACAGGGCTTCCATGCATTGTAATCAGCTTATACACCGTTTCAGAGCAAGACATCTTGTTTTTAACCAAACTGAATAACTTACAATATCCTAAGAAAACACATATTTCAAGTGAAAAGAGTTTATCCAGGGGAGAACAAGTTGTTTTAACATGGTTCTAATGTGACCCTTGAAAGTAACTGCAACTCTGTTTTTACACCTCTAACCACAAGGAGGCAACGTTTCCACGCATTATAATTGGCTTATACATAGTTTCAGAGCAAGAAATATTGTATTTAACCAAATTGAATAGCTTAAACACTGTTTCAGGCAAGAGATTGTGTTTTAGACTAAAAGGGAATGCATTATAAGAAGAATCTTTACTTTGAAACTCTGTTCTTTACCTTTTTCACACTATGAAACAGCTTTGTATTCACCTTAAACACTGTTTCAGGGCAAGAGATTGTGTTTTAGACTAAAATGGAATGCATTATAAGAAGAATCTTTACTTTGAAACTCTGTTGTTTACCTTTTTCACACTATGAAACAGCTTTGTATTCACCTTAAACACTGTTTCAGGGCAAGAGATTGTGTTTTAGACTAAAAGGGAATGCATTATAAGAAGAATCTTTACTTTGAAACTCTGAAGAAAACACATATTTCAAGTGAAACGAGTTTATACAGGGGTGAAACAAGTTGTTTGTAATATGACCAATTAAAGTAATTGCAACTCTGTTTGTACACCTCTAACCACAAAGAAACAGGGCTTCCATGCATTGTAATCAGCTTATACACCGTTTCAGAGCAAGACATCTTGTTTTTAACCAAACTGAATAACTTACAATATCCTAAGAAAACACATATTTCAAGTGAAAAGAGTTTATCCAGGGGAGAACAAATTGTTTTAACATGGTTCTAATGTGACCCTTGAAAGTAACTGCAACTCTGTTTTTACAACTCTAACCACAAGGAGGCAACGTTTCCACGCATTATAATTGGCTTATACATAGTTTCAGAGCAAGAAATATTGTATTTAACCAAATTGAATAGCTTAAACACTGTTTCAGGCAAGAGATTGTGTTTTAGACTAAAAGGGAATGCATTATAAGAAGAATCTTTACTTTGAAACTCTGTTCTTTACCTTTTTCACACTATGAAACAGCTTTGTATTCACCTTAAACACTGTTTCAGGGCAAGAGATTGTGTTTTAGACTAAAATGGAATGCATTATAAGAAGAATCTTTACTTTGAAACTCTGTTGTTTACCTTTTTCACACTATGAAACAGCTTTGTATTCACCTTAAACACTGTTTCAGGGCAAGAGATTGTGTTTTAGACTAAAAGGGAATGCATTATAAGAAGAATCTTTGCTTTGAAACTCTGTTCTTTACCTTTTTCACACTATGAAACAGCTTTGTATTCACCTTCAACACTGTTTCAGGGCAAGAGATTGTGTTTTAGACTAAAACGGAATGCATTATAAGAAGAATCTTTACTTTGTAACTCTGTTCTTCACCTTTTTCACACTATGAAACAGCTTTGTATTCACCCTAAACACTGTTTCAGGGCAAGAGATTGTGTTTTAGACTAAAAGGGAATGCATTATAAGAAGAATCTTTACTTTGAAACTCTGAAGAAAACACATATTTCAAGTGAAACGAGTTTATACAGGGGTGAAACAAGTTGTTTGTAATATGACCAATTAAAGTAATTGCAACTCTGTTTGTACACCTCTAACCACAAAGAAACAGGGCTTCCATGCATTGTAATCAGCTTATACACCGTTTCAGAGCAAGACATCTTGTTTTTAACCAAACTGAATAACTTACAATATCCTAAGAAAACACATATTTCAAGTGAAAAGAGTTTATCCAGGGGAGAACAAATTGTTTTAACATGGTTCTAATGTGACCCTTGAAAGTAACTGCAACTCTGTTTTTACAACTCTAACCACAAGGAGGCAACGTTTCCACGCATTATAATTGGCTTATACATAGTTTCAGAGCAAGAAATATTGTATTTAACCAAATTGAATAGCTTAAACATTGTTTCAGGCAAGAGATTGTGTTTTAGACTAAAAGGGAATGCATTATAAGAAGAATCTTTACTTTGAAACTCTGTTCTTTACCTTTTTCACACTATGAAACAGCTTTGTATTCACCTTAAACACTGTTTCAGGGCAAGAGATTGTGTTTTAGACTAAAATGGAATGCATTATAAGAAGAATCTTTGCTTTGAAACTCTGTTCTTTACCTTTTTCACACTATGAAACAGCTTTGTATTCACCTTAAACACTGTTTCAGGGCAAGAGATTGTGTTTTAGACTAAAAGGGAATGCATTATAAGAAGAATCTTTGCTTTGAAACTCTGTTCTTTACCTTTTTCACACTATGAAACAGCTTTGTATTCACCTTCAACACTGTTTCAGGGCAAGAGATTGTGTTTTAGACTAAAAGGGATTGCATTATAAGAAGAATCTTTACTTTGAAACTATGTTTCAAACTCTGAAGAAAACACATATTTCAAGTGAAACGAGTTTATACAGGGGTGAAACAAGTTGTTTGTAATATGACCAATTAAAGTAATTGCAACTCTGTTTGTACACCTCTAACCACAAAGAAACAGGGCTTCCATGCTTTGTAATCAGCTTATACACCGTTTCAGAGCAAGACATCTTGTTTTTAACCAAACTGAATAACTTACAATATCCTAAGAAAACACATATTTCAAGTGAAAAGAGTTTATCCAGGGGAGAACAAGTTGTTTTAACATGCTTCTAATGTGACCCTTGAAAGTAACTGCAACTCTGTTTTTACACCTCTAACCACAAGGAGGCAACGTTTCCACGCATTATAATTGGCTTATACATAGTTTCAGAGCAAGAAATATTGTATTTAACCAAATTGAATAGCTTAAACACTGTTTCAGGCAAGAGATTGTGTTTTAGACTAAAAGGGAATGCATTATAAGAAGAATCTTTACTTTGAAACTCTGTTCTTTACCTTTTTCACACTATGAAACAGCTTGTATTCACCCTAAACACTGTTTCAGGGCAAGAGATTGTGTTTTAGACTAAAAGGGAATGCATTATAAGAAGAATCTTTACTTTGAAACTCTGTTCTTTACCTTTTTCACTCTATGAAACAGCTTTGTATTCACCTTAAACACTGTTTCAGGGCAAGAGATTGTGTTTTAGACTAAAAGGGAAAGCATTATAAGAAGAATCTTTACTTTGAAACTCTGTTCTTTACCTTTTTCACACTATGAAACAGCTTGTATTCACCCTAAACACTGTTTCAGGGCAAGAGATTGTGTTTTAGACTAAAAGGGAATGCATTATAAGAAGAATCTTTACTTTGAAACTCTGTTCTTTACCTTTTTCACTCTATGAAACAGCTTTGTATTCACCTTAAACACTGTTTCAGGGCAAGAGATTGTGTTTTAGACTAAAAGGGAAAGCATTATAAGAAGAATCTTTACTTTGAAACTCTGTTCTTCACCTTTTTCACACTATGAAACAGCTTTGTATTCACCTTAAACACAGTTTCAGGGCAAGAGATTGTGTTTTAGACTAAAAGGGAATGCATTATAAGAAGAATATCTACTTTGAAACTCTGTTCTTTACCTTTTTCACTCTATGAAACTGCTTTGTATTCACCTTAAACACTGTTTCAGGGCAAGAGATTGTGTTTTAGACTAAAACGGAATGCATTATAAGAAGAATCTTTACTTTGTAACTCTGTTCTTCACCTTTTTCACACTATAAAACAGCTTTGTATTCACCTTAAACACAGTTTCAGGGCAAGAGATTGTGTTTTAGACTAAAAGGGAATGCATTATAAGAAGAATCTTTACTTTGAAACTCTGTTCTTTACCTTTTTCACACTATGAATCAGCTTTGTATTCAACCTAAACACTGTTTTAGGGCAAGAGATTGTGTTTTAGACTAAAAGGGAATGCATTATAAGAAGAATCTTTACTTTGAAACTCTGTTCTTTACCTTTTTCACACTATGAAACAGCTTTGTATTCACCTTAAACACTGTTTCAGGGCAAGAGATTGTGTTTTAGACTAAAAGGGAAAGCATTATAAGAAGAATCTTTACTTTGAAACTCTGTTATTCACCTTTTTCACACTATGAAACAGCTTTGTATTCACCTTAAACACAGTTTCAGGGCAAGAGATTGTGTTTTAGACTAAAAGGGAATGCATTATAAGAAGAATCTTTACTTTGTAACTCTGTTCTTCACCTTTTTCACACTATAAAACAGCTTTGTATTCACCTTAAACACAGTTTCAGGGCAAGAGATTGTGTTTTAGACTAAAAGGGAATGCATTATAAGAAGAATCTTTACTTTGAAACTCTGTTCTTTACCTTTTTCACACTATGAATCAGCTTTGTATTCAACCTAAACACTGTTTTAGGGCAAGAGATTGTGTTTTAGACTAAAAGGGAATGCATTATAAGAAGAATCTTTACTTTGAAACTCTGTTCTTTACCTTTTTCACACTATGAAACAGCTTTGTATTCACCTTAAACACTGTTTCAGGGCAAGAGATTGTGTTTTAGACTAAAAGGGAAAGCATTATAAGAAGAATCTTTACTTTGAAACTCTGTTCTTCACCTTTTTCACACTATGAAACAGCTTTGTATTCACCTTAAACACAGTTTCAGGGCAAGAGATTGTGTTTTAGACTAAAAGGGAATGCATTATAAGAAGAATCTTTACTTTGAAACTCTGTTCTTTACCTTTTTCACACTATGAAACAGCTTGTATTCACCCTAAACACTGTTTCAGGGCAAGAGATTGTGTTTTAGACTAAAAGGGAATGCATTATAAGAAGAATCTTTACTTTGAAACTCTGTTCTTTACCTTTTTCACTCTATGAAACAGCTTTGTATTCACCTTAAACACTGTTTCAGGGCAAGAGATTGTGTTTTAGACTAAAAGGGAAAGCATTATAAGAAGAATCTTTACTTTGAAACTCTGTTCTTCACCTTTTTCACACTATGAAACAGCTTTGTATTCACCTTAAACACAGTTTCAGGGCAAGAGATTGTGTTTTAGACTAAAAGGGAATGCATTATAAGAAGAATATCTACTTTGAAACTCTGTTCTTTACCTTTTTCACTCTATGAAACAGCTTTGTATTCACCTTAAACACTGTTTCAGGGCAAGAGATTGTGTTTTAGACTAAAAGGGAATGCATTATAAGAAGAATCTTTACTTTGAAACTCTGTTCTTTACCTTTTTCACACTATGAAACAGCTTTGTATTCACCTTAAACACTGTTTCAGGGCAAGAGATTGTGTTTTAGACTAAAAGGGAATGCATTATAAGAAGAATCTTTACTTTGAAACTCTGTTCTTTACCGTTTTCACACTATGAAACAGCTTTGTATTCAACCTAAACACTGTTTTAGGGCAAGAGATTGTGTTTTAGACTAAAAGGGAATGCATTATAAGAAGAATCTTTACTTTGTAACTCTGTTCTTTACCTTTTTCACACTATGAAACAGCTTTGTATTCACCTTAAACACTGTTTCAGGGCAAGAGATTGTGTTTTAGACTAAAAGGGAAAGCATTATAAGAAGAATCTTTACTTTGAAACTCTGTTCTTCACCTTTTTCACACTATGAAACAGCTTTGTATTCACCTTAAACACTGTTTCAGGGCAAGAGATTGTGTTTTGGACTAAAAGGGAAAGCATTATAAGAAGAATCTTTACTTTGAAACTCTGTTCTTCACCTTTTTCACACTATGAAACAGCTTTGTATTCACCTTCAACACTGTTTCAGGGCAAGAGATTGTGTTTTAGACTAAAAGGGAATGCATTATAAGAAGAATCTTTACTTTGAAACTATGTTTCAAACTCTGAAGAAAACACATATTTCAAGTGAAACGAGTTTATACAGGGGTGAAACAAGTTGTTTGTAATATGACCAATTAAATTAATTGCAACTCTGTTTGTACACCTCTAACCACAAAGAAACAGGGCTTCCATGCTTTGTAATCAGCTTATACACCGTTTCAGAGCAAGACATCTTGTTTTTAACCAAACTGAATAACTTACAATATCCTAAGAAAACACATATTTCAAGTGAAAAGAGTTTATCCAGGGGAGAACAAGTTGTTTTAACATGCTTCTAATGTGACCCTTGAAAGTAACTGCAACTCTGTTTTTACACCTCTAACCACAAGGAGGCAACGTTTCCACGCATTATAATTGGCTTATACATAGTTTCAGAGCAAGAAATATTGTATTTAACCAAATTGAATAGCTTAAACACTGTTTCAGGCAAGAGATTGTGTTTTAGACTAAAAGGGAATGCATTATAAGAAGAATCTTTACTTTGAAACTCTGTTCTTTACCTTTTTCACACTATGAAACAGCTTGTATTCACCCTAAACACTGTTTCAGGGCAAGAGATTGTGTTTTAGACTAAAAGGGAATGCATTATAAGAAGAATCTTTACTTTGAAACTCTGTTCTTTACCTTTTTCACTCTATGAAACAGCTTTGTATTCACCTTAAACACTGTTTCAGGGCAAGAGATTGTGTTTTAGACTAAAATGGAAAGCATTATAAGAAGAATCTTTACTTTGAAACCCTGTTCTTTACCTTTTTCACACTATGAAACAGCTTGTATTCACCCTAAACACTGTTTCAGGGCAAGAGATTGTGTTTTAGACTAAAAGGGAATGCATTATAAGAAGAATCTTTACTTTGAAACTCTGTTCTTTACCTTTTTCACTCTATGAAACAGCTTTGTATTCACCTTAAACACTGTTTCAGGGCAAGAGATTGTGTTTTAGACTAAAAGGGAAAGCATTATAAGAAGAATCTTTACTTTGAAACTCTGTTCTTCACCTTTTTCACACTATGAAACAGCTTTGTATTCACCTTAAACACAGTTTCAGGGCAAGAGATTGTGTTTTAGACTAAAAGGGAATGCATTATAAGAAGAATATCTACTTTGAAACTCTGTTCTTTACCTTTTTCACTCTATGAAACTGCTTTGTATTCACCTTAAACACTGTTTCAGGGCAAGAGATTGTGTTTTAGACTAAAACGGAATGCATTATAAGAAGAATCTTTACTTTGTAACTCTGTTCTTCACCTTTTTCACACTATAAAACAGCTTTGTATTCACCTTAAACACAGTTTCAGGGCAAGAGATTGTGTTTTAGACTAAAAGGGAATGCATTATAAGAAGAATCTTTACTTTGAAACTCTGTTCTTTACCTTTTTCACACTATGAAACAGCTTTGTATTCAACCTAAACACTGTTTTAGGGCAAGAGATTGTGTTTTAGACTAAAAGGGAATGCATTATAAGAAGAATCTTTACTTTGAAACTCTGTTCTTTACCTTTTTCACACTATGAAACAGCTTTGTATTCACCTTAAACACTGTTTCAGGGCAAGAGATTGTGTTTTAGACTAAAAGGGAAAGCATTATAAGAAGAATCTTTACTTTGAAACTCTGTTCTTCACCTTTTTCACACTATGAAACAGCTTTGTATTCACCTTAAACACAGTTTCAGGGCAAAAGATTGTGTTTTAGACTAAAAGGGAATGCATTATAAGAAGAATCTTTACTTTGAAACTCTGTTCTTTACCTTTTTCACACTATGAAACAGCTTTGTATTCACCTTAAACACTGTTTCAGGGCAAGAGATTGTGTTTTAGACTAAAAGGGAATGCATTATAAGAAGAATCTTTACTTTGAAACTCTGTTCTTTACCTTTTTCACACTATGAAACAGCTTTGTATTCACCCTAAACACTGTTTCAGGGCAAGAGATTGTGTTTTAGACTAAAAGGGAATGCATTATAAGAAGAATCTTTACTTTGAAACTCTGTTCTTTACCTTTTTCACACTATGAAACAGCTTTGTATTCACCTTAAACACAGTTTCAGGGCAAGAGATTGTGTTTTTGACTAAAAGGGAATGCATTATAAGAAGAATCTTTACTTTGAAACTCTGTTCTTTACCTTTTTCACACTATGAAACAGCTCTGTATTCACCTTAAACACTGTTTCAGGGCAAGAGATTGTGTTTTAGACTAAAAGGGAATGCATTATAAGAAGAATCTTTACTTTGAAACTCTGTTCTTTACCTTTTTCACACTATGAAACAGCTTTGTATTCACCTTCAACACTGTTTCAGGGCAAGAGATTGTGTTTTAGACTAAAAGGGAATGCATTATAAGAAGAATCTTTACTTTGAAACTCTGTTCTTTACCTTTTTCACACTATGAAACAGCTTGTATTCACCCTAAACACTGTTTCAGGGCAAGAGATTGTGTTTTAGACTAAAAGGGAATGCATTATAAGAAGAATCTTTACTTTGAAACTCTGTTCTTTACCTTTTTCACTCTATGAAACAGCTTTGTATTCACCTTAAACACTGTTTCAGGGCAAGAGATTGTGTTTTAGACTAAAAGGGAAAGCATTATAAGAAGAATCTTTACTTTGAAACTCTGTTCTTCACCTTTTTCACACTATGAAACAGCTTTGTATTCACCTTAAACACAGTTTCAGGGCAAGAGATTGTGTTTTAGACTAAAAGGGAATGCATTATAAGAAGAATATCTACTTTGAAACTCTGTTCTTTACCTTTTTCACTCTATGAAACAGCTTTGTATTCACCTTAAACACTGTTTCAGGGCAAGAGATTGTGTTTTAGACTAAAAGGGAATGCATTATAAGAAGAATCTTTACTTTGAAACTCTGTTCTTTACCTTTTTCACACTATGAAACAGCTTTGTATTCACCTTAAACACTGTTTCAGGGCAAGAGATTGTGTTTTAGACTAAAAGGGAATGCATTATAAGAAGAATCTTTACTTTGAAACTCTGTTCTTTACCTTTTTCACACTATGAAACAGCTTTGTATTCACCTTAAACACAGTTTCAGGGCAAGAGATTGTGTTTTTGACTAAAAGGGAATGCATTATAAGAAGAATCTTTACTTTGAAACTCTGTTCTTTACCTTTTTCACACTATGAAACAGCTCTGTATTCACCTTAAACACTGTTTCAGGGCAAGAGATTGTGTTTTAGACTAAAAGGGAATGCATTATAAGAAGAATCTTTACTTTGAAACTCTGTTCTTTACCTTTTTCACACTATGAAACAGCTTTGTATTCACCTTCAACACTGTTTCAGGGCAAGAGATTGTGTTTTAGACTAAAAGGGAATGCATTATAAGAAGAATCTTTACTTTGAAACTCTGTTCTTTACCTTTTTCACACTATGAAACAGCTTGTATTCACCCTAAACACTGTTTCAGGGCAAGAGATTGTGTTTTAGACTAAAAGGGAATGCATTATAAGAAGAATCTTTACTTTGAAACTCTGTTCTTTACCTTTTTCACTCTATGAAACAGCTTTGTATTCACCTTAAACACTGTTTCAGGGCAAGAGATTGTGTTTTAGACTAAAAGGGAAAGCATTATAAGAAGAATCTTTACTTTGAAACTCTGTTCTTCACCTTTTTCACACTATGAAACAGCTTTGTATTCACCTTAAACACAGTTTCAGGGCAAGAGATTGTGTTTTAGACTAAAAGGGAATGCATTATAAGAAGAATATCTACTTTGAAACTCTGTTCTTTACCTTTTTCACTCTATGAAACAGCTTTGTATTCACCTTAAACACTGTTTCAGGGCAAGAGATTGTGTTTTAGACTAAAAGGGAATGCATTATAAGAAGAATCTTTACTTTGAAACTCTGTTCTTTACCTTTTTCACACTATGAAACAGCTTTGTATTCACCTTAAACACTGTTTCAGGGCAAGAGATTGTGTTTTAGACTAAAAGGGAATGCATTATAAGAAGAATCTTTACTTTGAAACTCTGTTCTTTACCTTTTTCACACTATGAAACAGCTTGTATTCACCCTAAACACTGTTTCAGGGCAAGAGATTGTGTTTTAGACTAAAAGGGAATGCATTATAAGAAGAATCTTTACTTTGAAACTCTGTTCTTTACCTTTTTCACTCTATGAAACAGCTTTGTATTCACCTTAAACACTGTTTCAGGGCAAGAGATTGTGTTTTAGACTAAAAGGGAAAGCATTATAAGAAGAATCTTTACTTTGAAACTCTGTTCTTCACCTTTTTCACACTATGAAACAGCTTTGTATTCACCTTAAACACAGTTTCAGGGCAAGAGATTGTGTTTTAGACTAAAAGGGAATGCATTATAAGAAGAATATCTACTTTGAAACTCTGTTCTTTACCTTTTTCACTCTATGAAACAGCTTTGTATTCACCTTAAACACTGTTTCAGGGCAAGAGATTGTGTTTTAGACTAAAAGGGAATGCATTATAAGAAGAATCTTTACTTTGAAACTCTGTTCTTTACCTTTTTCACACTATGAAACAGCTTTGTATTCACCTTAAACACTGTTTCAGGGCAAGAGATTGTGTTTTAGACTAAAAGGGAATGCATTATAAGAAGAATCTTTACTTTGAAACTCTGTTCTTTACCGTTTTCACACTATGAAACAGCTTTGTATTCAACCTAAACACTGTTTTAGGGCAAGAGATTGTGTTTTAGACTAAAAGGGAATGCATTATAAGAAGAATCTTTACTTTGAAACTCTGTTCTTTACCTTTTTCACACTATGAAACAGCTTTGTATTCACCTTAAACACTGTTTCAGGGCAAGAGATTGTGTTTTAGACTAAAAGGGAAAGCATTATAAGAAGAATCTTTACTTTGAAACTCTGTTCTTCACCTTTTTCACACTATGAAACAGCTTTGTATTCACCTTAAACACTGTTTCAGGGCAAGAGATTGTGTTTTAGACTAAAAGGGAAAGCATTATAAGAAGAATCTTTACTTTGAAACTCTGTTCTTCACCTTTTTCACACTATGAAACAGCTTTGTATTCACCTTCAACACTGTTTCAGGGCAAGAGATTGTGTTTTAGACTAAAAGGGAATGCATTATAAGAAGAATCTTTACTTTGAAACTATGTTTCAAACTCTGAAGAAAACACATATTTCAAGTGAAACGAGTTTATACAGGGGTGAAACAAGTTGTTTGTAATATGACCAATTAAAGTAATTGCAACTCTGTTTGTACACCTCTAACCACAAAGAAACAGGGCTTCCATGCTTTGTAATCAGCTTATACACCGTTTCAGAGCAAGACATCTTGTTTTTAACCAAACTGAATAACTTACAATATCCTAAGAAAACACATATTTCAAGTGAAAAGAGTTTATCCAGGGGAGAACAAGTTGTTTTAACATGCTTCTAATGTGACCCTTGAAAGTAACTGCAACTCTGTTTTTACACCTCTAACCACAAGGAGGCAACGTTTCCACGCATTATAATTGGCTTATACATAGTTTCAGAGCAAGAAATATTGTATTTAACCAAATTGAATAGCTTAAACACTGTTTCAGGCAAGAGATTGTGTTTTAGACTAAAAGGGAATGCATTATAAGAAGAATCTTTACTTTGAAACTCTGTTCTTTACCTTTTTCACACTATGAAACAGCTTGTATTCACCCTAAACACTGTTTCAGGGCAAGAGATTGTGTTTTAGACTAAAAGGGAATGCATTATAAGAAGAATCTTTACTTTGAAACTCTGTTCTTTACCTTTTTCACTCTATGAAACAGCTTTGTATTCACCTTAAACACTGTTTCAGGGCAAGAGATTGTGTTTTAGACTAAAATGGAAAGCATTATAAGAAGAATCTTTACTTTGAAACTCTGTTCTTTACCTTTTTCACACTATGAAACAGCTTGTATTCACCCTAAACACTGTTTCAGGGCAAGAGATTGTGTTTTAGACTAAAAGGGAATGCATTATAAGAAGAATCTTTACTTTGAAACTCTGTTCTTTACCTTTTTCACTCTATGAAACAGCTTTGTATTCACCTTAAACACTGTTTCAGGGCAAGAGATTGTGTTTTAGACTAAAAGGGAAAGCATTATAAGAAGAATCTTTACTTTGAAACTCTGTTCTTCACCTTTTTCACACTATGAAACAGCTTTGTATTCACCTTAAACACAGTTTCAGGGCAAGAGATTGTGTTTTAGACTAAAAGGGAATGCATTATAAGAAGAATATCTACTTTGAAACTCTGTTCTTTACCTTTTTCACTCTATGAAACTGCTTTGTATTCACCTTAAACACTGTTTCAGGGCAAGAGATTGTGTTTTAGACTAAAACGGAATGCATTATAAGAAGAATCTTTACTTTGTAACTCTGTTCTTCACCTTTTTCACACTATAAAACAGCTTTGTATTCACCTTAAACACAGTTTCAGGGCAAGAGATTGTGTTTTAGACTAAAAGGGAATGCATTATAAGAAGAATCTTTACTTTGAAACTCTGTTCTTTACCTTTTTCACACTATGAAACAGCTTTGTATTCAACCTAAACACTGTTTTAGGGCAAGAGATTGTGTTTTAGACTAAAAGGGAATGCATTATAAGAAGAATCTTTACTTTGAAACTCTGTTCTTTACCTTTTTCACACTATGAAACAGCTTTGTATTCACCTTAAACACTGTTTCAGGGCAAGAGATTGTGTTTTAGACTAAAAGGGAAAGCATTATAAGAAGAATCTTTACTTTGAAACTCTGTTCTTCACCTTTTTCACACTATGAAACAGCTTTGTATTCACCTTAAACACAGTTTCAGGGCAAGAGATTGTGTTTTAGACTAAAAGGGAATGCATTATAAGAAGAATCTTTACTTTGAAACTCTGTTCTTTACCTTTTTCACACTATGAAACAGCTTTGTATTCACCTTAAACACTGTTTCAGGGCAAGAGATTGTGTTTTAGACTAAAAGGGAATGCATTATAAGAAGAATCTTTACTTTGAAACTCTGTTCTTTACCTTTTTCACACTATGAAACAGCTTTGTATTCACCCTAAACACTGTTTCAGGGCAAGAGATTGTGTTTTAGACTAAAAGGGAATGCATTATAAGAAGAATCTTTACTTTGAAACTCTGTTCTTTACCTTTTTCACACTATGAAACAGCTTTGTATTCACCTTAAACACAGTTTCAGGGCAAGAGATTGTGTTTTTGACTAAAAGGGAATGCATTATAAGAAGAATCTTTACTTTGAAACTCTGTTCTTTACCTTTTTCACACTATGAAACAGCTCTGTATTCACCTTCAACACTGTTTCAGGGCAAGAGATTGTGTTTTAGACTAAAAGGGAATGCATTATAAGAAGAATCTTTACTTTGAAACTCTGTTCTTTACCTTTTTCACACTATGAAACAGCTTTGTATTCACCTTCAACACTGTTTCAGGGCAAGAGATTGTGTTTTAGACTAAAAGGGAATGCATTATAAGAAGAATCTTTACTTTGAAACTCTGTTCTTTACCTTTTTCACACTATGAAACAGCTTGTATTCACCCTAAACACTGTTTCAGGGCAAGAGATTGTGTTTTAGACTAAAAGGGAATGCATTATAAGAAGAATCTTTACTTTGAAACTCTGTTCTTTACCTTTTTCACTCTATGAAACAGCTTTGTATTCACCTTAAACACTGTTTCAGGGCAAGAGATTGTGTTTTAGACTAAAAGGGAAAGCATTATAAGAAGAATCTTTACTTTGAAACTCTGTTCTTCACCTTTTTCACACTATGAAACAGCTTTGTATTCACCTTAAACACAGTTTCAGGGCAAGAGATTGTGTTTTAGACTAAAAGGGAATGCATTATAAGAAGAATATCTACTTTGAAACTCTGTTCTTTACCTTTTTCACTCTATGAAACAGCTTTGTATTCACCTTAAACACTGTTTCAGGGCAAGAGATTGTGTTTTAGACTAAAAGGGAATGCATTATAAGAAGAATCTTTACTTTGAAACTCTGTTCTTTACCTTTTTCACACTATGAAACAGCTTTGTATTCACCTTAAACACTGTTTCAGGGCAAGAGATTGTGTTTTAGACTAAAAGGGAAAGCATTATAAGAAGAATCTTTACTTTGAAACTCTGTTCTTCACCTTTTTCACACTATGAAACAGCTTTGTATTCACCTTAAACACAGTTTCAGGGCAAGAGATTGTGTTTTAGACTAAAAGGGAATGCATTATAAGAAGAATCTTTACTTTGAAACTCTGTTCTTTACCTTTTTCACACTATGAAACAGCTTTGTATTCACCTTAAACACAGTTTCAGGGCAAGAGATTGTGTTTTAGACTAAAAGGGAATGCATTATAAGAAGAATATCTACTTTGAAACTCTGTTCTTTACCTTTTTCACTCTATGAAACTGCTTTGTATTCACCTTAAACACTGTTTCAGGGCAAGAGATTGTGTTTTAGACTAAAACGGAATGCATTATAAGAAGAATCTTTACTTTGTAACTCTGTTCTTCACCTTTTTCACACTATAAAACAGCTTTGTATTCACCTTAAACACAGTTTCAGGGCAAGAGATTGTGTTTTAGACTAAAAGGGAATGCATTATAAGAAGAATCTTTACTTTGAAACTCTGTTCTTTACCTTTTTCACACTATGAAACAGCTTTGTATTCAACCTAAACACTGTTTTAGGGCAAGAGATTGTGTTTTAGACTAAAAGGGAATGCATTATAAAAAGAATCTTTACTTTGAAACTCTGTTCTTTACCTTTTTCACACTATGAAACAGCTTTGTATTCACCTTAAACACTGTTTCAGGGCAAGAGATTGTGTTTTAGACTAAAAGGGAAAGCATTATAAGAAGAATCTTTACTTTGAAACTCTGTTCTTCACCTTTTTCACACTATGAAACAGCTTTGTATTCACCTTAAACACAGTTTCAGGGCAAGAGATTGTGTTTTAGACTAAAAGGGAATGCATTATAAGAAGAATCTTTACTTTGAAACTCTGTTCTTTACCTTTTTCACACTATGAAACAGCTTGTATTCACCCTAAACACTGTTTCAGGGCAAGAGATTGTGTTTTAGACTAAAAGGGAATGCATTATAAGAAGAATCTTTACTTTGAAACTCTGTTCTTTACCTTTTTCACTCTATGAAACAGCTTTGTATTCACCTTAAACACTGTTTCAGGGCAAGAGATTGTGTTTTAGACTAAAAGGGAAAGCATTATAAGAAGAATCTTTACTTTGAAACTCTGTTCTTCACCTTTTTCACACTATGAAACAGCTTTGTATTCACCTTAAACACAGTTTCAGGGCAAGAGATTGTGTTTTAGACTAAAAGGGAATGCATTATAAGAAGAATATCTACTTTGAAACTCTGTTCTTTACCTTTTTCACTCTATGAAACAGCTTTGTATTCACCTTAAACACTGTTTCAGGGCAAGAGATTGTGTTTTAGACTAAAAGGGAATGCATTATAAGAAGAATCTTTACTTTGAAACTCTGTTCTTTACCTTTTTCACACTATGAAACAGCTTTGTATTCACCTTAAACACTGTTTCAGGGCAAGAGATTGTGTTTTAGACTAAAAGGGAAAGCATTATAAGAAGAATCTTTACTTTGAAACTCTGTTCTTCACCTTTTTCACACTATGAAACAGCTTTGTATTCACCTTAAACACAGTTTCAGGGCAAGAGATTGTGTTTTAGACTAAAAGGGAATGCATTATAAGAAGAATCTTTACTTTGAAACTCTGTTCTTTACCTTTTTCACACTATGAAACAGCTTTGTATTCACCTTAAACACAGTTTCAGGGCAAGAGATTGTGTTTTAGACTAAAAGGGAATGCATTATAAGAAGAATATCTACTTTGAAACTCTGTTCTTTACCTTTTTCACTCTATGAAACTGCTTTGTATTCACCTTAAACACTGTTTCAGGGCAAGAGATTGTGTTTTAGACTAAAACGGAATGCATTATAAGAAGAATCTTTACTTTGTAACTCTGTTCTTCACCTTTTTCACACTATAAAACAGCTTTGTATTCACCTTAAACACAGTTTCAGGGCAAGAGATTGTGTTTTAGACTAAAAGGGAATGCATTATAAGAAGAATCTTTACTTTGAAACTCTGTTCTTTACCTTTTTCACACTATGAAACAGCTTTGTATTCAACCTAAACACTGTTTTAGGGCAAGAGATTGTGTTTTAGACTAAAAGGGAATGCATTATAAAAAGAATCTTTACTTTGAAACTCTGTTCTTTACCTTTTTCACACTATGAAACAGCTTTGTATTCACCTTAAACACTGTTTCAGGGCAAGAGATTGTGTTTTAGACTAAAAGGGAAAGCATTATAAGAAGAATCTTTACTTTGAAACTCTGTTCTTCACCTTTTTCACACTATGAAACAGCTTTGTATTCACCTTAAACACAGTTTCAGGGCAAGAGATTGTGTTTTAGACTAAAAGGGAATGCATTATAAGAAGAATCTTTACTTTGAAACTCTGTTCTTTACCTTTTTCACACTATGAAACAGCTTGTATTCACCCTAAACACTGTTTCAGGGCAAGAGATTGTGTTTTAGACTAAAAGGGAATGCATTATAAGAAGAATCTTTACTTTGAAACTCTGTTCTTTACCTTTTTCACTCTATGAAACAGCTTTGTATTCACCTTAAACACTGTTTCAGGGCAAGAGATTGTGTTTTAGACTAAAAGGGAAAGCATTATAAGAAGAATCTTTACTTTGAAACTCTGTTCTTCACCTTTTTCACACTATGAAACAGCTTTGTATTCACCTTAAACACAGTTTCAGGGCAAGAGATTGTGTTTTAGACTAAAAGGGAATGCATTATAAGAAGAATATCTACTTTGAAACTCTGTTCTTTACCTTTTTCACTCTATGAAACAGCTTTGTATTCACCTTAAACACTGTTTCAGGGCAAGAGATTGTGTTTTAGACTAAAAGGGAATGCATTATAAGAAGAATCTTTACTTTGAAACTCTGTTCTTTACCTTTTTCACACTATGAAACAGCTTTGTATTCACCTTAAACACTGTTTCAGGGCAAGAGATTGTGTTTTAGACTAAAAGGGAAAGCATTATAAGAAGAATCTTTACTTTGAAACTCTGTTCTTCACCTTTTTCACACTATGAAACAGCTTTGTATTCACCTTAAACACAGTTTCAGGGCAAGAGATTGTGTTTTAGACTAAAAGGGAATGCATTATAAGAAGAATATCTACTTTGAAACTCTGTTCTTTACCTTTTTCACTCTATGAAACTGCTTTGTATTCACCTTAAACACTGTTTCAGGGCAAGAGATTGTGTTTTAGACTAAAACGGAATGCATTATAAGAAGAATCTTTACTTTGTAACTCTGTTCTTCACCTTTTTCACACTATAAAACAGCTTTGTATTCACCTTAAACACAGTTTCAGGGCAAGAGATTGTGTTTTAGACTAAAAGGGAATGCATTATAAGAAGAATCTTTACTTTGAAACTCTGTTCTTTACCTTTTTCACACTATGAAACAGCTTTGTATTCAACCTAAACACTGTTTTAGGGCAAGAGATTGTGTTTTAGACTAAAAGGGAATGCATTATAAGAAGAATCTTTACTTTGAAACTCTGTTCTTTACCTTTTTCACACTATGAAACAGCTTTGTATTCACCTTAAACACTGTTTCAGGGCAAGAGATTGTGTTTTAGACTAAAAGGGAAAGCATTATAAGAAGAATCTTTACTTTGAAACTCTGTTCTTCACCTTTTTCACACTATGAAACAGCTTTGTATTCACCTTAAACACAGTTTCAGGGCAAGAGATTGTGTTTTAGACTAAAAGGGAATGCATTATAAGAAGAATCTTTACTTTGAAACTCTGTTCTTTACCTTTTTCACACTATGAAACAGCTTTGTATTCACCTTAAACACTGTTTCAGGGCAAGAGATTGTGTTTTAGACTAAAAGGGAATGCATTATAAGAAGAATCTTTACTTTGAAACTCTGTTCTTTACCTTTTTCACACTATGAAACAGCTTTGTATTCACCCTAAACACTGTTTCAGGGCAAGAGATTGTGTTTTAGACTAAAAGGGAATGCATTATAAGAAGAATCTTTACTTTGAAACTCTGTTCTTTACCTTTTTCACACTATGAAACAGCTTTGTATTCACCTTAAACACAGTTTCAGGGCAAGAGATTGTGTTTTTGACTAAAAGGGAATGCATTATAAGAAGAATCTTTACTTTGAAACTCTGTTCTTTACCTTTTTCACACTATGAAACAGCTCTGTATTCACCTTAAACACTGTTTCAGGGCAAGAGATTGTGTTTTAGACTAAAAGGGAATGCATTATAAGAAGAATCTTTACTTTGAAACTCTGTTCTTTACCTTTTTCACACTATGAAACAGCTTTGTATTCACCTTCAACACTGTTTCAGGGCAAGAGATTGTGTTTTAGACTAAAAGGGAATGCATTATAAGAAGAATCTTTACTTTGAAACTCTGTTCTTTACCTTTTTCACACTATGAAACAGCTTGTATTCACCCTAAACACTGTTTCAGGGCAAGAGATTGTGTTTTAGACTAAAAGGGAATGCATTATAAGAAGAATCTTTACTTTGAAACTCTGTTCTTTACCTTTTTCACTCTATGAAACAGCTTTGTATTCACCTTAAACACTGTTTCAGGGCAAGAGATTGTGTTTTAGACTAAAAGGGAAAGCATTATAAGAAGAATCTTTACTTTGAAACTCTGTTCTTCACCTTTTTCACACTATGAAACAGCTTTGTATTCACCTTAAACACAGTTTCAGGGCAAGAGATTGTGTTTTAGACTAAAAGGGAATGCATTATAAGAAGAATATCTACTTTGAAACTCTGTTCTTTACCTTTTTCACTCTATGAAACAGCTTTGTATTCACCTTAAACACTGTTTCAGGGCAAGAGATTGTGTTTTAGACTAAAACGGAATGCATTATAAGAAGAATCTTTACTTTGAAACTCTGTTCTTTACCTTTTTCACTCTATGAAACAGCTTTGTATTCACCTTAAACACTGTTTCAGGGCAAGAGATTGTGTTTTAGACTAAAAGGGAAAGCATTATAAGAAGAATCTTTACTTTGAAACTCTGTTCTTCACCTTTTTCACACTATGAAACAGCTTTGTATTCACCTTAAACACAGTTTCAGGGCAAGAGATTGTGTTTTAGACTAAAAGGGAATGCATTATAAGAAGAATATCTACTTTGAAACTCTGTTCTTTACCTTTTTCACTCTATGAAACAGCTTTGTATTCACCTTAAACACTGTTTCAGGGCAAGAGATTGTGTTTTAGACTAAAAGGGAATGCATTATAAGAAGAATCTTTACTTTGAAACTCTGTTCTTTACCTTTTTCACACTATGAAACAGCTTTGTATTCACCTTAAACACAGTTTCAGGGCAAGAGATTGTGTTTTTGACTAAAAGGGAATGCATTATAAGAAGAATCTTTACTTTGAAACTCTGTTCTTTACCTTTTTCACACTATGAAACAGCTCTGTATTCACCTTAAACACTGTTTCAGGGCAAGAGATTGTGTTTTAGACTAAAAGGGAATGCATTATAAGAAGAATCTTTACTTTGAAACTCTGTTCTTTACCTTTTTCACACTATGAAACAGCTTTGTATTCACCTTCAACACTGTTTCAGGGCAAGAGATTGTGTTTTAGACTAAAAGGGAATGCATTATAAGAAGAATCTTTACTTTGAAACTCTGTTCTTTACCTTTTTCTCACTATGAAACAGCTTGTATTCACCCTAAACACTGTTTCAGGGCAAGAGATTGTGTTTTAGACTAAAAGGGAATGCATTATAAGAAGAATCTTTACTTTGAAACTCTGTTCTTTACCTTTTTCACTCTATGAAACAGCTTTGTATTCACCTTAAACACTGTTTCAGGGCAAGAGATTGTGTTTTAGACTAAAAGGGAAAGCATTATAAGAAGAATCTTTACTTTGAAACTCTGTTCTTCACCTTTTTCACACTATGAAACAGCTTTGTATTCACCTTAAACACAGTTTCAGGGCAAGAGATTGTGTTTTAGACTAAAAGGGAATGCATTATAAGAAGAATATCTACTTTGAAACTCTGTTCTTTACCTTTTTCACTCTATGAAACAGCTTTGTATTCACCTTAAACACTGTTTCAGGGCAAGAGATTGTGTTTTAGACTAAAAGGGAATGCATTATAAGAAGAATCTTTACTTTGAAACTCTGTTCTTTACCTTTTTCACACTATGAAACAGCTTTGTATTCACCTTAAACACTGTTTCAGGGCAAGAGATTGTGTTTTAGACTAAAAGGGAAAGCATTATAAGAAGAATCTTTACTTTGAAACTCTGTTCTTCACCTTTTTCACACTATGAAACAGCTTTGTATTCACCTTAAACACAGTTTCAGGGCAAGAGATTGTGTTTTAGACTAAAAGGGAATGCATTATAAGAAGAATATCTACTTTGAAACTCTGTTCTTTACCTTTTTCACTCTATGAAACTGCTTTGTATTCACCTTAAACACTGTTTCAGGGCAAGAGATTGTGTTTTAGACTAAAACGGAATGCATTATAAGAAGAATCTTTACTTTGTAACTCTGTTCTTCACCTTTTTCACACTATAAAACAGCTTTGTATTCACCTTAAACACAGTTTCAGGGCAAGAGATTGTGTTTTAGACTAAAAGGGAATGCATTATAAGAAGAATCTTTACTTTGAAACTCTGTTCTTTACCTTTTTCACACTATGAAACAGCTTTGTATTCAACCTAAACACTGTTTTAGGGCAAGAGATTGTGTTTTAGACTAAAAGGGAATGCATTATAAAAAGAATCTTTACTTTGAAACTCTGTTCTTTACCTTTTTCACACTATGAAACAGCTTTGTATTCACCTTAAACACTGTTTCAGGGCAAGAGATTGTGTTTTAGACTAAAAGGGAAAGCATTATAAGAAGAATCTTTACTTTGAAACTCTGTTCTTCACCTTTTTCACACTATGAAACAGCTTTGTATTCACCTTAAACACAGTTTCAGGGCAAGAGATTGTGTTTTAGACTAAAAGGGAATGCATTATAAGAAGAATCTTTACTTTGAAACTCTGTTCTTTACCTTTTTCACACTATGAAACAGCTTGTATTCACCCTAAACACTGTTTCAGGGCAAGAGATTGTGTTTTAGACTAAAAGGGAATGCATTATAAGAAGAATCTTTACTTTGAAACTCTGTTCTTTACCTTTTTCACTCTATGAAACAGCTTTGTATTCACCTTAAACACTGTTTCAGGGCAAGATATTGTGTTTTAGACTAAAAGGGAAAGCATTATAAGAAGAATCTTTACTTTGAAACTCTGTTCTTCACCTTTTTCACACTATGAAACAGCTTTGTATTCACCTTAAACACAGTTTCAGGGCAAGAGATTGTGTTTTAGACTAAAAGGGAATGCATTATAAGAAGAATATCTACTTTGAAACTCTGTTCTTTACCTTTTTCACTCTATGAAACAGCTTTGTATTCACCTTAAACACTGTTTCAGGGCAAGAGATTGTGTTTTAGACTAAAAGGGAATGCATTATAAGAAGAATCTTTACTTTGAAACTCTGTTCTTTACCTTTTTCACACTATGAAACAGCTTTGTATTCACCTTAAACACTGTTTCAGGGCAAGAGATTGTGTTTTAGACTAAAAGGGAAAGCATTATAAGAAGAATCTTTACTTTGAAACTCTGTTCTTCACCTTTTTCACACTATGAAACAGCTTTGTATTCACCTTAAACACAGTTTCAGGGCAAGAGATTGTGTTTTAGACTAAAAGGGAATGCATTATAAGAAGAATATCTACTTTGAAACTCTGTTCTTTACCTTTTTCACTCTATGAAACTGCTTTGTATTCACCTTAAACACTGTTTCAGGGCAAGAGATTGTGTTTTAGACTAAAACGGAATGCATTATAAGAAGAATCTTTACTTTGTAACTCTGTTCTTCACCTTTTTCACACTATAAAACAGCTTTGTATTCACCTTAAACACAGTTTCAGGGCAAGAGATTGTGTTTTAGACTAAAAGGGAATGCATTATAAGAAGAATCTTTACTTTGAAACTCTGTTCTTTACCTTTTTCACACTATGAAACAGCTTTGTATTCACCTTAAACACTGTTTCAGGGCAAGAGATTGTGTTTTAGACTAAAAGGGAAAGCATTATAAGAAGAATCTTTACTTTGAAACTCTGTTCTTCACCTTTTTCACACTATGAAACAGCTTTGTATTCACCTTAAACACAGTTTCAGGGCAAGAGATTGTGTTTTAGACTAAAAGGGAATGCATTATAAGAAGAATCTTTACTTTGAAACTCTGTTCTTTACCTTTTTCACTCTATGAAACAGCTTTGTATTCACCTTAAACACTGTTTCAGGGCAAGAGATTGTGTTTTAGACTAAAAGGGAAAGCATTATAAGAAGAATCTTTACTTTGAAACTCTGTTCTTCACCTTTTTCACACTATGAAACAGCTTTGTATTCACCTTAAACACAGTTTCAGGGCAAGAGATTGTGTTTTAGACTAAAAGGGAATGCATTATAAGAAGAATATCTACTTTGAAACTCTGTTCTTTACCTTTTTCACTCTATGAAACAGCTTTGTATTCACCTTAAACACTGTTTCAGGGCAAGAGATTGTGTTTTAGACTAAAAGGGAATGCATTATAAGAAGAATCTTTACTTTGAAACTCTGTTCTTTACCTTTTTCACACTATGAAACAGCTTTGTATTCACCTTAAACACTGTTTCAGGGCAAGAGATTGTGTTTTAGACTAAAAGGGAAAGCATTATAAGAAGAATCTTTACTTTGAAACTCTGTTCTTCACCTTTTTCACACTATGAAACAGCTTTGTATTCACCTTAAACACAGTTTCAGGGCAAGAGATTGTGTTTTAGACTAAAAGGGAATGCATTATAAGAAGAATATCTACTTTGAAACTCTGTTCTTTACCTTTTTCACTCTATGAAACTGCTTTGTATTCACCTTAAACACTGTTTCAGGGCAAGAGATTGTGTTTTAGACTAAAACGGAATGCATTATAAGAAGAATCTTTACTTTGTAACTCTGTTCTTCACCTTTTTCACACTATAAAACAGCTTTGTATTCACCTTAAACACAGTTTCAGGGCAAGAGATTGTGTTTTAGACTAAAAGGGAATGCATTATAAGAAGAATCTTTACTTTGAAACTCTGTTCTTTACCTTTTTCACACTATGAAACAGCTTTGTATTCAACCTAAACACTGTTTTAGGGCAAGAGATTGTGTTTTAGACTAAAAGGGAATGCATTATAAGAAGAATCTTTACTTTGAAACTCTGTTCTTTACCTTTTTCACACTATGAAACAGCTTTGTATTCACCTTAAACACTGTTTCAGGGCAAGAGATTGTGTTTTAGACTAAAAGGGAAAGCATTATAAGAAGAATCTTTACTTTGAAACTCTGTTCTTCACCTTTTTCACACTATGAAACAGCTTTGTATTCACCTTAAACACAGTTTCAGGGCAAGAGATTGTGTTTTAGACTAAAAGGGAATGCATTATAAGAAGAATCTTTACTTTGAAACTCTGTTCTTTACCTTTTTCACACTATGAAACAGCTTTGTATTCACCTTAAACACTGTTTCAGGGCAAGAGATTGTGTTTTAGACTAAAAGGGAATGCATTATAAGAAGAATCTTTACTTTGAAACTCTGTTCTTTACCTTTTTCACACTATGAAACAGCTTTGTATTCACCCTAAACACTGTTTCAGGGCAAGAGATTGTGTTTTAGACTAAAAGGGAATGCATTATAAGAAGAATCTTTACTTTGAAACTCTGTTCTTTACCTTTTTCACACTATGAAACAGCTTTGTATTCACCTTAAACACAGTTTCAGGGCAAGAGATTGTGTTTTTGACTAAAAGGGAATGCATTATAAGAAGAATCTTTACTTTGAAACTCTGTTCTTTACCTTTTTCACACTATGAAACAGCTCTGTATTCACCTTAAACACTGTTTCAGGGCAAGAGATTGTGTTTTAGACTAAAAGGGAATGCATTATAAGAAGAATCTTTACTTTGAAACTCTGTTCTTTACCTTTTTCACACTATGAAACAGCTTTGTATTCACCTTCAACACTGTTTCAGGGCAAGAGATTGTGTTTTAGACTAAAAGGGAATGCATTATAAGAAGAATCTTTACTTTGAAACTCTGTTCTTTACCTTTTTCACACTATGAAACAGCTTGTATTCACCCTAAACACTGTTTCAGGGCAAGAGATTGTGTTTTAGACTAAAAGGGAATGCATTATAAGAAGAATCTTTACTTTGAAACTCTGTTCTTTACCTTTTTCACTCTATGAAACAGCTTTGTATTCACCTTAAACACTGTTTCAGGGCAAGAGATTGTGTTTTAGACTAAAAGGGAAAGCATTATAAGAAGAATCTTTACTTTGAAACTCTGTTCTTCACCTTTTTCACACTATGAAACAGCTTTGTATTCACCTTAAACACAGTTTCAGGGCAAGAGATTGTGTTTTAGACTAAAAGGGAATGCATTATAAGAAGAATATCTACTTTGAAACTCTGTTCTTTACCTTTTTCACTCTATGAAACAGCTTTGTATTCACCTTAAACACTGTTTCAGGGCAAGAGATTGTGTTTTAGACTAAAACGGAATGCATTATAAGAAGAATCTTTACTTTGAAACTCTGTTCTTTACCTTTTTCACTCTATGAAACAGCTTTGTATTCACCTTAAACACTGTTTCAGGGCAAGAGATTGTGTTTTAGACTAAAAGGGAAAGCATTATAAGAAGAATCTTTACTTTGAAACTCTGTTCTTCACCTTTTTCACACTATGAAACAGCTTTGTATTCACCTTAAACACAGTTTCAGGGCAAGAGATTGTGTTTTAGACTAAAAGGGAATGCATTATAAGAAGAATATCTACTTTGAAACTCTGTTCTTTACCTTTTTCACTCTATGAAACAGCTTTGTATTCACCTTAAACACTGTTTCAGGGCAAGAGATTGTGTTTTAGACTAAAAGGGAATGCATTATAAGAAGAATCTTTACTTTGAAACTCTGTTCTTTACCTTTTTCACACTATGAAACAGCTTTGTATTCACCTTAAACACAGTTTCAGGGCAAGAGATTGTGTTTTTGACTAAAAGGGAATGCATTATAAGAAGAATCTTTACTTTGAAACTCTGTTCTTTACCTTTTTCACACTATGAAACAGCTCTGTATTCACCTTAAACACTGTTTCAGGGCAAGAGATTGTGTTTTAGACTAAAAGGGAATGCATTATAAGAAGAATCTTTACTTTGAAACTCTGTTCTTTACCTTTTTCACACTATGAAACAGCTTTGTATTCACCTTCAACACTGTTTCAGGGCAAGAGATTGTGTTTTAGACTAAAAGGGAATGCATTATAAGAAGAATCTTTACTTTGAAACTCTGTTCTTTACCTTTTTCTCACTATGAAACAGCTTGTATTCACCCTAAACACTGTTTCAGGGCAAGAGATTGTGTTTTAGACTAAAAGGGAATGCATTATAAGAAGAATCTTTACTTTGAAACTCTGTTCTTTACCTTTTTCACTCTATGAAACAGCTTTGTATTCACCTTAAACACTGTTTCAGGGCAAGAGATTGTGTTTTAGACTAAAAGGGAAAGCATTATAAGAAGAATCTTTACTTTGAAACTCTGTTCTTCACCTTTTTCACACTATGAAACAGCTTTGTATTCACCTTAAACACAGTTTCAGGGCAAGAGATTGTGTTTTAGACTAAAAGGGAATGCATTATAAGAAGAATATCTACTTTGAAACTCTGTTCTTTACCTTTTTCACTCTATGAAACAGCTTTGTATTCACCTTAAACACTGTTTCAGGGCAAGAGATTGTGTTTTAGACTAAAAGGGAATGCATTATAAGAAGAATCTTTACTTTGAAACTCTGTTCTTTACCTTTTTCACACTATGAAACAGCTTTGTATTCACCTTAAACACTGTTTCAGGGCAAGAGATTGTGTTTTAGACTAAAAGGGAAAGCATTATAAGAAGAATCTTTACTTTGAAACTCTGTTCTTCACCTTTTTCACACTATGAAACAGCTTTGTATTCACCTTAAACACAGTTTCAGGGCAAGAGATTGTGTTTTAGACTAAAAGGGAATGCATTATAAGAAGAATATCTACTTTGAAACTCTGTTCTTTACCTTTTTCACTCTATGAAACTGCTTTGTATTCACCTTAAACACTGTTTCAGGGCAAGAGATTGTGTTTTAGACTAAAACGGAATGCATTATAAGAAGAATCTTTACTTTGTAACTCTGTTCTTCACCTTTTTCACACTATAAAACAGCTTTGTATTCACCTTAAACACAGTTTCAGGGCAAGAGATTGTGTTTTAGACTAAAAGGGAATGCATTATAAGAAGAATCTTTACTTTGAAACTCTGTTCTTTACCTTTTTCACACTATGAAACAGCTTTGTATTCAACCTAAACACTGTTTTAGGGCAAGAGATTGTGTTTTAGACTAAAAGGGAATGCATTATAAAAAGAATCTTTACTTTGAAACTCTGTTCTTTACCTTTTTCACACTATGAAACAGCTTTGTATTCACCTTAAACACTGTTTCAGGGCAAGAGATTGTGTTTTAGACTAAAAGGGAAAGCATTATAAGAAGAATCTTTACTTTGAAACTCTGTTCTTCACCTTTTTCACACTATGAAACAGCTTTGTATTCACCTTAAACACAGTTTCAGGGCAAGAGATTGTGTTTTAGACTAAAAGGGAATGCATTATAAGAAGAATCTTTACTTTGAAACTCTGTTCTTTACCTTTTTCACACTATGAAACAGCTTGTATTCACCCTAAACACTGTTTCAGGGCAAGAGATTGTGTTTTAGACTAAAAGGGAATGCATTATAAGAAGAATCTTTACTTTGAAACTCTGTTCTTTACCTTTTTCACTCTATGAAACAGCTTTGTATTCACCTTAAACACTGTTTCAGGGCAAGATATTGTGTTTTAGACTAAAAGGGAAAGCATTATAAGAAGAATCTTTACTTTGAAACTCTGTTCTTCACCTTTTTCACACTATGAAACAGCTTTGTATTCACCTTAAACACAGTTTCAGGGCAAGAGATTGTGTTTTAGACTAAAAGGGAATGCATTATAAGAAGAATATCTACTTTGAAACTCTGTTCTTTACCTTTTTCACTCTATGAAACAGCTTTGTATTCACCTTAAACACTGTTTCAGGGCAAGAGATTGTGTTTTAGACTAAAAGGGAATGCATTATAAGAAGAATCTTTACTTTGAAACTCTGTTCTTTACCTTTTTCACACTATGAAACAGCTTTGTATTCACCTTAAACACTGTTTCAGGGCAAGAGATTGTGTTTTAGACTAAAAGGGAAAGCATTATAAGAAGAATCTTTACTTTGAAACTCTGTTCTTCACCTTTTTCACACTATGAAACAGCTTTGTATTCACCTTAAACACAGTTTCAGGGCAAGAGATTGTGTTTTAGACTAAAAGGGAATGCATTATAAGAAGAATATCTACTTTGAAACTCTGTTCTTTACCTTTTTCACTCTATGAAACTGCTTTGTATTCACCTTAAACACTGTTTCAGGGCAAGAGATTGTGTTTTAGACTAAAACGGAATGCATTATAAGAAGAATCTTTACTTTGTAACTCTGTTCTTCACCTTTTTCACACTATAAAACAGCTTTGTATTCACCTTAAACACAGTTTCAGGGCAAGAGATTGTGTTTTAGACTAAAAGGGAATGCATTATAAGAAGAATCTTTACTTTGAAACTCTGTTCTTTACCTTTTTCACACTATGAAACAGCTTTGTATTCAACCTAAACACTGTTTTAGGGCAAGAGATTGTGTTTTAGACTAAAAGGGAATGCATTATAAGAAGAATCTTTACTTTGAAACTCTGTTCTTTACCTTTTTCACACTATGAAACAGCTTTGTATTCACCTTAAACACTGTTTCAGGGCAAGAGATTGTGTTTTAGACTAAAAGGGAAAGCATTATAAGAAGAATCTTTACTTTGAAACTCTGTTCTTCACCTTTTTCACACTATGAAACAGCTTTGTATTCACCTTAAACACAGTTTCAGGGCAAGAGATTGTGTTTTAGACTAAAAGGGAATGCATTATAAGAAGAATCTTTACTTTGAAACTCTGTTCTTTACCTTTTTCACACTATGAAACAGCTTTGTATTCACCTTAAACACTGTTTCAGGGCAAGAGATTGTGTTTTAGACTAAAAGGGAATGCATTATAAGAAGAATCTTTACTTTGAAACTCTGTTCTTTACCTTTTTCACACTATGAAACAGCTTTGTATTCACCCTAAACACTGTTTCAGGGCAAGAGATTGTGTTTTAGACTAAAAGGGAATGCATTATAAGAAGAATCTTTACTTTGAAACTCTGTTCTTTACCTTTTTCACACTATGAAACAGCTTTGTATTCACCTTAAACACAGTTTCAGGGCAAGAGATTGTGTTTTTGACTAAAAGGGAATGCATTATAAGAAGAATCTTTACTTTGAAACTCTGTTCTTTACCTTTTTCACACTATGAAACAGCTCTGTATTCACCTTAAACACTGTTTCAGGGCAAGAGATTGTGTTTTAGACTAAAAGGGAATGCATTATAAGAAGAATCTTTACTTTGAAACTCTGTTCTTTACCTTTTTCACACTATGAAACAGCTTTGTATTCACCTTCAACACTGTTTCAGGGCAAGAGATTGTGTTTTAGACTAAAAGGGAATGCATTATAAGAAGAATCTTTACTTTGAAACTCTGTTCTTTACCTTTTTCACACTATGAAACAGCTTGTATTCACCCTAAACACTGTTTCAGGGCAAGAGATTGTGTTTTAGACTAAAAGGGAATGCATTATAAGAAGAATCTTTACTTTGAAACTCTGTTCTTTACCTTTTTCACTCTATGAAACAGCTTTGTATTCACCTTAAACACTGTTTCAGGGCAAGAGATTGTGTTTTAGACTAAAAGGGAAAGCATTATAAGAAGAATCTTTACTTTGAAACTCTGTTCTTCACCTTTTTCACACTATGAAACAGCTTTGTATTCACCTTAAACACAGTTTCAGGGCAAGAGATTGTGTTTTAGACTAAAAGGGAATGCATTATAAGAAGAATATCTACTTTGAAACTCTGTTCTTTACCTTTTTCACTCTATGAAACAGCTTTGTATTCACCTTAAACACTGTTTCAGGGCAAGAGATTGTGTTTTAGACTAAAAGGGAATGCATTATAAGAAGAATCTTTACTTTGAAACTCTGTTCTTTACCTTTTTCACACTATGAAACAGCTTTGTATTCACCTTAAACACTGTTTCAGGGCAAGAGATTGTGTTTTAGACTAAAAGGGAATGCATTATAAGAAGAATCTTTACTTTGAAACTCTGTTCTTTACCGTTTTCACACTATGAAACAGCTTTGTATTCAACCTAAACACTGTTTTAGGGCAAGAGATTGTGTTTTAGACTAAAAGGGAATGCATTATAAGAAGAATCTTTACTTTGAAACTCTGTTCTTTACCTTTTTCACACTATGAAACAGCTTTGTATTCACCTTAAACACTGTTTCAGGGCAAGAGATTGTGTTTTAGACTAAAAGGGAAAGCATTATAAGAAGAATCTTTACTTTGAAACTCTGTTCTTCACCTTTTTCACACTATGAAACAGCTTTGTATTCACCTTAAACACAGTTTCAGGGCAAGAGATTGTGTTTTAGACTAAAAGGGAATGCATTATAAGAAGAATATCTACTTTGAAACTCTGTTCTTTACCTTTTTCACTCTATGAAACAGCTTTGTATTCACCTTAAACACAGTTTCAGGGCAAGAGATTGTGTTTTAGACTAAAAGGGAATGCATTATAAGAAGAATATCTACTTTGAAACTCTGTTCTTTACCTTTTTCACTCTATGAAACAGCTTTGTATTCACCTTAAACACTGTTTCAGGGCAAGAGATTGTGTTTTAGACTAAAACGGAATGCATTATAAGAAGAATCTTTACTTTGTAACTCTGTTCTTCACCTTTTTCACACTATGAAACAGCTTTGTATTCACCTTAAACACTGTTTCAGGGCAAGAGATTGTGTTTTAGACTAAAAGGGAATGCATTATAAGAAGAATCTTTACTTTGAAACTCTGTTCTTTACCTTTTTCACACTATGAAACAGCTTTGTATTCACCTTAAACACTGTTTCAGGGCAAGAGATTGTGTTTTAGACTAAAAGGGAAAGCATTATAAGAAGAATCTTTACTTTGAAACTCTGTTCTTCACCTTTTTCACACTATGAAACAGCTTTGTATTCACCTTAAACACAGTTTCAGGGCAAGAGATTGTGTTTTAGACTAAAAGGGAATGCATTATAAGAAGAATCTTTACTTTGAAACTATGTTTCAAACTCTGAAGAAAACACATATTTCAAGTGAAACGAGTTTATACAGGGGTGAAACAAGTTGTTTGTAATATGACCAATTAAAGTAATTGCAACTCTGTTTGTACACCTCTAACCACAAAGAAACAGGGCTTCCATGCTTTGTAATCAGCTTATACACCGTTTCAGAGCAAGACATCTTGTATTTAACCAAACTGAATAACTTACAATATCCTAAGAAAACATATTTCAAGTGAAAAGAGTTTATCCAGGGGAGAACAAGTTGTTTTAACATGGTTCTAATGTGACCCTTGAAAGTAACTGCAACTCTGTTTTTACACCTCTAACCACAAGGAGGCAACGTTTCCACGCATTATAATTGGCTTATACATAGTTTCAGAGCAAGAAATATTGTATTTAACCAAATTGAATAGCTTAAACACTGTTTCAGGCAAGAGATTGTGTTTTAGACTAAAAGGGAATGCATTATAAGAAGAATCTTTACTTTGAAACTCTGTTCTTTACCTTTTTCACACTATGAAACAGCTTTGTATTCACCTTCAACACTGTTTCAGGGCAAGAGATTGTGTTTTAGACTAAAAGGGAATGCATTATAAGAAGAATCTTTACTTTGAAACTCTGTTCTTTACCTTTTTCACACTATGAAACAGCTTGTATTCACCCTAAACACTGTTTCAGGGCAAGAGATTGTGTTTTAGACTAAAAGGGAATGCATTATAAGAAGAATCTTTACTTTGAAACTCTGTTCTTTACCTTTTTCACTCTATGAAACAGCTTTGTATTCACCTTAAACACTGTTTCAGGGCAAGAGATTGTGTTTTAGACTAAAAGGGAAAGCATTATAAGAAGAATCTTTACTTTGAAACTCTGTTCTTCACCTTTTTCACACTATGAAACAGCTTTGTATTCACCTTAAACACAGTTTCAGGGCAAGAGATTGTGTTTTAGACTAAAAGGGAATGCATTATAAGAAGAATATCTACTTTGAAACTCTGTTCTTTACCTTTTTCACTCTATGAAACTGCTTTGTATTCACCTTAAACACTGTTTCAGGGCAAGAGATTGTGTTTTAGACTAAAAGGGAATGCATTATAAGAAGAATCTTTACTTTGAAACTATGTTTCAAACTCTGAAGAAAACACATATTTCAAGTGAAACGAGTTTATACAGGGGTGAAACAAGTTGTTTGTAATATGACCAATTAAAGTAATTGCAACTCTGTTTGTACACCTCTAACCACAAAGAAACAGGGCTTCCATGCTTTGTAATCAGCTTATACACCGTTTCAGAGCAAGACATCTTGTTTTTAACCAAACTGAATAACTTACAATATCCTAAGAAAACACATATTTCAAGTGAAAAGAGTTTATCCAGGGGAGAACAAGTTGTTTTAACATGGTTCTAATGTGACCCTTGAAAGTAACTGCAACTCTGTTTTTACACCTCTAACCACAAGGAGGCAACGTTTCCA
The DNA here is from genome assembly GCF_041902795.1 of Electrophorus electricus. Taxonomy (NCBI): domain Eukaryota; kingdom Metazoa; phylum Chordata; class Actinopteri; order Gymnotiformes; family Gymnotidae; genus Electrophorus; species Electrophorus electricus. The sequence continues at coordinate 17,449,390 of NC_137514.1, read as the reverse complement.
CGCATTATAATTGGCTTATACATAGTTTCAGAGCAAGAAATATTGTATTTAACCAAATTGAATAGCTTAAACACTGTTTCAGGCAAGAGATTGTGTTTTAGACTAAAAGGGAATGCATTATAAGAAGAATCTTTACTTTGAAACTCTGTTCTTTACCTTTTTCACACTATGAAACAGCTTGTATTCACCCTAAACACTGTTTCAGGGCAAGAGATTGTGTTTTAGACTAAAAGGGAATGCATTATAAGAAGAATCTTTACTTTGAAACTCTGTTCTTTACCTTTTTCACTCTATGAAACAGCTTTGTATTCACCTTAAACACTGTTTCAGGGCAAGAGATTGTGTTTTAGACTAAAAGGGAAAGCATTATAAGAAGAATCTTTACTTTGAAACTCTGTTCTTTACCTTTTTCACACTATGAAACAGCTTGTATTCACCCTAAACACTGTTTCAGGGCAAGAGATTGTGTTTTAGACTAAAAGGGAATGCATTATAAGAAGAATCTTTACTTTGAAACTCTGTTCTTTACCTTTTTCACTCTATGAAACAGCTTTGTATTCACCTTAAACACTGTTTCAGGGCAAGAGATTGTGTTTTAGACTAAAAGGGAAAGCATTATAAGAAGAATCTTTACTTTGAAACTCTGTCCTTCACCTTTTTCACACTATGAAACAGCTTTGTATTCACCTTAAACACAGTTTCAGGGCAAGAGATTGTGTTTTAGACTAAAAGGGAATGCATTATAAGAAGAATATCTACTTTGAAACTCTGTTCTTTACCTTTTTCACTCTATGAAACTGCTTTGTATTCACCTTAAACACTGTTTCAGGGCAAGAGATTGTGTTTTAGACTAAAACGGAATGCATTATAAGAAGAATCTTTACTTTGTAACTCTGTTCTTCACCTTTTTCACACTATAAAACAGCTTTGTATTCACCTTAAACACAGTTTCAGGGCAAGAGATTGTGTTTTAGACTAAAAGGGAATGCATTATAAGAAGAATCTTTACTTTGAAACTCTGTTCTTTACCTTTTTCACACTATGAAACAGCTTTGTATTCACCTTAAACACTGTTTCAGGGCAAGAGATTGTGTTTTAGACTAAAAGGGAATGCATTATAAGAAGAATATCTACTTTGAAACTCTGTTCTTTACCTTTTTCACTCTATGAAACAGCTTTGTATTCACCTTAAACACTGTTTCAGGGCAAGAGATTGTGTTTTAGACTAAAACGGAATGCATTATAAGAAGAATCTTTACTTTGTAACTCTGTTCTTCACCTTTTTCACACTATAAAACAGCTTTGTATTCACCTTAAACACAGTTTCAGGGCAAGAGATTGTGTTTTAGACTAAAAGGGAATGCATTATAAGAAGAATCTTTACTTGGAAACTCTGTTCTTTACCTTTTTCACACTATGAAACAGCTTTGTATTCACCTTCAACACTGTTTCAGGGCAAGAGATTGTGTTTTAGACTAAAAGGGAATGCATTATAAGAAGAATATCTACTTTGAAACTCTGTTCTTTACCTTTTTCACTCTATGAAACAGCTTTGTATTCACCTTAAACACTGTTTCAGGGCAAGAGATTGTGTTTTAGACTAAAACGGAATGCATTATAAGAAGAATCTTTACTTTGTAACTCTGTTCTTCACCTTTTTCACACTATGAAACAGCTTTGTATTCACCTTAAACACTGTTTCAGGGCAAGAGATTGTGTTTTAGACTAAAAGGGAATGCATTATAAGAAGAATCTTTACTTTGAAACTCTGTTCTTTACCTTTTTCACACTATGAAACAGCTTTGTATTCACCTTAAACACTGTTTCAGGGCAAGAGATTGTGTTTTAGACTAAAAGGGAATGCATTATAAGAAGAATCTTTACTTTGAAACTCTGTTCTTTACCGTTTTCACACTATGAAACAGCTTTGTATTCAACCTAAACACTGTTTTAGGGCAAGAGATTGTGTTTTAGACTAAAAGGGAATGCATTATAAGAAGAATCTTTACTTTGAAACTCTGTTCTTTACCTTTTTCACACTATGAAACAGCTTTGTATTCACCTTAAACACTGTTTCAGGGCAAGAGATTGTGTTTTAGACTAAAATGGAAAGCATTATAAGAAGAATCTTTACTTTGAAACTCTGTTCTTCACCTTTTTCACACTATGAAACAGCTTTGTATTCACCTTAAACACAGTTTCAGGGCAAGAGATTGTGTTTTAGACTAAAAGGGAATGCATTATAAGAAGAATATCTACTTTGAAACTCTGTTCTTTACCTTTTTCACTCTATGAAACAGCTTTGTATTCACCTTAAACACTGTTTCAGGGCAAGAGATTGTGTTTTAGACTAAAAGGGAATGCATTATAAGAAGAATCTTTACTTTGAAACTCTGTTCTTTACCTTTTTCACACTATGAAACAGCTTTGTATTCACCTTAAACACTGTTTCAGGGCAAGAGATTGTGTTTTAGACTAAAAGGGAAAGCATTATAAGAAGAATCTTTACTTTGAAACTCTGTTCTTCACCTTTTTCACACTATGAAACAGCTTTGTATTCACCTTAAACACAGTTTCAGGGCAAGAGATTGTGTTTTAGACTAAAAGGGAATGCATTATAAGAAGAATATCTACTTTGAAACTCTGTTCTTTACCTTTTTCACTCTATGAAACAGCTTTGTATTCAACTTAAACACTGTTTCAGGGCAAGAGATTGTGTTTTAGACTAAAACGGAATGCATTATAAGAATGCATTATAAGAAGAGTTACTTTGTAACTCTGTTCTTCACCTTTTTCACACTATGAAACAGCTTTGTATTCACCTTCAACACTGTTTCAGGGCAAGAGATTGTGTTTTAGACTAAAAGGGAATGCATTATAAGAAGAATCTTTACTTTGAAACTCTGTTCTTTACCTTTTTCACACTATGAAACAGCTCTGTATTCACCTTAAACACTGTTTCAGGGCAAGAGATTGTGTTTTAGACTAAAAGGGAATGCATTATAAGAAGAATCTTTACTTTGAAACTCTGTTCTTTACCTTTTTCACTCTATGAAACAGCTTTGTATTCACCTTAAACACTGTTTCAGGGCAAGAGATTGTGTTTTAGACTAAAAGGGAAAGCATTATAAGAAGAATCTTTACTTTGAAACTCTGTTCTTCACCTTTTTCACACTATGAAACAGCTTTGTATTCACCTTAAACACAGTTTCAGGGCAAGAGATTGTGTTTCAGACTAAAAGGGAATGCATTATAAGAAGAATATCTACTTTGAAACTCTGTTCTTTACCTTTTTCACTCTATGAAACTGCTTTGTATTCACCTTAAACACTGTTTCAGGGCAAGAGATTGTGTTTTAGACTAAAACGGAATGCATTATAAGAAGAATCTTTACTTTGTAACTCTGTTCTTCACCTTTTTCACACTATAAAACAGCTTTGTATTCACCTTAAACACAGTTTCAGGGCAAGAGATTGTGTTTTAGACTAAAAGGGAATGCATTATAAGAAGAATCTTTACTTTGAAACTCTGTTCTTTACCTTTTTCACACTATGAAACAGCTTTGTATTCAACCTAAACACTGTTTTAGGGCAAGAGATTGTGTTTTAGACTAAAAGGGAATGCATTATAAGAAGAATCTTTACTTTGAAACTCTGTTCTTTACCTTTTTCACACTATGAAACAGCTTTGTATTCACCTTAAACACTGTTTCAGGGCAAGAGATTGTGTTTTAGACTAAAAGGGAAAGCATTATAAGAAGAATCTTTACTTTGAAACTCTGTTCTTCACCTTTTTCACACTATGAAACAGCTTTGTATTCACCTTAAACACAGTTTCAGGGCAAGAGATTGTGTTTTAGACTAAAAGGGAATGCATTATAAGAAGAATCTTTACTTTGAAACTCTGTTCTTTACCTTTTTCACACTATGAAACAGCTTTGTATTCACCTTAAACACTGTTTCAGGGCAAGAGATTGTGTTTTAGACTAAAAGGGAATGCATTATAAGAAGAATCTTTACTTTGAAACTCTGTTCTTTACCTTTTTCACACTATGAAACAGCTTTGTATTCACCCTAAACACTGTTTCAGGGCAAGAGATTGTGTTTTAGACTAAAAGGGAATGCATTATAAGAAGAATCTTTACTTTGAAACTCTGTTCTTTACCTTTTTCACACTATGAAACAGCTTTGTATTCACCTTAAACACAGTTTCAGGGCAAGAGATTGTGTTTTAGACTAAAAGTGAATGCATTATAAGAAGAATCTTTGCTTTGAAACTCTGTTCTTTACCTTTTTCACACTATGAAACAGCTTTGTATTCACCTTCAACACTGTTTCAGGGCAAGAGATTGTGTTTTAGACTAAAACGGAATGCATTATAAGAAGAATCTTTACTTTGTAACTCTGTTCTTCACCTTTTTCACACTATGAAACAGCTTTGTATTCACCCTAAACACTGTTTCAGGGCAAGAGATTGTGTTTTAGACTAAAAGGGAATGCATTATAAGAAGAATCTTTACTTTGAAACTCTGAAGAAAACACATATTTCAAGTGAAACGAGTTTATACAGGGGTGAAACAAGTTGTTTGTAATATGACCAATTAAAGTAATTGCAACTCTGTTTGTACACCTCTAACCACAAAGAAACAGGGCTTCCATGCATTGTAATCAGCTTATACACCGTTTCAGAGCAAGACATCTTGTTTTTAACCAAACTGAATAACTTACAATATCCTAAGAAAACACATATTTCAAGTGAAAAGAGTTTATCCAGGGGAGAACAAATTGTTTTAACATGGTTCTAATGTGACCCTTGAAAGTAACTGCAACTCTGTTTTTACACCTCTAACCACAAGGAGGCAACGTTTCCACGCATTATAATTGGCTTATACATAGTTTCAGAGCAAGAAATATTGTATTTAACCAAATTGAATAGCTTAAACACTGTTTCAGGCAAGAGATTGTGTTTTAGACTAAAAGGGAATGCATTATAAGAAGAATCTTTACTTTGAAACTCTGTTCTTTACCTTTTTCACACTATGAAACAGCTTGTATTCACCCTAAACACTGTTTCAGGGCAAGAGATTGTGTTTTAGACTAAAAGGGAATGCATTATAAGAAGAATCTTTACTTTGAAACTCTGTTCTTTACCTTTTTCACTCTATGAAACAGCTTTGTATTCACCTTAAACACTGTTTCAGGGCAAGAGATTGTGTTTTAGACTAAAAGGGAAAGCATTATAAGAAGAATCTTTACTTTGAAACTCTGTTCTTTACCTTTTTCACACTATGAAACAGCTTGTATTCACCCTAAACACTGTTTCAGGGCAAGAGATTGTGTTTTAGACTAAAAGGGAATGCATTATAAGAAGAATCTTTACTTTGAAACTATGTTTCAAACTCTGAAGAAAACACATATTTCAAGTGAAACGAGTTTATACAGGGGTGAAACAAGTTGTTTGTAATATGACCAATTAAAGTAATTGCAACTCTGTTTGTACACCTCTAACCACAAAGAAACAGGGCTTCCATGCTTTGTAATCAGCTTATACACCGTTTCAGAGCAAGACATCTTGTTTTTAACCAAACTGAATAACTTACAATATCCTAAGAAAACACATATTTCAAGTGAAAAGAGTTTATCCAGGGGAGAACAAGTTGTTTTAACATGCTTCTAATGTGACCCTTGAAAGTAACTGCAACTCTGTTTTTACACCTCTAACCACAAGGAGGCAACGTTTCCACGCATTATAATTGGCTTATACATAGTTTCAGAGCAAGAAATATTGTATTTAACCAAATTGAATAGCTTAAACACTGTTTCAGGCAAGAGATTGTGTTTTAGACTAAAAGGGAATGCATTATAAGAAGAATCTTTACTTTGAAACTCTGTTCTTTACCTTTTTCACTCTATGAAACAGCTTTGTATTCACCTTAAACACTGTTTCAGGGCAAGAGATTGTGTTTTAGACTAAAAGGGAAAGCATTATAAGAAGAATCTTTACTTTGAAACTCTGTTCTTTACCTTTTTCACACTATGAAACAGCTTGTATTCACCCTAAACACTGTTTCAGGGCAAGAGATTGTGTTTTAGACTAAAAGGGAATGCATTATAAGAAGAATCTTTACTTTGAAACTCTGTTCTTTACCTTTTTCACACTATGAAACAGCTTTGTATTCACCTTAAACACTGTTTCAGGGCAAGAGATTGTGTTTTAGACTAAAATGGAATGCATTATAAGAAGAATCTTTACTTTGAAACTCTGTTGTTTACCTTTTTCACACTATGAAACAGCTTTGTATTCACCTTAAACACTGTTTCAGGGCAAGAGATTGTGTTTTAGACTAAAAGGGAATGCATTATAAGAAGAATCTTTGCTTTGAAACTCTGTTCTTTACCTTTTTCACACTATGAAACAGCTTTGTATTCACCTTAAACACAGTTTCAGGGCAAGAGATTGTGTTTTAGACTAAAAGGGAATGCATTATAAGAAGAATATCTACTTTGAAACTCTGTTCTTTACCTTTTTCACTCTATGAAACAGCTTTGTATTCACCTTAAACACTGTTTCAGGGCAAGAGATTGTGTTTTAGACTAAAACGGAATGCATTAAAAGAAGAATCTTTACTTTGTAACTCTGTTCTTCACCTTTTTCACACTATGAAACAGCTTTGTATTCACCTTAAACACTGTTTCAGGGCAAGAGATTGTGTTTTAGACTAAAAGGGAATGCATTATAAGAAGAATCTTTACTTTGAAACTCTGTTCTTTACCTTTTTCACTCTATGAAACAGCTTTGTATTCACCTTAAACACTGTTTCAGGGCAAGAGATTGTGTTTTAGACTAAAAGGGAAAGCATTATAAGAAGAATCTTTACTTTGAAACTCTGTTCTTCACCTTTTTCACACTATGAAACAGCTTTGTATTCACCTTAAACACAGTTTCAGGGCAAGAGATTGTGTTTCAGACTAAAAGGGAATGCATTATAAGAAGAATATCTACTTTGAAACTCTGTTCTTTACCTTTTTCACTCTATGAAACTGCTTTGTATTCACCTTAAACACTGTTTCAGGGCAAGAGATTGTGTTTTAGACTAAAACGGAATGCATTATAAGAAGAATCGTTACTTTGTAACTCTGTTCTTCACCTTTTTCACACTATAAAACAGCTTTGTATTCACCTTAAACACAGTTTCAGGGCAAGAGATTGTGTTTTAGACTAAAAGGGAATGCATTATAAGAAGAATCTTTACTTTGAAACTCTGTTCTTTACCTTTTTCACACTATGAAACAGCTTTGTATTCAACCTAAACACTGTTTTAGGGCAAGAGATTGTGTTTTAGACTAAAAGGGAATGCATTATAAGAAGAATCTTTACTTTGAAACTCTGTTCTTTACCTTTTTCACACTATGAAACAGCTTTGTATTCACCTTAAACACTGTTTCAGGGCAAGAGATTGTGTTTTAGACTAAAAGGGAAAGCATTATAAGAAGAATCTTTACTTTGAAACTCTGTTCTTCACCTTTTTCACACTATGAAACAGCTTTGTATTCACCTTAAACACAGTTTCAGGGCAAGAGATTGTGTTTTAGACTAAAAGGGAATGCATTATAAGAAGAATCTTTACTTTGAAACTCTGTTCTTTACCTTTTTCACACTATGAAACAGCTTTGTATTCACCTTAAACACTGTTTCAGGGCAAGAGATTGTGTTTTAGACTAAAAGGGAATGCATTATAAGAAGAATCTTTACTTTGAAACTCTGTTCTTTACCTTTTTCACACTATGAAACAGCTTTGTATTCACCCTAAACACTGTTTCAGGGCAAGAGATTGTGTTTTAGACTAAAAGGGAATGCATTATAAGAAGAATCTTTACTTTGAAACTCTGTTCTTTACCTTTTTCACACTATGAAACAGCTTTGTATTCACCTTAAACACAGTTTCAGGGCAAGAGATTGTGTTTTAGACTAAAAGTGAATGCATTATAAGAAGAATCTTTGCTTTGAAACTCTGTTCTTTACCTTTTTCACACTATGAAACAGCTTTGTATTCACCTTCAACACTGTTTCAGGGCAAGAGATTGTGTTTTAGACTAAAACGGAATGCATTATAAGAAGAATCTTTACTTTGTAACTCTGTTCTTCACCTTTTTCACACTATGAAACAGCTTTGTATTCACCCTAAACACTGTTTCAGGGCAAGAGATTGTGTTTTAGACTAAAAGGGAATGCATTATAAGAAGAATCTTTACTTTGAAACTCTGAAGAAAACACATATTTCAAGTGAAACGAGTTTATACAGGGGTGAAACAAGTTGTTTGTAATATGACCAATTAAAGTAATTGCAACTCTGTTTGTACACCTCTAACCACAAAGAAACAGGGCTTCCATGCATTGTAATCAGCTTATACACCGTTTCAGAGCAAGACATCTTGTTTTTAACCAAACTGAATAACTTACAATATCCTAAGAAAACACATATTTCAAGTGAAAAGAGTTTATCCAGGGGAGAACAAATTGTTTTAACATGGTTCTAATGTGACCCTTGAAAGTAACTGCAACTCTGTTTTTACAACTCTAACCACAAGGAGGCAACGTTTCCACGCATTATAATTGGCTTATACATAGTTTCAGAGCAAGAAATATTGTATTTAACCAAATTGAATAGCTTAAACACTGTTTCAGGCAAGAGATTGTGTTTTAGACTAAAAGGGAATGCATTATAAGAAGAATCTTTACTTTGAAACTCTGTTCTTTACCTTTTTCACACTATGAAACAGCTTTGTATTCACCTTAAACAGTTTCAGGGCAAGAGATTGTGTTTTAGACTAAAAGTGAATGCATTATAAGAAGAATCTTTGCTTTGAAACTCTGTTCTTTACCTTTTTCACACTATGAAACAGCTTTGTATTCACCTTCAACACTGTTTCAGGGCAAGAGATTGTGTTTTAGACTAAAACGGAATGCATTATAAGAAGAATCTTTACTTTGTAACTCTGTTCTTCACCTTTTTCACACTATGAAACAGCTTTGTATTCACCCTAAACACTGTTTCAGGGCAAGAGATTGTGTTTTAGACTAAAAGGGAATGCATTATAAGAAGAATCTTTACTTTGAAACTCTGAAGAAAACACATATTTCAAGTGAAACGAGTTTATACAGGGGTGAAACAAGTTGTTTGTAATATGACCAATTAAAGTAATTGCAACTCTGTTTGTACACCTCTAACCACAAAGAAACAGGGCTTCCATGCATTGTAATCAGCTTATACACCGTTTCAGAGCAAGACATCTTGTTTTTAACCAAACTGAATAACTTACAATATCCTAAGAAAACACATATTTCAAGTGAAAAGAGTTTATCCAGGGGAGAACAAATTGTTTTAACATGGTTCTAATGTGACCCTTGAAAGTAACTGCAACTCTGTTTTTACAACTCTAACCACAAGGAGGCAACGTTTCCACGCATTATAATTGGCTTATACATAGTTTCAGAGCAAGAAATATTGTATTTAACCAAATTGAATAGCTTAAACACTGTTTCAGGCAAGAGATTGTGTTTTAGACTAAAAGGGAATGCATTATAAGAAGAATCTTTACTTTGAAACTCTGTTCTTTACCTTTTTCACACTATGAAACAGCTTTGTATTCACCTTAAACACTGTTTCAGGGCAAGAGATTGTGTTTTAGACTAAAATGGAATGCATTATAAGAAGAATCTTTACTTTGAAACTCTGTTGTTTACCTTTTTCACACTATGAAACAGCTTTGTATTCACCTTAAACACTGTTTCAGGGCAAGAGATTGTGTTTTAGACTAAAAGGGAATGCATTATAAGAAGAATCTTTGCTTTGAAACTCTGTTCTTTACCTTTTTCACACTATGAAACAGCTTTGTATTCACCTTCAACACTTTCAGGGCAAGAGATTGTGTTTTAGACTAAAACGGAATGCATTATAAGAAGAATCTTTACTTTGTAACTCTGTTCTTCACCTTTTTCACACTATGAAACAGCTTTGTATTCACCCTAAACACTGTTTCAGGGCAAGAGATTGTGTTTTAGACTAAAAGGGAATGCATTATAAGAAGAATCTTTACTTTGAAACTCTGAAGAAAACACATATTTCAAGTGAAACGAGTTTATACAGGGGTGAAACAAGTTGTTTGTAATATGACCAATTAAAGTAATTGCAACTCTGTTTGTACACCTCTAACCACAAAGAAACAGGGCTTCCATGCATTGTAATCAGCTTATACACCGTTTCAGAGCAAGACATCTTGTTTTTAACCAAACTGAATAACTTACAATATCCTAAGAAAACACATATTTCAAGTGAAAAGAGTTTATCCAGGGGAGAACAAATTGTTTTAACATGGTTCTAATGTGACCCTTGAAAGTAACTGCAACTCTGTTTTTACAACTCTAACCACAAGGAGGCAACGTTTCCACGCATTATAATTGGCTTATACATAGTTTCAGAGCAAGAAATATTGTATTTAACCAAATTGAATAGCTTAAACACTGTTTCAGGCAAGAGATTGTGTTTTAGACTAAAAGGGAATGCATTATAAGAAGAATCTTTACTTTGAAACTCTGTTCTTTACCTTTTTCACACTATGAAACAGCTTTGTATTCACCTTAAACACTGTTTCAGGGCAAGAGATTGTGTTTTAGACTAAAATGGAATGCATTATAAGAAGAATCTTTACTTTGAAACTCTGTTGTTTACCTTTTTCACACTATGAAACAGCTTTGTATTCACCTTAAACACTGTTTCAGGGCAAGAGATTGTGTTTTAGACTAAAAGGGAATGCATTATAAGAAGAATCTTTGCTTTGAAACTCTGTTCTTTACCTTTTTCACACTATGAAACAGCTTTGTATTCACCTTCAACACTGTTTCAGGGCAAGAGATTGTGTTTTAGACTAAAAGGGAATGCATTATAAGAAGAATCTTTACTTTGAAACTATGTTTCAAACTCTGAAGAAAACACATATTTCAAGTGAAACGAGTTTATACAGGGGTGAAACAAGTTGTTTGTAATATGACCAATTAAAGTAATTGCAACTCTGTTTGTACACCTCTAACCACAAAGAAACAGGGCTTCCATGCTTTGTAATCAGCTTATACACCGTTTCAGAGCAAGACATCTTGTTTTTAACCAAACTGAATAACTTACAATATCCTAAGAAAACACATATTTCAAGTGAAAAGAGTTTATCCAGGGGAGAACAAGTTGTTTTAACATGCTTCTAATGTGACCCTTGAAAGTAACTGCAACTCTGTTTTTACACCTCTAACCACAAGGAGGCAACGTTTCCACGCATTATAATTGGCTTATACATAGTTTCAGAGCAAGAAATATTGTATTTAACCAAATTGAATAGCTTAAACACTGTTTCAGGCAAGAGATTGTGTTTTAGACTAAAAGGGAATGCATTATAAGAAGAATCTTTACTTTGAAACTCTGTTCTTTACCTTTTTCACTCTATGAAACAGCTTTGTATTCACCTTAAACACTGTTTCAGGGCAAGAGATTGTGTTTTAGACTAAAAGGGAAAGCATTATAAGAAGAATCTTTACTTTGAAACTCTGTTCTTTACCTTTTTCACACTATGAAACAGCTTGTATTCACCCTAAACACTGTTTCAGGGCAAGAGATTGTGTTTTAGACTAAAAGGGAATGCATTATAAGAAGAATCTTTACTTTGAAACTCTGTTCTTTACCTTTTTCACTCTATGAAACAGCTTTGTATTCACCTTAAACACTGTTTCAGGGCAAGAGATTGTGTTTTAGACTAAAAGGGAAAGCATTATAAGAAGAATCTTTACTTTGAAACTCTGTTCTTCACCTTTTTCACACTATGAAACAGCTTTGTATTCACCTTAAACACAGTTTCAGGGCAAGAGATTGTGTTTTAGACTAAAAGGGAATGCATTATAAGAAGAATATCTACTTTGAAACTCTGTTCTTTACCTTTTTCACTCTATGAAACTGCTTTGTATTCACCTTAAACACTGTTTCAGGGCAAGAGATTGTGTTTTAGACTAAAACGGAATGCATTATAAGAAGAATCTTTACTTTGTAACTCTGTTCTTCACCTTTTTCACACTATAAAACAGCTTTGTATTCACCTTAAACACAGTTTCAGGGCAAGAGATTGTGTTTTAGACTAAAAGGGAAAGCATTATAAGAAGAATCTTTACTTTGAAACTCTGTTCTTCACCTTTTTCACACTATGAAACAGCTTTGTATTCACCTTAAACACTGTTTCAGGGCAAGAGATTGTGTTTTAGACTAAAACGGAATGCATTAAAAGAAGAATCTTTACTTTGTAACTCTGTTCTTCACCTTTTTCACACTATGAAACAGCTTTGTATTCACCTTAAACACTGTTTCAGGGCAAGAGATTGTGTTTTAGACTAAAAGGGAATGCATTATAAGAAGAATCTTTACTTTGAAACTCTGTTCTTTACCGTTTTCAAACTATGAAACAGCTTTGTATTCACCCTAAACACTGTTTTAGGGCAAGAGATTGTGTTTTAGACTAAAAGGGAATGCATTATAAGAAGAATCTTTACTTTGAAACTCTGTTCTTTACCTTTTTCACTCTATGAAACAGCTTTGTATTCACCTTAAACACTGTTTCAGGGCAAGAGATTGTGTTTTAGACTAAAAGGGAAAGCATTATAAGAAGAATCTTTACTTTGAAACTCTGTTCTTTACCTTTTTCACACTATGAAACAGCTTGTATTCACCCTAAACACTGTTTCAGGGCAAGAGATTGTGTTTTAGACTAAAAGGGAATGCATTATAAGAAGAATCTTTACTTTGAAACTCTGTTCTTTACCTTTTTCACACTATGAAACAGCTTTGTATTCACCTTAAACACAGTTTCAGGGCAAGAGATTGTGTTTTAGACTAAAAGTGAATGCATTATAAGAAGAATCTTTGCTTTGAAACTCTGTTCTTTACCTTTTTCACACTATGAAACAGCTTTGTATTCACCTTCAACACTGTTTCAGGGCAAGAGATTGTGTTTTAGACTAAAACGGAATGCATTATAAGAAGAATCTTTACTTTGTAACTCTGTTCTTCACCTTTTTCACACTATGAAACAGCTTTGTATTCACCCTAAACACTGTTTCAGGGCAAGAGATTGTGTTTTAGACTAAAAGGGAATGCATTATAAGAAGAATCTTTACTTTGAAACTCTGAAGAAAACACATATTTCAAGTGAAACGAGTTTATACAGGGGTGAAACAAGTTGTTTGTAATATGACCAATTAAAGTAATTGCAACTCTGTTTGTACACCTCTAACCACAAAGAAACAGGGCTTCCATGCATTGTAATCAGCTTATACACCGTTTCAGAGCAAGACATCTTGTTTTTAACCAAACTGAATAACTTACAATATCCTAAGAAAACACATATTTCAAGTGAAAAGAGTTTATCCAGGGGAGAACAAATTGTTTTAACATGGTTCTAATGTGACCCTTGAAAGTAACTGCAACTCTGTTTTTACAACTCTAACCACAAGGAGGCAACGTTTCCACGCATTATAATTGGCTTATACATAGTTTCAGAGCAAGAAATATTGTATTTAACCAAATTGAATAGCTTAAACACTGTTTCAGGCAAGAGATTGTGTTTTAGACTAAAAGGGAATGCATTATAAGAAGAATCTTTACTTTGAAACTCTGTTCTTTACCTTTTTCACACTATGAAACAGCTTTGTATTCACCTTAAACACTGTTTCAGGGCAAGAGATTGTGTTTTAGACTAAAATGGAATGCATTATAAGAAGAATCTTTACTTTGAAACTCTGTTGTTTACCTTTTTCACACTATGAAACAGCTTTGTATTCACCTTAAACACTGTTTCAGGGCAAGAGATTGTGTTTTAGACTAAAAGGGAATGCATTATAAGAAGAATCTTTGCTTTGAAACTCTGTTCTTTACCTTTTTCACACTATGAAACAGCTTTGTATTCACCTTCAACACTGTTTCAGGGCAAGAGATTGTGTTTTAGACTAAAACGGAATGCATTATAAGAAGAATCTTTACTTTGTAACTCTGTTCTTCACCTTTTTCACACTATGAAACAGCTTTGTATTCACCCTAAACACTGTTTCAGGGCAAGAGATTGTGTTTTAGACTAAAAGGGAATGCATTATAAGAAGAATCTTTACTTTGAAACTCTGAAGAAAACACATATTTCAAGTGAAACGAGTTTATACAGGGGTGAAACAAGTTGTTTGTAATATGACCAATTAAAGTAATTGCAACTCTGTTTGTACACCTCTAACCACAAAGAAACAGGGCTTCCATGCATTGTAATCAGCTTATACACCGTTTCAGAGCAAGACATCTTGTTTTTAACCAAACTGAATAACTTACAATATCCTAAGAAAACACATATTTCAAGTGAAAAGAGTTTATCCAGGGGAGAACAAATTGTTTTAACATGGTTCTAATGTGACCCTTGAAAGTAACTGCAACTCTGTTTTTACAACTCTAACCACAAGGAGGCAACGTTTCCACGCATTATAATTGGCTTATACATAGTTTCAGAGCAAGAAATATTGTATTTAACCAAATTGAATAGCTTAAACACTGTTTCAGGCAAGAGATTGTGTTTTAGACTAAAAGGGAATGCATTATAAGAAGAATCTTTACTTTGAAACTCTGTTCTTTACCTTTTTCACACTATGAAACAGCTTTGTATTCACCTTAAACACTGTTTCAGGGCAAGAGATTGTGTTTTAGACTAAAATGGAATGCATTATAAGAAGAATCTTTACTTTGAAACTCTGTTGTTTACCTTTTTCACACTATGAAACAGCTTTGTATTCACCTTAAACACTGTTTCAGGGCAAGAGATTGTGTTTTAGACTAAAAGGGAATGCATTATAAGAAGAATCTTTGCTTTGAAACTCTGTTCTTTACCTTTTTCACACTATGAAACAGCTTTGTATTCACCTTCAACACTGTTTCAGGGCAAGAGATTGTGTTTTAGACTAAAAGGGAATGCATTATAAGAAGAATCTTTACTTTGAAACTATGTTTCAAACTCTGAAGAAAACACATATTTCAAGTGAAACGAGTTTATACAGGGGTGAAACAAGTTGTTTGTAATATGACCAATTAAAGTAATTGCAACTCTGTTTGTACACCTCTAACCACAAAGAAACAGGGCTTCCATGCTTTGTAATCAGCTTATACACCGTTTCAGAGCAAGACATCTTGTTTTTAACCAAACTGAATAACTTACAATATCCTAAGAAAACACATATTTCAAGTGAAAAGAGTTTATCCAGGGGAGAACAAGTTGTTTTAACATGCTTCTAATGTGACCCTTGAAAGTAACTGCAACTCTGTTTTTACACCTCTAACCACAAGGAGGCAACGTTTCCACGCATTATAATTGGCTTATACATAGTTTCAGAGCAAGAAATATTGTATTTAACCAAATTGAATAGCTTAAACACTGTTTCAGGCAAGAGATTGTGTTTTAGACTAAAAGGGAATGCATTATAAGAAGAATCTTTACTTTGAAACTCTGTTCTTTACCTTTTTCACTCTATGAAACAGCTTTGTATTCACCTTAAACACTGTTTCAGGGCAAGAGATTGTGTTTTAGACTAAAAGGGAAAGCATTATAAGAAGAATCTTTACTTTGAAACTCTGTTCTTTACCTTTTTCACACTATGAAACAGCTTGTATTCACCCTAAACACTGTTTCAGGGCAAGAGATTGTGTTTTAGACTAAAAGGGAATGCATTATAAGAAGAATCTTTACTTTGAAACTCTGTTCTTTACCTTTTTCACTCTATGAAACAGCTTTGTATTCACCTTAAACACTGTTTCAGGGCAAGAGATTGTGTTTTAGACTAAAAGGGAAAGCATTATAAGAAGAATCTTTACTTTGAAACTCTGTTCTTCACCTTTTTCACACTATGAAACAGCTTTGTATTCACCTTAAACACAGTTTCAGGGCAAGAGATTGTGTTTTAGACTAAAAGGGAATGCATTATAAGAAGAATATCTACTTTGAAACTCTGTTCTTTACCTTTTTCACTCTATGAAACTGCTTTGTATTCACCTTAAACACTGTTTCAGGGCAAGAGATTGTGTTTTAGACTAAAACGGAATGCATTATAAGAAGAATCTTTACTTTGTAACTCTGTTCTTCACCTTTTTCACACTATAAAACAGCTTTGTATTCACCTTAAACACAGTTTCAGGGCAAGAGATTGTGTTTTAGACTAAAAGGGAAAGCATTATAAGAAGAATCTTTACTTTGAAACTCTGTTCTTCACCTTTTTCACACTATGAAACAGCTTTGTATTCACCTTAAACACAGTTTCAGGGCAAGAGATTGTGTTTTAGACTAAAAGGGAATGCATTATAAGAAGAATATCTACTTTGAAACTCTGTTCTTTACCTTTTTCACTCTATGAAACAGCTTTGTATTCACCTTAAACACTGTTTCAGGGCAAGAGATTGTGTTTTAGACTAAAACGGAATGCATTAAAAGAAGAATCTTTACTTTGTAACTCTGTTCTTCACCTTTTTCACACTATGAAACAGCTTTGTATTCACCTTAAACACTGTTTCAGGGCAAGAGATTGTGTTTTAGACTAAAAGGGAATGCATTATAAGAAGAATATCTACTTTGAAACTCTGTTCTTTACCTTTTTCACACTATGAAACAGCTTTGTATTCACCCTAAACACTGTTTTAGGGCAAGAGATTGTGTTTTAGACTAAAAGGGAATGCATTATAAGAAGAATCTTTACTTTGAAACTCTGTTCTTTACCTTTTTCACTCTATGAAACAGCTTTGTATTCACCTTAAACACTGTTTCAGGGCAAGAGATTGTGTTTTAGACTAAAAGGGAAAGCATTATAAGAAGAATCTTTACTTTGAAACTCTGTTCTTCACCTTTTTCACACTATGAAACAGCTTTGTATTCACCTTAAACACAGTTTCAGGGCAAGAGATTGTGTTTTAGACTAAAAGGGAATGCATTATAAGAAGAATATCTACTTTGAAACTCTGTTCTTTACCTTTTTCACTCTATGAAACTGCTTTGTATTCACCTTAAACACTGTTTCAGGGCAAGAGATTGTGTTTTAGACTAAAACGGAATGCATTATAAGAAGAATCTTTACTTTGTAACTCTGTTCTTCACCTTTTTCACACTATGAAACAGCTTTGTATTCACCTTAAACACAGTTTCAGGGCAAGAGATTGTGTTTTAGACTAAAAGGGAATGCATTATAAGAAGAATATCTACTTTGAAACTCTGTTCTTTACCTTTTTCACTCTATGAAACAGCTTTGTATTCACCTTAAACACTGTTTCAGGGCAAGAGATTGTGTTTTAGACTAAAAGGGAATGCATTATAAGAAGAATCTTTGCTTTGAAACTCTGTTCTTTACCTTTTTCACACTATGAAACAGCTTTGTATTCACCTTCAACACTGTTTCAGGGCAAGAGATTGTGTTTTAGACTAAAAGGGAATGCATTATAAGAAGAATCTTTACTTTGAAACTATGTTTCAAACTCTGAAGAAAACACATATTTCAAGTGAAACGAGTTTATACAGGGGTGAAACAAGTTGTTTGTAATATGACCAATTAAAGTAATTGCAACTCTGTTTGTACACCTCTAACCACAAAGAAACAGGGCTTCCATGCTTTGTAATCAGCTTATACACCGTTTCAGAGCAAGACATCTTGTTTTTAACCAAACTGAATAACTTACAATATCCTAAGAAAACACATATTTCAAGTGAAAAGAGTTTATCCAGGGGAGAACAAGTTGTTTTAACATGCTTCTAATG
The DNA here is from genome assembly GCF_041902795.1 of Electrophorus electricus. Taxonomy (NCBI): domain Eukaryota; kingdom Metazoa; phylum Chordata; class Actinopteri; order Gymnotiformes; family Gymnotidae; genus Electrophorus; species Electrophorus electricus. The sequence continues at coordinate 17,431,538 of NC_137514.1, read as the reverse complement.
TGACCCTTGAAAGTAACTGCAACTCTGTTTTTACACCTCTAACCACAAGGAGGCAACGTTTCCACGCATTATAATTGGCTTATACATAGTTTCAGAGCAAGAAATATTGTATTTAACCAAATTGAATAGCTTAAACACTGTTTCAGGGCAAGAGATTGTGTTTTAGACTAAAACGGAATGCATTAAAAGAAGAATCTTTACTTTGTAACTCTGTTCTTCACCTTTTTCACACTATGAAACAGCTTTGTATTCACCTTAAACACTGTTTCAGGGCAAGAGATTGTGTTTTAGACTAAAAGGGAATGCATTATAAGAAGAATCTTTACTTTGAAACTCTGTTCTTTACCGTTTTCACACTATGAAACAGCTTTGTATTCACCCTAAACACTGTTTTAGGGCAAGAGATTGTGTTTTAGACTAAAAGGGAATGCATTATAAGAAGAATCTTTACTTTGAAACTCTGTTCTTTACCTTTTTCACACTGTGAAACAGCTTTGTATTCGCCTTAAACACTGTTTCAGGGCAAGAGATAGTGTTTTAGACTAAAACGGAATGCATTATAAGAAGAATCTTTACTTTGAAACTATGTTTCAAACTCTGAAGAAAACACATATTTCAAGTGAAACGAGTTTATACAGGGGTGAAACAAGTTGTTTGTAATATGACCAATTAAAGTAATTGCAACTCTGTTTGTACACCTCTAACCACAAAGAAACAGGGCTTCCATGCTTTGTAATCAGCTTATACACCGTTTCAGAGCAAGACATCTTGTTTTTAACCAAACTGAATAACTTACAATATCCTAAGAAAACACATATTTCAAGTGAAAAGAGTTTATCCAGGGGAGAACAAGTTGTTTTAACATGGTTCTAATGTGACCCTTGAAAGTAACTGCAACTCTGTTTTTACACCTCTAACCACAAGGAGGCAACGTTTCCACGCATTATAATTGGCTTATACATAGTTTCAGAGCAAGAAATATTGTATTTAACCAAATTGAATAGCTTAAATACTGTTTCAGGCAAGAGATTGTGTTTTAGACTAAAAGGGAATTCATTATAAGAAGAATCTTTACTTTGAAACTCTGTTCTTTACCTTTTTCACTCTATGAAACAGCTTTGTATTCACCTTAAACACTGTTTCAGGGCAAGAGATTGTGTTTTAGACTAAAAGGGAAAGCATTATAAGAAGAATCTTTACTTTGAAACTCTGTTCTTTACCTTTTTCACACTATGAAACAGCTTGTATTCACCCTAAACACTGTTTCAGGGCAAGAGATTGTGTTTTAGACTAAAAGGGAATGCATTATAAGAAGAATCTTTACTTTGAAACTCTGTTCTTTACCTTTTTCACTCTATGAAACAGCTTTGTATTCACCTTAAACACTGTTTCAGGGCAAGAGATTGTGTTTTAGACTAAAAGGGAAAGCATTATAAGAAGAATCTTTACTTTGAAACTCTGTTCTTCACCTTTTTCACACTATGAAACAGCTTTGTATTCACCTTAAACACAGTTTCAGGGCAAGAGATTGTGTTTTAGACTAAAAGGGAATGCATTATAAGAAGAATATCTACTTTGAAACTCTGTTCTTTACCTTTTTCACTCTATGAAACAGCTTTGTATTCACCTTAAACACTGTTTCAGGGCAAGAGATTGTGTTTTAGACTAAAACGGAATGCATTAAAAGAAGAATCTTTACTTTGTAACTCTGTTCTTCACCTTTTTCACACTATGAAACAGCTTTGTATTCACCTTAAACACTGTTTCAGGGCAAGAGATTGTGTTTTAGACTAAAAGGGAATGCATTATAAGAAGAATCTTTACTTTGAAACTCTGTTCTTTACCGTTTTCACACTATGAAACAGCTTTGTATTCACCCTAAACACTGTTTTAGGGCAAGAGATTGTGTTTTAGACTAAAAGGGAATGCATTATAAGAAGAATCTTTACTTTGAAACTCTGTTCTTTACCTTTTTCACACTATGAAACAGCTTTGTATTCACCTTAAACACTGTTTCAGGGCAAGAGATTGTGTTTTAGACTAAAAGGGAAAGCATTATAAGAAGAATCTTTACTTTGAAACTCTGTTCTTCACCTTTTTCACACTATGAAACAGCTTTGTATTCACCTTAAACACAGTTTCAGGGCAAGAGATTGTGTTTTAGACTAAAAGGGAATGCATTATAAGAAGAATATCTACTTTGAAACTCTGTTCTTTACCTTTTTCACTCTATGAAACAGCTTTGTATTCACCTTAAACACTGTTTCAGGGCAAGAGATTGTGTTTTAAACTAAAAGGGAATGCATTATAAGAAGAATCTTTACTTTGAAACTCTGTTCTTTACCTTTTTCACACTATGAAACAGCTTTGTATTCACCTTAAACACTGTTTCAGGGCAAGAGATTGTGTTTTAGACTAAAAGGGAAAGCATTATAAGAAGAATCTTTACTTTGAAACTCTGTTCTTCACCTTTTTCACACTATGAAACAGCTTTGTATTCACCTTAAACACAGTTTCAGGGCAAGAGATTGTGTTTTAGACTAAAAGGGAATGCATTATAAGAAGAATATCTACTTTGAAACTCTGTTCTTTACCTTTTTCACTCTATGAAACAGCTTTGTATTCACCTTAAACACTGTTTCAGGGCAAGAGATTGTGTTTTAGACTAAAAGGGAATGCATTATAAGAAGAATCTTTACTTTGAAACTCTGTTCTTTACCTTTTTCACACTATGAAACAGCTTTGTATTGAACTTAAACACTGTTTCAGGGCAAGAGATAGTGTTTTAGCCTAAAAGGTAATGCATTATAAGAAGAATCTGTACTTTGAAACTCTGTTCTTTACCTTTTTCACACTGTGAAACAGCTTTGTATTCGCCTTAAACACTGTTTCAGGGCAAGAGATAGTGTTTTAGACTAAAACGGAATGCATTATAAGAAGAATCTTTACTTTGAAACTATGTTTCAAACTCTGAAGAAAACACATATTTCAAGTGAAACGAGTTTATACAGGGGTGAAACAAGTTGTTTGTAATATGACCAATTAAAGTAATTGCAACTCTATTTGTACACGTCTAACCACAAAGAAACAGGGCTTCCATGCTTTGTAATTAGCTTATACACCGTTTCAGAGCAAGACATCTTGTTTTTAACCAAACTGAATAACTTACAATATCCTAAGAAAACACATATTTCAAGTGAAAAGAGTTTATCCAGGGGAGAACAAGTTGTTTTAACATGGTTCTAATGTGACCCTTGAAAGTAACTGCAACTCTGTTTTTACACCTCTAACCACAAGGAGGCAACGTTTCCACGCATTATAATTGGCTTATACATAGTTTCAGAGCAAGAAATATTGTATTTAACCAAATTGAATAGCTTAAATACTGTTTCAGGCAAGAGATTGTGTTTTAGACTAAAAGGGAATGCATTATAAGAAGAATCTTTACTTTGAAACTCTGTTCTTTACCTTTTTCACACTATGAAACAGCTTTGTATTCACCCTAAACACTGTTTCAGGGCAAGAGATTGTGTTTTAGACTAAAAGGGAATGCATTATAAGAATAATCTTTACTTTGAAACTCTGTTCTTTACCTTTTTCACACTATGAAACAGCTTTGTATTCACCTTAAACACTGTTTCAGGGCAAGAGATTGTGTTTTAGACTAAAAGGGAATGCATTTTAAGAAGAATCTTTACTTTGAAACTCTGTTCTTTACCTTTTTCACACTATGAAACAGCTTTGTATTCACCTTCAACACTGTTTCAGGGCAAGAGATTGTGTTTTAGACTAAAAGGGAATGCATTATAAGAAGAATCTTTACTTTGAAACTCTGTTCTTTACCTTTTTCACACTATGAAACAGCTTGTATTCACCCTAAACACTGTTTCAGGGCAAGAGATTGTGTTTTAGACTAAAAGGGAATGCATTATAAGAAGAATCTTTACTTTGAAACTCTGTTCTTTACCTTTTTCACTCTATGAAACAGCTTTGTATTCACCTTAAACACTGTTTCAGGGCAAGAGATTGTGTTTTAGACTAAAAGGGAAAGCATTATAAGAAGAATCTTTACTTTGAAACTCTGTTCTTCACCTTTTTCACACTATGAAACAGCTTTGTATTCACCTTAAACACAGTTTCAGGGCAAGAGATTGTGTTTTAGACTAAAAGGGAATGCATTATAAGAAGAATATCTACTTTGAAACTCTGTTCTTTACCTTTTTCACTCTATGAAACAGCTTTGTATTCACCTTAAACACTGTTTCAGGGCAAGAGATTGTGTTTTAGACTAAAAGGGAATGCATTATAAGAAGAATCTTTACTTTGAAACTCTGTTCTTTACCTTTTTCACACTATGAAACAGCTTTGTATTCACCTTAAACACTGTTTCAGGGCAAGAGATTGTGTTTTAGACTAAAAGGGAATGCATTATAAGAAGAATCTTTACTTTGAAACTCTGTTCTTTACCTTTTTCACACTATGAAACAGCTTTGTATTCACCTTAAACACTGTTTCAGGGCAAGAGATTGTGTTTTAGACTAAAAGGGAAAGCATTATAAGAAGAATCTTTACTTTGAAACTCTGTTCTTCACCTTTTTCACACTATGAAACAGCTTTGTATTCACCTTAAACACAGTTTCAGGGCAAGAGATTGTGTTTTAGACTAAAAGGGAATGCATTATAAGAAGAATATCTACTTTGAAACTCTGTTCTTTACCTTTTTCACTCTATGAAACAGCTTTGTATTCACCTTAAACACTGTTTCAGGGCAAGAGATTGTGTTTTAGACTAAAAGGGAATGCATTATAAGAAGAATCTTTACTTTGAAACTCTGTTCTTTACCTTTTTCACACTATGAAACAGCTTTGTATTCACCCTAAACACTGTTTCAGGGCAAGAGATTGTGTTTTAGACTAAAAGGGAATGCATTATAAGAAGAATCTTTACTTTGAAACTCTGTTCTTTACACTATGAAACAGCTTTGTATTCACCTTAAACACTGTTTCAGGGCAAGAGATTGTGTTTTAGACTAAAAGGGAATGCATTTTAAGAAGAATCTTTACTTTGAAACTCTGTTCTTTACCTTTTTCACACTATGAAACAGCTTTGTATTCACCTTCAACACTGTTTCAGGGCAAGAGATTGTGTTTTAGACTAAAAGGGAATGCATTATAAGAAGAATCTTTACTTTGAAACTCTGTTCTTTACCTTTTTCACACTATGAAACAGCTTGTATTCACCCTAAACACTGTTTCAGGGCAAGAGATTGTGTTTTAGACCAAAAGGGAATGCATTATAAGAAGAATCTTTACTTTGAAACTCTGTTCTTTACCTTTTTCACTCTATGAAACAGCTTTGTATTCACCTTAAACACTGTTTCAGGGCAAGAGATTGTGTTTTAGACTAAAAGGGAAAGCATTATAAGAAGAATCTTTACTTTGAAACTCTGTTCTTCACCTTTTTCACACTGTGAAACAGCTTTGTATTCACCTTAAACACAGTTTCAGGGCAAGAGATTGTGTTTTAGACTAAAAGGGAATGCATTATAAGAAGAATATCTACTTTGAAACTCTGTTCTTTACCTTTTTCACTCTATGAAACAGCTTTGTATTCACCTTAAACACTGTTTCAGGGCAAGAGATTGTGTTTTAGACTAAAAGGGAATGCATTATAAGAAGAATCTTTACTTTGAAACTCTGTTCTTTACCTTTTTCACACTATGAAACAGCTTTGTATTCACCTTAAACACTGTTTCAGGGCAAGAGATTGTGTTTTAGACTAAAAGGGAATGCATTATAAGAAGAATCTTTACTTTGAAACTCTGTTCTTTACCTTTTTCACACTATGAAACAGCTTTGTATTCACCTTAAACACTGTTTCAGGGCAAGAGATTGTGTTTTAGACTAAAAGGGAAAGCATTATAAGAAGAATCTTTACTTTGAAACTCTGTTCTTCACCTTTTTCACACTATGAAACAGCTTTGTATTCACCTTAAACACAGTTTCAGGGCAAGAGATTGTGTTTTAGACTAAAAGGGAATGCATTATAAGAAGAATATCTACTTTGAAACTCTGTTCTTTACCTTTTTCACTCTATGAAACAGCTTTGTATTCACCTTAAACACTGTTTCAGGGCAAGAGATTGTGTTTTAGACTAAAAGGGAATGCATTATAAGAAGAATCTTTACTTTGAAACTCTGTTCTTTACCTTTTTCACACTATGAAACAGCTTTGTATTGAACTTAAACACTGTTTCAGGGCACGAGATAGTGTTTTAGCCTAAAAGGTAATGCATTATAAGAAGAATCTGTACTTTGAAACTCTGTTCTTTACCTTTTTCACACTGTGAAACAGCTTTGTATTCGCCTTAAACACTGTTTCAGGGCAAGAGATAGTGTTTTAGACTAAAACGGAATGCATTATAAGAAGAATCTTTACTTTGAAACTATGTTTCAAACTCTGAAGAAAACACATATTTCAAGTGAAACGAGTTTATACAGGGGTGAAACAAGTTGTTTGTAATATGACCAATTAAAGTAATTGCAACTCTGTTTGTACACCTCTAACCACAAAGAAACAGGGCTTCCATGCTTTGTAATCAGCTTATACACCGTTTCAGAGCAAGACATCTTGTTTTTAACCAAACTGAATAACTTACAATATCCTAAGAAAACACATATTTCAAGTGAAAAGAGTTTATCCAGGGGAGAACAAGTTGTTTTAACATGGTTCTAATGTGACCCTTGAAAGTAACTGCAACTCTGTTTTTACACCTCTAACCACAAGGAGGCAACGTTTCCACGCATTATAATTGGCTTATACATAGTTTCAGAGCAAGAAATATTGTATTTAACCAAATTGAATAGCTTAAATACTGTTTCAGGCAAGAGATTGTGTTTTAGACTAAAAGGGAATGCATTATAAGAAGAATCTTTACTTTGAAACTCTGTTCTTTACCTTTTTCACACTATGAAACAGCTTGTATTCACCCTAAACACTGTTTCAGGGCAAGAGATTGTGTTTTAGACTAAAAGGGAATGCATTATAAGAAGAATCTTTACTTTGAAACTCTGTTCTTTACCTTTTTCACTCTATGAAACAGCTTTGTATTCACCTTAAACACTGTTTCAGGGCAAGAGATTGTGTTTTAGACTAAAAGGGAAAGCATTATAAGAAGAATCTTTACTTTGAAACTCTGTTCTTCACCTTTTTCACACTATGAAACAGCTTTGTATTCACCTTAAACACAGTTTCAGGGCAAGAGATTGTGTTTTAGACTAAAAGGGAATGCATTATAAGAAGAATATCTACTTTGAAACTCTGTTCTTTACCTTTTTCACTCTATGAAACAGCTTTGTATTCACCTTAAACACTGTTTCAGGGCAAGAGATTGTGTTTTAGACTAAAAGGGAATGCATTATAAGAAGAATCTTTACTTTGAAACTCTGTTCTTTACCTTTTTCACACTATGAAACAGCTTTGTATTCACCTTAAACACTGTTTCAGGGCAAGAGATTGTGTTTTAGACTAAAAGGGAATGCATTATAAGAAGAATCTTTACTTTGAAACTCTGTTCTTTACCTTTTTCACACTATGAAACAGCTTTGTATTCACCTTAAACACTGTTTCAGGGCAAGAGATTGTGTTTTAGACTAAAAGGGAATGCATTATAAGAAGAATCTTTACTTTGAAACTCTGTTCTTTACCTTTTTCACACTATGAAACAGCTTTGTATTGAACTTAAACACTGTTTCAGGGCACGAGATAGTGTTTTAGCCTAAAAGGTAATGCATTATAAGAAGAATCTGTACTTTGAAACTCTGTTCTTTACCTTTTTCACACTGTGAAACAGCTTTGTATTCGCCTTAAACACTGTTTCAGGGCAAGAGATAGTGTTTTAGACTAAAACGGAATGCATTATAAGAAGAATCTTTACTTTGAAACTATGTTTCAAACTCTGAAGAAAACACATATTTCAAGTGAAACGAGTTTATACAGGGGTGAAACAAGTTGTTTGTAATATGACCAATTAAAGTAATTGCAACTCTGTTTGTACACCTCTAACCACAAAGAAACAGGGCTTCCATGCTTTGTAATCAGCTTATACACCGTTTCAGAGCAAGACATCTTGTTTTTAACCAAACTGAATAACTTACAATATCCTAAGAAAACACATATTTCAAGTGAAAAGAGTTTATCCAGGGGAGAACAAGTTGTTTTAACATGGTTCTAATGTGACCCTTGAAAGTAACTGCAACTCTGTTTTTACACCTCTAACCACAAGGAGGCAACGTTTCCACGCATTATAATTGGCTTATACATAGTTTCAGAGCAAGAAATATTGTATTTAACCAAATTGAATAGCTTAAATACTGTTTCAGGCAAGAAATTGTGTTTTAGACTAAAAGGGAATGCATTATAAGAAGAATCTTTACTTTGAAACTCTGTTCTTTACCTTTTTCACACTATGAAACAGCTTTGTATTCACCCTAAACACTGTTTCAGGGCAAGAGATTGTGTTTTAGACTAAAAGGGAATGCATTATAAGAAGAATCTTTGCTTTGAAACTCTGTTCTTTACCTTTTTCACACTATGAAACAGCTTTGTATTCACCTTCAACACTGTTTCAGGGCAAGAGATTGTGTTTTAGACTAAAAGGGAATGCATTATAAGAAGAATCTTTACTTTGAAACCATGTTTCAAACTCTGAAGAAAACACATATTTCAAGTGAAACGAGTTTATACAGGGGTGAAACAAGTTGTTTGTAATATGACCAATTAAAGTAATTGCAACTCTGTTTGTACACCTCTAACCACAAAGAAACAGGGCTTCCATGCTTTGTAATCAGCTTATACACCGTTTCAGAGCAAGACATCTTGTTTTTAACCAAACTGAATAACTTACAATATCCTAAGAAAACACATATTTCAAGTGAAAAGAGTTTATCCAGGGGAGAACAAGTTGTTTTAACATGCTTCTAATGTGACCCTTGAAAGTAACTGCAACTCTGTTTTTACACCTCTAACCACAAGGAGGCAACGTTTCCACGCATTATAATTGGCTTATACATAGTTTCAGAGCAAGAAATATTGTATTTAACCAAATTGAATAGCTTAAACACTGTTTCAGGCAAGAGATTGTGTTTTAGACTAAAAGGGAATGCATTATAAGAAGAATCTTTACTTTGAAACTCTGTTCTTTACCTTTTTCACTCTATGAAACAGCTTTGTATTCACCTTAAACACTGTTTCAGGGCAAGAGATTGTGTGTTAGACTAAAAGGGAAAGCATTATAAGAAGAATCTTTACTTTGAAACTCTGTTCTTTACCTTTTTCACACTATGAAACAGCTTGTATTCACCCTAAACACTGTTTCAGGGCAAGAGATTGTGTTTTAGACTAAAAGGGAATGCATTATAAGAAGAATCTTTACTTTGAAATTCTGTTCTTTACCTTTTTCACTCTATGAAACAGCTTTGTATTCACCTTAAACACTGTTTCAGGGCAAGAGATTGTGTTTTAGACTAAAAGGGAAAGCATTATAAGAAGAATCTTTACTTTGAAACTCTGTTCTTCACCTTTTTCACACTATGAAACAGCTTTGTATTCACCTTAAACACAGTTTCAGGGCAAGAGATTGTGTTTTAGACTAAAAGGGAATGCATTATAAGAAGAATATCTACTTTGAAACTCTGTTCTTTACCTTTTTCACTCTATGAAACTGCTTTGTATTCACCTTAAACACTGTTTCAGGGCAAGAGATTGTGTTTTAGACTAAAACGGAATGCATTATAAGAAGAATCTTTACTTTGTAACTCTGTTCTTCACCTTTTTCACACTATAAAACAGCTTTGTATTCACCTTAAACACAGTTTCAGGGCAAGAGATTGTGTTTTAGACTAAAACGGAATGCATTAAAAGAAGAATCTTTACTTTGTAACTCTGTTCTTCACCTTTTTCACACTATGAAACAGCTTTGTATTCACCTTAAACACTGTTTCAGGGCAAGAGATTGTGTTTTAGACTAAAAGGGAATGCATTATAAGAAGAATCTTTACTTTGAAACTCTGTTCTTTACCGTTTTCACACTATGAAACAGCTTTGTATTCACCCTAAACACTGTTTTAGGGCAAGAGATTGTGTTTTAGACTAAAAGGGAATGCATTATAAGAAGAATCTTTACTTTGAAACTCTGTTCTTTACCTTTTTCACACTATGAAACAGCTTTGTATTCACCTTAAACACTGTTTCAGGGCAAGAGATTGTGTTTTAGACTAAAAGGGAAAGCATTATAAGAAGAATCTTTACTTTGAAACTCTGTTCTTCACCTTTTTCACACTATGAAACAGCTTTGTATTCACCTTAAACACAGTTTCAGGGCAAGAGATTGTGTTTTAGACTAAAAGGGAATGCATTATAAGAAGAATATCTACTTTGAAACTCTGTTCTTTACCTTTTTCACTCTATGAAACAGCTTTGTATTCACCTTAAACACTGTTTCAGGGCAAGAGATTGTGTTTTAGACTAAAAGGGAAAGCATTATAAGAAGAATCTTTATTTTGAAACTCTGTTCTTTACCTTTTTCACACTATGAAACAGCTTTGTATTCACCTTAAACACTGTTTCAGGGCAAGAGATTGTGTTTTAGACTAAAAGGGAAAGCATTATAAGAAGAATCTTTACTTTGAAACTCTGTTCTTCACCTTTTTCACACTATGAAACAGCTTTGTATTCACCTTAAACACAGTTTCAGGGCAAGAGATTGTGTTTTAGACTAAAAGGGAATGCATTATAAGAAGAATATCTACTTTGAAACTCTGTTCTTTACCTTTTTCACTCTATGAAACAGCTTTGTATTCACCTTAAACACTGTTTCAGGGCAAGAGATTGTGTTTTAGACTAAAAGGGAATGCATTATAAGAAGAATCTTTACTTTGAAACTCTGTTCTTTACCTTTTTCACACTATGAAACAGCTTTGTATTGAACTTAAACACTGTTTCAGGGCAAGAGATAGTGTTTTAGCCTAAAAGGTAATGCATTATAAGAAGAATCTGTACTTTGAAACTCTGTTCTTTACCTTTTTCACACTGTGAAACAGCTTTGTATTCGCCTTAAACACTGTTTCAGGGCAAGAGATAGTGTTTTAGACTAAAACGGAATGCATTATAAGAAGAATCTTTACTTTGAAACTATGTTTCAAACTCTGAAGAAAACACATATTTCAAGTGAAACGAGTTTATACAGGGGTGAAACAAGTTGTTTGTAATATGACCAATTAAAGTAATTGCAACTCTGTTTGTACACCTCTAACCACAAAGAAACAGGGCTTCCATGCTTTGTAATTAGCTTATACACCGTTTCAGAGCAAGACATCTTGTTTTTAACCAAACTGAATAACTTACAATATCCTAAGAAAACACATATTTCAAGTGAAAAGAGTTTATCCAGGGGAGAACAAGTTGTTTTAACATGCTTCTAATGTGACCCTTGAAAGTAACTGCAACTCTGTTTTTACACCTCTAACCACAAGGAGGCAACGTTTCCACGCATTATAATTGGCTTATACATAGTTTCAGAGCAAGAAATATTGTATTTAACCAAATTGAATAGCTTAAACACTGTTTCAGGCAAGAGATTGTGTTTTAGACTAAAAGGGAATGCATTATAAGAAGAATCTTTACTTTGAAACTCTGTTCTTTACCTTTTTCACTCTATGAAACAGCTTTGTATTCACCTTAAACACTGTTTCAGGGCAAGAGATTGTGTGTTAGACTAAAAGGGAAAGCATTATAAGAAGAATCTTTACTTTGAAACTCTGTTCTTTACCTTTTTCACACTATGAAACAGCTTGTATTCACCCTAAACACTGTTTCAGGGCAAGAGATTGTGTTTTAGACTAAAAGGGAATGCATTATAAGAAGAATCTTTACTTTGAAATTCTGTTCTTTACCTTTTTCACTCTATGAAACAGCTTTGTATTCACCTTAAACACTGTTTCAGGGCAAGAGATTGTGTTTTAGACTAAAAGGGAAAGCATTATGAGAAGAATCTTTACTTTGAAACTCTGTTCTTCACCTTTTTCACACTATGAAACAGCTTTGTATTCACCTTAAACACAGTTTCAGGGCAAGAGATTGTGTTTTAGACTAAAAGGGAATGCATTATAAGAAGAATATCTACTTTGAAACTCTGTTCTTTACCTTTTTCACTCTATGAAACTGCTTTGTATTCACCTTAAACACTGTTTCAGGGCAAGAGATTGTGTTTTAGACTAAAACGGAATGCATTATAAGAAGAATCTTTACTTTGTAACTCTGTTCTTCACCTTTTTCACACTATAAAACAGCTTTGTATTCACCTTAAACACAGTTTCAGGGCAAGAGATTGTGTTTTAGACTAAAACGGAATGCATTAAAAGAAGAATCTTTACTTTGTAACTCTGTTCTTCACCTTTTTCACACTATGAAACAGCTTTGTATTCACCTTAAACACTGTTTCAGGGCAAGAGATTGTGTTTTAGACTAAAAGGGAATGCATTATAAGAAGAATCTTTACTTTGAAACTCTGTTCTTTACCGTTTTCACACTATGAAACAGCTTTGTATTCACCCTAAACACTGTTTTAGGGCAAGAGATTGTGTTTTAGACTAAAAGGGAATGCATTATAAGAAGAATCTTTACTTTGAAACTCTGTTCTTTACCTTTTTCACACTATGAAACAGCTTTGTATTCACCTTAAACACTGTTTCAGGGCAAGAGATTGTGTTTTAGACTAAAAGGGAAAGCATTATAAGAAGAATCTTTACTTTGAAACTCTGTTCTTCACCTTTTTCACACTATGAAACAGCTTTGTATTCACCTTAAACACAGTTTCAGGGCAAGAGATTGTGTTTTAGACTAAAAGGGAATGCATTATAAGAAGAATATCTACTTTGAAACTCTGTTCTTTACCTTTTTCACTCTATGAAACAGCTTTGTATTCACCTTAAACACTGTTTCAGGGCAAGAGATTGTGTTTTAGACTAAAAGGGAATGCATTATAAGAAGAATCTTTATTTTGAAACTCTGTTCTTTACCTTTTTCACACTATGAAACAGCTTTGTATTCACCTTAAACACTGTTTCAGGGCAAGAGATTGTGTTTTAGACTAAAAGGGAAAGCATTATAAGAAGAATCTTTACTTTGAAACTCTGTTCTTCACCTTTTTCACACTATGAAACAGCTTTGTATTCACCTTAAACACAGTTTCAGGGCAAGAGATTGTGTTTTAGACTAAAAGGGAATGCATTATAAGAAGAATATCTACTTTGAAACTCTGTTCTTTACCTTTTTCACTCTATGAAACAGCTTTGTATTCACCTTAAACACTGTTTCAGGGCAAGAGATTGTGTTTTAGACTAAAAGGGAATGCATTATAAGAAGAATCTTTCCTTTAAAACTCTGTTCTTTACCTTTTTCACACTATGAAACAGCTTTGTATTGAACTTAAACACTGTTTCAGGGCAAGAGATAGTGTTTTAGCCTAAAAGGTAATGCATTATAAGAAGAATCTGTACTTTGAAACTCTGTTCTTTACCTTTTTCACACTGTGAAACAGCTTTGTATTCACCCTAAACACTGTTTCAGGGCAAGAGATTGTGTTTTAGACTAAAAGGGAATGCATTATAAGAAGAATCTTTACTTTGAAACTCTGAAGAAAACACATATTTCAAGTGAAACGAGTTTATACAGGGGTGAAACAAGTTGTTTGTAATATGACCAATTAAAGTAATTGCAACTCTGTTTGTACACCTCTAACCACAAAGAAACAGGGCTTCCATGCTTTGTAATCAGCTTATACACCGTTTCAGAGCAAGACATCTTGTTTTTAACCAAACTGAATAACTTACAATATCCTAAGAAAACACATATTTCAAGTGAAAAGAGTTTATCCAGGGGAGAACAAGTTGTTTTAACATGCTTCTAATGTGACCCTTGAAAGTAACTGCAACTCTGTTTTTACACCTCTAACCACAAGGAGGCAACGTTTCCACGCATTATAATTGGCTTATACATAGTTTCAGAGCAAGAAATATTGTATTTAACCAAATTGAATAGCTTAAACACTGTTTCAGGCAAGAGATTGTGTTTTAGACTAAAAGGGAATGCATTATAAGAAGAATCTTTACTTTGAAACTCTGTTCTTTACCTTTTTCACTCTATGAAACAGCTTTGTATTCACCTTAAACACTGTTTCAGGGCAAGAGATTGTGTGTTAGACTAAAAGGGAAAGCATTATAAGAAGAATCTTTACTTTGAAACTCTGTTCTTTACCTTTTTCACACTATGAAACAGCTTGTATTCACCCTAAACACTGTTTCAGGGCAAGAGATTGTGTTTTAGACTAAAAGGGAATGCATTATAAGAAGAATCTTTACTTTGAAATTCTGTTCTTTACCTTTTTCACTCTATGAAACAGCTTTGTATTCACCTTAAACACTGTTTCAGGGCAAGAGATTGTGTTTTAGACTAAAAGGGAAAGCATTATAAGAAGAATCTTTACTTTGAAACTCTGTTCTTCACCTTTTTCACACTATGAAACAGCTTTGTATTCACCTTAAACACAGTTTCAGGGCAAGAGATTGTGTTTTAGACTAAAAGGGAATGCATTATAAGAAGAATATCTACTTTGAAACTCTGTTCTTTACCTTTTTCACTCTATGAAACTGCTTTGTATTCACCTTAAACACTGTTTCAGGGCAAGAGATTGTGTTTTAGACTAAAACGGAATGCATTATAAGAAGAATCTTTACTTTGTAACTCTGTTCTTCACCTTTTTCACACTATAAAACAGCTTTGTATTCACCTTAAACACAGTTTCAGGGCAAGAGATTGTGTTTTAGACTAAAACGGAATGCATTAAAAGAAGAATCTTTACTTTGTAACTCTGTTCTTCACCTTTTTCACACTATGAAACAGCTTTGTATTCACCTTAAACACTGTTTCAGGGCAAGAGATTGTGTTTTAGACTAAAAGGGAATGCATTATAAGAAGAATCTTTACTTTGAAACTCTGTTCTTTACCGTTTTCACACTATGAAACAGCTTTGTATTCACCCTAAACACTGTTTTAGGGCAAGAGATTGTGTTTTAGACTAAAAGGGAATGCATTATAAGAAGAATCTTTACTTTGAAACTCTGTTCTTTACCTTTTTCACACTATGAAACAGCTTTGTATTCACCTTAAACACTGTTTCAGGGCAAGAGATTGTGTTTTAGACTAAAAGGGAAAGCATTATAAGAAGAATCTTTACTTTGAAACTCTGTTCTTCACCTTTTTCACACTATGAAACAGCTTTGTATTCACCTTAAACACAGTTTCAGGGCAAGAGATTGTGTTTTAGACTAAAAGGGAATGCATTATAAGAAGAATATCTACTTTGAAACTCTGTTCTTTACCTTTTTCACTCTATGAAACAGCTTTGTATTCACCTTAAACACTGTTTCAGGGCAAGAGATTGTGTTTTAGACTAAAAGGGAAAGCATTATAAGAAGAATCTTTATTTTGAAACTCTGTTCTTTACCTTTTTCACACTATGAAACAGCTTTGTATTCACCTTAAACACTGTTTCAGGGCAAGAGATTGTGTTTTAGACTAAAAGGGAAAGCATTATAAGAAGAATCTTTACTTTGAAACTCTGTTCTTCACCTTTTTCACACTATGAAACAGCTTTGTATTCACCTTAAACACAGTTTCAGGGCAAGAGATTGTGTTTTAGACTAAAAGGGAATGCATTATAAGAAGAATATCTACTTTGAAACTCTGTTCTTTACCTTTTTCACTCTATGAAACAGCTTTGTATTCACCTTAAACACTGTTTCAGGGCAAGAGATTGTGTTTTAGACTAAAAGGGAATGCATTATAAGAAGAATCTTTACTTTGAAACTCTGTTCTTTACCTTTTTCACACTATGAAACAGCTTTGTATTGAACTTAAACACTGTTTCAGGGCAAGAGATAGTGTTTTAGCCTAAAAGGTAATGCATTATAAGAAGAATCTGTACTTTGAAACTCTGTTCTTTACCTTTTTCACACTGTGAAACAGCTTTGTATTCGCCTTAAACACTGTTTCAGGGCAAGAGATAGTGTTTTAGACTAAAACGGAATGCATTATAAGAAGAATCTTTACTTTGAAACTATGTTTCAAACTCTGAAGAAAACACATATTTCAAGTGAAACGAGTTTATACAGGGGTGAAACAAGTTGTTTGTAATATGACCAATTAAAGTAATTGCAACTCTGTTTGTACACCTCTAACCACAAAGAAACAGGGCTTCCATGCTTTGTAATCAGCTTATACACCGTTTCAGAGCAAGACATCTTGTTTTTAACCAAACTGAATAACTTACAATATCCTAAGAAAACACATATTTCAAGTGAAAAGAGTTTATCCAGGGGAGAACAAGTTGTTTTAACATGCTTCTAATGTGACCCTTGAAAGTAACTGCAACTCTGTTTTTACACCTCTAACCACAAGGAGGCAACGTTTCCACGCATTATAATTGGCTTATACATAGTTTCAGAGCAAGAAATATTGTATTTAACCAAATTGAATAGCTTAAACACTGTTTCAGGCAAGAGATTGTGTTTTAGACTAAAAGGGAATGCATTATAAGAAGAATCTTTACTTTGAAACTCTGTTCTTTACCTTTTTCACTCTATGAAACAGCTTTGTATTCACCTTAAACACTGTTTCAGGGCAAGAGATTGTGTGTTAGACTAAAAGGGAAAGCATTATAAGAAGAATCTTTACTTTGAAACTCTGTTCTTTACCTTTTTCACACTATGAAACAGCTTGTATTCACCCTAAACACTGTTTCAGGGCAAGAGATTGTGTTTTAGACTAAAAGGGAATGCATTATAAGAAGAATCTTTACTTTGAAATTCTGTTCTTTACCTTTTTCACTCTATGAAACAGCTTTGTATTCACCTTAAACACTGTTTCAGGGCAAGAGATTGTGTTTTAGACTAAAAGGGAAAGCATTATGAGAAGAATCTTTACTTTGAAACTCTGTTCTTCACCTTTTTCACACTATGAAACAGCTTTGTATTCACCTTAAACACAGTTTCAGGGCAAGAGATTGTGTTTTAGACTAAAAGGGAATGCATTATAAGAAGAATATCTACTTTGAAACTCTGTTCTTTACCTTTTTCACTCTATGAAACTGCTTTGTATTCACCTTAAACACTGTTTCAGGGCAAGAGATTGTGTTTTAGACTAAAACGGAATGCATTATAAGAAGAATCTTTACTTTGTAACTCTGTTCTTCACCTTTTTCACACTATAAAACAGCTTTGTATTCACCTTAAACACAGTTTCAGGGCAAGAGATTGTGTTTTAGACTAAAACGGAATGCATTAAAAGAAGAATCTTTACTTTGTAACTCTGTTCTTCACCTTTTTCACACTATGAAACAGCTTTGTATTCACCTTAAACACTGTTTCAGGGCAAGAGATTGTGTTTTAGACTAAAAGGGAATGCATTATAAGAAGAATCTTTACTTTGAAACTCTGTTCTTTACCGTTTTCACACTATGAAACAGCTTTGTATTCACCCTAAACACTGTTTTAGGGCAAGAGATTGTGTTTTAGACTAAAAGGGAATGCATTATAAGAAGAATCTTTACTTTGAAACTCTGTTCTTTACCTTTTTCACACTATGAAACAGCTTTGTATTCACCTTAAACACTGTTTCAGGGCAAGAGATTGTGTTTTAGACTAAAAGGGAAAGCATTATAAGAAGAATCTTTACTTTGAAACTCTGTTCTTCACCTTTTTCACACTATGAAACAGCTT
Source organism: Electrophorus electricus (assembly GCF_041902795.1). NCBI lineage: Eukaryota > Metazoa > Chordata > Actinopteri > Gymnotiformes > Gymnotidae > Electrophorus > Electrophorus electricus. Next base: position 17,413,705 of record NC_137514.1, on the reverse strand, counting down.
TGTATTCACCTTAAACACAGTTTCAGGGCAAGAGATTGTGTTTTAGACTAAAAGGGAATGCATTATAAGAAGAATATCTACTTTGAAACTCTGTTCTTTACCTTTTTCACTCTATGAAACAGCTTTGTATTCACCTTAAACACTGTTTCAGGGCAAGAGATTGTGTTTTAGACTAAAAGGGAATGCATTATAAGAAGAATCTTTATTTTGAAACTCTGTTCTTTACCTTTTTCACACTATGAAACAGCTTTGTATTCACCTTAAACACTGTTTCAGGGCAAGAGATTGTGTTTTAGACTAAAAGGGAAAGCATTATAAGAAGAATCTTTACTTTGAAACTCTGTTCTTCACCTTTTTCACACTATGAAACAGCTTTGTATTCACCTTAAACACAGTTTCAGGGCAAGAGATTGTGTTTTAGACTAAAAGGGAATGCATTATAAGAAGAATATCTACTTTGAAACTCTGTTCTTTACCTTTTTCACTCTATGAAACAGCTTTGTATTCACCTTAAACACTGTTTCAGGGCAAGAGATTGTGTTTTAGACTAAAAGGGAATGCATTATAAGAAGAATCTTTACTTTGAAACTCTGTTCTTTACCTTTTTCACACTATGAAACAGCTTTGTATTGAACTTAAACACTGTTTCAGGGCAAGAGATAGTGTTTTAGCCTAAAAGGTAATGCATTATAAGAAGAATCTGTACTTTGAAACTCTGTTCTTTACCTTTTTCACACTGTGAAACAGCTTTGTATTCGCCTTAAACACTGTTTCAGGGCAAGAGATAGTGTTTTAGACTAAAACGGAATGCATTATAAGAAGAATCTTTACTTTGAAACTATGTTTCAAACTCTGAAGAAAACACATATTTCAAGTGAAACGAGTTTATACAGGGGTGAAACAAGTTGTTTGTAATATGACCAATTAAAGTAATTGCAACTCTGTTTGTACACCTCTAACCACAAAGAAACAGGGCTTCCATGCTTTGTAATTAGCTTATACACCGTTTCAGAGCAAGACATCTTGTTTTTAACCAAACTGAATAACTTACAATATCCTAAGAAAACACATATTTCAAGTGAAAAGAGTTTATCCAGGGGAGAACAAGTTGTTTTAACATGGTTCTAATGTGACCCTTGAAAGTAACTGCAACTCTGTTTTTACACCTCTAACCACAAGGAGGCAACGTTTCCACGCATTATAATTGGCTTATACATAGTTTCAGAGCAAGAAATATTGTATTTAACCAAATTGAATAGCTTAAATACTGTTTCAGGCAAGAGATTGTGTTTTAGACTAAAAGGGAATGCATTATAAGAAGAATCTTTACTTTGAAACTCTGTTCTTTACCTTTTTCACACTATGAAACAGCTTTGTATTCACCCTAAACACTGTTTCAGGGCAAGAGATTGTGTTTTAGACTAAAAGGGAATGCATTATAAGAAGAATCTTTACTTTGAAACTCTGTTCTTTACCTTTTTCACACTATGAAACAGCTTTGTATTCACCTTAAACACTGTTTCAGGGCAAGAGATTGTGTTTTAGACTAAAAGGGAATGCATTTTAAGAAGAATCTTTACTTTGAAACTCTGTTCTTTACCTTTTTCACACTATGAAACAGCTTTGTATTCACCTTCAACACTGTTTCAGGGCAAGAGATTGTGTTTTAGACTAAAAGGGAATGCATTATAAGAAGAATCTTTACTTTGAAACTCTGTTCTTTACCTTTTTCACACTATGAAACAGCTTGTATTCACCCTAAACACTGTTTCAGGGCAAGAGATTGTGTTTTAGACTAAAAGGGAATGCATTATAAGAAGAATCTTTACTTTGAAACTCTGTTCTTTACCTTTTTCACTCTATGAAACAGCTTTGTATTCACCTTAAACACTGTTTCAGGGCAAGAGATTGTGTTTTAGACTAAAAGGGAAAGCATTATAAGAAGAATCTTTACTTTGAAACTCTGTTCTTCACCTTTTTCACACTATGAAACAGCTTTGTATTCACCTTAAACACAGTTTCAGGGCAAGAGATTGTGTTTTAGACTAAAAGGGAATGCATTTTAAGAAGAATCTTTACTTTGAAACTCTGTTCTTTACCTTTTTCACACTATGAAACAGCTTTGTATTCACCTTCAACACTGTTTCAGGGCAAGAGATTGTGTTTTAGACTAAAAGGGAATGCATTATAAGAAGAATCTTTACTTTGAAACTCTGTTCTTTACCTTTTTCACACTATGAAACAGCTTGTATTCACCCTAAACACTGTTTCAGGGCAAGAGATTGTGTTTTAGACTAAAAGGGAATGCATTATAAGAAGAATCTTTACTTTGAAACTCTGTTCTTTACCTTTTTCACTCTATGAAACAGCTTTGTATTCACCTTAAACACTGTTTCAGGGCAAGAGATTGTGTTTTAGACTAAAAGGGAAAGCATTATAAGAAGAATCTTTACTTTGAAACTCTGTTCTTCACCTTTTTCACACTATGAAACAGCTTTGTATTCACCTTAAACACAGTTTCAGGGCAAGAGATTGTGTTTTAGACTAAAAGGGAATGCATTATAAGAAGAATATCTACTTTGAAACTCTGTTCTTTACCTTTTTCACTCTATGAAACAGCTTTGTATTCACCTTAAACACTGTTTCAGGGCAAGAGATTGTGTTTTAGACTAAAAGGGAATGCATTATAAGAAGAATCTTTACTTTGAAACTCTGTTCTTTACCTTTTTCACACTATGAAACAGCTTTGTATTCACCTTAAACACTGTTTCAGGGCAAGAGATTGTGTTTTAGACTAAAACGGAATGCATTATAAGAAGAATCTTTACTTTGAAACTATGTTTCAAACTCTGAAGAAAACACATATTTCAAGTGAAACGAGTTTATACAGGGGTGAAACAAGTTGTTTGTAATATGACCAATTAAAGTAATTGCAACTCTGTTTGTACACCTCTAACCACAAAGAAACAGGGCTTCCATGCTTTGTAATTAGCTTATACACCGTTTCAGAGCAAGACATCTTGTTTTTAACCAAACTGAATAACTTACAATATCCTAAGAAAACACATATTTCAAGTGAAAAGAGTTTATCCAGGGGAGAACAAGTTGTTTTAACATGGTTCTAATGTGACCCTTGAAAGTAACTGCAACTCTGTTTTTACACCTCTAACCACAAGGAGGCAACGTTTCCACGCATTATAATTGGCTTATACATAGTTTCAGAGCAAGAAATATTGTATTTAACCAAATTGAATAGCTTAAATACTGTTTCAGGCAAGAGATTGTGTTTTAGACTAAAAGGGAATGCATTATAAGAAGAATCTTTACTTTGAAACTCTGTTCTTTACCTTTTTCACACTATGAAACAGCTTTGTATTCACCCTAAACACTGTTTCAGGGCAAGAGATTGTGTTTTAGACTAAAAGGGAATGCATTATAAGAAGAATCTTTACTTTGAAACTCTGTTCTTTACCTTTTTCACACTATGAAACAGCTTTGTATTCACCTTAAACACTGTTTCAGGGCAAGAGATTGTGTTTTAGACTAAAAGGGAATGCATTTTAAGAAGAATCTTTACTTTGAAACTCTGTTCTTTACCTTTTTCACACTATGAAACAGCTTTGTATTCACCTTCAACACTGTTTCAGGGCAAGAGATTGTGTTTTAGACTAAAAGGGAATGCATTATAAGAAGAATCTTTACTTTGAAACTCTGTTCTTTACCTTTTTCACACTATGAAACAGCTTGTATTCACCCTAAACACTGTTTCAGGGCAAGAGATTGTGTTTTAGACTAAAAGGGAATGCATTATAAGAAGAATCTTTACTTTGAAACTCTGTTCTTTACCTTTTTCACTCTATGAAACAGCTTTGTATTCACCTTAAACACTGTTTCAGGGCAAGAGATTGTGTTTTAGACTAAAAGGGAAAGCATTATAAGAAGAATCTTTACTTTGAAACTCTGTTCTTCACCTTTTTCACACTATGAAACAGCTTTGTATTCACCTTAAACACAGTTTCAGGGCAAGAGATTGTGTTTTAGACTAAAAGGGAATGCATTTTAAGAAGAATCTTTACTTTGAAACTCTGTTCTTTACCTTTTTCACACTATGAAACAGCTTTGTATTCACCTTCAACACTGTTTCAGGGCAAGAGATTGTGTTTTAGACTAAAAGGGAATGCATTATAAGAAGAATCTTTACTTTGAAACTCTGTTCTTTACCTTTTTCACACTATGAAACAGCTTGTATTCACCCTAAACACTGTTTCAGGGCAAGAGATTGTGTTTTAGACTAAAAGGGAATGCATTATAAGAAGAATCTTTACTTTGAAACTCTGTTCTTTACCTTTTTCACTCTATGAAACAGCTTTGTATTCACCTTAAACACTGTTTCAGGGCAAGAGATTGTGTTTTAGACTAAAAGGGAAAGCATTATAAGAAGAATCTTTACTTTGAAACTCTGTTCTTCACCTTTTTCACACTATGAAACAGCTTTGTATTCACCTTAAACACAGTTTCAGGGCAAGAGATTGTGTTTTAGACTAAAAGGGAATGCATTATAAGAAGAATATCTACTTTGAAACTCTGTTCTTTACCTTTTTCACTCTATGAAACAGCTTTGTATTCACCTTAAACACTGTTTCAGGGCAAGAGATTGTGTTTTAGACTAAAAGGGAATGCATTATAAGAAGAATCTTTACTTTGAAACTCTGTTCTTTACCTTTTTCACACTATGAAACAGCTTTGTATTCACCTTAAACACTGTTTCAGGGCAAGAGATTGTGTTTTAGACTAAAAGGGAATGCATTATAAGAAGAATCTTTACTTTGAAACTCTGTTCTTTACCTTTTTCACACTATGAAACAGCTTTGTATTCACCTTAAACACTGTTTCAGGGCAAGAGATTGTGTTTTAGACTAAAAGGGAATGCATTATAAGAAGAATATCTACTTTGAAACTCTGTTCTTTACCTTTTTCACTCTATGAAACAGCTTTGTATTCACCTTAAACACTGTTTCAGGGCAAGAGATTGTGTTTTAGACTAAAAGGGAATGCATTATAAGAAGAATCTTTACTTTGAAACTCTGTTCTTTACCTTTTTCACACTATGAAACAGCTTTGTATTGAACTTAAACACTGTTTCAGGGCACGAGATAGTGTTTTAGCCTAAAAGGTAATGCATTATAAGAAGAATCTGTACTTTGAAACTCTGTTCTTTACCTTTTTCACACTGTGAAACAGCTTTGTATTCGCCTTAAACACTGTTTCAGGGCAAGAGATAGTGTTTTAGACTAAAACGGAATGCATTATAAGAAGAATCTTTACTTTGAAACTATGTTTCAAACTCTGAAGAAAACACATATTTCAAGTGAAACGAGTTTATACAGGGGTGAAACAAGTTGTTTGTAATATGACCAATTAAAGTAATTGCAACTCTGTTTGTACACCTCTAACCACAAAGAAACAGGGCTTCCATGCTTTGTAATCAGCTTATACACCGTTTCAGAGCAAGACATCTTGTTTTTAACCAAACTGAATAACTTACAATATCCTAAGAAAACACATATTTCAAGTGAAAAGAGTTTATCCAGGGGAGAACAAGTTGTTTTAACATGGTTCTAATGTGACCCTTGAAAGTAACTGCAACTCTGTTTTTACACCTCTAACCACAAGGAGGCAACGTTTCCACGCATTATAATTGGCTTATACATAGTTTCAGAGCAAGAAATATTGTATTTAACCAAATTGAATAGCTTAAATACTGTTTCAGGCAAGAAATTGTGTTTTAGACTAAAAGGGAATGCATTATAAGAAGAATCTTTACTTTGAAACTCTGTTCTTTACCTTTTTCACACTATGAAACAGCTTTGTATTCACCCTAAACACTGTTTCAGGGCAAGAGATTGTGTTTTAGACTAAAAGGGAATGCATTATAAGAAGAATCTTTACTTTGAAACTCTGTTCTTTACCTTTTTCACACTATGAAACAGCTTTGTATTCACCTTAAACACTGTTTCAGGGCAAGAGATTGTGTTTTAGACTAAAAGGGAATGCATTATAAGAAGAATCTTTGCTTTGAAACTCTGTTCTTTACCTTTTTCACACTATGAAACAGCTTTGTATTCACCTTCAACACTGTTTCAGGGCAAGAGATTGTGTTTTAGACTAAAAGGGAATGCATTATAAGAAGAATCTTTACTTTGAAACTATGTTTCAAACTCTGAAGAAAACACATATTTCAAGTGAAACGAGTTTATACAGGGGTGAAACAAGTTGTTTGTAATATGACCAATTAAAGTAATTGCAACTCTGTTTGTACACCTCTAACCACAAAGAAACAGGGCTTCCATGCTTTGTAATCAGCTTATACACCGTTTCAGAGCAAGACATCTTGTTTTTAACCAAACTGAATAACTTACAATATCCTAAGAAAACACATATTTCAAGTGAAAAGAGTTTATCCAGGGGAGAACAAGTTGTTTTAACATGCTTCTAATGTGACCCTTGAAAGTAACTGCAACTCTGTTTTTACACCTCTAACCACAAGGAGGCAACGTTTCCACGCATTATAATTGGCTTATACATAGTTTCAGAGCAAGAAATATTGTATTTAACCAAATTGAATAGCTTAAACACTGTTTCAGGCAAGAGATTGTGTTTTAGACTAAAAGGGAATGCATTATAAGAAGAATCTTTACTTTGAAACTCTGTTCTTTACCTTTTTCACTCTATGAAACAGCTTTGTATTCACCTTAAACACTGTTTCAGGGCAAGAGATTGTGTGTTAGACTAAAAGGGAAAGCATTATAAGAAGAATCTTTACTTTGAAACTCTGTTCTTTACCTTTTTCACACTATGAAACAGCTTGTATTCACCCTAAACACTGTTTCAGGGCAAGAGATTGTGTTTTAGACTAAAAGGGAATGCATTATAAGAAGAATCTTTACTTTGAAATTCTGTTCTTTACCTTTTTCACTCTATGAAACAGCTTTGTATTCACCTTAAACACTGTTTCAGGGCAAGAGATTGTGTTTTAGACTAAAAGGGAAAGCATTATAAGAAGAATCTTTACTTTGAAACTCTGTTCTTCACCTTTTTCACACTATGAAACAGCTTTGTATTCACCTTAAACACAGTTTCAGGGCAAGAGATTGTGTTTTAGACTAAAAGGGAATGCATTATAAGAAGAATATCTACTTTGAAACTCTGTTCTTTACCTTTTTCACTCTATGAAACTGCTTTGTATTCACCTTAAACACTGTTTCAGGGCAAGAGATTGTGTTTTAGACTAAAACGGAATGCATTATAAGAAGAATCTTTACTTTGTAACTCTGTTCTTCACCTTTTTCACACTATAAAACAGCTTTGTATTCACCTTAAACACAGTTTCAGGGCAAGAGATTGTGTTTTAGACTAAAACGGAATGCATTAAAAGAAGAATCTTTACTTTGTAACTCTGTTCTTCACCTTTTTCACACTATGAAACAGCTTTGTATTCACCTTAAACACTGTTTCAGGGCAAGAGATTGTGTTTTAGACTAAAAGGGAATGCATTATAAGAAGAATCTTTACTTTGAAACTCTGTTCTTTACCGTTTTCACACTATGAAACAGCTTTGTATTCACCCTAAACACTGTTTTAGGGCAAGAGATTGTGTTTTAGACTAAAAGGGAATGCATTATAAGAAGAATCTTTACTTTGAAACTCTGTTCTTTACCTTTTTCACACTATGAAACAGCTTTGTATTCACCTTAAACACTGTTTCAGGGCAAGAGATTGTGTTTTAGACTAAAAGGGAAAGCATTATAAGAAGAATCTTTACTTTGAAACTCTGTTCTTCACCTTTTTCACACTATGAAACAGCTTTGTATTCACCTTAAACACAGTTTCAGGGCAAGAGATTGTGTTTTAGACTAAAAGGGAATGCATTATAAGAAGAATATCTACTTTGAAACTCTGTTCTTTACCTTTTTCACTCTATGAAACAGCTTTGTATTCACCTTAAACACTGTTTCAGGGCAAGAGATTGTGTTTTAGACTAAAAGGGAATGCATTATAAGAAGAATCTTTATTTTGAAACTCTGTTCTTTACCTTTTTCACACTATGAAACAGCTTTGTATTCACCTTAAACACTGTTTCAGGGCAAGAGATTGTGTTTTAGACTAAAAGGGAAAGCATTATAAGAAGAATCTTTACTTTGAAACTCTGTTCTTCACCTTTTTCACACTATGAAACAGCTTTGTATTCACCTTAAACACAGTTTCAGGGCAAGAGATTGTGTTTTAGACTAAAAGGGAATGCATTATAAGAAGAATATCTACTTTGAAACTCTGTTCTTTACCTTTTTCACTCTATGAAACAGCTTTGTATTCACCTTAAACACTGTTTCAGGGCAAGAGATTGTGTTTTAGACTAAAAGGGAATGCATTATAAGAAGAATCTTTACTTTGAAACTCTGTTCTTTACCTTTTTCACACTATGAAACAGCTTTGTATTGAACTTAAACACTGTTTCAGGGCAAGAGATAGTGTTTTAGCCTAAAAGGTAATGCATTATAAGAAGAATCTGTACTTTGAAACTCTGTTCTTTACCTTTTTCACACTGTGAAACAGCTTTGTATTCGCCTTAAACACTGTTTCAGGGCAAGAGATAGTGTTTTAGACTAAAACGGAATGCATTATAAGAAGAATCTTTCCTTTGAAACTATGTTTCAAACTCTGAAGAAAACACATATTTCAAGTGAAACGAGTTTATACAGGGGTGAAACAAGTTGTTTGTAATATGACCAATTAAAGTAATTGCAACTCTGTTTGTACACCTCTAACCACAAAGAAACAGGGCTTCCATGCTTTGTAATTAGCTTATACACCGTTTCAGAGCAAGACATCTTGTTTTTAACCAAACTGAATAACTTACAATATCCTAAGAAAACACATATTTCAAGTGAAAAGAGTTTATCCAGGGGAGAACAAGTTGTTTTAACATGGTTCTAATGTGACCCTTGAAAGTAACTGCAACTCTGTTTTTACACCTCTAACCACAAGGAGGCAACGTTTCCACGCATTATAATTGGCTTATACATAGTTTCAGAGCAAGAAATATTGTATTTAACCAAATTGAATAGCTTAAATACTGTTTCAGGCAAGAGATTGTGTTTTAGACTAAAAGGGAATGCATTATAAGAAGAATCTTTACTTTGAAACTCTGTTCTTTACCTTTTTCACACTATGAAACAGCTTGTATTCACCCTAAACACTGTTTCAGGGCAAGAGATTGTGTTTTAGACTAAAAGGGAATGCATTATAAGAAGAATCTTTACTTTGAAACTCTGTTCTTTACCTTTTTCACTCTATGAAACAGCTTTGTATTCACCTTAAACACTGTTTCAGGGCAAGAGATTGTGTTTTAGACTAAAAGGGAAAGCATTATAAGAAGAATCTTTACTTTGAAACTCTGTTCTTCACCTTTTTCACACTATGAAACAGCTTTGTATTCACCTTAAACACAGTTTCAGGGCAAGAGATTGTGTTTTAGACTAAAAGGGAATGCATTATAAGAAGAATATCTACTTTGAAACTCTGTTCTTTACCTTTTTCACTCTATGAAACAGCTTTGTATTCACCTTAAACACTGTTTCAGGGCAAGAGATTGTGTTTTAGACTAAAAGGGAATGCATTATAAGAAGAATCTTTACTTTGAAACTCTGTTCTTTACCTTTTTCACACTATGAAACAGCTTTGTATTCACCTTAAACACTGTTTCAGGGCAAGAGATTGTGTTTTAGACTAAAAGGGAATGCATTATAAGAAGAATCTTTACTTTGAAACTCTGTTCTTTACCTTTTTCACACTATGAAACAGCTTTGTATTCACCTTAAACACTGTTTCAGGGCAAGAGATTGTGTTTTAGACTAAAAGGGAAAGCATTATAAGAAGAATCTTTACTTTGAAACTCTGTTCTTCACCTTTTTCACACTATGAAACAGCTTTGTATTCACCTTAAACACAGTTTCAGGGCAAGAGATTGTGTTTTAGACTAAAAGGGAATGCATTATAAGAAGAATATCTACTTTGAAACTCTGTTCTTTACCTTTTTCACTCTATGAAACAGCTTTGTATTCACCTTAAACACTGTTTCAGGGCAAGAGATTGTGTTTTAGACTAAAAGGGAATGCATTATAAGAAGAATCTTTACTTTGAAACTCTGTTCTTTACCTTTTTCACACTATGAAACAGCTTTGTATTCACCCTAAACACTGTTTCAGGGCAAGAGATTGTGTTTTAGACTAAAAGGGAATGCATTATAAGAAGAATCTTTACTTTGAAACTCTGTTCTTTACCTTTTTCACACTATGAAACAGCTTTGTATTCACCTTAAACACTGTTTCAGGGCAAGAGATTGTGTTTTAGACTAAAAGGGAATGCATTTTAAGAAGAATCTTTACTTTGAAACTCTGTTCTTTACCTTTTTCACACTATGAAACAGCTTTGTATTCACCTTCAACACTGTTTCAGGGCAAGAGATTGTGTTTTAGACTAAAAGGGAATGCATTATAAGAAGAATCTTTACTTTGAAACTCTGTTCTTTACCTTTTTCACACTATGAAACAGCTTGTATTCACCCTAAACACTGTTTCAGGGCAAGAGATTGTGTTTTAGACTAAAAGGGAATGCATTATAAGAAGAATCTTTACTTTGAAACTCTGTTCTTTACCTTTTTCACTCTATGAAACAGCTTTGTATTCACCTTAAACACTGTTTCAGGGCAAGAGATTGTGTTTTAGACTAAAAGGGAAAGCATTATAAGAAGAATCTTTACTTTGAAACTCTGTTCTTCACCTTTTTCACACTATGAAACAGCTTTGTATTCACCTTAAACACAGTTTCAGGGCAAGAGATTGTGTTTTAGACTAATAGGGAATGCATTATAAGAAGAATATCTACTTTGAAACTCTGTTCTTTACCTTTTTCACTCTATGAAACAGCTTTGTATTCACCTTAAACACTGTTTCAGGGCAAGAGATTGTGTTTTAGACTAAAAGGGAATGCATTATAAGAAGAATCTTTACTTTGAAACTCTGTTCTTTACCTTTTTCACACTATGAAACAGCTTTGTATTCACCTTAAACACTGTTTCAGGGCAAGAGATTGTGTTTTAGACTAAAAGGGAATGCATTATAAGAAGAATCTTTACTTTGAAACTCTGTTCTTTACCTTTTTCACACTATGAAACAGCTTTGTATTCACCTTAAACACTGTTTCAGGGCAAGAGATTGTGTTTTAGACTAAAAGGGAAAGCATTATAAGAAGAATCTTTACTTTGAAACTCTGTTCTTCACCTTTTTCACACTATGAAACAGCTTTGTATTCACCTTAAACACAGTTTCAGGGCAAGAGATTGTGTTTTAGACTAAAAGGGAATGCATTATAAGAAGAATATCTACTTTGAAACTCTGTTCTTTACCTTTTTCACTCTATGAAACAGCTTTGTATTCACCTTAAACACTGTTTCAGGGCAAGAGATTGTGTTTTAGACTAAAAGGGAATGCATTATAAGAAGAATCTTTACTTTGAAACTCTGTTCTTTACCTTTTTCACACTATGAAACAGCTTTGTATTGAACTTAAACACTGTTTCAGGGCACGAGATAGTGTTTTAGCCTAAAAGGTAATGCATTATAAGAAGAATCTTTATTTTGAAACTCTGTTCTTTACCTTTTTCACACTATGAAACAGCTTTGTATTCACCTTAAACACTGTTTCAGGGCAAGAGATTGTGTTTTAGACTAAAAGGGAAAGCATTATAAGAAGAATCTTTACTTTGAAACTCTGTTCTTCACCTTTTTCACACTATGAAACAGCTTTGTATTCACCTTAAACACAGTTTCAGGGCAAGAGATTGTGTTTTAGACTAAAAGGGAATGCATTATAAGAAGAATATCTACTTTGAAACTCTGTTCTTTACCTTTTTCACTCTATGAAACAGCTTTGTATTCACCTTAAACACTGTTTCAGGGCAAGAGATTGTGTTTTAGACTAAAAGGGAATGCATTATAAGAAGAATCTTTACTTTGAAACTCTGTTCTTTACCTTTTTCACACTATGAAACAGCTTTGTATTGAACTTAAACACTGTTTCAGGGCAAGAGATAGTGTTTTAGCCTAAAAGGTAATGCATTATAAGAAGAATCTGTACTTTGAAACTCTGTTCTTTACCTTTTTCACACTGTGAAACAGCTTTGTATTCGCCTTAAACACTGTTTCAGGGCAAGAGATAGTGTTTTAGACTAAAACGGAATGCATTATAAGAAGAATCTTTACTTTGAAACTATGTTTCAAACTCTGAAGAAAACACATATTTCAAGTGAAACGAGTTTATACAGGGGTGAAACAAGTTGTTTGTAATATGACCAATTAAAGTAATTGCAACTCTGTTTGTACACCTCTAACCACAAAGAAACAGGGCTTCCATGCTTTGTAATTAGCTTATACACCGTTTCAGAGCAAGACATCTTGTTTTTAACCAAACTGAATAACTTACAATATCCTAAGAAAACACATATTTCAAGTGAAAAGAGTTTATCCAGGGGAGAACAAGTTGTTTTAACATGGTTCTAATGTGACCCTTGAAAGTAACTGCAACTCTGTTTTTACACCTCTAACCACAAGGAGGCAACGTTTCCACGCATTATAATTGGCTTATACATAGTTTCAGAGCAAGAAATATTGTATTTAACCAAATTGAATAGCTTAAATACTGTTTCAGGCAAGAGATTGTGTTTTAGACTAAAAGGGAATGCATTATAAGAAGAATCTTTACTTTGAAACTCTGTTCTTTACCTTTTTCACACTATGAAACAGCTTTGTATTCACCCTAAACACTGTTTCAGGGCAAGAGATTGTGTTTTAGACTAAAAGGGAATGCATTATAAGAAGAATCTTTACTTTGAAACTCTGTTCTTTACCTTTTTCACCCTATGAAACAGCTTTGTATTCACCTTAAACACTGTTTCAGGGCAAGAGATTGTGTTTTAGACTAAAAGGGAATGCATTTTAAGAAGAATCTTTACTTTGAAACTCTGTTCTTTACCTTTTTCACACTATGAAACAGCTTTGTATTCACCTTCAACACTGTTTCAGGGCAAGAGATTGTGTTTTAGACTAAAAGGGAATGCATTATAAGAAGAATCTTTACTTTGAAACTCTGTTCTTTACCTTTTTCACACTATGAAACAGCTTGTATTCACCCTAAACACTGTTTCAGGGCAAGAGATTGTGTTTTAGACTAAAAGGGAATGCATTATAAGAAGAATCTTTACTTTGAAACTCTGTTCTTTACCTTTTTCACTCTATGAAACAGCTTTGTATTCACCTTAAACACTGTTTCAGGGCAAGAGATTGTGTTTTAGACTAAAAGGGAAAGCATTATAAGAAGAATCTTTACTTTGAAACTCTGTTCTTCACCTTTTTCACACTATGAAACAGCTTTGTATTCACCTTAAACACAGTTTCAGGGCAAGAGATTGTGTTTTAGACTAAAAGGGAATGCATTATAAGAAGAATATCTACTTTGAAACTCTGTTCTTTACCTTTTTCACTCTATGAAACAGCTTTGTATTCACCTTAAACACTGTTTCAGGGCAAGAGATTGTGTTTTAGACTAAAAGGGAATGCATTATAAGAAGAATCTTTACTTTGAAACTCTGTTCTTTACCTTTTTCACACTATGAAACAGCTTTGTATTCACCTTAAACACTGTTTCAGGGCAAGAGATTGTGTTTTAGACTAAAAGGGAATGCATTATAAGAAGAATCTTTACTTTGAAACTCTGTTCTTTACCTTTTTCACACTATGAAACAGCTTTGTATTCACCTTAAACACTGTTTCAGGGCAAGAGATTGTGTTTTAGACTAAAAGGGAAAGCATTATAAGAAGAATATCTACTTTGAAACTCTGTTCTTTACCTTTTTCACTCTATGAAACAGCTTTGTATTCACCTTAAACACTGTTTCAGGGCAAGAGATTGTGTTTTAGACTAAAAGGGAATGCATTATAAGAAGAATCTTTACTTTGAAACTCTGTTCTTTACCTTTTTCACACTATGAAACAGCTTTGTATTCACCCTAAACACTGTTTCAGGGCAAGAGATTGTGTTTTAGACTAAAAGGGAATGCATTATAAGAAGAATCTTTACTTTGAAACTCTGTTCTTTACCTTTTTCACACTATGAAACAGCTTTGTATTCACCTTAAACACTGTTTCAGGGCAAGAGATTGTGTTTTAGACTAAAAGGGAATGCATTTTAAGAAGAATCTTTACTTTGAAACTCTGTTCTTTACCTTTTTCACACTATGAAACAGCTTTGTATTCACCTTCAACACTGTTTCAGGGCAAGAGATTGTGTTTTAGACTAAAAGGTAATGCATTATAAGAAGAATCTTTACTTTGAAACTCTGTTCTTTACCTTTTTCACACTATGAAACAGCTTGTATTCACCCTAAACACTGTTTCAGGGCAAGAGATTGTGTTTTAGACTAAAAGGGAATGCATTATAAGAAGAATCTTTACTTTGAAACTCTGTTCTTTACCTTTTTCACTCTATGAAACAGCTTTGTATTCACCTTAAACACTGTTTCAGGGCAAGAGATTGTGTTTTAGACTAAAAGGGAAAGCATTATAAGAAGAATCTTTACTTTGAAACTCTGTTCTTCACCTTTTTCACACTATGAAACAGCTTTGTATTCACCTTAAACACAGTTTCAGGGCAAGAGATTGTGTTTTAGACTAAAAGGGAATGCATTATAAGAAGAATATCTACTTTGAAACTCTGTTCTTTACCTTTTTCACTCTATGAAACAGCTTTGTATTCACCTTAAACACTGTTTCAGGGCAAGAGATTGTGTTTTAGACTAAAAGGGAATGCATTATAAGAAGAATCTTTACTTTGAAACTCTGTTCTTTACCTTTTTCACACTATGAAACAGCTTTGTATTCACCTTAAACACTGTTTCAGGGCAAGAGATTGTGTTTTAGACTAAAAGGGAATGCATTATAAGAAGAATCTTTACTTTGAAACTCTGTTCTTTACCTTTTTCACACTATGAAACAGCTTTGTATTCACCTTAAACACTGTTTCAGGGCAAGAGATTGTGTTTTAGACTAAAAGGGAAAGCATTATAAGAAGAATCTTTACTTTGAAACTCTGTTCTTCACCTTTTTCACACTATGAAACAGCTTTGTATTCACCTTAAACACAGTTTCAGGGCAAGAGATTGTGTTTTAGACTAAAAGGGAATGCATTATAAGAAGAATATCTACTTTGAAACTCTGTTCTTTACCTTTTTCACTCTATGAAACAGCTTTGTATTCACCTTAAACACTGTTTCAGGGCAAGAGATTGTGTTTTAGACTAAAAGGGAATGCATTATAAGAAGAATCTTTACTTTGAAACTCTGTTCTTTACCTTTTTCACACTATGAAACAGCTTTGTATTGAACTTAAACACTGTTTCAGGGCACGAGATAGTGTTTTAGCCTAAAAGGTAATGCATTATAAGAAGAATCTGTACTTTGAAACTCTGTTCTTTACCTTTTTCACACTGTGAAACAGCTTTGTATTCGCCTTAAACACTGTTTCAGGGCAAGAGATAGTGTTTTAGACTAAAACGGAATGCATTATAAGAAGAATCTTTACTTTGAAACTATGTTTCAAACTCTGAAGAAAACACATATTTCAAGTGAAACGAGTTTATACAGGGGTGAAACAAGTTGTTTGTAATATGACCAATTAAAGTAATTGCAACTCTGTTTGTACACCTCTAACCACAAAGAAACAGGGCTTCCATGCTTTGTAATTAGCTTATACACCGTTTCAGAGCAAGACATCTTGTTTTTAACCAAACTGAATAACTTACAATATCCTAAGAAAACACATATTTCAAGTGAAAAGAGTTTATCCAGGGGAGAACAAGTTGTTTTAACATGGTTCTAATGTGACCCTTGAAAGTAACTGCAACTCTGTTTTTACACCTCTAACCACAAGGAGGCAACGTTTCCACGCATTATAATTGGCTTATACATAGTTTCAGAGCAAGAAATATTGTATTTAACCAAATTGAATAGCTTAAATACTGTTTCAGGCAAGAGATTGTGTTTTAGACTAAAAGGGAATGCATTATAAGAAGAATCTTTACTTTGAAACTCTGTTCTTTACCTTTTTCACACTATGAAACAGCTTTGTATTCACCCTAAACACTGTTTCAGGGCAAGAGATTGTGTTTTAGACTAAAAGGGAATGCATTATAAGAAGAATCTTTACTTTGAAACTCTGTTCTTTACCTTTTTCACCCTATGAAACAGCTTTGTATTCACCTTAAACACTGTTTCAGGGCAAGAGATTGTGTTTTAGACTAAAAGGGAATGCATTTTAAGAAGAATCTTTACTTTGAAACTCTGTTCTTTACCTTTTTCACACTATGAAACAGCTTTGTATTCACCTTCAACACTGTTTCAGGGCAAGAGATTGTGTTTTAGACTAAAAGGGAATGCATTATAAGAAGAATCTTTACTTTGAAACTCTGTTCTTTACCTTTTTCACACTATGAAACAGCTTGTATTCACCCTAAACACTGTTTCAGGGCAAGAGATTGTGTTTTAGACTAAAAGGGAATGCATTATAAGAAGAATCTTTACTTTGAAACTCTGTTCTTTACCTTTTTCACTCTATGAAACAGCTTTGTATTCACCTTAAACACTGTTTCAGGGCAAGAGATTGTGTTTTAGACTAAAAGGGAAAGCATTATAAGAAGAATCTTTACTTTGAAACTCTGTTCTTCACCTTTTTCACACTATGAAACAGCTTTGTATTCACCTTAAACACAGTTTCAGGGCAAGAGATTGTGTTTTAGACTAAAAGGGAATGCATTATAAGAAGAATATCTACTTTGAAACTCTGTTCTTTACCTTTTTCACTCTATGAAACAGCTTTGTATTCACCTTAAACACTGTTTCAGGGCAAGAGATTGTGTTTTAGACTAAAAGGGAATGCATTATAAGAAGAATCTTTACTTTGAAACTCTGTTCTTTACCTTTTTCACACTATGAAACAGCTTTGTATTCACCTTAAACACTGTTTCAGGGCAAGAGATTGTGTTTTAGACTAAAAGGGAATGCATTATAAGAAGAATCTTTACTTTGAAACTCTGTTCTTTACCTTTTTCACACTATGAAACAGCTTTGTATTCACCTTAAACACTGTTTCAGGGCAAGAGATTGTGTTTTAGACTAAAAGGGAAAGCATTATAAGAAGAATATCTACTTTGAAACTCTGTTCTTTACCTTTTTCACTCTATGAAACAGCTTTGTATTCACCTTAAACACTGTTTCAGGGCAAGAGATTGTGTTTTAGACTAAAAGGGAATGCATTATAAGAAGAATCTTTACTTTGAAACTCTGTTCTTTACCTTTTTCACACTATGAAACAGCTTTGTATTCACCCTAAACACTGTTTCAGGGCAAGAGATTGTGTTTTAGACTAAAAGGGAATGTATTATAAGAAGAATCTTTACTTTGAAACTCTGTTCTTTACCTTTTTCACACTATGAAACAGCTTTGTATTCACCTTAAACACTGTTTCAGGGCAAGAGATTGTGTTTTAGACTAAAAGGGAATGCATTTTAAGAAGAATCTTTACTTTGAAACTCTGTTCTTTACCTTTTTCACACTATGAAACAGCTTTGTATTCACCTTCAACACTGTTTCAGGGCAAGAGATTGTGTTTTAGACTAAAAGGTAATGCATTATAAGAAGAATCTTTACTTTGAAACTCTGTTCTTTACCTTTTTCACACTATGAAACAGCTTGTATTCACCCTAAACACTGTTTCAGGGCAAGAGATTGTGTTTTAGACTAAAAGGGAATGCATTATAAGAAGAATCTTTACTTTGAAACTCTGTTCTTTACCTTTTTCACTCTATGAAACAGCTTTGTATTCACCTTAAACACTGTTTCAGGGCAAGAGATTGTGTTTTAGACTAAAAGGGAAAGCATTATAAGAAGAATCTTTACTTTGAAACTCTGTTCTTCACCTTTTTCACACTATGAAACAGCTTTGTATTCACCTTAAACACAGTTTCAGGGCAAGAGATTGTGTTTTAGACTAAAAGGGAATGCATTATAAGAAGAATATCTACTTTGAAACTCTGTTCTTTACCTTTTTCACTCTATGAAACAGCTTTGTATTCACCTTAAACACTGTTTCAGGGCAAGAGATTGTGTTTTAGACTAAAAGGGAATGCATTATAAGAAGAATCTTTACTTTGAAACTCTGTTCTTTACCTTTTTCACACTATGAAACAGCTTTGTATTCACCTTAAACACTGTTTCAGGGCAAGAGATTGTGTTTTAGACTAAAAGGGAATGCATTATAAGAAGAATCTTTACTTTGAAACTCTGTTCTTTACCTTTTTCACACTATGAAACAGCTTTGTATTCACCTTAAACACTGTTTCAGGGCAAGAGATTGTGTTTTAGACTAAAAGGGAAAGCATTATAAGAAGAATCTTTACTTTGAAACTCTGTTCTTCACCTTTTTCACACTATGAAACAGCTTTGTATTCACCTTAAACACTGTTTCAGGGCAAGAGATTGTGTTTTAGACTAAAAGGGAATGCATTATAAGAAGAATCTTTACTTTGAAACTCTGTTCTTTACCTTTTTCACACTATGAAACAGCTTTGTATTCACCTTAAACACTGTTTCAGGGCAAGAGATTGTGTTTTAGACTAAAAGGGAAAGCATTATAAGAAGAATATCTACTTTGAAACTCTGTTCTTTACCTTTTTCACTCTATGAAACAGCTTTGTATTCACCTTAAACACTGTTTCAGGGCAAGAGATTGTGTTTTAGACTAAAAGGGAATGCATTATAAGAAGAATCTTTACTTTGAAACTCTGTTCTTTACCTTTTTCACACTATGAAACAGCTTTGTATTCACCCTAAACACTGTTTCAGGGCAAGAGATTGTGTTTTAGACTAAAAGGGAATGTATTATAAGAAGAATCTTTACTTTGAAACTCTGTTCTTTACCTTTTTCACACTATGAAACAGCTTTGTATTCACCTTAAACACTGTTTCAGGGCAAGAGATTGTGTTTTAGACTAAAAGGGAATGCATTTTAAGAAGAATCTTTACTTTGAAACTCTGTTCTTTACCTTTTTCACACTATGAAACAGCTTTGTATTCACCTTCAACACTGTTTCAGGGCAAGAGATTGTGTTTTAGACTAAAAGGTAATGCATTATAAGAAGAATCTTTACTTTGAAACTCTGTTCTTTACCTTTTTCACACTATGAAACAGCTTGTATTCACCCTAAACACTGTTTCAGGGCAAGAGATTGTGTTTTAGACTAAAAGGGAATGCATTATAAGAAGAATCTTTACTTTGAAACTCTGTTCTTTACCTTTTTCACTCTATGAAACAGCTTTGTATTCACCTTAAACACTGTTTCAGGGCAAGAGATTGTGTTTTAGACTAAAAGGGAAAGCATTATAAGAAGAATCTTTACTTTGAAACTCTGTTCTTCACCTTTTTCACACTATGAAACAGCTTTGTATTCACCTTAAACACAGTTTCAGGGCAAGAGATTGTGTTTTAGACTAAAAGGGAATGCATTATAAGAAGAATATCTACTTTGAAACTCTGTTCTTTACCTTTTTCACTCTATGAAACAGCTTTGTATTCACCTTAAACACTGTTTCAGGGCAAGAGATTGTGTTTTAGACTAAAAGGGAATGCATTATAAGAAGAATCTTTACTTTGAAACTCTGTTCTTTACCTTTTTCACACTATGAAACAGCTTTGTATTCACCTTAAACACTGTTTCAGGGCAAGAGATTGTGTTTTAGACTAAAAGGGAATGCATTATAAGAAGAATCTTTACTTTGAAACTCTGTTCTTTACCTTTTTCACACTATGAAACAGCTTTGTATTCACCTTAAACACTGTTTCAGGGCAAGAGATTGTGTTTTAGACTAAAAGGGAAAGCATTATAAGAAGAATCTTTACTTTGAAACTCTGTTCTTCACCTTTTTCACACTATGAAACAGCTTTGTATTCACCTTAAACACAGTTTCAGGGCAAGAGATTGTGTTTTAGACTAAAAGGGAATGCATTATAAGAAGAATATCTACTTTGAAACTCTGTTCTTTACCTTTTTCACTCTATGAAACAGCTTTGTATTCACCTTAAACACTGTTTCAGGGCAAGAGATTGTGTTTTAGACTAAAAGGGAATGCATTATAAGAAGAATCTTTACTTTGAAACTCTGTTCTTTACCTTTTTCACACTATGAAACAGCTTTGTATTGAACTTAAACACTGTTTCAGGGCACGAGATAGTGTTTTAGCCTAAAAGGTAATGCATTATAAGAAGAATCTGTACTTTGAAACTCTGTTCTTTACCTTTTTCACACTGTGAAACAGCTTTGTATTCGCCTTAAACACTGTTTCAGGGCAAGAGATAGTGTTTTAGACTAAAACGGAATGCATTATAAGAAGAATCTTTACTTTGAAACTATGTTTCAAACTCTGAAGAAAACACATATTTCAAGTGAAACGAGTTTATACAGGGGTGAAACAAGTTGTTTGTAATATGACCAATTAAAGTAATTGCAACTCTGTTTGTACACCTCTAACCACAAAGAAACAGGGCTTCCATGCTTTGTAATCAGCTTATACACCGTTTCAGAGCAAGACATCTTGTTTTTAACCAAACTGAATAACTTACAATATCCTAAGAAAACACATATTTCAAGTGAAAAGAGTTTATCCAGGGGAGAACAAGTTGTTTTAACATGGTTCTAATGTGACCCTTGAAAGTAACTGCAACTCTGTTTTTACACCTCTAACCACAAGGAGGCAACGTTTCCACGCATTATAATTGGCTTATACATAGTTTCAGAGCAAGAAATATTGTATTTAACCAAATTGAATAGCTTAAATACTGTTTCAGGCAAGAGATTGTGTTTTAGACTAAAAGGGAATGCATTATAAGAAGAATCTTTACTTTGAAACTCTGTTCTTTACCTTTTTCACACTATGAAACAGCTTGTATTCACCCTAAACACTGTTTCAGGGCAAGAGATTGTGTTTTAGACTAAAAGGGAATGCATTATAAGAAGAATCTTTACTTTGAAACTCTGTTCTTTACCTTTTTCACTCTATGAAACAGCTTTGTATTCACCTTAAACACTGTTTCAGGGCAAGAGATTGTGTTTTAGACTAAAAGGGAAAGCATTATAAGAAGAATCTTTACTTTGAAACTCTGTTCTTCACCTTTTTCACACTATGAAACAGCTTTGTATTCACCTTAAACACAGTTTCAGGGCAAGAGATTGTGTTTTAGACTAAAAGGGAATGCATTATAAGAAGAATATCTACTTTGAAACTCTGTTCTTTACCTTTTTCACTCTATGAAACAGCTTTGTATTCACCTTAAACACTGTTTCAGGGCAAGAGATTGTGTTTTAGACTAAAAGGGAATGCATTATAAGAAGAATCTTTACTTTGAAACTCTGTTCTTTACCTTTTTCACACTATGAAACAGCTTTGTATTCACCTTAAACACTGTTTCAGGGCAAGAGATTGTGTTTTAGACTAAAAGGGAATGCATTATAAGAAGAATCTTTACTTTGAAACTCTGTTCTTTACCTTTTTCACACTATGAAACAGCTTTGTATTCACCTTAAACACTGTTTCAGGGCAAGAGATTGTGTTTTAGACTAAAAGGGAAAGCATTATAAGAAGAATCTTTACTTTGAAACTCTGTTCTTCACCTTTTTCACACTATGAAACAGCTTTGTATTCACCTTAAACACAGTTTCAGGGCAAGAGATTGTGTTTTAGACTAAAAGGGAATGCATTATAAGAAGAATATCTACTTTGAAACTCTGTTCTTTACCTTTTTCACTCTATGAAACAGCTTTGTATTCACCTTAAACACTGTTTCAGGGCAAGAGATTGTGTTTTAGACTAAAAGGGAATGCATTATAAGAAGAATCTTTACTTTGAAACTCTGTTCTTTACCTTTTTCACACTATGAAACAGCTTTGTATTGAACTTAAACACTGTTTCAGGGCACGAGATAGTGTTTTAGCCTAAAAGGTAATGCATTATAAGAAGAATCTGTACTTTGAAACTCTGTTCTTTACCTTTTTCACACTGTGAAACAGCTTTGTATTCGCCTTAAACACTGTTTCAGGGCAAGAGATAGTGTTTTAGACTAAAACGGAATGCATTATAAGAAGAATCTTTACTTTGAAACTATGTTTCAAACTCTGAAGAAAACACATATTTCAAGTGAAACGAGTTTATACAGGGGTGAAACAAGTTGTTTGTAATATGACCAATTAAAGTAATTGCAACTCTGTTTGTACACCTCTAACCACAAAGAAACAGGGCTTCCATGCTTTGTAATCAGCTTATACACCGTTTCAGAGCAAGACATCTTGTTTTTAACCAAACTGAATAACTTACAATATCCTAAGAAAACACATATTTCAAGTGAAAAGAGTTTATCCAGGGGAGAACAAGTTGTTTTAACATGGTTCTAATGTGACCCTTGAAAGTAACTGCAACTCTGTTTTTACACCTCTAACCACAAGGAGGCAACGTTTCCACGCATTATAATTGGCTTATACATAGTTTCAGAGCAAGAAATATTGTATTTAACCAAATTGAATAGCTTAAATACTGTTTCAGGCAAGAAATTGTGTTTTAGACTAAAAGGGAATGCATTATAAGAAGAATCTTTACTTTGAAACTCTGTTCTTTACCTTTTTCACACTATGAAACAGCTTTGTATTCACCCTAAACACTGTTTCAGGGCAAGAGATTGTGTTTTAGACTAAAAGGGAATGCATTATAAGAAGAATCTTTACTTTGAAACTCTGTTCTTTACCTTTTTCACACTATGAAACAGCTTTGTATTCACCTTAAACACTGTTTCAGGGCAAGAGATTGTGTTTTAGACTAAAAGGGAATGCATTTTAAGAAGAATCTTTACTTTGAAACTCTGTTCTTTACCTTTTTCACACTATGAAACAGCTTTGTATTCACCTTCAACACTGTTTCAGGGCAAGAGATTGTGTTTTAGACTAAAAGGGAATGCATTATAAGAAGAATCTTTACTTTGAAACTCTGTTCTTTACCTTTTTCACACTATGAAACAGCTTGTATTCACCCTAAACACTGTTTCAGGGCAAGAGATTGTGTTTTAGACTAAAAGGGAAAGCATTATAAGAAGAATCTTTACTTTGAAACTCTGTTCTTCACCTTTTTCACACTATGAAACAGCTTTGTATTCACCTTAAACACAGTTTCAGGGCAAGAGATTGTGTTTTAGACTAAAAGGGAATGCATTATAAGAAGAATATCTACTTTGAAACTCTGTTCTTTACCTTTTTCACTCTATGAAACAGCTTTGTATTCACCTTAAACACTGTTTCAGGGCAAGAGATAGTGTTTTAGCCTAAAAGGTAATGCATTATAAGAAGAATCTGTACTTTGAAACTCTGTTCTTTACCTTTTTCACACTGTGAAACAGCTTTGTATTCGCCTTAAACACTGTTTCAGGGCAAGAGATAGTGTTTTAGACTAAAACGGAATGCATTATAAGAAGAATCTTTACTTTGAAACTATGTTTCAAACTCTGAAGAAAACACATATTTCAAGTGAAACGAGTTTATACAGGGGTGAAACAAGTTGTTTGTAATATGACCAATTAAAGTAATTGCAACTCTGTTTGTACACCTCTAACCACAAAGAAACAGGGCTTCCATGCTTTGTAATCAGCTTATACACCGTTTCAGAGCAAGACATCTTGTTTTTAACCAAACTGAATAACTTACAATATCCTAAGAAAACACATATTTCAAGTGAAAAGAGTTTATCCAGGGGAGAACAAGTTGTTTTAACATGGTTCTAATGTGACCCTTGAAAGTAACTGCAACTC
The DNA here is from genome assembly GCF_041902795.1 of Electrophorus electricus. Classification (NCBI taxonomy): domain Eukaryota; kingdom Metazoa; phylum Chordata; class Actinopteri; order Gymnotiformes; family Gymnotidae; genus Electrophorus; species Electrophorus electricus. The sequence continues at coordinate 17,389,698 of NC_137514.1, read as the reverse complement.
TGTTTTTACACCTCTAACCACAAGGAGGCAACGTTTCCACGCATTATAATTGGCTTATACATAGTTTCAGAGCAAGAAATATTGTATTTAACCAAATTGAATAGCTTAAATACTGTTTCAGGCAAGAAATTGTGTTTTAGACTAAAAGGGAATGCATTATAAGAAGAATCTTTACTTTGAAACTCTGTTCTTTACCTTTTTCACACTATGAAACAGCTTTGTATTCACCCTAAACACTGTTTCAGGGCAAGAGATTGTGTTTTAGACTAAAAGGGAATGCATTATAAGAAGAATCTTTACTTTGAAACTCTGTTCTTTACCTTTTTCACACTATGAAACAGCTTTGTATTCACCTTAAACACTGTTTCAGGGCAAGAGATTGTGTTTTAGACTAAAAGGGAATGCATTTTAAGAAGAATCTTTACTTTGAAACTCTGTTCTTTACCTTTTTCACACTATGAAACAGCTTTGTATTCACCTTCAACACTGTTTCAGGGCAAGAGATTGTGTTTTAGACTAAAAGGGAATGCATTATAAGAAGAATCTTTACTTTGAAACTCTGTTCTTTACCTTTTTCACACTATGAAACAGCTTGTATTCACCCTAAACACTGTTTCAGGGCAAGAGATTGTGTTTTAGACTAAAAGGGAAAGCATTATAAGAAGAATCTTTACTTTGAAACTCTGTTCTTCACCTTTTTCACACTATGAAACAGCTTTGTATTCACCTTAAACACAGTTTCAGGGCAAGAGATTGTGTTTTAGACTAAAAGGGAATGCATTATAAGAAGAATATCTACTTTGAAACTCTGTTCTTTACCTTTTTCACTCTATGAAACAGCTTTGTATTCACCTTAAACACTGTTTCAGGGCAAGAGATTGTGTTTTAGACTAAAACGGAATGCATTATAAGAAGAATCTTTACTTTGTAACTCTGTTCTTCACCTTTTTCACACTATAAAACAGCTTTGTATTCACCTTAAACACAGTTTCAGGGCAAGAGATTGTGTTTTAGACTAAAAGGGAATGCATTATAAGAAGAATATCTACTTTGAAACTCTGTTCTTTACCTTTTTCACTCTATGAAACAGCTTTGTATTCACCTTAAACACTGTTTCAGGGCAAGAGATTGTGTTTTAGACTAAAAGGGAATGCATTATAAGAAGAATCTTTGCTTTGAAACTCTGTTCTTTACCTTTTTCACACTATGAAACAGCTTTGTATTCACCTTCAACACTGTTTCAGGGCAAGAGATTGTGTTTTAGACTAAAAGGGAATGCATTATAAGAAGAATCTTTACTTTGAAACTATGTTTCAAACTCTGAAGAAAACACATATTTCAAGTGAAACGAGTTTATACAGGGGTGAAACAAGTTGTTTGTAATATGACCAATTAAAGTAATTGCAACTCTGTTTGTACACCTCTAACCACAAAGAAACAGGGCTTCCATGCTTTGTAATCAGCTTATACACCGTTTCAGAGCAAGACATCTTGTTTTTAACCAAACTGAATAACTTACAATATCCTAAGAAAACACATATTTCAAGTGAAAAGAGTTTATCCAGGGGAGAACAAGTTGTTTTAACATGCTTCTAATGTGACCCTTGAAAGTAACTGCAACTCTGTTTTTACACCTCTAACCACAAGGAGGCAACGTTTCCACGCATTATAATTGGCTTATACATAGTTTCAGAGCAAGAAATATTGTATTTAACCAAATTGAATAGCTTAAACACTGTTTCAGGCAAGAGATTGTGTTTTAGACTAAAAGGGAATGCATTATAAGAAGAATCTTTACTTTGAAACTCTGTTCTTTACCTTTTTCACTCTATGAAACAGCTTTGTATTCACCTTAAACACTGTTTCAGGGCAAGAGATTGTGTTTTAGACTAAAAGGGAAAGCATTATAAGAAGAATCTTTACTTTGAAACTCTGTTCTTTACCTTTTTCACACTATGAAACAGCTTGTATTCACCCTAAACACTGTTTCAGGGCAAGAGATTGTGTTTTAGACTAAAAGGGAATGCATTATAAGAAGAATCTTTACTTTGAAACTCTGTTCTTTACCTTTTTCACTCTATGAAACAGCTTTGTATTCACCTTAAACACTGTTTCAGGGCAAGAGATTGTGTTTTAGACTACAAGGGAAAGCATTATAAGAAGAATCTTTACTTTGAAACTCTGTTCTTCACCTTTTTCACACTATGAAACAGCTTTGTATTCACCTTAAACACAGTTTCAGGGCAAGAGATTGTGTTTTAGACTAAAAGGGAATGCATTATAAGAAGAATATCTACTTTGAAACTCTGTTCTTTACCTTTTTCACACTATGAAACAGCTTTGTATTCACCTTAAACACAGTTTCAGGGCAAGAGATTGTGTTTTAGACTAAAAGGGAATGCATTATAAGAAGAATATCTACTTTGAAACTCTGTTCTTTACCTTTTTCACTCTATGAAACAGCTTTGTATTCACCTTAAACACTGTTTCAGGGCAAGAGATTGTGTTTTAGACTAAAACGGAATGCATTAAAAGAAGAATCTTTACTTTGTAACTCTGTTCTTCACCTTTTTCACACTATGAAACAGCTTTGTATTCACCTTAAACACTGTTTCAGGGCAAGAGATTGTGTTTTAGACTAAAAGGGAATGCATTATAAGAAGAATCTTTACTTTGAAACTCTGTTCTTTACCGTTTTCACACTATGAAACAGCTTTGTATTCACCCTAAACACTGTTTTAGGGCAAGAGATTGTGTTTTAGACTAAAAGGGAATGCATTATAAGAAGAATCTTTACTTTGAAACTCTGTTCTTTACCTTTTTCACACTGTGAAACAGCTTTGTATTCGCCTTAAACACTGTTTCAGGGCAAGAGATAGTGTTTTAGACTAAAACGGAATGCATTATAAGAAGAATCTTTACTTTGAAACTATGTTTCAAACTCTGAAGAAAACACATATTTCAAGTGAAACGAGTTTATACAGGGGTGAAACAAGTTGTTTGTAATATGACCAATTAAAGTAATTGCAACTCTGTTTGTACACCTCTAACCACAAAGAAACAGGGCTTCCATGCTTTGTAATCAGCTTATACACCGTTTCAGAGCAAGACATCTTGTTTTTAACCAAACTGAATAACTTACAATATCCTAAGAAAACACATATTTCAAGTGAAAAGAGTTTATCCAGGGGAGAACAAGTTGTTTTAACATGCTTCTAATGTGACCCTTGAAAGTAACTGCAACTCTGTTTTTACACCTCTAACCACAAGGAGGCAACGTTTCCACGCATTATAATTGGCTTATACATAGTTTCAGAGCAAGAAATATTGTATTTAACCAAATTGAATAGCTTAAACACTGTTTCAGGCAAGAGATTGTGTTTTAGACTAAAAGGGAATGCATTATAAGAAGAATCTTTACTTTGAAACTCTGTTCTTTACCTTTTTCACTCTATGAAACAGCTTTGTATTCACCTTAAACACTGTTTCAGGGCAAGAGATTGTGTTTTAGACTAAAAGGGAAAGCATTATAAGAAGAATCTTTACTTTGAAACTCTGTTCTTTACCTTTTTCACACTATGAAACAGCTTGTATTCACCCTAAACACTGTTTCAGGGCAAGAGATTGTGTTTTAGACTAAAAGGGAATGCATTATAAGAAGAATCTTTACTTTGAAACTGTGTTCTTTACCTTTTTCACTCTATGAAACAGCTTTGTATTCACCTTAAACACTGTTTCAGGGCAAGAGATTGTGTTTTAGACTAAAAGGGAAAGCATTATAAGAAGAATCTTTACTTTGAAACTCTGTTCTTCACCTTTTTCACACTATGAAACAGCTTTGTATTCACCTTAAACACAGTTTCAGGGCAAGAGATTGTGTTTTAGACTAAAAGGGAATGCATTATAAGAAGAATATCTACTTTGAAACTCTGTTCTTTACCTTTTTCACTCTATGAAACTGCTTTGTATTCACCTTAAACACTGTTTCAGGGCAAGAGATTGTGTTTTAGACTAAAACGGAATGCATTATAAGAAGAATCTTTACTTTGTAACTCTGTTCTTCACCTTTTTCACACTATAAAACAGCTTTGTATTCACCTTAAACACAGTTTCAGGGCAAGAGATTGTGTTTTAGACTAAAACGGAATGCATTAAAAGAAGAATCTTTACTTTGTAACTCTGTTCTTCACCTTTTTCACACTATGAAACAGCTTTGTATTCACCTTAAACACTGTTTCAGGGCAAGAGATTGTGTTTTAGACTAAAAGGGAATGCATTATAAGAAGAATCTTTACTTTGAAACTCTGTTCTTTACCGTTTTCACACTATGAAACAGCTTTGTATTCACCCTAAACACTGTTTTAGGGCAAGAGATTGTGTTTTAGACTAAAAGGGAATGCATTATAAGAAGAATCTTTACTTTGAAACTCTGTTCTTTACCTTTTTCACACTATGAAACAGCTTTGTATTCACCTTAAACACTGTTTCAGGGCAAGAGATTGTGTTTTAGACTAAAAGGGAAAGCATTATAAGAAGAATCTTTACTTTGAAACTCTGTTCTTCACCTTTTTCACACTATGAAACAGCTTTGTATTCACCTTAAACACAGTTTCAGGGCAAGAGATTGTGTTTTAGACTAAAAGGGAATGCATTATAAGAAGAATATCTACTTTGAAACTCTGTTCTTTACCTTTTTCACTCTATGAAACAGCTTTGTATTCACCTTAAACACTGTTTCAGGGCAAGAGATTGTGTTTTAGACTAAAAGGGAATGCATTATAAGAAGAATCTTTACTTTGAAACTCTGTTCTTTACCTTTTTCACACTATGAAACAGCTTTGTATTCACCTTAAACACTGTTTCAGGGCAAGAGATTGTGTTTTAGACTAAAAGGGAAAGCATTATAAGAAGAATCTTTACTTTGAAACTCTGTTCTTCACCTTTTTCACACTATGAAACAGCTTTGTATTCACCTTAAACACAGTTTCAGGGCAAGAGATTGTGTTTTAGACTAAAAGGGAATGCATTATAAGAAGAATATCTACTTTGAAACTCTGTTCTTTACCTTTTTCACTCTATGAAACAGCTTTGTATTCACCTTAAACACTGTTTCAGGGCAAGAGATTGTGTTTTAGACTAAAAGGGAATGCATTATAAGAAGAATCTTTACTTTGAAACTCTGTTCTTTACCTTTTTCACACTATGAAACAGCTTTGTATTGAACTTAAACACTGTTTCAGGGCAAGAGATAGTGTTTTAGCCTAAAAGGTAATGCATTATAAGAAGAATCTGTACTTTGAAACTCTGTTCTTTACCTTTTTCACACTGTGAAACAGCTTTGTATTCGCCTTAAACACTGTTTCAGGGCAAGAGATAGTGTTTTAGACTAAAACGGAATGCATTATAAGAAGAATCTTTACTTTGAAACTATGTTTCAAACTCTGAAGAAAACACATATTTCAAGTGAAACGAGTTTATACAGGGGTGAAACAAGTTGTTTGTAATATGACCAATTAAAGTAATTGCAACTCTGTTTGTACACCTCTAACCACAAAGAAACAGGGCTTCCATGCTTTGTAATTAGCTTATACACCGTTTCAGAGCAAGACATCTTGTTTTTAACCAAACTGAATAACTTACAATATCCTAAGAAAACACATATTTCAAGTGAAAAGAGTTTATCCAGGGGAGAACAAGTTGTTTTAACATGGTTCTAATGTGACCCTTGAAAGTAACTGCAACTCTGTTTTTACACCTCTAACCACAAGGAGGCAACGTTTCCACGCATTATAATTGGCTTATACATAGTTTCAGAGCAAGAAATATTGTATTTAACCAAATTGAATAGCTTAAATACTGTTTCAGGCAAGAGATTGTGTTTTAGACTAAAAGGGAATGCATTATAAGAAGAATCTTTACTTTGAAACTCTGTTCTTTACCTTTTTCACACTATGAAACAGCTTTGTATTCACCCTAAACACTGTTTCAGGGCAAGAGATTGTGTTTTAGACTAAAAGGGAATGCATTATAAGAAGAATCTTTACTTTGAAACTCTGTTCTTTACCTTTTTCACACTATGAAACAGCTTTGTATTCACCTTAAACACTGTTTCAGGGCAAGAGATTGTGTTTTAGACTAAAAGGGAATGCATTTTAAGAAGAATCTTTACTTTGAAACTCTGTTCTTTACCTTTTTCACACTATGAAACAGCTTTGTATTCACCTTCAACACTGTTTCAGGGCAAGAGATTGTGTTTTAGACTAAAAGGGAATGCATTATAAGAAGAATCTTTACTTTGAAACTCTGTTCTTTACCTTTTTCACACTATGAAACAGCTTGTATTCACCCTAAACACTGTTTCAGGGCAAGAGATTGTGTTTTAGACTAAAAGGGAATGCATTATAAGAAGAATCTTTACTTTGAAACTCTGTTCTTTACCTTTTTCACTCTATGAAACAGCTTTGTATTCACCTTAAACACTGTTTCAGGGCAAGAGATTGTGTTTTAGACTAAAAGGGAAAGCATTATAAGAAGAATCTTTACTTTGAAACTCTGTTCTTCACCTTTTTCACACTATGAAACAGCTTTGTATTCACCTTAAACACAGTTTCAGGGCAAGAGATTGTGTTTTAGACTAAAAGGGAATGCATTATAAGAAGAATATCTACTTTGAAACTCTGTTCTTTACCTTTTTCACTCTATGAAACAGCTTTGTATTCACCTTAAACACTGTTTCAGGGCAAGAGATTGTGTTTTAGACTAAAAGGGAATGCATTATAAGAAGAATCTTTACTTTGAAACTCTGTTCTTTACCTTTTTCACACTATGAAACAGCTTTGTATTCACCTTAAACACTGTTTCAGGGCAAGAGATTGTGTTTTAGACTAAAAGGGAATGCATTATAAGAAGAATCTTTACTTTGAAACTCTGTTCTTTACCTTTTTCACACTATGAAACAGCTTTGTATTCACCTTAAACACTGTTTCAGGGCAAGAGATTGTGTTTTAGACTAAAAGGGAAAGCATTATAAGAAGAATCTTTACTTTGAAACTCTGTTCTTCACCTTTTTCACACTATGAAACAGCTTTGTATTCACCTTAAACACAGTTTCAGGGCAAGAGATTGTGTTTTAGACTAAAAGGGAATGCATTATAAGAAGAATATCTACTTTGAAACTCTGTTCTTTACCTTTTTCACTCTATGAAACAGCTTTGTATTCACCTTAAACACTGTTTCAGGGCAAGAGATTGTGTTTTAGACTAAAAGGGAATGCATTATAAGAAGAATCTTTACTTTGAAACTCTGTTCTTTACCTTTTTCACACTATGAAACAGCTTTGTATTCACCCTAAACACTGTTTCAGGGCAAGAGATTGTGTTTTAGACTAAAAGGGAATGCATTATAAGAAGAATCTTTACTTTGAAACTCTGTTCTTTACCTTTTTCACACTATGAAACAGCTTTGTATTCACCTTAAACACTGTTTCAGGGCAAGAGATTGTGTTTTAGACTAAAAGGGAATGCATTTTAAGAAGAATCTTTACTTTGAAACTCTGTTCTTTACCTTTTTCACACTATGAAACAGCTTTGTATTCACCTTCAACACTGTTTCAGGGCAAGAGATTGTGTTTTAGACTAAAAGGGAATGCATTATAAGAAGAATCTTTACTTTGAAACTCTGTTCTTTACCTTTTTCACACTATGAAACAGCTTGTATTCACCCTAAACACTGTTTCAGGGCAAGAGATTGTGTTTTAGACTAAAAGGGAATGCATTATAAGAAGAATCTTTACTTTGAAACTCTGTTCTTTACCTTTTTCACTCTATGAAACAGCTTTGTATTCACCTTAAACACTGTTTCAGGGCAAGAGATTGTGTTTTAGACTAAAAGGGAAAGCATTATAAGAAGAATCTTTACTTTGAAACTCTGTTCTTCACCTTTTTCACACTATGAAACAGCTTTGTATTCACCTTAAACACAGTTTCAGGGCAAGAGATTGTGTTTTAGACTAAAAGGGAATGCATTATAAGAAGAATATCTACTTTGAAACTCTGTTCTTTACCTTTTTCACTCTATGAAACAGCTTTGTATTCACCTTAAACACTGTTTCAGGGCAAGAGATTGTGTTTTAGACTAAAAGGGAATGCATTATAAGAAGAATCTTTACTTTGAAACTCTGTTCTTCACCTTTTTCACACTATGAAACAGCTTTGTATTCACCTTAAACACAGTTTCAGGGCAAGAGATTGTGTTTTAGACTAAAAGGGAATGCATTATAAGAAGAATATCTACTTTGAAACTCTGTTCTTTACCTTTTTCACTCTATGAAACAGCTTTGTATTCACCTTAAACACTGTTTCAGGGCAAGAGATTGTGTTTTAGACTAAAAGGGAATGCATTATAAGAAGAATCTTTACTTTGAAACTCTGTTCTTTACCTTTTTCACACTATGAAACAGCTTTGTATTCACCTTAAACACTGTTTCAGGGCAAGAGATTGTGTTTTAGACTAAAAGGGAATGCATTATAAGAAGAATCTTTACTTTGAAACTCTGTTCTTTACCTTTTTCACACTATGAAACAGCTTTGTATTCACCTTAAACACTGTTTCAGGGCAAGAGATTGTGTTTTAGACTAAAAGGGAAAGCATTATAAGAAGAATCTTTACTTTGAAACTCTGTTCTTCACCTTTTTCACACTATGAAACAGCTTTGTATTCACCTTAAACACAGTTTCAGGGCAAGAGATTGTGTTTTAGACTAAAAGGGAATGCATTATAAGAAGAATATCTACTTTGAAACTCTGTTCTTTACCTTTTTCACTCTATGAAACAGCTTTGTATTCACCTTAAACACTGTTTCAGGGCAAGAGATTGTGTTTTAGACTAAAAGGGAATGCATTATAAGAAGAATCTTTACTTTGAAACTCTGTTCTTTACCTTTTTCACACTATGAAACAGCTTTGTATTCACCCTAAACACTGTTTCAGGGCAAGAGATTGTGTTTTAGACTAAAAGGGAATGCATTATAAGAAGAATCTTTACTTTGAAACTCTGTTCTTTACCTTTTTCACACTATGAAACAGCTTTGTATTCACCTTAAACACTGTTTCAGGGCAAGAGATTGTGTTTTAGACTAAAAGGGAATGCATTTTAAGAAGAATCTTTACTTTGAAACTCTGTTCTTTACCTTTTTCACACTATGAAACAGCTTTGTATTCACCTTCAACACTGTTTCAGGGCAAGAGATTGTGTTTTAGACTAAAAGGGAATGCATTATAAGAAGAATCTTTACTTTGAAACTCTGTTCTTTACCTTTTTCACACTATGAAACAGCTTGTATTCACCCTAAACACTGTTTCAGGGCAAGAGATTGTGTTTTAGACTAAAAGGGAATGCATTATAAGAAGAATCTTTACTTTGAAACTCTGTTCTTTACCTTTTTCACTCTATGAAACAGCTTTGTATTCACCTTAAACACTGTTTCAGGGCAAGAGATTGTGTTTTAGACTAAAAGGGAAAGCATTATAAGAAGAATCTTTACTTTGAAACTCTGTTCTTCACCTTTTTCACACTATGAAACAGCTTTGTATTCACCTTAAACACAGTTTCAGGGCAAGAGATTGTGTTTTAGACTAAAAGGGAATGCATTATAAGAAGAATATCTACTTTGAAACTCTGTTCTTTACCTTTTTCACTCTATGAAACAGCTTTGTATTCACCTTAAACACTGTTTCAGGGCAAGAGATTGTGTTTTAGACTAAAAGGGAATGCATTATAAGAAGAATCTTTACTTTGAAACTCTGTTCTTTACCTTTTTCACACTATGAAACAGCTTTGTATTCACCTTAAACACTGTTTCAGGGCAAGAGATTGTGTTTTAGACTAAAAGGGAATGCATTATAAGAAGAATCTTTACTTTGAAACTCTGTTCTTTACCTTTTTCACACTATGAAACAGCTTTGTATTCACCTTAAACACTGTTTCAGGGCAAGAGATTGTGTTTTAGACTAAAAGGGAAAGCATTATAAGAAGAATCTTTACTTTGAAACTCTGTTCTTCACCTTTTTCACACTATGAAACAGCTTTGTATTCACCTTAAACACAGTTTCAGGGCAAGAGATTGTGTTTTAGACTAAAAGGGAATGCATTATAAGAAGAATATCTACTTTGAAACTCTGTTCTTTACCTTTTTCACTCTATGAAACAGCTTTGTATTCACCTTAAACACTGTTTCAGGGCAAGAGATTGTGTTTTAGACTAAAAGGGAATGCATTATAAGAAGAATCTTTACTTTGAAACTCTGTTCTTTACCTTTTTCACACTATGAAACAGCTTTGTATTGAACTTAAACACTGTTTCAGGGCACGAGATAGTGTTTTAGCCTAAAAGGTAATGCATTATAAGAAGAATCTGTACTTTGAAACTCTGTTCTTTACCTTTTTCACACTGTGAAACAGCTTTGTATTCGCCTTAAACACTGTTTCAGGGCAAGAGATAGTGTTTTAGACTAAAACGGAATGCATTATAAGAAGAATCTTTACTTTGAAACTATGTTTCAAACTCTGAAGAAAACACATATTTCAAGTGAAACGAGTTTATACAGGGGTGAAACAAGTTGTTTGTAATATGACCAATTAAAGTAATTGCAACTCTGTTTGTACACCTCTAACCACAAAGAAACAGGGCTTCCATGCTTTGTAATCAGCTTATACACCGTTTCAGAGCAAGACATCTTGTTTTTAACCAAACTGAATAACTTACAATATCCTAAGAAAACACATATTTCAAGTGAAAAGAGTTTATCCAGGGGAGAACAAGTTGTTTTAACATGGTTCTAATGTGACCCTTGAAAGTAACTGCAACTCTGTTTTTACACCTCTAACCACAAGGAGGCAACGTTTCCACGCATTATAATTGGCTTATACATAGTTTCAGAGCAAGAAATATTGTATTTAACCAAATTGAATAGCTTAAATACTGTTTCAGGCAAGAGATTGTGTTTTAGACTAAAAGGGAATGCATTATAAGAAGAATCTTTACTTTGAAACTCTGTTCTTTACCTTTTTCACACTATGAAACAGCTTGTATTCACCCTAAACACTGTTTCAGGGCAAGAGATTGTGTTTTAGACTAAAAGGGAATGCATTATAAGAAGAATCTTTACTTTGAAACTCTGTTCTTTACCTTTTTCACTCTATGAAACAGCTTTGTATTCACCTTAAACACTGTTTCAGGGCAAGAGATTGTGTTTTAGACTAAAAGGGAAAGCATTATAAGAAGAATCTTTACTTTGAAACTCTGTTCTTCACCTTTTTCACACTATGAAACAGCTTTGTATTCACCTTAAACACAGTTTCAGGGCAAGAGATTGTGTTTTAGACTAAAAGGGAATGCATTATAAGAAGAATATCTACTTTGAAACTCTGTTCTTTACCTTTTTCACTCTATGAAACAGCTTTGTATTCACCTTAAACACTGTTTCAGGGCAAGAGATTGTGTTTTAGACTAAAAGGGAATGCATTATAAGAAGAATCTTTACTTTGAAACTCTGTTCTTTACCTTTTTCACACTATGAAACAGCTTTGTATTCACCTTAAACACTGTTTCAGGGCAAGAGATTGTGTTTTAGACTAAAAGGGAATGCATTATAAGAAGAATCTTTACTTTGAAACTCTGTTCTTTACCTTTTTCACACTATGAAACAGCTTTGTATTCACCTTAAACACTGTTTCAGGGCAAGAGATTGTGTTTTAGACTAAAAGGGAAAGCATTATAAGAAGAATCTTTACTTTGAAACTCTGTTCTTCACCTTTTTCACACTATGAAACAGCTTTGTATTCACCTTAAACACAGTTTCAGGGCAAGAGATTGTGTTTTAGACTAAAAGGGAATGCATTATAAGAAGAATATCTACTTTGAAACTCTGTTCTTTACCTTTTTCACTCTATGAAACAGCTTTGTATTCACCTTAAACACTGTTTCAGGGCAAGAGATAGTGTTTTAGCCTAAAAGGTAATGCATTATAAGAAGAATCTTTACTTTGAAACTCTGTTCTTTACCTTTTTCACACTGTGAAACAGCTTTGTATTCGCCTTAAACACTGTTTCAGGGCAAGAGATAGTGTTTTAGACTAAAACGGAATGCATTATAAGAAGAATCTTTACTTTGAAACTATGTTTCAAACTCTGAAGAAAACACATATTTCAAGTGAAACGAGTTTATACAGGGGTGAAACAAGTTGTTTGTAATATGACCAATTAAAGTAATTGCAACTCTGTTTGTACACCTCTAACCACAAAGAAACAGGGCTTCCATGCTTTGTAATCAGCTTATACACCGTTTCAGAGCAAGACATCTTGTTTTTAACCAAACTGAATAACTTACAATATCCTAAGAAAACACATATTTCAAGTGAAAAGAGTTTATCCAGGGGAGAACAAGTTGTTTTAACATGGTTCTAATGTGACCCTTGAAAGTAACTGCAACTCTGTTTTTACACCTCTAACCACAAGGAGGCAACGTTTCCACGCATTATAATTGGCTTATACATAGTTTCAGAGCAAGAAATATTGTATTTAACCAAATTGAATAGCTTAAATACTGTTTCAGGCAAGAAATTGTGTTTTAGACTAAAAGGGAATGCATTATAAGAAGAATCTTTACTTTGAAACTCTGTTCTTTACCTTTTTCACACTATGAAACAGCTTTGTATTCACCCTAAACACTGTTTCAGGGCAAGAGATTGTGTTTTAGACTAAAAGGGAATGCATTATAAGAAGAATCTTTACTTTGAAACTCTGTTCTTTACCTTTTTCACACTATGAAACAGCTTTGTATTCACCTTAAACACTGTTTCAGGGCAAGAGATTGTGTTTTAGACTAAAAGGGAATGCATTTTAAGAAGAATCTTTACTTTGAAACTCTGTTCTTTACCTTTTTCACACTATGAAACAGCTTTGTATTCACCTTCAACACTGTTTCAGGGCAAGAGATTGTGTTTTAGACTAAAAGGGAATGCATTATAAGAAGAATCTTTACTTTGAAACTCTGTTCTTTACCTTTTTCACACTATGAAACAGCTTGTATTCACCCTAAACACTGTTTCAGGGCAAGAGATTGTGTTTTAGACTAAAAGGGAAAGCATTATAAGAAGAATCTTTACTTTGAAACTCTGTTCTTCACCTTTTTCACACTATGAAACAGCTTTGTATTCACCTTAAACACAGTTTCAGGGCAAGAGATTGTGTTTTAGACTAAAAGGGAATGCATTATAAGAAGAATATCTACTTTGAAACTCTGTTCTTTACCTTTTTCACTCTATGAAACAGCTTTGTATTCACCTTAAACACTGTTTCAGGGCAAGAGATTGTGTTTTAGACTAAAACGGAATGCATTATAAGAAGAATCTTTACTTTGTAACTCTGTTCTTCACCTTTTTCACACTATAAAACAGCTTTGTATTCACCTTAAACACAGTTTCAGGGCAAGAGATTGTGTTTTAGACTAAAAGGGAATGCATTATAAGAAGAATATCTACTTTGAAACTCTGTTCTTTACCTTTTTCACTCTATGAAACAGCTTTGTATTCACCTTAAACACTGTTTCAGGGCAAGAGATTGTGTTTTAGACTAAAAGGGAATGCATTATAAGAAGAATCTTTGCTTTGAAACTCTGTTCTTTACCTTTTTCACACTATGAAACAGCTTTGTATTCACCTTCAACACTGTTTCAGGGCAAGAGATTGTGTTTTAGACTAAAAGGGAATGCATTATAAGAAGAATCTTTACTTTGAAACTATGTTTCAAACTCTGAAGAAAACACATATTTCAAGTGAAACGAGTTTATACAGGGGTGAAACAAGTTGTTTGTAATATGACCAATTAAAGTAATTGCAACTCTGTTTGTACACCTCTAACCACAAAGAAACAGGGCTTCCATGCTTTGTAATCAGCTTATACACCGTTTCAGAGCAAGACATCTTGTTTTTAACCAAACTGAATAACTTACAATATCCTAAGAAAACACATATTTCAAGTGAAAAGAGTTTATCCAGGGGAGAACAAGTTGTTTTAACATGCTTCTAATGTGACCCTTGAAAGTAACTGCAACTCTGTTTTTACACCTCTAACCACAAGGAGGCAACGTTTCCACGCATTATAATTGGCTTATACATAGTTTCAGAGCAAGAAATATTGTATTTAACCAAATTGAATAGCTTAAACACTGTTTCAGGCAAGAGATTGTGTTTTAGACTAAAAGGGAATGCATTATAAGAAGAATCTTTACTTTGAAACTCTGTTCTTTACCTTTTTCACTCTATGAAACAGCTTTGTATTCACCTTAAACACTGTTTCAGGGCAAGAGATTGTGTTTTAGACTAAAAGGGAAAGCATTATAAGAAGAATCTTTACTTTGAAACTCTGTTCTTTACCTTTTTCACACTATGAAACAGCTTGTATTCACCCTAAACACTGTTTCAGGGCAAGAGATTGTGTTTTAGACTAAAAGGGAATGCATTATAAGAAGAATCTTTACTTTGAAACTCTGTTCTTTACCTTTTTCACTCTATGAAACAGCTTTGTATTCACCTTAAACACTGTTTCAGGGCAAGAGATTGTGTTTTAGACTAAAAGGGAAAGCATTATAAGAAGAATCTTTACTTTGAAACTCTGTTCTTCACCTTTTTCACACTATGAAACAGCTTTGTATTCACCTTAAACACAGTTTCAGGGCAAGAGATTGTGTTTTAGACTAAAAGGGAATGCATTATAAGAAGAATATCTACTTTGAAACTCTGTTCTTTACCTTTTTCACACTATGAAACAGCTTTGTATTCACCTTAAACACAGTTTCAGGGCAAGAGATTGTGTTTTAGACTAAAAGGGAATGCATTATAAGAAGAATATCTACTTTGAAACTCTGTTCTTTACCTTTTTCACACTGTGAAACAGCTTTGTATTCACCCTAAACACTGTTTTAGGGCAAGAGATTGTGTTTTAGACTAAAAGGGAATGCATTATAAGAAGAATCTTTACTTTGAAACTATGTTTCAAACTCTGAAGAAAACACATATTTCAAGTGAAACGAGTTTATACAGGGGTGAAACAAGTTGTTTGTAATATGACCAATTAAAGTAATTGCAACTCTGTTTGTACACCTCTAACCACAAATAAACAGGGCTTCCATGCTTTGTAATCAGCTTATACACCGTTTCAGAGCAAGACATCTTGTTTTTAACCAAACTGAATAACTTACAATATCCTAAGAAAACACATATTTCAAGTGAAAAGAGTTTATCCAGGGGAGAACAAGTTGTTTTAACATGGTTCTAATGTGACCCTTGAAAGTAACTGCAACTCTGTTTTTACACCTCTAACCACAAGGAGGCAACGTTTCCACGCATTATAATTGGCTTATACATAGTTTCAGAGCAAGAAATATTGTATTTAACCAAATTGAATAGCTTAAATACTGTTTCAGGCAAGAGATTGTGTTTTAGACTAAAAGGGAATGCATTATAAGAAGAATCTTTACTTTGAAACTCTGTTCTTTACCTTTTTCACTCTATGAAACAGCTTTGTATTCACCTTAAACACTGTTTCAGGGCAAGAGATTGTGTTTTAGACTAAAAGGGAAAGCATTATAAGAAGAATCTTTACTTTGAAACTCTGTTCTTCACCTTTTTCACACTATGAAACAGCTTTGTATTCACCTTAAACACAGTTTCAGGGCAAGAGATTGTGTTTTAGACTAAAAGGGAATGCATTATAAGAAGAATATCTACTT
Organism: Electrophorus electricus; assembly: GCF_041902795.1. Classification (NCBI taxonomy): domain Eukaryota; kingdom Metazoa; phylum Chordata; class Actinopteri; order Gymnotiformes; family Gymnotidae; genus Electrophorus; species Electrophorus electricus. The sequence continues at coordinate 17,373,912 of NC_137514.1, read as the reverse complement.
TGAAACTCTGTTCTTTACCTTTTTCACTCTATGAAACTGCTTTGTATTCACCTTAAACACTGTTTCAGGGCAAGAGATTGTGTTTTAGACTAAAACGGAATGCATTATAAGAAGAATCTTTACTTTGTAACTCTGTTCTTCACCTTTTTCACACTATAAAACAGCTTTGTATTCACCTTAAACACAGTTTCAGGGCAAGAGATTGTGTTTTAGACTAAAAGGGAAAGCATTATAAGAAGAATCTTTACTTTGAAACTCTGTTCTTCACCTTTTTCACACTATGAAACAGCTTTGTATTCACCTTAAACACAGTTTCAGGGCAAGAGATTGTGTTTTAGACTAAAAGGGAATGCATTATAAGAAGAATATCTACTTTGAAACTCTGTTCTTTACCTTTTTCACTCTATGAAACAGCTTTGTATTCACCTTAAACACTGTTTCAGGGCAAGAGATTGTGTTTTAGACTAAAACGGAATGCATTAAAAGAAGAATCTTTACTTTGTAACTCTGTTCTTCACCTTTTTCACACTATGAAACAGCTTTGTATTCACCTTAAACACTGTTTCAGGGCAAGAGATTGTGTTTTAGACTAAAAGGGAATGCATTATAAGAAGAATCTTTACTTTGAAACTCTGTTCTTTACCGTTTTCACACTATGAAACAGCTTTGTATTCACCCTAAACACTGTTTTAGGGCAAGAGATTGTGTTTTAGACTAAAAGGGAATGCATTATAAGAAGAATCTTTACTTTGAAACTCTGTTCTTTACCTTTTTCACACTATGAAACAGCTTTGTATTCACCTTAAACACTGTTTCAGGGCAAGAGATTGTGTTTTAGACTAAAAGGGAATGCATTTTAAGAAGAATCTTTACTTTGAAACTCTGTTCTTTACCTTTTTCACACTATGAAACAGCTTTGTATTCACCTTCAACACTGTTTCAGGGCAAGAGATTGTGTTTTAGACTAAAAGGGAATGCATTATAAGAAGAATATCTACTTTGAAACTCTGTTCTTTACCTTTTTCACTCTATGAAACTGCTTTGTATTCACCTTAAACACTGTTTCAGGGCAAGAGATTGTGTTTTAGACTAAAACGGAATGCATTATAAGAAGAATCTTTACTTTGTAACTCTGTTCTTCACCTTTTTCACACTATAAAACAGCTTTGTATTCACCTTAAACACAGTTTCAGGGCAAGAGATTGTGTTTTAGACTAAAAGGGAAAGCATTATAAGAAGAATCTTTACTTTGAAACTCTGTTCTTCACCTTTTTCACACTATGAAACAGCTTTGTATTCACCTTAAACACAGTTTCAGGGCAAGAGATTGTGTTTTAGACTAAAAGGGAATGCATTATAAGAAGAATATCTACTTTGAAACTCTGTTCTTTACCTTTTTCACTCTATGAAACAGCTTTGTATTCACCTTAAACACTGTTTCAGGGCAAGAGATTGTGTTTTAGACTAAAACGGAATGCATTAAAAGAAGAATCTTTACTTTGTAACTCTGTTCTTCACCTTTTTCACACTATGAAACAGCTTTGTATTCACCTTAAACACTGTTTCAGGGCAAGAGATTGTGTTTTAGACTAAAAGGGAATGCATTATAAGAAGAATCTTTACTTTGAAACTCTGTTCTTTACCGTTTTCACACTATGAAACAGCTTTGTATTCACCCTAAACACTGTTTTAGGGCAAGAGATTGTGTTTTAGACTAAAAGGGAATGCATTATAAGAAGAATCTTTACTTTGAAACTCTGTTCTTTACCTTTTTCACACTATGAAACAGCTTTGTATTCACCTTAAACACTGTTTCAGGGCAAGAGATTGTGTTTTAGACTAAAAGGGAAAGCATTATAAGAAGAATCTTTACTTTGAAACTCTGTTCTTCACCTTTTTCACACTATGAAACAGCTTTGTATTCACCTTAAACACAGTTTCAGGGCAAGAGATTGTGTTTTAGACTAAAAGGGAATGCATTATAAGAAGAATATCTACTTTGAAACTCTGTTCTTTACCTTTTTCACACTATGAAACAGCTTTGTATTCACCTTAAACACTGTTTCAGGGCAAGAGATTGTGTTTTAGACTAAAAGGGAATGCATTATAAGAAGAATCTTTACTTTGAAACTCTGTTCTTTACCTTTTTCACACTATGAAACAGCTTTGTATTCACCTTAAACACTGTTTCAGGGCAAGAGATTGTGTTTTAGACTAAAAGGGAAAGCATTATAAGAAGAATCTTTACTTTGAAACTCTGTTCTTCACCTTTTTCACACTATGAAACAGCTTTGTATTCACCTTAAACACAGTTTCAGGGCAAGAGATTGTGTTTTAGACTAAAAGGGAATGCATTATAAGAAGAATATCTACTTTGAAACTCTGTTCTTTACCTTTTTCACTCTATGAAACAGCTTTGTATTCACCTTAAACACTGTTTCAGGGCAAGAGATTGTGTTTTAGACTAAAAGGGAATGCATTATAAGAAGAATCTTTACTTTGAAACTCTGTTCTTTACCTTTTTCACACTATGAAACAGCTTTGTATTGAACTTAAACACTGTTTCAGGGCAAGAGATAGTGTTTTAGCCTAAAAGGTAATGCATTATAAGAAGAATCTGTACTTTGAAACTCTGTTCTTTACCTTTTTCACACTGTGAAACAGCTTTGTATTCGCCTTAAACACTGTTTCAGGGCAAGAGATAGTGTTTTAGACTAAAACGGAATGCATTATAAGAAGAATCTTTACTTTGAAACTATGTTTCAAACTCTGAAGAAAACACATATTTCAAGTGAAACGAGTTTATACAGGGGTGAAACAAGTTGTTTGTAATATGACCAATTAAAGTAATTGCAACTCTGTTTGTACACCTCTAACCACAAAGAAACAGGGCTTCCATGCTTTGTAATCAGCTTATACACCGTTTCAGAGCAAGACATCTTGTTTTTAACCAAACTGAATAACTTACAATATCCTAAGAAAACACATATTTCAAGTGAAAAGAGTTTATCCAGGGGAGAACAAGTTGTTTTAACATGGTTCTAATGTGACCCTTGAAAGTAACTGCAACTCTGTTTTTACACCTCTAACCACAAGGAGGCAACGTTTCCACGCATTATAATTGGCTTATACATAGTTTCAGAGCAAGAAATATTGTATTTAACCAAATTGAATAGCTTAAATACTGTTTCAGGCAAGAGATTGTGTTTTAGACTAAAAGGGAATGCATTATAAGAAGAATCTTTACTTTGAAACTCTGTTCTTTACCTTTTTCACACTATGAAACAGCTTTGTATTCACCCTAAACACTGTTTCAGGGCAAGAGATTGTGTTTTAGACTAAAAGGGAATGCATTATAAGAAGAATCTTTACTTTGAAACTCTGTTCTTTACCTTTTTCACACTATGAAACAGCTTTGTATTCACCTTAAACACTGTTTCAGGGCAAGAGATTGTGTTTTAGACTAAAAGGGAATGCATTTTAAGAAGAATCTTTACTTTGAAACTCTGTTCTTTACCTTTTTCACACTATGAAACAGCTTTGTATTCACCTTCAACACTGTTTCAGGGCAAGAGATTGTGTTTTAGACTAAAAGGGAATGCATTATAAGAAGAATCTTTACTTTGAAACTCTGTTCTTTACCTTTTTCACACTATGAAACAGCTTGTATTCACCCTAAACACTGTTTCAGGGCAAGAGATTGTGTTTTAGACTAAAAGGGAATGCATTATAAGAAGAATCTTTACTTTGAAACTCTGTTCTTTACCTTTTTCACTCTATGAAACAGCTTTGTATTCACCTTAAACACTGTTTCAGGGCAAGAGATTGTGTTTTAGACTAAAAGGGAAAGCATTATAAGAAGAATCTTTACTTTGAAACTCTGTTCTTCACCTTTTTCACACTATGAAACAGCTTTGTATTCACCTTAAACACAGTTTCAGGGCAAGAGATTGTGTTTTAGACTAAAAGGGAATGCATTATAAGAAGAATATCTACTTTGAAACTCTGTTCTTTACCTTTTTCACTCTATGAAACAGCTTTGTATTCACCTTAAACACTGTTTCAGGGCAAGAGATTGTGTTTTAGACTAAAAGGGAATGCATTATAAGAAGAATCTTTACTTTGAAACTCTGTTCTTTACCTTTTTCACACTATGAAACAGCTTTGTATTCACCTTAAACACTGTTTCAGGGCAAGAGATTGTGTTTTAGACTAAAAGGGAATGCATTTTAAGAAGAATCTTTACTTTGAAACTCTGTTCTTTACCTTTTTCACACTATGAAACAGCTTTGTATTCACCTTCAACACTGTTTCAGGGCAAGAGATTGTGTTTTAGACTAAAAGGGAATGCATTATAAGAAGAATCTTTACTTTGAAACTCTGTTCTTTACCTTTTTCACACTATGAAACAGCTTGTATTCACCCTAAACACTGTTTCAGGGCAAGAGATTGTGTTTTAGACTAAAAGGGAAAGCATTATAAGAAGAATCTTTACTTTGAAACTCTGTTCTTCACCTTTTTCACACTATGAAACAGCTTTGTATTCACCTTAAACACAGTTTCAGGGCAAGAGATTGTGTTTTAGACTAAAAGGGAATGCATTATAAGAAGAATATCTACTTTGAAACTCTGTTCTTTACCTTTTTCACTCTATGAAACAGCTTTGTATTCACCTTAAACACTGTTTCAGGGCAAGAGATTGTGTTTTAGACTAAAAGGGAATGCATTATAAGAAGAATCTTTACTTTGAAACTCTGTTCTTTACCTTTTTCACACTATGAAACAGCTTTGTATTGAACTTAAACACTGTTTCAGGGCAAGAGATAGTGTTTTAGCCTAAAAGGTAATGCATTATAAGAAGAATCTGTACTTTGAAACTCTGTTCTTTACCTTTTTCACACTGTGAAACAGCTTTGTATTCGCCTTAAACACTGTTTCAGGGCAAGAGATAGTGTTTTAGACTAAAACGGAATGCATTATAAGAAGAATCTTTACTTTGAAACTATGTTTCAAACTCTGAAGAAAACACATATTTCAAGTGAAACGAGTTTATACAGGGGTGAAACAAGTTGTTTGTAATATGACCAATTAAAGTAATTGCAACTCTGTTTGTACACCTCTAACCACAAAGAAACAGGGCTTCCATGCTTTGTAATCAGCTTATACACCGTTTCAGAGCAAGACATCTTGTTTTTAACCAAACTGAATAACTTACAATATCCTAAGAAAACACATATTTCAAGTGAAAAGAGTTTGTCCAGGGGAGAACAAGTTGTTTTAACATGGTTCTAATGTGACCCTTGAAAGTAACTGCAACTCTGTTTTTACACCTCTAACCACAAGGAGGCAACGTTTCCACGCATTATAATTGGCTTATACATAGTTTCAGAGCAAGAAATATTGTATTTAACCAAATTGAATAGCTTAAACACTGTTTCAGGCAAGAGATTGTGTTTTAGACTAAAAGGGAATGCATTATAAGAAGAATCTTTACTTTGAAACTCTGTTCTTTACCTTTTTCACACTATGAAACAGCTTTGTATTCACCCTAAACACTGTTTCAGGGCAAGAGATTGTGTTTTAGACTAAAAGGGAATGCATTATAAGAAGAATCTTTACTTTGAAACTCTGTTCTTTACCTTTTTCACACTATGAAACAGCTTTGTATTCACCTTAAACACTGTTTCAGGGCAAGAGATTGTGTTTTAGACTAAAAGGGAATGCATTTTAAGAAGAATCTTTACTTTGAAACTCTGTTCTTTACCTTTTTCACACTATGAAACAGCTTTGTATTCACCTTCAACACTGTTTCAGGGCAAGAGATTGTGTTTTAGACTAAAAGGGAATGCATTATAAGAAGAATCTTTACTTTGAAACTCTGTTCTTTACCTTTTTCACACTATGAAACAGCTTGTATTCACCCTAAACACTGTTTCAGGGCAAGAGATTGTGTTTTAGACTAAAAGGGAATGCATTATAAGAAGAATCTTTACTTTGAAACTCTGTTCTTTACCTTTTTCACTCTATGAAACAGCTTTGTATTCACCTTAAACACTGTTTCAGGGCAAGAGATTGTGTTTTAGACTAAAAGGGAAAGCATTATAAGAAGAATCTTTACTTTGAAACTCTGTTCTTCACCTTTTTCACACTATGAAACAGCTTTGTATTCACCTTAAACACAGTTTCAGGGCAAGAGATTGTGTTTTAGACTAAAAGGGAATGCATTATAAGAAGAATATCTACTTTGAAACTCTGTTCTTTACCTTTTTCACTCTATGAAACAGCTTTGTATTCACCTTAAACACTGTTTCAGGGCAAGAGATTGTGTTTTAGACTAAAAGGGAATGCATTATAAGAAGAATCTTTACTTTGAAACTCTGTTCTTTACCTTTTTCACACTATGAAACAGCTTTGTATTCACCTTAAACACTGTTTCAGGGCAAGAGATTGTGTTTTAGACTAAAAGGGAATGCATTATAAGAAGAATCTTTACTTTGAAACTCTGTTCTTTACCTTTTTCACACTATGAAACAGCTTTGTATTCACCTTAAACACTGTTTCAGGGCAAGAGATTGTGTTTTAGACTAAAAGGGAAAGCATTATAAGAAGAATCTTTACTTTGAAACTCTGTTCTTCACCTTTTTCACACTATGAAACAGCTTTGTATTCACCTTAAACACAGTTTCAGGGCAAGAGATTGTGTTTTAGACTAAAAGGGAATGCATTATAAGAAGAATATCTACTTTGAAACTCTGTTCTTTACCTTTTTCACTCTATGAAACAGCTTTGTATTCACCTTAAACACTGTTTCAGGGCAAGAGATTGTGTTTTAGACTAAAAGGGAATGCATTATAAGAAGAATCTTTACTTTGAAACTCTGTTCTTTACCTTTTTCACACTATGAAACAGCTTTGTATTGAACTTAAACACTGTTTCAGGGCACGAGATAGTGTTTTAGCCTAAAAGGTAATGCATTATAAGAAGAATCTGTACTTTGAAACTCTGTTCTTTACCTTTTTCACACTGTGAAACAGCTTTGTATTCGCCTTAAACACTGTTTCAGGGCAAGAGATAGTGTTTTAGACTAAAACGGAATGCATTATAAGAAGAATCTTTACTTTGAAACTATGTTTCAAACTCTGAAGAAAACACATATTTCAAGTGAAACGAGTTTATACAGGGGTGAAACAAGTTGTTTGTAATATGACCAATTAAAGTAATTGCAACTCTGTTTGTACACCTCTAACCACAAAGAAACAGGGCTTCCATGCTTTGTAATCAGCTTATACACCGTTTCAGAGCAAGACATCTTGTTTTTAACCAAACTGAATAACTTACAATATCCTAAGAAAACACATATTTCAAGTGAAAAGAGTTTATCCAGGGGAGAACAAGTTGTTTTAACATGGTTCTAATGTGACCCTTGAAAGTAACTGCAACTCTGTTTTTACACCTCTAACCACAAGGAGGCAACGTTTCCACGCATTATAATTGGCTTATACATAGTTTCAGAGCAAGAAATATTGTATTTAACCAAATTGAATAGCTTAAATACTGTTTCAGGCAAGAGATTGTGTTTTAGACTAAAAGGGAATGCATTATAAGAAGAATCTTTACTTTGAAACTCTGTTCTTTACCTTTTTCACACTATGAAACAGCTTTGTATTCACCCTAAACACTGTTTCAGGGCAAGAGATTGTGTTTTAGACTAAAAGGGAATGCATTATAAGAAGAATCTTTACTTTGAAACTCTGTTCTTTACCTTTTTCACACTATGAAACAGCTTTGTATTCACCTTAAACACTGTTTCAGGGCAAGAGATTGTGTTTTAGACTAAAAGGGAATGCATTTTAAGAAGAATCTTTACTTTGAAACTCTGTTCTTTACCTTTTTCACACTATGAAACAGCTTTGTATTCACCTTCAACACTGTTTCAGGGCAAGAGATTGTGTTTTAGACTAAAAGGGAATGCATTATAAGAAGAATCTTTACTTTGAAACTCTGTTCTTTACCTTTTTCACTCTATGAAACAGCTTTGTATTCACCTTAAACACTGTTTCAGGGCAAGAGATTGTGTTTTAGACTAAAAGGGAAAGCATTATAAGAAGAATCTTTACTTTGAAACTCTGTTCTTCACCTTTTTCACACTATGAAACAGCTTTGTATTCACCTTAAACACAGTTTCAGGGCAAGAGATTGTGTTTTAGACTAAAAGGGAATGCATTATAAGAAGAATATCTACTTTGAAACTCTGTTCTTTACCTTTTTCACTCTATGAAACAGCTTTGTATTCACCTTAAACACTGTTTCAGGGCAAGAGATTGTGTTTTAGACTAAAAGGGAATGCATTATAAGAAGAATCTTTACTTTGAAACTCTGTTCTTTACCTTTTTCACACTATGAAACAGCTTTGTATTCACCTTAAACACTGTTTCAGGGCAAGAGATTGTGTTTTAGACTAAAAGGGAATGCATTATAAGAAGAATCTTTACTTTGAAACTCTGTTCTTTACCTTTTTCACACTATGAAACAGCTTTGTATTCACCTTAAACACTGTTTCAGGGCAAGAGATTGTGTTTTAGACTAAAAGGGAAAGCATTATAAGAAGAATCTTTACTTTGAAACTCTGTTCTTCACCTTTTTCACACTATGAAACAGCTTTGTATTCACCTTAAACACAGTTTCAGGGCAAGAGATTGTGTTTTAGACTAAAAGGGAATGCATTATAAGAAGAATATCTACTTTGAAACTCTGTTCTTTACCTTTTTCACTCTATGAAACAGCTTTGTATTCACCTTAAACACTGTTTCAGGGCAAGAGATTGTGTTTTAGACTAAAAGGGAATGCATTATAAGAAGAATCTTTACTTTGAAACTCTGTTCTTTACCTTTTTCACACTATGAAACAGCTTTGTATTGAACTTAAACACTGTTTCAGGGCACGAGATAGTGTTTTAGCCTAAAAGGTAATGCATTATAAGAAGAATCTGTACTTTGAAACTCTGTTCTTTACCTTTTTCACACTGTGAAACAGCTTTGTATTCGCCTTAAACACTGTTTCAGGGCAAGAGATAGTGTTTTAGACTAAAACGGAATGCATTATAAGAAGAATCTTTACTTTGAAACTATGTTTCAAACTCTGAAGAAAACACATATTTCAAGTGAAACGAGTTTATACAGGGGTCAAACAAGTTGTTTGTAATATGACCAATTAAAGTAATTGCAACTCTGTTTGTACACCTCTAACCACAAAGAAACAGGGCTTCCATGCTTTGTAATCAGCTTATACACCGTTTCAGAGCAAGACATCTTGTTTTTAACCAAACTGAATAACTTACAATATCCTAAGAAAACACATATTTCAAGTGAAAAGAGTTTATCCAGGGGAGAACAAGTTGTTTTAACATGGTTCTAATGTGACCCTTGAAAGTAACTGCAACTCTGTTTTTACACCTCTAACCACAAGGAGGCAACGTTTCCACGCATTATAATTGGCTTATACATAGTTTCAGAGCAAGAAATATTGTATTTAACCAAATTGAATAGCTTAAATACTGTTTCAGGCAAGAGATTGTGTTTTAGACTAAAAGGGAATGCATTATAAGAAGAATCTTTACTTTGAAACTCTGTTCTTTACCTTTTTCACACTATGAAACAGCTTTGTATTCACCCTAAACACTGTTTCAGGGCAAGAGATTGTGTTTTAGACTAAAAGGGAATGCATTATAAGAAGAATCTTTACTTTGAAACTCTGTTCTTTACCTTTTTCATACTATGAAACAGCTTTGTATTCACCTTAAACACTGTTTCAGGGCAAGAGATTGTGTTTTAGACTAAAAGGGAAAGCATTTTAAGAAGAATCTTTACTTTGAAACTCTGTTCTTTACCTTTTTCACACTATGAAACAGCTTTGTATTCACCTTCAACACTGTTTCAGGGCAAGAGATTGTGTTTTAGACTAAAAGGGAATGCATTATAAGAAGAATCTTTACTTTGAAACTCTGTTCTTTACCTTTTTCACACTATGAAACAGCTTGTATTCACCCTAAACACTGTTTCAGGGCAAGAGATTGTGTTTTAGACTAAAAGGGAATGCATTATAAGAAGAATCTTTACTTTGAAACTCTGTTCTTTACCTTTTTCACTCTATGAAACAGCTTTGTATTCACCTTAAACACTGTTTCAGGGCAAGAGATTGTGTTATAGACTAAAAGGGAAAGCATTATAAGAAGAATCTTTACTTTGAAACTCTGTTCTTCACCTTTTTCACACTATGAAACAGCTTTGTATTCACCTTAAACACAGTTTCAGGGCAAGAGATTGTGTTTTAGACTAAAAGGGAATGCATTATAAGAAGAATATCTACTTTGAAACTCTGTTCTTTACCTTTTTCACTCTATGAAACAGCTTTGTATTCACCTTAAACACTGTTTCAGGGCAAGAGATTGTGTTTTAGACTAAAAGGGAATGCATTATAAGAAGAATCTTTACTTTGAAACTCTGTTCTTTACCTTTTTCACACTATGAAACAGCTTTGTATTCACCTTAAACACTGTTTCAGGGCAAGAGATTGTGTTTTAGACTAAAAGGGAATGCATTATAAGAAGAATCTTTACTTTGAAACTCTGTTCTTTACCTTTTTCACACTATGAAACAGCTTTGTATTCACCTTAAACACTGTTTCAGGGCAAGAGATTGTGTTTTAGACTAAAAGGGAAAGCATTATAAGAAGAATCTTTACTTTGAAACTCTGTTCTTCACCTTTTTCACACTATGAAACAGCTTTGTATTCACCTTAAACACAGTTTCAGGGCAAGAGATTGTGTTTTAGACTAAAAGGGAATGCATTATAAGAAGAATATCTACTTTGAAACTCTGTTCTTTACCTTTTTCACTCTATGAAACAGCTTTGTATTCACCTTAAACACTGTTTCAGGGCAAGAGATTGTGTTTTAGACTAAAAGGGAATGCATTATAAGAAGAATCTTTACTTTGAAACTCTGTTCTTTACCTTTTTCACACTATGAAACAGCTTTGTATTGAACTTAAACACTGTTTCAGGGCACGAGATAGTGTTTTAGCCTAAAAGGTAATGCATTATAAGAAGAATCTGTACTTTGAAACTCTGTTCTTTACCTTTTTCACACTGTGAAACAGCTTTGTATTCGCCTTAAACACTGTTTCAGGGCAAGAGATAGTGTTTTAGACTAAAACGGAATGCATTATAAGAAGAATCTTTACTTTGAAACTATGTTTCAAACTCTGAAGAAAACACATATTTCAAGTGAAACGAGTTTATACAGGGGTGAAACAAGTTGTTTGTAATATGACCAATTAAAGTAATTGCAACTCTGTTTGTACACCTCTAACCACAAAGAAACAGGGCTTCCATGCTTTGTAATCAGCTTATACACCGTTTCAGAGCAAGACATCTTGTTTTTAACCAAACTGAATAACTTACAATATCCTAAGAAAACACATATTTCAAGTGAAAAGAGTTTATCCAGGGGAGAACAAGTTGTTTTAACATGGTTCTAATGTGACCCTTGAAAGTAACTGCAACTCTGTTTTTACACCTCTAACCACAAGGAGGCAACGTTTCCACGCATTATAATTGGCTTATACATAGTTTCAGAGCAAGAAATATTGTATTTAACCAAATTGAATAGCTTAAATACTGTTTCAGGCAAGAGATTGTGTTTTAGACTAAAAGGGAATGCATTATAAGAAGAATCTTTACTTTGAAACTCTGTTCTTTACCTTTTTCACACTATGAAACAGCTTTGTATTCACCTTAAACACTGTTTCAGGGCAAGAGATTGTGTTTTAGACTAAAAGGGAATGCATTTTAAGAAGAATCTTTACTTTGAAACTCTGTTCTTCACCTTTTTCACACTATGAAACAGCTTTGTATTCACCTTAAACACAGTTTCAGGGCAAGAGATTGTGTTTTAGACTAAAAGGGAATGCATTATAAGAAGAATATCTACTTTGAAACTCTGTTCTTTACCTTTTTCACTCTATGAAACAGCTTTGTATTCACCTTAAACACTGTTTCAGGGCAAGAGATTGTGTTTTAGACTAAAAGGGAATGCATTATAAGAAGAATCTTTACTTTGAAACTCTGTTCTTTACCTTTTTCACACTATGAAACAGCTTTGTATTCACCTTAAACACTGTTTCAGGGCAAGAGATTGTGTTTTAGACTAAAAGGGAATGCATTTTAAGAAGAATCTTTACTTTGAAACTCTGTTCTTTACCTTTTTCACACTATGAAACAGCTTTGTATTCACCTTCAACACTGTTTCAGGGCAAGAGATTGTGTTTTAGACTAAAAGGGAATGCATTATAAGAAGAATCTTTACTTTGAAACTCTGTTCTTTACCTTTTTCACACTATGAAACAGCTTGTATTCACCCTAAACACTGTTTCAGGGCAAGAGATTGTGTTTTAGACTAAAAGGGAAAGCATTATAAGAAGAATCTTTACTTTGAAACTCTGTTCTTCACCTTTTTCACACTATGAAACAGCTTTGTATTCACCTTAAACACAGTTTCAGGGCAAGAGATTGTGTTTTAGACTAAAAGGGAATGCATTATAAGAAGAATATCTACTTTGAAACTCTGTTCTTTACCTTTTTCACTCTATGAAACAGCTTTGTATTCACCTTAAACACTGTTTCAGGGCAAGAGATTGTGTTTTAGACTAAAAGGGAATGCATTATAAGAAGAATCTTTACTTTGAAACTCTGTTCTTTACCTTTTTCACACTATGAAACAGCTTTGTATTGAACTTAAACACTGTTTCAGGGCAAGAGATAGTGTTTTAGCCTAAAAGGTAATGCATTATAAGAAGAATCTGTACTTTGAAACTCTGTTCTTTACCTTTTTCACACTGTGAAACAGCTTTGTATTCGCCTTAAACACTGTTTCAGGGCAAGAGATAGTGTTTTAGACTAAAACGGAATGCATTATAAGAAGAATCTTTACTTTGAAACTATGTTTCAAACTCTGAAGAAAACACATATTTCAAGTGAAACGAGTTTATACAGGGGTGAAACAAGTTGTTTGTAATATGACCAATTAAAGTAATTGCAACTCTGTTTGTACACCTCTAACCACAAAGAAACAGGGCTTCCATGCTTTGTAATCAGCTTATACACCGTTTCAGAGCAAGACATCTTGTTTTTAACCAAACTGAATAACTTACAATATCCTAAGAAAACACATATTTCAAGTGAAAAGAGTTTGTCCAGGGGAGAACAAGTTGTTTTAACATGGTTCTAATGTGACCCTTGAAAGTAACTGCAACTCTGTTTTTACACCTCTAACCACAAGGAGGCAACGTTTCCACGCATTATAATTGGCTTATACATAGTTTCAGAGCAAGAAATATTGTATTTAACCAAATTGAATAGCTTAAACACTGTTTCAGGCAAGAGATTGTGTTTTAGACTAAAAGGGAATGCATTATAAGAAGAATCTTTACTTTGAAACTCTGTTCTTTACCTTTTTCACACTATGAAACAGCTTTGTATTCACCCTAAACACTGTTTCAGGGCAAGAGATTGTGTTTTAGACTAAAAGGGAATGCATTATAAGAAGAATCTTTACTTTGAAACTCTGTTCTTTACCTTTTTCACACTATGAAACAGCTTTGTATTCACCTTAAACACTGTTTCAGGGCAAGAGATTGTGTTTTAGACTAAAAGGGAATGCATTTTAAGAAGAATCTTTACTTTGAAACTCTGTTCTTTACCTTTTTCACACTATGAAACAGCTTTGTATTCACCTTCAACACTGTTTCAGGGCAAGAGATTGTGTTTTAGACTAAAAGGGAATGCATTATAAGAAGAATCTTTACTTTGAAACTCTGTTCTTTACCTTTTTCACACTATGAAACAGCTTGTATTCACCCTAAACACTGTTTCAGGGCAAGAGATTGTGTTTTAGACTAAAAGGGAATGCATTATAAGAAGAATCTTTACTTTGAAACTCTGTTCTTTACCTTTTTCACTCTATGAAACAGCTTTGTATTCACCTTAAACACTGTTTCAGGGCAAGAGATTGTGTTTTAGACTAAAAGGGAAAGCATTATAAGAAGAATCTTTACTTTGAAACTCTGTTCTTCACCTTTTTCACACTATGAAACAGCTTTGTATTCACCTTAAACACAGTTTCAGGGCAAGAGATTGTGTTTTAGACTAAAAGGGAATGCATTATAAGAAGAATATCTACTTTGAAACTCTGTTCTTTACCTTTTTCACTCTATGAAACAGCTTTGTATTCACCTTAAACACTGTTTCAGGGCAAGAGATTGTGTTTTAGACTAAAAGGGAATGCATTATAAGAAGAATCTTTACTTTGAAACTCTGTTCTTTACCTTTTTCACACTATGAAACAGCTTTGTATTCACCTTAAACACTGTTTCAGGGCAAGAGATTGTGTTTTAGACTAAAAGGGAATGCATTATAAGAAGAATCTTTACTTTGAAACTCTGTTCTTTACCTTTTTCACACTATGAAACAGCTTTGTATTCACCTTAAACACTGTTTCAGGGCAAGAGATTGTGTTTTAGACTAAAAGGGAAAGCATTATAAGAAGAATCTTTACTTTGAAACTCTGTTCTTCACCTTTTTCACACTATGAAACAGCTTTGTATTCACCTTAAACACAGTTTCAGGGCAAGAGATTGTGTTTTAGACTAAAAGGGAATGCATTATAAGAAGAATATCTACTTTGAAACTCTGTTCTTTACCTTTTTCACTCTATGAAACAGCTTTGTATTCACCTTAAACACTGTTTCAGGGCAAGAGATTGTGTTTTAGACTAAAAGGGAATGCATTATAAGAAGAATCTTTACTTTGAAACTCTGTTCTTTACCTTTTTCACACTATGAAACAGCTTTGTATTGAACTTAAACACTGTTTCAGGGCACGAGATAGTGTTTTAGCCTAAAAGGTAATGCATTATAAGAAGAATCTGTACTTTGAAACTCTGTTCTTTACCTTTTTCACACTGTGAAACAGCTTTGTATTCGCCTTAAACACTGTTTCAGGGCAAGAGATAGTGTTTTAGACTAAAACGGAATGCATTATAAGAAGAATCTTTACTTTGAAACTATGTTTCAAACTCTGAAGAAAACACATATTTCAAGTGAAACGAGTTTATACAGGGGTGAAACAAGTTGTTTGTAATATGACCAATTAAAGTAATTGCAACTCTGTTTGTACACCTCTAACCACAAAGAAACAGGGCTTCCATGCTTTGTAATCAGCTTATACACCGTTTCAGAGCAAGACATCTTGTTTTTAACCAAACTGAATAACTTACAATATCCTAAGAAAACACATATTTCAAGTGAAAAGAGTTTATCCAGGGGAGAACAAGTTGTTTTAACATGGTTCTAATGTGACCCTTGAAAGTAACTGCAACTCTGTTTTTACACCTCTAACCACAAGGAGGCAACGTTTCCACGCATTATAATTGGCTTATACATAGTTTCAGAGCAAGAAATATTGTATTTAACCAAATTGAATAGCTTAAATACTGTTTCAGGCAAGAGATTGTGTTTTAGACTAAAAGGGAATGCATTATAAGAAGAATCTTTACTTTGAAACTCTGTTCTTTACCTTTTTCACACTATGAAACAGCTTTGTATTCACCCTAAACACTGTTTCAGGGCAAGAGATTGTGTTTTAGACTAAAAGGGAATGCATTATAAGAAGAATCTTTACTTTGAAACTCTGTTCTTTACCTTTTTCACACTATGAAACAGCTTTGTATTCACCTTAAACACTGTTTCAGGGCAAGAGATTGTGTTTTAGACTAAAAGGGAATGCATTTTAAGAAGAATCTTTACTTTGAAACTCTGTTCTTTACCTTTTTCACACTATGAAACAGCTTTGTATTCACCTTCAACACTGTTTCAGGGCAAGAGATTGTGTTTTAGACTAAAAGGGAATGCATTATAAGAAGAATCTTTACTTTGAAACTCTGTTCTTTA
Source organism: Electrophorus electricus (assembly GCF_041902795.1). Lineage (NCBI taxonomy): Eukaryota > Metazoa > Chordata > Actinopteri > Gymnotiformes > Gymnotidae > Electrophorus > Electrophorus electricus. The sequence continues at coordinate 17,357,908 of NC_137514.1, read as the reverse complement.
CCTTTTTCACTCTATGAAACAGCTTTGTATTCACCTTAAACACTGTTTCAGGGCAAGAGATTGTGTTTTAGACTAAAAGGGAAAGCATTATAAGAAGAATCTTTACTTTGAAACTGTTCTTCACCTTTTTCACACTATGAAACAGCTTTGTATTCACCTTAAACACAGTTTCAGGGCAAGAGATTGTGTTTTAGACTAAAAGGGAATGCATTATAAGAAGAATATCTACTTTGAAACTCTGTTCTTTACCTTTTTCACTCTATGAAACAGCTTTGTATTCACCTTAAACACTGTTTCAGGGCAAGAGATTGTGTTTTAGACTAAAAGGGAATGCATTATAAGAAGAATCTTTACTTTGAAACTCTGTTCTTTACCTTTTTCACACTATGAAACAGCTTTGTATTCACCTTAAACACTGTTTCAGGGCAAGAGATTGTGTTTTAGACTAAAAGGGAAAGCATTATAAGAAGAATCTTTACTTTGAAACTCTGTTCTTCACCTTTTTCACACTATGAAACAGCTTTGTATTCACCTTAAACACAGTTTCAGGGCAAGAGATTGTGTTTTAGACTAAAAGGGAATGCATTATAAGAAGAATATCTACTTTGAAACTCTGTTCTTTACCTTTTTCACTCTATGAAACAGCTTTGTATTCACCTTAAACACTGTTTCAGGGCAAGAGATTGTGTTTTAGACTAAAAGGGAATGCATTATAAGAAGAATCTTTACTTTGAAACTCTGTTCTTTACCTTTTTCACACTATGAAACAGCTTTGTATTGAACTTAAACACTGTTTCAGGGCACGAGATAGTGTTTTAGCCTAAAAGGTAATGCATTATAAGAAGAATCTGTACTTTGAAACTCTGTTCTTTACCTTTTTCACACTGTGAAACAGCTTTGTATTCGCCTTAAACACTGTTTCAGGGCAAGAGATAGTGTTTTAGACTAAAACGGAATGCATTATAAGAAGAATCTTTACTTTGAAACTATGTTTCAAACTCTGAAGAAAACACATATTTCAAGTGAAACGAGTTTATACAGGGGTGAAACAAGTTGTTTGTAATATGACCAATTAAAGTAATTGCAACTCTGTTTGTACACCTCTAACCACAAAGAAACAGGGCTTCCATGCTTTGTAATCAGCTTATACACCGTTTCAGAGCAAGACATCTTGTTTTTAACCAAACTGAATAACTTACAATATCCTAAGAAAACACATATTTCAAGTGAAAAGAGTTTATCCAGGGGAGAACAAGTTGTTTTAACATGGTTCTAATGTGACCCTTGAAAGTAACTGCAACTCTGTTTTTACACCTCTAACCACAAGGAGGCAACGTTTCCACGCATTATAATTGGCTTATACATAGTTTCAGAGCAAGAAATATTGTATTTAACCAAATTGAATAGCTTAAATACTGTTTCAGGCAAGAGATTGTGTTTTAGACTAAAAGGGAATGCATTATAAGAAGAATCTTTACTTTGAAACTCTGTTCTTTACCTTTTTCACACTATGAAACAGCTTTGTATTCACCCTAAACACTGTTTCAGGGCAAGAGATTGTGTTTTAGACTAAAAGGGAATGCATTATAAGAAGAATCTTTACTTTGAAACTCTGTTCTTTACCTTTTTCATACTATGAAACAGCTTTGTATTCACCTTAAACACTGTTTCAGGGCAAGAGATTGTGTTTTAGACTAAAAGGGAAAGCATTTTAAGAAGAATCTTTACTTTGAAACTCTGTTCTTTACCTTTTTCACACTATGAAACAGCTTTGTATTCACCTTCAACACTGTTTCAGGGCAAGAGATTGTGTTTTAGACTAAAAGGGAATGCATTATAAGAAGAATCTTTACTTTGAAACTCTGTTCTTTACCTTTTTCACACTATGAAACAGCTTGTATTCACCCTAAACACTGTTTCAGGGCAAGAGATTGTGTTTTAGACTAAAAGGGAATGCATTATAAGAAGAATCTTTACTTTGAAACTCTGTTCTTTACCTTTTTCACTCTATGAAACAGCTTTGTATTCACCTTAAACACTGTTTCAGGGCAAGAGATTGTGTTATAGACTAAAAGGGAAAGCATTATAAGAAGAATCTTTACTTTGAAACTCTGTTCTTCACCTTTTTCACACTATGAAACAGCTTTGTATTCACCTTAAACACAGTTTCAGGGCAAGAGATTGTGTTTTAGACTAAAAGGGAATGCATTATAAGAAGAATATCTACTTTGAAACTCTGTTCTTTACCTTTTTCACTCTATGAAACAGCTTTGTATTCACCTTAAACACTGTTTCAGGGCAAGAGATTGTGTTTTAGACTAAAAGGGAATGCATTATAAGAAGAATCTTTACTTTGAAACTCTGTTCTTTACCTTTTTCACACTATGAAACAGCTTTGTATTCACCTTAAACACTGTTTCAGGGCAAGAGATTGTGTTTTAGACTAAAAGGGAATGCATTATAAGAAGAATCTTTACTTTGAAACTCTGTTCTTTACCTTTTTCACACTATGAAACAGCTTTGTATTCACCTTAAACACTGTTTCAGGGCAAGAGATTGTGTTTTAGACTAAAAGGGAAAGCATTATAAGAAGAATCTTTACTTTGAAACTCTGTTCTTCACCTTTTTCACACTATGAAACAGCTTTGTATTCACCTTAAACACAGTTTCAGGGCAAGAGATTGTGTTTTAGACTAAAAGGGAATGCATTATAAGAAGAATATCTACTTTGAAACTCTGTTCTTTACCTTTTTCACTCTATGAAACAGCTTTGTATTCACCTTAAACACTGTTTCAGGGCAAGAGATTGTGTTTTAGACTAAAAGGGAATGCATTATAAGAAGAATCTTTACTTTGAAACTCTGTTCTTTACCTTTTTCACACTATGAAACAGCTTTGTATTGAACTTAAACACTGTTTCAGGGCACGAGATAGTGTTTTAGCCTAAAAGGTAATGCATTATAAGAAGAATCTGTACTTTGAAACTCTGTTCTTTACCTTTTTCACACTGTGAAACAGCTTTGTATTCGCCTTAAACACTGTTTCAGGGCAAGAGATAGTGTTTTAGACTAAAACGGAATGCATTATAAGAAGAATCTTTACTTTGAAACTATGTTTCAAACTCTGAAGAAAACACATATTTCAAGTGAAACGAGTTTATACAGGGGTGAAACAAGTTGTTTGTAATATGACCAATTAAAGTAATTGCAACTCTGTTTGTACACCTCTAACCACAAAGAAACAGGGCTTCCATGCTTTGTAATCAGCTTATACACCGTTTCAGAGCAAGACATCTTGTTTTTAACCAAACTGAATAACTTACAATATCCTAAGAAAACACATATTTCAAGTGAAAAGAGTTTATCCAGGGGAGAACAAGTTGTTTTAACATGGTTCTAATGTGACCCTTGAAAGTAACTGCAACTCTGTTTTTACACCTCTAACCACAAGGAGGCAACGTTTCCACGCATTATAATTGGCTTATACATAGTTTCAGAGCAAGAAATATTGTATTTAACCAAATTGAATAGCTTAAATACTGTTTCAGGCAAGAGATTGTGTTTTAGACTAAAAGGGAATGCATTATAAGAAGAATCTTTACTTTGAAACTCTGTTCTTTACCTTTTTCACACTATGAAACAGCTTTGTATTCACCCTAAACACTGTTTCAGGGCAAGAGATTGTGTTTTAGACTAAAAGGGAAAGCATTATAAGAAGAATCTTTACTTTGAAACTCTGTTCTTCACCTTTTTCACACTATGAAACAGCTTTGTATTCACCTTAAACACAGTTTCAGGGCAAGAGATTGTGTTTTAGACTAAAAGGGAATGCATTATAAGAAGAATATCTACTTTGAAACTCTGTTCTTTACCTTTTTCACTCTATGAAACAGCTTTGTATTCACCTTAAACACTGTTTCAGGGCAAGAGATTGTGTTTTAGACTAAAACGGAATGCATTATAAGAAGAATCTTTACTTTGTAACTCTGTTCTTCACCTTTTTCACACTATGAAACAGCTTTGTATTCACCTTAAACACTGTTTCAGGGCAAGAGATTGTGTTTTAGACTAAAAGGGAATGCATTATAAGAAGAATCTTTACTTTGAAACTCTGTTCTTTACCGTTTTCACACTATGAAACAGCTTTGTATTCACCCTAAACACTGTTTTAGGGCAAGAGATTGTGTTTTAGACTAAAAGGGAATGCATTATAAGAAGAATCTTTACTTTGAAACTCTGTTCTTTACCTTTTTCACACTATGAAACAGCTTTGTATTCACCTTAAACACTGTTTCAGGGCAAGAGATTGTGTTTTAGACTAAAAGGGAAAGCATTATAAGAAGAATCTTTACTTTGAAACTCTGTTCTTCACCTTTTTCACACTATGAAACAGCTTTGTATTCACCTTAAACACAGTTTCAGGGCAAGAGATTGTGTTTTAGACTAAAAGGGAATGCATTATAAGAAGAATATCTACTTTGAAACTCTGTTCTTTACCTTTTTCACTCTATGAAACAGCTTTGTATTCACCTTAAACACTGTTTCAGGGCACGAGATAGTGTTTTAGCCTAAAAGGTAATGCATTATAAGAAGAATCTGTACTTTGAAACTCTGTTCTTTACCTTTTTCACACTGTGAAACAGCTTTGTATTCGCCTTAAACACTGTTTCAGGGCAAGAGATAGTGTTTTAGACTAAAACGGAATGCATTATAAGAAGAATCTTTACTTTGAAACTATGTTTCAAACTCTGAAGAAAACACATATTTCAAGTGAAACGAGTTTATACAGGGGTGAAACAAGTTGTTTGTAATATGACCAATTAAAGTAATTGCAACTCTGTTTGTACACCTCTAACCACAAAGAAACAGGGCTTCCATGCTTTGTAATCAGCTTATACACCGTTTCAGAGCAAGACATCTTGTTTTTAACCAAACTGAATAACTTACAATATCCTAAGAAAACACATATTTCAAGTGAAAAGAGTTTATCCAGGGGAGAACAAGTTGTTTTAACATGGTTCTAATGTGACCCTTGAAAGTAACTGCAACTCTGTTTTTACACCTCTAACCACAAGGAGGCAACGTTTCCACGCATTATAATTGGCTTATACATAGTTTCAGAGCAAGAAATATTGTATTTAACCAAATTGAATAGCTTAAATACTGTTTCAGGCAAGAGATTGTGTTTTAGACTAAAAGGGAATGCATTATAAGAAGAATCTTTACTTTGAAACTCTGTTCTTTACCTTTTTCACACTATGAAACAGCTTTGTATTCACCCTAAACACTGTTTCAGGGCAAGAGATTGTGTTTTAGACTAAAAGGGAATGCATTATAAGAAGAATCTTTACTTTGAAACTCTGTTCTTTACCTTTTTCACACTATGAAACAGCTTTGTATTCACCTTAAACACTGTTTCAGGGCAAGAGATTGTGTTTTAGACTAAAAGGGAATGCATTTTAAGAAGAATCTTTACTTTGAAACTCTGTTCTTTACCTTTTTCACACTATGAAACAGCTTTGTATTCACCTTCAACACTGTTTCAGGGCAAGAGATTGTGTTTTAGACTAAAAGGGAATGCATTATAAGAAGAATCTTTACTTTGAAACTCTGTTCTTTACCTTTTTCACACTATGAAACAGCTTTGTATTCACCTTAAACACTGTTTCAGGGCAAGAGATTGTGTTTTAGACTAAAAGGGAATGCATTATAAGAAGAATCTTTACTTTGAAACTCTGTTCTTTACCTTTTTCACACTATGAAACAGCTTTGTATTCACCTTAAACACTGTTTCAGGGCAAGAGATTGTGTTTTAGACTAAAAGGGAAAGCATTATAAGAAGAATCTTTACTTTGAAACTCTGTTCTTCACCTTTTTCACACTATGAAACAGCTTTGTATTCACCTTAAACACAGTTTCAGGGCAAGAGATTGTGTTTTAGACTAAAAGGGAATGCATTATAAGAAGAATATCTACTTTGAAACTCTGTTCTTTACCTTTTTCACTCTATGAAACAGCTTTGTATTCACCTTAAACACTGTTTCAGGGCAAGAGATTGTGTTTTAGACTAAAAGGGAATGCATTATAAGAAGAATCTTTACTTTGAAACTCTGTTCTTTACCTTTTTCACACTATGAAACAGCTTTGTATTGAACTTAAACACTGTTTCAGGGCACGAGATAGTGTTTTAGCCTAAAAGGTAATGCATTATAAGAAGAATCTGTACTTTGAAACTCTGTTCTTTACCTTTTTCACACTGTGAAACAGCTTTGTATTCGCCTTAAACACTGTTTCAGGGCAAGAGATAGTGTTTTAGACTAAAACGGAATGCATTATAAGAAGAATCTTTACTTTGAAACTATGTTTCAAACTCTGAAGAAAACACATATTTCAAGTGAAACGAGTTTATACAGGGGTGAAACAAGTTGTTTGTAATATGACCAATTAAAGTAATTGCAACTCTGTTTGTACACCTCTAACCACAAAGAAACAGGGCTTCCATGCTTTGTAATCAGCTTATACACCGTTTCAGAGCAAGACATCTTGTTTTTAACCAAACTGAATAACTTACAATATCCTAAGAAAACACATATTTCAAGTGAAAAGAGTTTATCCAGGGGAGAACAAGTTGTTTTAACATGGTTCTAATGTGACCCTTGAAAGTAACTGCAACTCTGTTTTTACACCTCTAACCACAAGGAGGCAACGTTTCCACGCATTATAATTGGCTTATACATAGTTTCAGAGCAAGAAATATTGTATTTAACCAAATTGAATAGCTTAAATACTGTTTCAGGCAAGAGATTGTGTTTTAGACTAAAAGGGAATGCATTATAAGAAGAATCTTTACTTTGAAACTCTGTTCTTTACCTTTTTCACACTATGAAACAGCTTTGTATTCACCCTAAACACTGTTTCAGGGCAAGAGATTGTGTTTTAGACTAAAAGGGAATGCATTATAAGAAGAATCTTTACTTTGAAACTCTGTTCTTTACCTTTTTCACACTATGAAACAGCTTTGTATTCACCTTCAACACTGTTTCAGGGCAAGAGATTGTGTTTTAGACTAAAAGGGAATGCATTATAAGAAGAATCTTTACTTTGAAACTCTGTTCTTTACCTTTTTCACACTATGAAACAGCTTGTATTCACCCTAAACACTGTTTCAGGGCAAGAGATTGTGTTTTAGACTAAAAGGGAAAGCATTATAAGAAGAATCTTTACTTTGAAACTCTGTTCTTCACCTTTTTCACACTATGAAACAGCTTTGTATTCACCTTAAACACAGTTTCAGGGCAAGAGATTGTGTTTTAGACTAAAAGGGAATGCATTATAAGAAGAATATCTACTTTGAAACTCTGTTCTTTACCTTTTTCACTCTATGAAACAGCTTTGTATTCACCTTAAACACTGTTTCAGGGCAAGAGATTGTGTTTTAGACTAAAACGGAATGCATTATAAGAAGAATCTTTACTTTGTAACTCTGTTCTTCACCTTTTTCACACTATAAAACAGCTTTGTATTCACCTTAAACACAGTTTCAGGGCAAGAGATTGTGTTTTAGACTAAAAGGGAATGCATTATAAGAAGAATATCTACTTTGAAACTCTGTTCTTTACCTTTTTCACTCTATGAAACAGCTTTGTATTCACCTTAAACACTGTTTCAGGGCAAGAGATTGTGTTTTAGACTAAAAGGGAATGCATTATAAGAAGAATCTTTACTTTGAAACTCTGTTCTTTACCTTTTTCACACTATGAAACAGCTTGTATTCACCCTAAACACTGTTTCAGGGCAAGAGATTGTGTTTTAGACTAAAAGGGAATGCATTATAAGAAGAATCTTTACTTTGAAACTCTGTTCTTTACCTTTTTCACTCTATGAAACAGCTTTGTATTCACCTTAAACACTGTTTCAGGGCAAGAGATTGTGTTTTAGACTAAAAGGGAAAGCATTATAAGAAGAATCTTTACTTTGAAACTCTGTTCTTCACCTTTTTCACACTATGAAACAGCTTTGTATTCACCTTAAACACAGTTTCAGGGCAAGAGATTGTGTTTTAGACTAAAAGGGAATGCATTATAAGAAGAATATCTACTTTGAAACTCTGTTCTTTACCTTTTTCACACTATGAAACAGCTTTGTATTCACCTTAAACACTGTTTCAGGGCAAGAGATTGTGTTTTAGACTAAAAGGGAATGCATTATAAGAAGAATCTTTACTTTGAAACTCTGTTCTTTACCTTTTTCACACTATGAAACAGCTTTGTATTCACCTTAAACACTGTTTCAGGGCAAGAGATTGTGTTTTAGACTAAAAGGGAAAGCATTATAAGAAGAATCTTTACTTTGAAACTCTGTTCTTCACCTTTTTCACACTATGAAACAGCTTTGTATTCACCTTAAACACAGTTTCAGGGCAAGAGATTGTGTTTTAGACTAAAAGGGAATGCATTATAAGAAGAATATCTACTTTGAAACTCTGTTCTTTACCTTTTTCACTCTATGAAACAGCTTTGTATTCACCTTAAACACTGTTTCAGGGCAAGAGATTGTGTTTTAGACTAAAAGGGAATGCATTATAAGAAGAATCTTTACTTTGAAACTCTGTTCTTTACCTTTTTCACACTATGAAACAGCTTGTATTCACCCTAAACACTGTTTCAGGGCAAGAGATTGTGTTTTAGACTAAAAGGGAATGCATTATAAGAAGAATCTTTACTTTGAAACTCTGTTCTTTACCTTTTTCACTCTATGAAACAGCTTTGTATTCACCTTAAACACTGTTTCAGGGCAAGAGATTGTGTTTTAGACTAAAAGGGAAAGCATTATAAGAAGAATCTTTACTTTGAAACTCTGTTCTTCACCTTTTTCACACTATGAAACAGCTTTGTATTCACCTTAAACACTGTTTCAGGGCAAGAGATTGTGTTTTAGACTAAAAGGGAATGCATTATAAGAAGAATATCTACTTTGAAACTCTGTTCTTTACCTTTTTCACTCTATGAAACAGCTTTGTATTCACCTTAAACACTGTTTCAGGGCAAGAGATTGTGTTTTAGACTAAAAGGGAATGCATTATAAGAAGAATCTTTACTTTGAAACTCTGTTCTTTACCTTTTTCACACTATGAAACAGCTTTGTATTGAACTTAAACACTGTTTCAGGGCAAGAGATAGTGTTTTAGCCTAAAAGGTAATGCATTATAAGAAGAATCTGTACTTTGAAACTCTGTTCTTTACCTTTTTCACACTGTGAAACAGCTTTGTATTCGCCTTAAACACTGTTTCAGGGCAAGAGATAGTGTTTTAGACTAAAACGGAATGCATTATAAGAAGAATCTTTACTTTGAAACTATGTTTCAAACTCTGAAGAAAACACATATTTCAAGTGAAACGAGTTTATACAGGGGTGAAACAAGTTGTTTGTAATATGACCAATTAAAGTAATTGCAACTCTGTTTGTACACCTCTAACCACAAAGAAACAGGGCTTCCATGCTTTGTAATCAGCTTATACACCGTTTCAGAGCAAGACATCTTGTTTTTAACCAAACTGAATAACTTACAATATCCTAAGAAAACACATATTTCAAGTGAAAAGAGTTTATCCAGGGGAGAACAAGTTGTTTTAACATGGTTCTAATGTGACCCTTGAAAGTAACTGCAACTCTGTTTTTACACCTCTAACCACAAGGAGGCAACGTTTCCACGCATTATAATTGGCTTATACATAGTTTCAGAGCAAGAAATATTGTATTTAACCAAATTGAATAGCTTAAATACTGTTTCAGGCAAGAGATTGTGTTTTAGACTAAAAGGGAATGCATTATAAGAAGAATCTTTACTTTGAAACTCTGTTCTTTACCTTTTTCACACTATGAAACAGCTTTGTATTCACCCTAAACACTGTTTCAGGGCAAGAGATTGTGTTTTAGACTAAAAGGGAAAGCATTATAAGAAGAATCTTTACTTTGAAACTCTGTTCTTCACCTTTTTCACACTATGAAACAGCTTTGTATTCACCTTAAACACAGTTTCAGGGCAAGAGATTGTGTTTTAGACTAAAAGGGAATGCATTATAAGAAGAATATCTACTTTGAAACTCTGTTCTTTACCTTTTTCACTCTATGAAACAGCTTTGTATTCACCTTAAACACTGTTTCAGGGCAAGAGATTGTGTTTTAGACTAAAACGGAATGCATTATAAGAAGAATCTTTACTTTGTAACTCTGTTCTTCACCTTTTTCACACTATGAAACAGCTTTGTATTCACCTTAAACACTGTTTCAGGGCAAGAGATTGTGTTTTAGACTAAAAGGGAATGCATTATAAGAAGAATCTTTACTTTGAAACTCTGTTCTTTACCGTTTTCACACTATGAAACAGCTTTGTATTCACCCTAAACACTGTTTTAGGGCAAGAGATTGTGTTTTAGACTAAAAGGGAATGCATTATAAGAAGAATCTTTACTTTGAAACTCTGTTCTTTACCTTTTTCACACTATGAAACAGCTTTGTATTCACCTTAAACACTGTTTCAGGGCAAGAGATTGTGTTTTAGACTAAAAGGGAAAGCATTATAAGAAGAATCTTTACTTTGAAACTCTGTTCTTCACCTTTTTCACACTATGAAACAGCTTTGTATTCACCTTAAACACAGTTTCAGGGCAAGAGATTGTGTTTTAGACTAAAAGGGAATGCATTATAAGAAGAATATCTACTTTGAAACTCTGTTCTTTACCTTTTTCACTCTATGAAACAGCTTTGTATTCACCTTAAACACTGTTTCAGGGCAAGAGATTGTGTTTTAGACTAAAAGGGAATGCATTATAAGAAGAATCTTTACTTTGAAACTCTGTTCTTTACCTTTTTCACACTATGAAACAGCTTTGTATTCACCTTAAACACTGTTTCAGGGCAAGAGATTGTGTTTTAGACTAAAAGGGAAAGCATTATAAGAAGAATCTTTACTTTGAAACTCTGTTCTTCACCTTTTTCACACTATGAAACAGCTTTGTATTCACCTTAAACACTGTTTCAGGGCAAGAGATTGTGTTTTAGACTAAAAGGGAATGCATTATAAGAAGAATCTTTACTTTGAAACTCTGTTCTTTACCTTTTTCACACTATGAAACAGCTTTGTATTCACCTTAAACACTGTTTCAGGGCAAGAGATTGTGTTTTAGACTAAAAGGGAATGCATTATAAGAAGAATCTTTACTTTGAAACTCTGTTCTTTACCTTTTTCACACTATGAAACAGCTTTGTATTGAACTTAAACACTGTTTCAGGGCAAGAGATAGTGTTTTAGCCTAAAAGGTAATGCATTATAAGAAGAATCTGTACTTTGAAACTCTGTTCTTTACCTTTTTCACACTGTGAAACAGCTTTGTATTCGCCTTAAACACTGTTTCAGGGCAAGAGATAGTGTTTTAGACTAAAACGGAATGCATTATAAGAAGAATCTTTACTTTGAAACTATGTTTCAAACTCTGAAGAAAACACATATTTCAAGTGAAACGAGTTTATACAGGGGTGAAACAAGTTGTTTGTAATATGACCAATTAAAGTAATTGCAACTCTGTTTGTACACCTCTAACCACAAAGAAACAGGGCTTCCATGCTTTGTAATCAGCTTATACACCGTTTCAGAGCAAGACATCTTGTTTTTAACCAAACTGAATAACTTACAATATCCTAAGAAAACACATATTTCAAGTGAAAAGAGTTTATCCAGGGGAGAACAAGTTGTTTTAACATGGTTCTAATGTGACCCTTGAAAGTAACTGCAACTCTGTTTTTACACCTCTAACCACAAGGAGGCAACGTTTCCACGCATTATAATTGGCTTATACATAGTTTCAGAGCAAGAAATATTGTATTTAACCAAATTGAATAGCTTAAATACTGTTTCAGGCAAGAGATTGTGTTTTAGACTAAAAGGGAATGCATTATAAGAAGAATCTTTACTTTGAAACTCTGTTCTTTACCTTTTTCACACTATGAAACAGCTTTGTATTCACCCTAAACACTGTTTCAGGGCAAGAGATTGTGTTTTAGACTAAAAGGGAATGCATTATAAGAAGAATCTTTACTTTGAAACTCTGTTCTTTACCTTTTTCACACTATGAAACAGCTTTGTATTCACCTTAAACACTGTTTCAGGGCAAGAGATTGTGTTTTAGACTAAAAGGGAATGCATTTTAAGAAGAATCTTTACTTTGAAACTCTGTTCTTTACCTTTTTCACACTATGAAACAGCTTTGTATTCACCTTCAACACTGTTTCAGGGCAAGAGATTGTGTTTTAGACTAAAAGGGAATGCATTATAAGAAGAATCTTTACTTTGAAACTCTGTTCTTTACCTTTTTCACACTATGAAACAGCTTGTATTCACCCTAAACACTGTTTCAGGGCAAGAGATTGTGTTTTAGACTAAAAGGGAATGCATTATAAGAAGAATCTTTACTTTGAAACTCTGTTCTTTACCTTTTTCACTCTATGAAACAGCTTTGTATTCACCTTAAACACTGTTTCAGGGCAAGAGATTGTGTTTTAGACTAAAAGGGAAAGCATTATAAGAAGAATCTTTACTTTGAAACTCTGTTCTTCACCTTTTTCACACTATGAAACAGCTTTGTATTCACCTTAAACACAGTTTCAGGGCAAGAGATTGTGTTTTAGACTAAAAGGGAATGCATTATAAGAAGAATATCTACTTTGAAACTCTGTTCTTTACCTTTTTCACTCTATGAAACAGCTTTGTATTCACCTTAAACACTGTTTCAGGGCAAGAGATTGTGTTTTAGACTAAAAGGGAATGCATTATAAGAAGAATCTTTACTTTGAAACTCTGTTCTTTACCTTTTTCACACTATGAAACAGCTTTGTATTCACCTTAAACACTGTTTCAGGGCAAGAGATTGTGTTTTAGACTAAAAGGGAATGCATTATAAGAAGAATCTTTACTTTGAAACTCTGTTTCAAACTCTGAAGAAAACACATATTTCAAGTGAAACGAGTTTATACAGGGGTGAAACAAGTTGTTTGTAATATGACCAATTAAAGTAATTGCAACTCTGTTTGTACACCTCTAACCACAAAGAAACAGGGCTTCCATGCTTTGTAATCAGCTTATACACCGTTTCAGAGCAAGACATCTTGTTTTTAACCAAACTGAATAACTTACAATATCCTAAGAAAACACATATTTCAAGTGAAAAGAGTTTATCCAGGGGAGAACAAGTTGTTTTAACATGGTTCTAATGTGACCCTTGAAAGTAACTGCAACTCTGTTTTTACACCTCTAACCACAAGGAGGCAACGTTTCCACGCATTATAATTGGCTTATACATAGTTTCAGAGCAAGAAATATTGTATTTAACCAAATTGAATAGCTTAAATACTGTTTCAGGCAAGAGATTGTGTTTTAGACTAAAAGGGAATGCATTATAAGAAGAATCTTTACTTTGAAACTCTGTTCTTTACCTTTTTCACACTATGAAACAGCTTTGTATTCACCCTAAACACTGTTTCAGGGCAAGAGATTGTGTTTTAGACTAAAAGGGAATGCATTATAAGAAGAATCTTTACTTTGAAACTCTGTTCTTTACCTTTTTCACACTATGAAACAGCTTTGTATTCACCTTAAACACTGTTTCAGGGCAAGAGATTGTGTTTTAGACTAAAAGGGAATGCATTTTAAGAAGAATCTTTACTTTGAAACTCTGTTCTTTACCTTTTTCACACTATGAAACAGCTTTGTATTCACCTTCAACACTGTTTCAGGGCAAGAGATTGTGTTTTAGACTAAAAGGGAATGCATTATAAGAAGAATCTTTACTTTGAAACTCTGTTCTTTACCTTTTTCACACTATGAAACAGCTTGTATTCACCCTAAACACTGTTTCAGGGCAAGAGATTGTGTTTTAGACTAAAAGGGAAAGCATTATAAGAAGAATCTTTACTTTGAAACTCTGTTCTTCACCTTTTTCACACTATGAAACAGCTTTGTATTCACCTTAAACACAGTTTCAGGGCAAGAGATTGTGTTTTAGACTAAAAGGGAATGCATTATAAGAAGAATATCTACTTTGAAACTCTGTTCTTTACCTTTTTCACTCTATGAAACAGCTTTGTATTCACCTTAAACACTGTTTCAGGGCAAGAGATTGTGTTTTAGACTAAAACGGAATGCATTATAAGAAGAATCTTTACTTTGTAACTCTGTTCTTCACCTTTTTCACACTATAAAACAGCTTTGTATTCACCTTAAACACAGTTTCAGGGCAAGAGATTGTGTTTTAGACTAAAAGGGAATGCATTATAAGAAGAATATCTACTTTGAAACTCTGTTCTTTACCTTTTTCACTCTATGAAACAGCTTTGTATTCACCTTAAACACTGTTTCAGGGCAAGAGATTGTGTTTTAGACTAAAAGGGAATGCATTATAAGAAGAATCTTTACTTTGAAACTCTGTTCTTTACCTTTTTCACACTATGAAACAGCTTGTATTCACCCTAAACACTGTTTCAGGGCAAGAGATTGTGTTTTAGACTAAAAGGGAATGCATTATAAGAAGAATCTTTACTTTGAAACTCTGTTCTTTACCTTTTTCACTCTATGAAACAGCTTTGTATTCACCTTAAACACTGTTTCAGGGCAAGAGATTGTGTTTTAGACTAAAAGGGAAAGCATTATAAGAAGAATCTTTACTTTGAAACTCTGTTCTTCACCTTTTTCACACTATGAAACAGCTTTGTATTCACCTTAAACACAGTTTCAGGGCAAGAGATTGTGTTTTAGACTAAAAGGGAATGCATTATAAGAAGAATATCTACTTTGAAACTCTGTTCTTTACCTTTTTCACTCTATGAAACAGCTTTGTATTCACCTTAAACACTGTTTCAGGGCAAGAGATTGTGTTTTAGACTAAAAGGGAATGCATTATAAGAAGAATCTTTACTTTGAAACTCTGTTCTTTACCTTTTTCACACTATGAAACAGCTTTGTATTGAACTTAAACACTGTTTCAGGGCAAGAGATAGTGTTTTAGCCTAAAAGGTAATGCATTATAAGAAGAATCTGTACTTTGAAACTCTGTTCTTTACCTTTTTCACACTGTGAAACAGCTTTGTATTCGCCTTAAACACTGTTTCAGGGCAAGAGATAGTGTTTTAGACTAAAACGGAATGCATTATAAGAAGAATCTTTACTTTGAAACTATGTTTCAAACTCTGAAGAAAACACATATTTCAAGTGAAACGAGTTTATACAGGGGTGAAACAAGTTGTTTGTAATATGACCAATTAAAGTAATTGCAACTCTGTTTGTACACCTCTAACCACAAAGAAACAGGGCTTCCATGCTTTGTAATCAGCTTATACACCGTTTCAGAGCAAGACATCTTGTTTTTAACCAAACTGAATAACTTACAATATCCTAAGAAAACACATATTTCAAGTGAAAAGAGTTTATCCAGGGGAGAACAAGTTGTTTTAACATGGTTCTAATGTGACCCTTGAAAGTAACTGCAACTCTGTTTTTACACCTCTAACCACAAGGAGGCAACGTTTCCACGCATTATAATTGGCTTATACATAGTTTCAGAGCAAGAAATATTGTATTTAACCAAATTGAATAGCTTAAACACTGTTTCAGGCAAGAGATTGTGTTTTAGACTAAAAGGGAATGCATTATAAGAAGAATCTTTACTTTGAAACTCTGTTCTTTACCGTTTTCACACTATGAAACAGCTTTGTATTCACCCTAAACACTGTTTTAGGGCAAGAGATTGTGTTTTAGACTAAAAGGGAATGCATTATAAGAAGAATCTTTACTTTGAAACTCTGTTCTTTACCTTTTTCACACTATGAAACAGCTTTGTATTCACCTTAAACACTGTTTCAGGGCAAGAGATTGTGTTTTAGACTAAAAGGGAAAGCATTATAAGAAGAATCTTTACTTTGAAACTCTGTTCTTCACCTTTTTCACACTATGAAACAGCTTTGTATTCACCTTAAACACAGTTTCAGGGCAAGAGATTGTGTTTTAGACTAAAAGGGAATGCATTATAAGAAGAATATCTACTTTGAAACTCTGTTCTTTACCTTTTTCACTCTATGAAACAGCTTTGTATTCACCTTAAACACTGTTTCAGGGCAAGAGATTGTGTTTTAGACTAAAAGGGAATGCATTATAAGAAGAATCTTTACTTTGAAACTCTGTTCTTTACCTTTTTCACACTATGAAACAGCTTTGTATTCACCTTAAACACTGTTTCAGGGCAAGAGATTGTGTTTTAGACTAAAAGGGAAAGCATTACAAGAAGAATCTTTACTTTGAAACTCTGTTCTTCACCTTTTTCACACTATGAAACAGCTTTGTATTCACCTTAAACACTGTTTCAGGGCAAGAGATTGTGTTTTAGACTAAAAGGGAATGCATTATAAGAAGAATCTTTACTTTGAAACTCTGTTCTTTACCTTTTTCACACTATGAAACAGCTTTGTATTCACCTTAAACACTGTTTCAGGGCAAGAGATTGTGTTTTAGACTAAAAGGGAATGCATTATAAGAAGAATCTTTACTTTGAAACTCTGTTCTTTACCTTTTTCACACTATGAAACAGCTTTGTATTGAACTTAAACACTGTTTCAGGGCAAGAGATAGTGTTTTAGCCTAAAAGGTAATGCATTATAAGAAGAATCTGTACTTTGAAACTCTGTTCTTTACCTTTTTCACACTGTGAAACAGCTTTGTATTCGCCTTAAACACTGTTTCAGGGCAAGAGATAGTGTTTTAGACTAAAACGGAATGCATTATAAGAAGAATCTTTACTTTGAAACTATGTTTCAAACTCTGAAGAAAACACATATTTCAAGTGAAACGAGTTTATACAGGGGTGAAACAAGTTGTTTGTAATATGACCAATTAAAGTAATTGCAACTCTGTTTGTACACCTCTAACCACAAAGAAACAGGGCTTCCATGCTTTGTAATCAGCTTATACACCGTTTCAGAGCAAGACATCTTGTTTTTAACCAAACTGAATAACTTACAATATCCTAAGAAAACACATATTTCAAGTGAAAAGAGTTTATCCAGGGGAGAACAAGTTGTTTTAACATGGTTCTAATGTGACCCTTGAAAGTAACTGCAACTCTGTTTTTACACCTCTAACCACAAGGAGGCAACGTTTCCACGCATTATAATTGGCTTATACATAGTTTCAGAGCAAGAAATATTGTATTTAACGAAATTGAATAGCTTAAATACTGTTTCAGGCAAGAGATTGTGTTTTAGACTAAAAGGGAATGCATTATAAGAAGAATCTTTACTTTGAAACTCTGTTCTTTACCTTTTTCACACTATGAAACAGCTTTGTATTCACCCTAAACACTGTTTCAGGGCAAGAGATTGTGTTTTAGACTAAAAGGGAATGCATTATAAGAAGAATCTTTACTTTGAAACTCTGTTCTTTACCTTTTTCACACTATGAAACAGCTTTGTATTCACCTTAAACACTGTTTCAGGGCAAGAGATTGTGTTTTAGACTAAAAGGGAATGCATTTTAAGAAGAATCTTTACTTTGAAACTCTGTTCTTTACCTTTTTCACACTATGAAACAGCTTTGTATTCACCTTCAACACTGTTTCAGGGCAAGAGATTGTGTTTTAGACTAAAAGGGAATGCATTATAAGAAGAATCTTTACTTTGAAACTCTGTTCTTTACCTTTTTCACACTATGAAACAGCTTGTATTCACCCTAAACACTGTTTCAGGGCAAGAGATTGTGTTTTAGACTAAAAGGGAATGCATTATAAGAAGAATCTTTACTTTGAAACTCTGTTCTTTACCTTTTTCACTCTATGAAACAGCTTTGTATTCACCTTAAACACTGTTTCAGGGCAAGAGATTGTGTTTTAGACTAAAAGGGAAAGCATTATAAGAAGAATCTTTACTTTGAAACTCTGTTCTTCACCTTTTTCACACTATGAAACAGCTTTGTATTCACCTTAAACACAGTTTCAGGGCAAGAGATTGTGTTTTAGACTAAAAGGGAATGCATTATAAGAAGAATATCTACTTTGAAACTCTGTTCTTTACCTTTTTCACTCTATGAAACAGCTTTGTATTCACCTTAAACACTGTTTCAGGGCAAGAGATTGTGTTTTAGACTAAAAGGGAATGCATTATAAGAAGAATCTTTACTTTGAAACTCTGTTCTTTACCTTTTTCACACTATGAAACAGCTTTGTATTCACCTTAAACACTGTTTCAGGGCAAGAGATTGTGTTTTAGACTAAAAGGGAATGCATTATAAGAAGAATCTTTACTTTGAAACTCTGTTTCAAACTCTGAAGAAAACACATATTTCAAGTGAAACGAGTTTATACAGGGGTGAAACAAGTTGTTTGTAATATGACCAATTAAAGTAATTGCAACTCTGTTTGTACACCTCTAACCACAAAGAAACAGGGCTTCCATGCTTTGTAATCAGCTTATACACCGTTTCAGAGCAAGACATCTTGTTTTTAACCAAACTGAATAAATTACAATATCCTAAGAAAACACATATTTCAAGTGAAAAGAGTTTATCCAGGGGAGAACAAGTTGTTTTAACATGGTTCTAATGTGACCCTTGAAAGTAACTGCAACTCTGTTTTTACACCTCTAACCACAAGGAGGCAACGTTTCCACGCATTATAATTGGCTTATACATAGTTTCAGAGCAAGAAATATTGTATTTAACCAAATTGAATAGCTTAAATACTGTTTCAGGCAAGAGATTGTGTTTTAGACTAAAAGGGAATGCATTATAAGAAGAATCTTTACTTTGAAACTCTGTTCTTTACCTTTTTCACACTATGAAACAGCTTTGTATTCACCCTAAACACTGTTTCAGGGCAAGAGATTGTGTTTTAGACTAAAAGGGAATGCATTATAAGAAGAATCTTTACTTTGAAACTCTGTTCTTTACCTTTTTCACACTATGAAACAGCTTTGTATTCACCTTAAACACTGTTTCAGGGCAAGAGATTGTGTTTTAGACTAAAAGGGAATGCATTTTAAGAAGAATCTTTACTTTGAAACTCTGTTCTTTACCTTTTTCACACTATGAAACAGCTTTGTATTCACCTTCAACACTGTTTCAGGGCAAGAGATTGTGTTTTAGACTAAAAGGGAATGCATTATAAGAAGAATCTTTACTTTGAAACTCTGTTCTTTACCTTTTTCACACTATGAAACAGCTTGTATTCACCCTAAACACTGTTTCAGGGCAAGAGATTGTGTTTTAGACTAAAAGGGAAAGCATTATAAGAAGAATCTTTACTTTGAAACTCTGTTCTTCACCTTTTTCACACTATGAAACAGCTTTGTATTCACCTTAAACACAGTTTCAGGGCAAGAGATTGTGTTTTAGACTAAAAGGGAATGCATTATAAGAAGAATATCTACTTTGAAACTCTGTTCTTTACCTTTTTCACTCTATGAAACAGCTTTGTATTCACCTTAAACACTGTTTCAGGGCAAGAGATTGTGTTTTAGACTAAAACGGAATGCATTATAAGAAGAATCTTTACTTTGTAACTCTGTTCTTCACCTTTTTCACACTATAAAACAGCTTTGTATTCACCTTAAACACAGTTTCAGGGCAAGAGATTGTGTTTTAGACTAAAAGGGAATGCATTATAAGAAGAATATCTACTTTGAAACTCTGTTCTTTACCTTTTTCACTCTATGAAACAGCTTTGTATTCACCTTAAACACTGTTTCAGGGCAAGAGATTGTGTTTTAGACTAAAAGGGAATGCATTATAAGAAGAATCTTTACTTTGAAACTCTGTTCTTTACCTTTTTCACACTATGAAACAGCTTGTATTCACCCTAAACACTGTTTCAGGGCAAGAGATTGTGTTTTAGACTAAAAGGGAATGCATTATAAGAAGAATCTTTACTTTGAAACTCTGTTCTTTACCTTTTTCACTCTATGAAACAGCTTTGTATTCACCTTAAACACTGTTTCAGGGCAAGAGATTGTGTTTTAGACTAAAAGGGAAAGCATTATAAGAAGAATCTTTACTTTGAAACTCTGTTCTTCACCTTTTTCACACTATGAAACAGCTTTGTATTCACCTTAAACACAGTTTCAGGGCAAGAGATTGTGTTTTAGACTAAAAGGGAATGCATTATAAGAAGAATATCTACTTTGAAACTCTGTTCTTTACCTTTTTCACTCTATGAAACAGCTTTGTATTCACCTTAAACACTGTTTCAGGGCAAGAGATTGTGTTTTAGACTAAAAGGGAATGCATTATAAGAAGAATCTTTACTTTGAAACTCTGTTCTTTACCTTTTTCACACTATGAAACAGCTTTGTATTGAACTTAAACACTGTTTCAGGGCAAGAGATAGTGTTTTAGCCTAAAAGGTAATGCATTATAAGAAGAATCTGTACTTTGAAACTCTGTTCTTTACCTTTTTCACACTGTGAAACAGCTTTGTATTCGCCTTAAACACTGTTTCAGGGCAAGAGATAGTGTTTTAGACTAAAACGGAATGCATTATAAGAAGAATCTTTACTTTGAAACTATGTTTCAAACTCTGAAGAAAACACATATTTCAAGTGAAACGAGTTTATACAGGGGTGAAACAAGTTGTTTGTAATATGACCAATTAAAGTAATTGCAACTCTGTTTGTACACCTCTAACCACAAAGAAACAGGGCTTCCATGCTTTGTAATCAGCTTATACACCGTTTCAGAGCAAGACATCTTGTTTTTAACCAAACTGAATAACTTACAATATCCTAAGAAAACACATATTTCAAGTGAAAAGAGTTTATCCAGGGGAGAACAAGTTGTTTTAACATGGTTCTAATGTGACCCTTGAAAGTAACTGCAACTCTGTTTTTACACCTCTAACCACAAGGAGGCAACGTTTCCACGCATTATAATTGGCTTATACATAGTTTCAGAGCAAGAAATATTGTATTTAACCAAATTGAATAGCTTAAATACTGTTTCAGGCAAGAGATTGTGTTTTAGACTAAAAGGGAATGCATTATAAGAAGAATCTTTACTTTGAAACTCTGTTCTTTACCTTTTTCACACTATGAAACAGCTTTGTATTCACCCTAAACACTGTTTCAGGGCAAGAGATTGTATTTTAGACTAAAAGGGAAAGCATTATAAGAAGAATCTTTACTTTGAAACTCTGTTCTTCACCTTTTTCACACTATGAAACAGCTTTGTATTCACCTTAAACACAGTTTCAGGGCAAGAGATTGTGTTTTAGACTAAAAGGGAATGCATTATAAGAAGAATATCTACTTTGAAACTCTGTTCTTTACCTTTTTCACTCTATGAAACAGCTTTGTATTCACCTTAAACACTGTTTCAGGGCAAGAGATTGTGTTTTAGACTAAAACGGAATGCATTATAAGAAGAATCTTTACTTTGTAACTCTGTTCTTCACCTTTTTCACACTATGAAACAGCTTTGTATTCACCTTAAACACTGTTTCAGGGCAAGAGATTGTGTTTTAGACTAAAAGGGAATGCATTATAAGAAGAATCTTTACTTTGAAACTCTGTTCTTTACCGTTTTCACACTATGAAACAGCTTTGTATTCACCCTAAACACTGTTTTAGGGCAAGAGATTGTGTTTTAGACTAAAAGGGAATGCATTATAAGAAGAATCTTTACTTTGAAACTCTGTTCTTTACCTTTTTCACACTATGAAACAGCTTTGTATTCACCTTAAACACTGTTTCAGGGCAAGAGATTGTGTTTTAGACTAAAAGGGAAAGCATTATAAGAAGAATCTTTACTTTGAAACTCTGTTCTTCACCTTTTTCACACTATGAAACAGCTTTGTATTCACCTTAAACACAGTTTCAGGGCAAGAGATTGTGTTTTAGACTAAAAGGGAATGCATTATAAGAAGAATATCTACTTTGAAACTCTGTTCTTTACCTTTTTCACTCTATGAAACAGCTTTGTATTCACCTTAAACACTGTTTCAGGGCAAGAGATTGTGTTTTAGACTAAAAGGGAATGCATTATAAGAAGAATCTTTACTTTGAAACTCTGTTCTTTACCTTTTTCACACTATGAAACAGCTTTGTATTCACCTTAAACACTGTTTCAGGGCAAGAGATTGTGTTTTAGACTAAAAGGGAAAGCATTATAAGAAGAATCTTTACTTTGAAACTCTGTTCTTTACCTTTTTCACACTATGAAACAGCTTTGTATTCACCTTAAACACTGTTTCAGGGCAAGAGATTGTGTTTTAGACTAAAAGGGAATGCATTATAAGAAGAATCTTTACTTTGAAACTCTGTTCTTTACCTTTTTCACACTATGAAACAGCTTTGTATTGAACTTAAACACTGTTTCAGGGCAAGAGATAGTGTTTTAGCCTAAAAGGTAATGCATTATAAGAAGAATCTGTACTTTGAAACTCTGTTCTTTACCTTTTTCACACTGTGAAACAGCTTTGTATTCGCCTTAAACACTGTTTCAGGGCAAGAGATAGTGTTTTAGACTAAAACGGAATGCATTATAAGAAGAATCTTTACTTTGAAACTATGTTTCAAACTCTGAAGAAAACACATATTTCAAGTGAAACGAGTTTATACAGGGGTGAAACAAGTTGTTTGTAATATGACCAATTAAAGTAATTGCAACTCTGTTTGTACACCTCTAACCACAAAGAAACAGGGCTTCCATGCTTTGTAATCAGCTTATACACCGTTTCAGAGCAAGACATCTTGTTTTTAACCAAACTGAATAACTTACAATATCCTAAGAAAACACATATTTCAAGTGAAAAGAGTTTATCCAGGGGAGAACAAGTTGTTTTAACATGGTTCTAATGTGACCCTTGAAAGTAACTGCAACTCTGTTTTTACACCTCTAACCACAAGGAGGCAACGTTTCCACGCATTATAATTGGCTTATACATAGTTTCAGAGCAAGAAATATTGTATTTAACCAAATTGAATAGCTTAAACACTGTTTCAGGCAAGAGATTGTGTTTTAGACTAAAAGGGAATGCATTATAAGAAGAATCTTTACTTTGAAACTCTGTTCTTTACCTTTTTCACACTATGAAACAGCTTGTATTCACCCTAAACACTGTTTCAGGGCAAGAGATTGTGTTTTAGACTAAAAGGGAATGCATTATAAGAAGAATCTTTACTTTGAAACTCTGTTCTTTACCTTTTTCACTCTATGAAACAGCTTTGTATTCACCTTAAACACTGTTTCAGGGCAAGAGATTGTGTTTTAGACTAAAAGGGAAAGCATTATAAGAAGAATCTTTACTTTGAAACTCTGTTCTTTACCTTTTTCACACTATGAAACAGCTTGTATTCACCCTAAACACTGTTTCAGGGCAAGAGATTGTGTTTTAGACTAAAAGGGAATGCATTATAAGAAGAATCTTTACTTTGAAACTCTGTTCTTTACCTTTTTCACTCTATGAAACAGCTTTGTATTCACCTTAAACACTGTTTCAGGGCAAGAGATTGTGTTTTAGACTAAAAGGGAAAGCATTATAAGAAGAATCTTTACTTTGAAACTCTGTTCTTCACCTTTTTCACACTATGAAACAGCTTTGTATTCACCTTAAACACAGTTTCAGGGCAAGAGATTGTGTTTTAGACTAAAAGGGAATGCATTATAAGAAGAATATCTACTTTGAAACTCTGTTCTTTACCTTTTTCACTCTATGAAACTGCTTTGTATTCACCTTAAACACTGTTTCAGGGCAAGAGATTGTGTTTTAGACTAAAACGGAATGCATTATAAGAAGAATCTTTACTTTGTAACTCTGTTCTTCACCTTTTTCACACTATAAAACAGCTTTGTATTCACCTTAAACACAGTTTCAGGGCAAGAGATTGTGTTTTAGACTAAAAGGGAATGCATTATAAGAAGAATATCTACTTTGAAACTCTGTTCTTTACCTTTTTCACTCTATGAAACAGCTTTGTATTCACCTTAAACACTGTTTCAGGGCAAGAGATTGTGTTTTAGACTAAAAGGGAATGCATTATAAGAAGAATCTTTACTTTGAAACTCTGTTCTTTACCTTTTTCACACTATGAAACAGCTTTGTATTGAACTTAAACACTGTTTCAGGGCAAGAGATAGTGTTTTAGCCTAAAAGGTAATGCATTATAAGAAGAATCTGTACTTTGAAACTCTGTTCTTTACCTTTTTCACACTGTGAAACAGCTTTGTATTCGCCTTAAACACTGTTTCAGGGCAAGAGATAGTGTTTTAGACTAAAACGGAATGCATTATAAGAAGAATCTTTACTTTGAAACTATGTTTCAAACTCTGAAGAAAACACATATTTCAAGTGAAACGAGTTTATACAGGGGTGAAACAAGTTGTTTGTAATATGACCAATTAAAGTAATTGCAACTCTGTTTGTACACCTCTAACCACAAAGAAACAGGGCTTCCATGCTTTGTAATCAGCTTATACACCGTTTCAGAGCAAGACATCTTGTTTTTAACCAAACTGAATAACTTACAATATCCTAAGAAAACACATATTTCAAGTGAAAAGAGTTTATCCAGGGGAGAACAAGTTGTTTTAACATGGTTCTAATGTGACCCTTGAAAGTAACTGCAACTCTGTTTTTACACCTCTAACCACAAGGAGGCAACGTTTCCACGCATTATAATTGGCTTATACATAGTTTGAGAGCAAGAAATATTGTATTTAACCAAATTGAATAGCTTAAATACTGTTTCAGGCAAGAGATTGTGTTTTAGACTAAAAGGGAATGCATTATAAGAAGAATCTTTACTTTGAAACTCTGTTCTTTACCTTTTTCACACTATGAAACAGCTTTGTATTCACCCTAAACACTGTTTCAGGGCAAGAGATTGTGTTTTAGACTAAAAGGGAATGCATTATAAGAAGAATCTTTACTTTGAAACTCTGTTCTTTACCTTTTTCACACTATGAAACAGCTTTGTATTCACCTTAAACACTGTTTCAGGGCAAGAGATTGTGTTTTAGACTAAAAGGGAATGCATTTTAAGAAGAATCTTTACTTTGAAACTCTGTTCTTTACCTTTTTCACACTATGAAACAGCTTTGTATTCACCTTCAACACTGTTTCAGGGCAAGAGATTGTGTTTTAGACTAAAAGGGAATGCATTATAAGAAGAATCTTTACTTTGAAACTCTGTTCTTTACCTTTTTCACACTATGAAACAGCTTGTATTCACCCTAAACACTGTTTCAGGGCAAGAGATTGTGTTTTAGACTAAAAGGGAATGCATTATAAGAAGAATCTTTACTTTGAAACTCTGTTCTTTACCTTTTTCACTCTATGAAACAGCTTTGTATTCACCTTAAACACTGTTTCAGGGCAAGAGATTGTGTTTTAGACTAAAAGGGAAAGCATTATAAGAAGAATCTTTACTTTGAAACTCTGTTCTTCACCTTTTTCACACTATGAAACAGCTTTGTATTCACCTTAAACACAGTTTCAGGGCAAGAGATTGTGTTTTAGACTAAAAGGGAATGCATTATAAGAAGAATATCTACTTTGAAACTCTGTTCTTTACCTTTTTCACTCTATGAAACAGCTTTGTATTCACCTTAAACACTGTTTCAGGGCAAGAGATTGTGTTTTAGACTAAAAGGGAATGAATTATAAGAAGAATCTTTACTTTGAAACTCTGTTCTTTACCTTTTTCACACTATGAAACAGCTTTGTATTCACCTTAAACACTGTTTCAGGGCAAGAGATTGTGTTTTAGACTAAAAGGGAATGCATTATAAGAAGAATCTTTACTTTGAAACTCTGTTTCAAACTCTGAAGAAAACACATATTTCAAGTGAAACGAGTTTATACAGGGGTGAAACAAGTTGTTTGTAATATGACCAATTAAAGTAATTGCAACTCTGTTTGTACACCTCTAACCACAAAGAAACAGGGCTTCCATGCTTTGTAATCAGCTTATACACCGTTTCAGAGCAAGACATCTTGTTTTTAACCAAACTGAATAACTTACAATATCCTAAGAAAACACATATTTCAAGTGAAAAGAGTTTATCCAGGGGAGAACAAGTTGTTTTAACATGGTTCTAATGTGACCCTTGAAAGTAACTGCAACTCTGTTTTTACACCTCTAACCACAAGGAGGCAACGTTTCCACGCATTATAATTGGCTTATACATAGTTTCAGAGCAAGAAATATTGTATTTAACCAAATTGAATAGCTTAAACACTGTTTCAGGCAAGAGATTGTGTTTTAGACTAAAAGGGAAAGCATTATAAGAAGAATCTTTACTTTGAAACTCTGTTCTTTACCTTTTTCACACTATGAAACAGCTTGTATTCACCCTAAACACTGTTTCAGGGCAAGAGATTGTGTTTTAGACTAAAAGGGAATGCATTATAAGAAGAATCTTTACTTTGAAACTCTGTTCTTTACCTTTTTCACTCTATGAAACAGCTTTGTATTCACCTTAAACACTGTTTCAGGGCAAGAGATTGTGTTTTAGACTAAAAGGGAAAGCATTATAAGAAGAATCTTTACTTTGAAACTCTGTTCTTCACCTTTTTCACACTATGAAACAGCTTTGTATTCACCTTAAACACAGTTTCAGGGCAAGAGATTGTGTTTTAGACTAAAAGGGAATGCATTATAAGAAGAATATCTACTTTGAAACTCTGTTCTTTACCTTTTTCACTCTATGAAACTGCTTTGTATTCACCTTAAACACTGTTTCAGGGCAAGAGATTGTGTTTTAGACTAAAACGGAATGCATTATAAGAAGAATCTTTACTTTGTAACTCTGTTCTTCACCTTTTTCACACTATAAAACAGCTTTGTATTCACCTTAAACACAGTTTCAGGGCAAGAGATTGTGTTTTAGACTAAAAGGGAATGCATTATAAGAAGAATCTTTACTTTGAAACTCTGTTCTTTACCTTTTTCACACTATGAAACAGCTTTGTATTCACCTTAAACACTGTTTCAGGGCAAGAGATTGTGTTTTAGACTAAAAGGGAATGCATTATAAGAAGAATATCTACTTTGAAACTCTGTTCTTTACCTTTTTCACTCTATGAAACAGCTTTGTATTCACCTTAAACACTGTTTCAGGGCAAGAGATTGTGTTTTAGACTAAAAGGGAATGCATTATAAGAAGAATCTTTACTTTGAAACTCTGTTTCAAACTCTGAAGAAAACACATATTTCAAGTGAAACGAGTTTATACAGGGGTGAAACAAGTTGTTTGTAATATGACCAATTAAAGTAATTGCAACTCTGTTTGTACACCTCTAACCACAAAGAAACAGGGCTTCCATGCTTTGTAATCAGCTTATACACCGTTTCAGAGCAAGACATCTTGTTTTTAACCAAACTGAATAACTTACAATATCCTAAGAAAACACATATTTCAAGTGAAAAGAGTTTATCCAGGGGAGAACAAGTTGTTTTAACATGGTTCTAATGTGACCCTTGAAAGTAACTGCAACTCTGTTTTTACACCTCTAACCACAAGGAGGCAACGTTTCCACGCATTATAATTGGCTTATACATAGTTTCAGAGCAAGAAATATTGTATTTAACCAAATTGAATAGCTTAAACACTGTTTCAGGCAAGAGATTGTGTTTTAGACTAAAAGGGAATGCATTATAAGAAGAATCTTTACTTTGAAACTCTGTTCTTTACCTTTTTCACACTATGAAACAGCTTGTATTCACCCTAAACACTGTTTCAGGGCAAGAGATTGTGTTTTAGACTAAAAGGGAATGCATTATAAGAAGAATCTTTACTTTGAAACTCTGTTCTTTACCTTTTTCACTCTATGAAACAGCTTTGTATTCACCTTAAACACTGTTTCAGGGCAAGAGATTGTGTTTTAGACTAAAAGGGAAAGCATTATAAGAAGAATCTTTACTTTGAAACTTTGTTCTTTACCTTTTTCACACTATGAAACAGCTTGTATTCACCCTAAACACTGTTTCAGGGCAAGAGATTGTGTTTTAGACTAAAAGGGAATGCATTATAAGAAGAATCTTTACTTTGAAACTCTGTTCTTTACCTTTTTCACTCTATGAAACAGCTTTGTATTCACCTTAAACACTGTTTCAGGGCAAGAGATTGTGTTTTAGACTAAAAGGGAAAGCATTATAAGAAGAATCTTTACTTTGAAACTCTGTTCTTCACCTTTTTCACACTATGAAACAGCTTTGTATTCACCTTAAACACAGTTTCAGGGCAAGAGATTGTGTTTTAGACTAAAAGGGAATGCATTATAAGAAGAATATCTACTTTGAAACTCTGTTCTTTACCTTTTTCACTCTATGAAACTGCTTTGTATTCACCTTAAACACTGTTTCAGGGCAAGAGATTGTGTTTTAGACTAAAACGGAATGCATTATAAGAAGAATCTTTACTTTGTAACTCTGTTCTTCACCTTTTTCACACTATAAAACAGCTTTGTATTCACCTTAAACACAGTTTCAGGGCAAGAGATTGTGTTTTAGACTAAAAGGGAATGCATTATAAGAAGAATATCTACTTTGAAACTCTGTTCTTTACCTTTTTCACTCTATGAAACAGCTTTGTATTCACCTTAAACACTGTTTCAGGGCAAGAGATTGTGTTTTAGACTAAAAGGGAATGCATTATAAGAAGAATCTTTACTTTGAAACTCTGTTCTTTACCTTTTTCACACTATGAAACAGCTTTGTATTGAACTTAAACACTGTTTCAGGGCAAGAGATAGTGTTTTAGCCTAAAAGGTAATGCATTATAAGAAGAATCTGTACTTTGAAACTCTGTTCTTTACCTTTTTCACACTGTGAAACAGCTTTGTATTCGCCTTAAACACTGTTTCAGGGCAAGAGATAGTGTTTTAGACTAAAACGGAATGCATTATAAGAAGAATCTTTACTTTGAAACTATGTTTCAAACTCTGAAGAAAACACATATTTCAAGTGAAACGAGTTTATACAGGGGTGAAACAAGTTGTTTGTAATATGACCAATTAAAGTAATTGCAACTCTGTTTGTACACCTCTAACCACAAAGAAACAGGGCTTCCATGCTTTGTAATCAGCTTATACACCGTTTCAGAGCAAGACATCTTGTTTTTAACCAAACTGAATAACTTACAATATCCTAAGAAAACACATATTTCAAGTGAAAAGAGTTTATCCAGGGGAGAACAAGTTGTTTTAACATGGTTCTAATGTGACCCTTGAAAGTAACTGCAACTCTGTTTTTACACCTCTAACCACAAGGAGGCAACGTTTCCACGCATTATAATTGGCTTATACATAGTTTCAGAGCAAGAAATATTGTATTTAACCAAATTGAATAGCTTAAATACTGTTTCAGGCAAGAGATTGTGTTTTAGACTAAAAGGGAATGCATTATAAGAAGAATCTTTACTTTGAAACTCTGTTCTTTACCTTTTTCACACTATGAAACAGCTTTGTATTCACCCTAAACACTGTTTCAGGGCAAGAGATTGTGTTTTAGACTAAAAGGGAATGCATTATAAGAAGAATCTTTACTTTGAAACTCTGTTCTTTACCTTTTTCACACTATGAAACAGCTTTGTATTCACCTTAAACACTGTTTCAGGGCAAGAGATTGTGTTTTAGACTAAAAGGGAATGCATTTTAAGAAGAATCTTTACTTTGAAACTCTGTTCTTTACCTTTTTCACACTATGAAACAGCTTTGTATTCACCTTCAACACTGTTTCAGGGCAAGAGATTGTGTTTTAGACTAAAAGGGAATGCATTATAAGAAGAATCTTTACTTTGAAACTCTGTTCTTTACCTTTTTCACACTATGAAACAGCTTGTATTCACCCTAAACACTGTTTCAGGGCAAGAGATTGTGTTTTAGACTAAAAGGGAATGCATTATAAGAAGAATCTTTACTTTGAAACTCTGTTCTTTACCTTTTTCACTCTATGAAACAGCTTTGTATTCACCTTAAACACTGTTTCAGGGCAAGAGATTGTGTTTTAGACTAAAAGGGAATGCATTATAAGAAGAATATTTACTTTGAAACTCTGTTCTTCACCTTTTTCACACTATGAAACAGCTTTGTATTCACCTTAAACACAGTTTCAGGGCAAGAGATTGTGTTTTAGACTAAAAGGGAATGCATTATAAGAAGAATATCTACTTTGAAACTCTGTTCTTTACCTTTTTCACTCTATGAAACAGCTTTGTATTCACCTTAAACACTGTTTCAGGGCAAGAGATTGTGTTTTAGACTAAAAGGGAATGCATTATAAGAAGAATCTTTACTTTGAAACTCTGTTCTTTACCTTTTTCACACTATGAAACAGCTTTGTATTCACCTTAAACACTGTTTCAGGGCAAGAGATTGTGTTTTAGACTAAAAGGGAATGCATTATAAGAAGAATCTTTACTTTGAAACTCTGTTTCAAACTCTGAAGAAAACACATATTTCAAGTGAAACGAGTTTATACAGGGGTGAAACAAGTTGTTTGTAATATGACCAATTAAAGTAATTGCAACTCTGTTTGTACACCTCTAACCACAAAGAAACAGGGCTTCCATGCTTTGTAATCAGCTTATACACCGTTTCAGAGCAAGACATCTTGTTTTTAACCAAACTGAATAACTTACAATATCCTAAGAAAACACATATTTCAAGTGAAAAGAGTTTATCCAGGGGAGAACAAGTTGTTTTAACATGGTTCTAATGTGACCCTTGAAAGTAACTGCAACTCTGTTTTTACACCTCTAACCACAAGGAGGCAACGTTTCCACGCATTATAATTGGCTTATACATAGTTTCAGAGCAAGAAATATTGTATTTAACCAAATTGAATAGCTTAAACACTGTTTCAGGCAAGAGATTGTGTTTTAGACTAAAACGGAATGCATTATAAGAAGAATCTTTACTTTGAAACTCTGTTCTTTACCTTTTTCACTCTATGAAACAGCTTTGTATTCACCTTAAACACTGTTTCAGGGCAAGAGATTGTGTTTTAGACTAAAAGGGAAAGCATTATAAGAAGAATCTTTACTTTGAAACTCTGTTCTTTACCTTTTTCACACTATGAAACAGCTTGTATTCACCCTAAACACTGTTTCAGGGCAAGAGATTGTGTTTTAGACTAAAAGGGAATGCATTATAAGAAGAATCTTTACTTTGAAACTCTGTTCTTTACCTTTTTCACTCTATGAAACAGCTTTGTATTCACCTTAAACACTGTTTCAGGGCAAGAGATTGTGTTTTAGACTAAAAGGGAAAGCATTATAAGAAGAATCTTTACTTTGAAACTCTGTTCTTCACCTTTTTCACACTATGAAACAGCTTTGTATTCACCTTAAACACAGTTTCAGGGCAAGAGATTGTGTTTTAGACTAAAAGGGAATGCATTATAAGAAGAATATCTACTTTGAAACTCTGTTCTTTACCTTTTTCACTCTATGAAACTGCTTTGTATTCACCTTAAACACTGTTTCAGGGCAAGAGATTGTGTTTTAGACTAAAACGGAATGCATTATAAGAAGAATCTTTACTTTGAAACTCTGTTCTTTACCTTTTTCACACTATGAAACAGCTTTGTATTCACCTTAAACACTGTTTCAGGGCAAGAGATTGTGTTTTAGACTAAAAGGGAATGCATTATAAGAAGAATCTTTACTTTGAAACTCTGTTTCAAACTCTGAAGAAAACACATATTTCAAGTGAAACGAGTTTATACAGGGGTGAAACAAGTTGTTTGTAATATGACCAATTAAAGTAATTGCAACTCTGTTTGTACACCTCTAACCACAAAGAAACAGGGCTTCCATGCTTTGTAATCAGCTTATACACCGTTTCAGAGCAAGACATCTTGTTTTTAACCAAACTGAATAACTTACAATATCCTAAGAAAACACATATTTCAAGTGAAAAGAGTTTATCCAGGGGAGAACAAGTTGTTTTAACATGGTTCTAATGTGACCCTTGAAAGTAACTGCAACTCTGTTTTTACACCTCTAACCACAAGGAGGCAACGTTTCCACGCATTATAATTGGCTTATACATAGTTTCAGAGCAAGAAATATTGTATTTAACCAAATTGAATAGCTTAAACACTGTTTCAGGCAAGAGATTGTGTTTTAGACTAAAAGGGAATGCATTATAAGAAGAATCTTTACTTTGAAACTCTGTTCTTTACCTTTTTCACACTATGAAACAGCTTGTATTCACCCTAAACACTGTTTCAGGGCAAGAGATTGTGTTTTAGACTAAAAGGGAATGCATTATAAGAAGAATCTTTACTTTGAAACTCTGTTCTTTACCTTTTTCACTCTATGAAACAGCTTTGTATTCACCTTAAACACTGTTTCAGGGCAAGAGATTGTGTTTTAGACTAAAAGGGAAAGCATTATAAGAAGAATCTTTACTTTGAAACTCTGTTCTTTACCTTTTTCACACTATGAAACAGCTTGTATTCACCCTAAACACTGTTTCAGGGCAAGAGATTGTGTTTTAGACTAAAAGGGAATGCATTATAAGAAGAATCTTTACTTTGAAACTCTGTTCTTTACCTTTTTCACTCTATGAAACAGCTTTGTATTCACCTTAAACACTGTTTCAGGGCAAGAGATTGTGTTTTAGACTAAAAGGGAAAGCATTATAAGAAGAATCTTTACTTTGAAACTCTGTTCTTCACCTTTTTCACACTATGAAACAGCTTTGTATTCACCTTAAACACAGTTTCAGGGCAAGAGATTGTGTTTTAGACTAAAAGGGAAAGCATTATAAGAAGAATCTTTACTTTGAAACTCTGTTCTTTACCTTTTTCACACTATGAAACAGCTTGTATTCACCCTAAACACTGTTTCAGGGCAAGAGATTGTGTTTTAGACTAAAAGGGAATGCATTATAAGAAGAATCTTTACTTTGAAACTCTGTTCTTTACCTTTTTCACTCTATGAAACAGCTTTGTATTCACCTTAAACACTGTTTCAGGGCAAGAGATTGTGTTTTAGACTAAAAGGGAAAGCATTATAAGAAGAATCTTTACTTTGAAACTCTGTTCTTCACCTTTTTCACACTATGAAACAGCTTTGTATTCACCTTAAACACAGTTTCAGGGCAAGAGATTGTGTTTTAGACTAAAAGGGAATGCATTATAAGAAGAATATCTACTTTGAAACTCTGTTCTTTACCTTTTTCACTCTATGAAACTGCTTTGTATTCACCTTAAACACTGTTTCAGGGCAAGAGATTGTGTTTTAGACTAAAACGGAATGCATTATAAGAAGAATCTTTACTTTGTAACTCTGTTCTTCACCTTTTTCACACTATAAAACAGCTTTGTATTCACCTTAAACACAGTTTCAGGGCAAGAGATTGTGTTTTAGACTAAAAGGGAATGCATTATAAGAAGAATATCTACTTTGAAACTCTGTTCTTTACCTTTTTCACTCTATGAAACAGCTTTGTATTCACCTTAAACACTGTTTCAGGGCAAGAGATTGTGTTTTAGACTAAAAGGGAATGCATTATAAGAAGAATCTTTACTTTGAAACTCTGTTCTTTACCTTTTTCACACTATGAAACAGCTTTGTATTGAACTTAAACACTGTTTCAGGGCAAGAGATAGTGTTTTAGCCTAAAAGGTAATGCATTATAAGAAGAATCTGTACTTTGAAACTCTGTTCTTTACCTTTTTCACACTGTGAAACAGCTTTGTATTCGCCTTAAACACTGTTTCAGGGCAAGAGATAGTGTTTTAGACTAAAACGGAATGCATTATAAGAAGAATCTTTACTTTGAAACTATGTTTCAAACTCTGAAGAAAACACATATTTCAAGTGAAACGAGTTCATACAGGGGTGAAACAAGTTGTTTGTAATATGACCAATTAAAGTAATTGCAACTCTGTTTGTACACCTCTAACCACAAAGAAACAGGGCTTCCATGCTTTGTAATCAGCTTATACACCGTTTCAGAGCAAGACATCTTGTTTTTAACCAAACTGAATAACTTACAATATCCTAAGAAAACACATATTTCAAGTGAAAAGAGTTTATCCAGGGGAGAACAAGTTGTTTTAACATGGTTCTAATGTGACCCTTGAAAGTAACTGCAACTCTGTTTTTACACCTCTAACCACAAGGAGGCAACGTTTCCACGCATTATAATTGGCTTATACATAGTTTCAGAGCAAGAAATATTGTATTTAACCAAATTGAATAGCTTAAACACTGTTTCAGGCAAGAGATTGTGTTTTAGACTAAAAGGGAATGCATTATAAGAAGAATCTTTACTTTGAAACTCTGTTCTTTACCTTTTTCACACTATGAAACAGCTTGTATTCACCCTAAACACTGTTTCAGGGCAAGAGATTGTGTTTTAGACTAAAAGGGAATGCATTATAAGAAGAATCTTTACTTTGAAACTCTGTTCTTTACCTTTTTCACTCTATGAAACAGCTTTGTATTCACCTTAAACACTGTTTCAGGGCAAGAGATTGTGTTTTAGACTAAAAGGGAAAGCATTATAAGAAGAATCTTTACTTTGAAACTCTGTTCTTTACCTTTTTCACACTATGAAACAGCTTGTATTCACCCTAAACACTGTTTCAGGGCAAGAGATTGTGTTTTAGACTAAAAGGGAATGCATTATAAGAAGAATCTTTACTTTGAAACTCTGTTCTTTACCTTTTTCACTCTATGAAACAGCTTTGTATTCACCTTAAACACTGTTTCAGGGCAAGAGATTGTGTTTTAGACTAAAAGGGAAAGCATTATAAGAAGAATCTTTACTTTGAAACTCTGTTCTTCACCTTTTTCACACTATGAAACAGCTTTGTATTCACCTTAAACACAGTTTCAGGGCAAGAGATTGTGTTTTAGACTAAAAGGGAAAGCATTATAAGAAGAATCTTTACTTTGAAACTCTGTTCTTTACCTTTTTCACACTATGAAACAGCTTGTATTCACCCTAAACACTGTTTCAGGGCAAGAGATTGTGTTTTAGACTAAAAGGGAATGCATTATAAGAAGAATCTTTACTTTGAAACTCTGTTCTTTACCTTTTTCACTCTATGAAACAGCTTTGTATTCACCTTAAACACTGTTTCAGGGCAAGAGATTGTGTTTTAGACTAAAAGGGAAAGCATTATAAGAAGAATCTTTACTTTGAAACTCTGTTCTTCACCTTTTTCACACTATGAAACAGCTTTGTATTCACCTTAAACACAGTTTCAGGGCAAGAGATTGTGTTTTAGACTAAAAGGGAATGCATTATAAGAAGAATATCTACTTTGAAACTCTGTTCTTTACCTTTTTCACTCTATGAAACTGCTTTGTATTCACCTTAAACACTGTTTCAGGGCAAGAGATTGTGTTTTAGACTAAAACGGAATGCATTATAAGAAGAATCTTTACTTTGTAACTCTGTTCTTCACCTTTTTCACACTATAAAACAGCTTTGTATTCACCTTAAACACAGTTTCAGGGCAAGAGATTGTGTTTTAGACTAAAAGGGAATGCATTATAAGAAGAATATCTACTTTGAAACTCTGTTCTTTACCTTTTTCACTCTATGAAACAGCTTTGTATTCACCTTAAACACTGTTTCAGGGCAAGAGATTGTGTTTTAGACTAAAAGGGAATGCATTATAAGAAGAATCTTTACTTTGAAACTCTGTTCTTTACCTTTTTCACACTATGAAACAGCTTTGTATTGAACTTAAACACTGTTTCAGGGCAAGAGATAGTGTTTTAGCCTAAAAGGTAATGCATTATAAGAAGAATCTGTACTTTGAAACTCTGTTCTTTACCTTTTTCACACTGTGAAACAGCTTTGTATTCGCCTTAAACACTGTTTCAGGGCAAGAGATAGTGTTTTAGACTAAAACGGAATGCATTATAAGAAGAATCTTTACTTTGAAACTATGTTTCAAACTCTGAAGAAAACACATATTTCAAGTGAAACGAGTTCATACAGGGGTGAAACAAGTTGTTTGTAATATGACCAATTAAAGTAATTGCAACTCTGTTTGTACACCTCTAACCACAAAGAAACAGGGCTTCCATGCTTTGTAATCAGCTTATACACCGTTTCAGAGCAAGACATCTTGTTTTTAACCAAACTGAATAACTTACAATATCCTAAGAAAACACATATTTCAAGTGAAAAGAGTTTATCCAGGGGAGAACAAGTTGTTTTAACATGGTTCTAATGTGACCCTTGAAAGTAACTGCAACTCTGTTTTTACACCTCTAACCACAAGGAGGCAACGTTTCCACGCATTATAATTGGCTTATACATAGTTTCAGAGCAAGAAATATTGTATTTAACCAAATTGAATAGCTTAAATACTGTTTCAGGCAAGAGATTGTGTTTTAGACTAAAAGGGAATGCTTATAAGAAGAATCTTTACTTTGAAACTCTGTTCTTTACCTTTTTCACACTATGAAACAGCTTTGTATTCACCCTAAACACTGTTTCAGGGCAAGAGATTGTGTTTTAGACTAAAAGGGAATGCATTATAAGAAGAATCTTTACTTTGAAACTCTGTTCTTTACCTTTTTCACACTATGAAACAGCTTTGTATTCACCTTAAACACTGTTTCAGGGCAAGAGATTGTGTTTTAGACTAAAAGGGAATGCATTTTAAGAAGAATCTTTACTTTGAAACTCTGTTCTTTACCTTTTTCACACTATGAAACAGCTTTGTATTCACCTTCAACACTGTTTCAGGGCAAGAGATTGTGTTTTAGACTAAAAGGGAATGCATTATAAGAAGAATCTTTACTTTGAAACTCTGTTCTTTACCTTTTTCACACTATGAAACAGCTTGTATTCACCCTAAACACTGTTTCAGGGCAAGAGATTGTGTTTTAGACTAAAAGGGAATGCATTATAAGAAGAATCTTTACTTTGAAACTCTGTTCTTTACCTTTTTCACTCTATGAAACAGCTTTGTATTCACCTTAAACACTGTTTCAGGGCAAGAGATTGTGTTTTAGACTAAAAGGGAATGCATTATAAGAAGAATATTTACTTTGAAACTCTGTTCTTCACCTTTTTCACACTATGAAACAGCTTTGTATTCACCTTAAACACAGTTTCAGGGCAAGAGATTGTGTTTTAGACTAAAAGGGAATGCATTATAAGAAGAATATCTACTTTGAAACTCTGTTCTTTACCTTTTTCACTCTATGAAACAGCTTTGTATTCACCTTAAACACTGTTTCAGGGCAAGAGATTGTGTTTTACACTAAAAGGGAATGCATTATAAGAAGAATCTTTACTTTGAAACTCTGTTCTTTACCTTTTTCACACTATGAAACAGCTTTGTATTCACCTTAAAAACTGTTTCAGGGAAGAGATTGTGTTTTAGACTAAAAGGGAATGCATTATAAGAAGAATCTTTACTTTGAAACTCTGTTTCAAACTCTGAAGAAAACACATATTTCAAGTGAAACGAGTTTATACAGGGGTGAAACAAGTTGTTTGTAATATGACCAATTAA
Organism: Electrophorus electricus; assembly: GCF_041902795.1. Classification (NCBI taxonomy): domain Eukaryota; kingdom Metazoa; phylum Chordata; class Actinopteri; order Gymnotiformes; family Gymnotidae; genus Electrophorus; species Electrophorus electricus. Next base: position 17,320,379 of record NC_137514.1, on the reverse strand, counting down.
AGTAATTGCAACTCTGTTTGTACACCTCTAACCACAAAGAAACAGGGCTTCCATGCTTTGTAATCAGCTTATACACCGTTTCAGAGCAAGACATCTTGTTTTTAACCAAACTGAATAACTTACAATATCCTAAGAAAACACATATTTCAAGTGAAAAGAGTTTATCCAGGGGAGAACAAGTTGTTTTAACATGGTTCTAATGTGACCCTTGAAAGTAACTGCAACTCTGTTTTTACACCTCTAACCACAAGGAGGCAACGTTTCCACGCATTATAATTGGCTTATACATAGTTTCAGAGCAAGAAATATTGTATTTAACCAAATTGAATAGCTTAAACACTGTTTCAGGCAAGAGATTGTGTTTTAGACTAAAAGGGAATGCATTATAAGAAGAATCTTTACTTTGAAACTCTGTTCTTTACCTTTTTCACACTATGAAACAGCTTGTATTCACCCTAAACACTGTTTCAGGGCAAGAGATTGTGTTTTAGACTAAAAGGGAATGCATTATAAGAAGAATCTTTACTTTGAAACTCTGTTCTTTACCTTTTTCACTCTATGAAACAGCTTTGTATTCACCTTAAACACTGTTTCAGGGCAAGAGATTGTGTTTTAGACTAAAAGGGAAAGCATTATAAGAAGAATCTTTACTTTGAAACTCTGTTCTTTACCTTTTTCACACTATGAAACAGCTTGTATTCACCCTAAACACTGTTTCAGGGCAAGAGATTGTGTTTTAGACTAAAAGGGAAAGCATTATAAGAAGAATCTTTACTTTGAAACTCTGTTCTTCACCTTTTTCACACTATGAAACAGCTTTGTATTCACCTTAAACACAGTTTCAGGGCAAGAGATTGTGTTTTAGACTAAAAGGGAATGCATTATAAGAAGAATATCTACTTTGAAACTCTGTTCTTTACCTTTTTCACTCTATGAAACTGCTTTGTATTCACCTTAAACACTGTTTCAGGGCAAGAGATTGTGTTTTAGACTAAAACGGAATGCATTATAAGAAGAATCTTTACTTTGAAACTCTGTTCTTTACCTTTTTCACACTATGAAACAGCTTTGTATTCACCTTAAACACTGTTTCAGGGCAAGAGATTGTGTTTTAGACTAAAAGGGAATGCATTATAAGAAGAATCTTTACTTTGAAACTCTGTTTCAAACTCTGAAGAAAACACATATTTCAAGTGAAACGAGTTTATACAGGGGTGAAACAAGTTGTTTGTAATATGACCAATTAAAGTAATTGCAACTCTGTTTGTACACCTCTAACCACAAAGAAACAGGGCTTCCATGCTTTGTAATCAGCTTATACACCGTTTCAGAGCAAGACATCTTGTTTTTAACCAAACTGAATAACTTACAATATCCTAAGAAAACACATATTTCAAGTGAAAAGAGTTTATCCAGGGGAGAACAAGTTGTTTTAACATGGTTCTAATGTGACCCTTGAAAGTAACTGCAACTCTGTTTTTACACCTCTAACCACAAGGAGGCAACGTTTCCACGCATTATAATTGGCTTATACATAGTTTCAGAGCAAGAAATATTGTATTTAACCAAATTGAATAGCTTAAACACTGTTTCAGGCAAGAGATTGTGTTTTAGACTAAAAGGGAATGCATTATAAGAAGAATATCTACTTTGAAACTCTGTTCTTTACCTTTTTCACTCTATGAAACAGCTTTGTATTCACCTTAAACACTGTTTCAGGGCAAGAGATTGTGTTTTAGACTAAAACGGAATGCATTATAAGAAGAATCTTTACTTTGTAACTCTGTTCTTCACCTTTTTCACACTATGAAACAGCTTTGTATTCACCTTAAACACTGTTTCAGGGCAAGAGATTGTGTTTTAGACTAAAAGGGAATGCATTATAAGAAGAATCTTTACTTTGAAACTCTGTTCTTTACCTTTTTCACACTATGAAACAGCTTTGTATTCACCTTAAACACTGTTTCAGGGCAAGAGATTGTGTTTTAGACTAAAAGGGAATGCATTATAAGAAGAATCTTTACTTTGAAACTCTGTTCTTTACCGTTTTCACACTATGAAACAGCTTTGTATTCAACCTAAACACTGTTTTAGGGCAAGAGATTGTGTTTTAGACTAAAAGGGAATGCATTATAAGAAGAATCTTTACTTTGAAACTCTGTTCTTTACCTTTTTCACACTATGAAACAGCTTTGTATTCACCTTAAACACTGTTTCAGGGCAAGAGATTGTGTTTTAGACTAAAAGGGAAAGCATTATAAGAAGAATCTTTACTTTGAAACTCTGTTCTTCACCTTTTTCACACTATGAAACAGCTTTGTATTCACCTTAAACACAGTTTCAGGGCAAGAGATTGTGTTTTAGACTAAAAGGGAATGCATTATAAGAAGAATATCTACTTTGAAACTCTGTTCTTTACCTTTTTCACTCTATGAAACAGCTTTGTATTCACCTTAAACACTGTTTCAGGGCAAGAGATTGTGTTTTAGACTAAAAGGGAATGCATTATAAGAAGAATCTTTACTTTGAAACTCTGTTCTTTACCTTTTTCACACTATGAAACAGCTTTGTATTCACCTTAAACACTGTTTCAGGGCAAGAGATTGTGTTTTAGACTAAAAGGGAAAGCATTATAAGAAGAATCTTTACTTTGAAACTCTGTTCTTCACCTTTTTCACACTATGAAACAGCTTTGTATTCACCTTAAACACAGTTTCAGGGCAAGAGATTGTGTTTTAGACTAAAAGGGAATGCATTATAAGAAGAATCTTTACTTTGAAACTCTGTTCTTTACCTTTTTCACACTATGAAACAGCTTGTATTCACCCTAAACACTGTTTCAGGGCAAGAGATTGTGTTTTAGACTAAAAGGGAATGCATTATAAGAAGAATCTTTACTTTGAAACTCTGTTCTTTACCTTTTTCACTCTATGAAACAGCTTTGTATTCACCTTAAACACTGTTTCAGGGCAAGAGATTGTGTTTTAGACTAAAAGGGAAAGCATTATAAGAAGAATCTTTACTTTGAAACTCTGTTCTTTACCTTTTTCACACTATGAAACAGCTTGTATTCACCCTAAACACTGTTTCAGGGCAAGAGATTGTGTTTTAGACTAAAAGGGAATGCATTATAAGAAGAATCTTTACTTTGAAACTCTGTTCTTTACCTTTTTCACTCTATGAAACAGCTTTGTATTCACCTTAAACACTGTTTCAGGGCAAGAGATTGTGTTTTAGACTAAAAGGGAAAGCATTATAAGAAGAATCTTTACTTTGAAACTCTGTTCTTCACCTTTTTCACACTATGAAACAGCTTTGTATTCACCTTAAACACAGTTTCAGGGCAAGAGATTGTGTTTTAGACTAAAAGGGAATGCATTATAAGAAGAATATCTACTTTGAAACTCTGTTCTTTACCTTTTTCACTCTATGAAACTGCTTTGTATTCACCTTAAACACTGTTTCAGGGCAAGAGATTGTGTTTTAGACTAAAACGGAATGCATTATAAGAAGAATCTTTACTTTGTAACTCTGTTCTTCACCTTTTTCACACTATAAAACAGCTTTGTATTCACCTTAAACACAGTTTCAGGGCAAGAGATTGTGTTTTAGACTAAAAGGGAATGCATTATAAGAAGAATCTTTACTTTGAAACTCTGTTCTTTACCTTTTTCACACTATGAAACAGCTTTGTATTCACCTTAAACACTGTTTCAGGGCAAGAGATTGTGTTTTAGACTAAAAGGGAATGCATTATAAGAAGAATATCTACTTTGAAACTCTGTTCTTTACCTTTTTCACTCTATGAAACAGCTTTGTATTCACCTTAAACACTGTTTCAGGGCAAGAGATTGTGTTTTAGACTAAAACGGAATGCATTATAAGAAGAATCTTTACTTTGTAACTCTGTTCTTCACCTTTTTCACACTATAAAACAGCTTTGTATTCACCTTAAACACAGTTTCAGGGCAAGAGATTGTGTTTTAGACTAAAAGGGAATGCATTATAAGAAGAATCTTTACTTGGAAACTCTGTTCTTTACCTTTTTCACACTATGAAACAGCTTTGTATTCACCTTCAACACTGTTTCAGGGCAAGAGATTGTGTTTTAGACTAAAAGGGAATGCATTATAAGAAGAATCTTTACTTTGAAACTCTGTTCTTTACCTTTTTCACACTATGAAACAGCTTGTATTCACCCTAAACACTGTTTCAGGGCAAGAGATTGTGTTTTAGACTAAAAGGGAATGCATTATAAGAAGAATCTTTACTTTGAAACTCTGTTCTTTACCTTTTTCACTCTATGAAACAGCTTTGTATTCACCTTAAACACTGTTTCAGGGCAAGAGATTGTGTTTTAGACTAAAAGGGAATGCATTATAAGAAGAATATTTACTTTGAAACTCTGTTCTTCACCTTTTTCACACTATGAAACAGCTTTGTATTCACCTTAAACACAGTTTCAGGGCAAGAGATTGTGTTTTAGACTAAAAGGGAATGCATTATAAGAAGAATATCTACTTTGAAACTCTGTTCTTTACCTTTTTCACTCTATGAAACAGCTTTGTATTCACCTTAAACACTGTTTCAGGGCAAGAGATTGTGTTTTAGACTAAAAGGGAATGCATTATAAGAAGAATCTTTACTTTGAAACTCTGTTCTTTACCTTTTTCACACTATGAAACAGCTTTGTATTCACCTTAAACACTGTTTCAGGGCAAGAGATTGTGTTTTAGACTAAAAGGGAATGCATTATAAGAAGAATCTTTACTTTGAAACTCTGTTTCAAACTCTGAAGAAAACACATATTTCAAGTGAAACGAGTTTATACAGGGGTGAAACAAGTTGTTTGTAATATGACCAATTAAAGTAATTGCAACTCTGTTTGTACACCTCTAACCACAAAGAAACAGGGCTTCCATGCTTTGTAATCAGCTTATACACCGTTTCAGAGCAAGACATCTTGTTTTTAACCAAACTGAATAACTTACAATATCCTAAGAAAACACATATTTCAAGTGAAAAGAGTTTATCCAGGGGAGAACAAGTTGTTTTAACATGGTTCTAATGTGACCCTTGAAAGTAACTGCAACTCTGTTTTTACACCTCTAACCACAAGGAGGCAACGTTTCCACGCATTATAATTGGCTTATACATAGTTTCAGAGCAAGAAATATTGTATTTAACCAAATTGAATAGCTTAAACACTGTTTCAGGCAAGAGATTGTGTTTTAGACTAAAAGGGAATGCATTATAAGAAGAATCTTTACTTTGAAACTCTGTTCTTTACCTTTTTCACACTATGAAACAGCTTGTATTCACCCTAAACACTGTTTCAGGGCAAGAGATTGTGTTTTAGACTAAAAGGGAATGCATTATAAGAAGAATCTTTACTTTGAAACTCTGTTCTTTACCTTTTTCACTCTATGAAACAGCTTTGTATTCACCTTAAACACTGTTTCAGGGCAAGAGATTGTGTTTTAGACTAAAAGGGAAAGCATTATAAGAAGAATCTTTACTTTGAAACTCTGTTCTTTACCTTTTTCACACTATGAAACAGCTTGTATTCACCCTAAACACTGTTTCAGGGCAAGAGATTGTGTTTTAGACTAAAAGGGAAAGCATTATAAGAAGAATCTTTACTTTGAAACTCTGTTCTTCACCTTTTTCACACTATGAAACAGCTTTGTATTCACCTTAAACACAGTTTCAGGGCAAGAGATTGTGTTTTAGACTAAAAGGGAATGCATTATAAGAAGAATATCTACTTTGAAACTCTGTTCTTTACCTTTTTCACTCTATGAAACTGCTTTGTATTCACCTTAAACACTGTTTCAGGGCAAGAGATTGTGTTTTAGACTAAAACGGAATGCATTATAAGAAGAATCTTTACTTTGAAACTCTGTTCTTTACCTTTTTCACACTATGAAACAGCTTTGTATTCACCTTAAACACTGTTTCAGGGCAAGAGATTGTGTTTTAGACTAAAAGGGAATGCATTATAAGAAGAATCTTTACTTTGAAACTCTGTTTCAAACTCTGAAGAAAACACATATTTCAAGTGAAACGAGTTTATACAGGGGTGAAACAAGTTGTTTGTAATATGACCAATTAAAGTAATTGCAACTCTGTTTGTACACCTCTAACCACAAAGAAACAGGGCTTCCATGCTTTGTAATCAGCTTATACACCGTTTCAGAGCAAGACATCTTGTTTTTAACCAAACTGAATAACTTACAATATCCTAAGAAAACACATATTTCAAGTGAAAAGAGTTTATCCAGGGGAGAACAAGTTGTTTTAACATGGTTCTAATGTGACCCTTGAAAGTAACTGCAACTCTGTTTTTACACCTCTAACCACAAGGAGGCAACGTTTCCACGCATTATAATTGGCTTATACATAGTTTCAGAGCAAGAAATATTGTATTTAACCAAATTGAATAGCTTAAACACTGTTTCAGGCAAGAGATTGTGTTTTAGACTAAAAGGGAATGCATTATAAGAAGAATATCTACTTTGAAACTCTGTTCTTTACCTTTTTCACTCTATGAAACAGCTTTGTATTCACCTTAAACACTGTTTCAGGGCAAGAGATTGTGTTTTAGACTAAAACGGAATGCATTATAAGAAGAATCTTTACTTTGTAACTCTGTTCTTCACCTTTTTCACACTATGAAACAGCTTTGTATTCACCTTAAACACTGTTTCAGGGCAAGAGATTGTGTTTTAGACTAAAAGGGAATGCATTATAAGAAGAATCTTTACTTTGAAACTCTGTTCTTTACCTTTTTCACACTATGAAACAGCTTTGTATTCACCTTAAACACTGTTTCAGGGCAAGAGATTGTGTTTTAGACTAAAAGGGAATGCATTATAAGAAGAATCTTTACTTTGAAACTCTGTTCTTTACCGTTTTCACACTATGAAACAGCTTTGTATTCAACCTAAACACTGTTTTAGGGCAAGAGATTGTGTTTTAGACTAAAAGGGAATGCATTATAAGAAGAATCTTTACTTTGAAACTCTGTTCTTTACCTTTTTCACACTATGAAACAGCTTTGTATTCACCTTAAACACTGTTTCAGGGCAAGAGATTGTGTTTTAGACTAAAAGGGAAAGCATTATAAGAAGAATCTTTACTTTGAAACTCTGTTCTTCACCTTTTTCACACTATGAAACAGCTTTGTATTCACCTTAAACACAGTTTCAGGGCAAGAGATTGTGTTTTAGACTAAAAGGGAATGCATTATAAGAAGAATATCTACTTTGAAACTCTGTTCTTTACCTTTTTCACTCTATGAAACAGCTTTGTATTCACCTTAAACACTGTTTCAGGGCAAGAGATTGTGTTTTAGACTAAAAGGGAATGCATTATAAGAAGAATCTTTACTTTGAAACTCTGTTCTTTACCTTTTTCACACTATGAAACAGCTTTGTATTCACCTTAAACACTGTTTCAGGGCAAGAGATTGTGTTTTAGACTAAAAGGGAAAGCATTATAAGAAGAATCTTTACTTTGAAACTCTGTTCTTCACCTTTTTCACACTATGAAACAGCTTTGTATTCACCTTAAACACAGTTTCAGGGCAAGAGATTGTGTTTTAGACTAAAAGGGAATGCATTATAAGAAGAATCTTTACTTTGAAACTCTGTTCTTTACCTTTTTCACACTATGAAACAGCTTGTATTCACCCTAAACACTGTTTCAGGGCAAGAGATTGTGTTTTAGACTAAAAGGGAATGCATTATAAGAAGAATCTTTACTTTGAAACTCTGTTCTTTACCTTTTTCACTCTATGAAACAGCTTTGTATTCACCTTAAACACTGTTTCAGGGCAAGAGATTGTGTTTTAGACTAAAAGGGAAAGCATTATAAGAAGAATCTTTACTTTGAAACTCTGTTCTTTACCTTTTTCACACTATGAAACAGCTTGTATTCACCCTAAACACTGTTTCAGGGCAAGAGATTGTGTTTTAGACTAAAAGGGAATGCATTATAAGAAGAATCTTTACTTTGAAACTCTGTTCTTTACCTTTTTCACTCTATGAAACAGCTTTGTATTCACCTTAAACACTGTTTCAGGGCAAGAGATTGTGTTTTAGACTAAAAGGGAAAGCATTATAAGAAGAATCTTTACTTTGAAACTCTGTTCTTCACCTTTTTCACACTATGAAACAGCTTTGTATTCACCTTAAACACAGTTTCAGGGCAAGAGATTGTGTTTTAGACTAAAAGGGAATGCATTATAAGAAGAATATCTACTTTGAAACTCTGTTCTTTACCTTTTTCACTCTATGAAACTGCTTTGTATTCACCTTAAACACTGTTTCAGGGCAAGAGATTGTGTTTTAGACTAAAACGGAATGCATTATAAGAAGAATCTTTACTTTGTAACTCTGTTCTTCACCTTTTTCACACTATAAAACAGCTTTGTATTCACCTTAAACACAGTTTCAGGGCAAGAGATTGTGTTTTAGACTAAAAGGGAATGCATTATAAGAAGAATCTTTACTTTGAAACTCTGTTCTTTACCTTTTTCACACTATGAAACAGCTTTGTATTCACCTTAAACACTGTTTCAGGGCAAGAGATTGTGTTTTAGACTAAAAGGGAATGCATTATAAGAAGAATATCTACTTTGAAACTCTGTTCTTTACCTTTTTCACTCTATGAAACAGCTTTGTATTCACCTTAAACACTGTTTCAGGGCAAGAGATTGTGTTTTAGACTAAAACGGAATGCATTATAAGAAGAATCTTTACTTTGTAACTCTGTTCTTCACCTTTTTCACACTATAAAACAGCTTTGTATTCACCTTAAACACAGTTTCAGGGCAAGAGATTGTGTTTTAGACTAAAAGGGAATGCATTATAAGAAGAATCTTTACTTGGAAACTCTGTTCTTTACCTTTTTCACACTATGAAACATCTTTGTATTCACCTTCAACACTGTTTCAGGGCAAGAGATTGTGTTTTAGACTAAAAGGGAATGCATTATAAGAAGAATATCTACTTTGAAACTCTGTTCTTTACCTTTTTCACTCTATGAAACAGCTTTGTATTCACCTTAAACACTGTTTCAGGGCAAGAGATTGTGTTTTAGACTAAAACGGAATGCATTATAAGAAGAATCTTTACTTTGTAACTCTGTTCTTCACCTTTTTCACACTATGAAACAGCTTTGTATTCACCTTAAACACTGTTTCAGGGCAAGAGATTGTGTTTTAGACTAAAAGGGAATGCATTATAAGAAGAATCTTTACTTTGAAACTCTGTTCTTTACCTTTTTCACACTATGAAACAGCTTTGTATTCACCTTAAACACTGTTTCAGGGCAAGAGATTGTGTTTTAGACTAAAAGGGAATGCATTATAAGAAGAATCTTTACTTTGAAACTCTGTTCTTTACCGTTTTCACACTATGAAACAGCTTTGTATTCAACCTAAACACTGTTTTAGGGCAAGAGATTGTGTTTTAGACTAAAAGGGAATGCATTATAAGAAGAATCTTTACTTTGAAACTCTGTTCTTTACCTTTTTCACACTATGAAACAGCTTTGTATTCACCTTAAACACTGTTTCAGGGCAAGAGATTGTGTTTTAGACTAAAAGGGAAAGCATTATAAGAAGAATCTTTACTTTGAAACTCTGTTCTTCACCTTTTTCACACTATGAAACAGCTTTGTATTCACCTTAAACACAGTTTCAGGGCAAGAGATTGTGTTTTAGACTAAAAGGGAATGCATTATAAGAAGAATATCTACTTTGAAACTCTGTTCTTTACCTTTTTCACTCTATGAAACAGCTTTGTATTCACCTTAAACACTGTTTCAGGGCAAGAGATTGTGTTTTAGACTAAAAGGGAATGCATTATAAGAAGAATCTTTACTTTGAAACTCTGTTCTTTACCTTTTTCACACTATGAAACAGCTTTGTATTCACCTTAAACACTGTTTCAGGGCAAGAGATTGTGTTTTAGACTAAAAGGGAAAGCATTATAAGAAGAATCTTTACTTTGAAACTCTGTTCTTCACCTTTTTCACACTATGAAACAGCTTTGTATTCACCTTAAACACAGTTTCAGGGCAAGAGATTGTGTTTTAGACTAAAAGGGAATGCATTATAAGAAGAATCTTTACTTTGAAACTCTGTTCTTTACCTTTTTCACACTATGAAACAGCTTGTATTCACCCTAAACACTGTTTCAGGGCAAGAGATTGTGTTTTAGACTAAAAGGGAATGCATTATAAGAAGAATCTTTACTTTGAAACTCTGTTCTTTACCTTTTTCACTCTATGAAACAGCTTTGTATTCACCTTAAACACTGTTTCAGGGCAAGAGATTGTGTTTTAGACTAAAAGGGAAAGCATTATAAGAAGAATCTTTACTTTGAAACTCTGTTCTTTACCTTTTTCACACTATGAAACAGCTTGTATTCACCCTAAACACTGTTTCAGGGCAAGAGATTGTGTTTTAGACTAAAAGGGAATGCATTATAAGAAGAATCTTTACTTTGAAACTCTGTTCTTTACCTTTTTCACTCTATGAAACAGCTTTGTATTCACCTTAAACACTGTTTCAGGGCAAGAGATTGTGTTTTAGACTAAAAGGGAAAGCATTATAAGAAGAATCTTTACTTTGAAACTCTGTTCTTCACCTTTTTCACACTATGAAACAGCTTTGTATTCACCTTAAACACAGTTTCAGGGCAAGAGATTGTGTTTTAGACTAAAAGGGAATGCATTATAAGAAGAATATCTACTTTGAAACTCTGTTCTTTACCTTTTTCACTCTATGAAACTGCTTTGTATTCACCTTAAACACTGTTTCAGGGCAAGAGATTGTGTTTTAGACTAAAACGGAATGCATTATAAGAAGAATCTTTACTTTGTAACTCTGTTCTTCACCTTTTTCACACTATAAAACAGCTTTGTATTCACCTTAAACACAGTTTCAGGGCAAGAGATTGTGTTTTAGACTAAAAGGGAATGCATTATAAGAAGAATCTTTACTTTGAAACTCTGTTCTTTACCTTTTTCACACTATGAAACAGCTTTGTATTCACCTTAAACACTGTTTCAGGGCAAGAGATTGTGTTTTAGACTAAAAGGGAATGCATTATAAGAAGAATATCTACTTTGAAACTCTGTTCTTTACCTTTTTCACTCTATGAAACAGCTTTGTATTCACCTTAAACACTGTTTCAGGGCAAGAGATTGTGTTTTAGACTAAAACGGAATGCATTATAAGAAGAATCTTTACTTTGTAACTCTGTTCTTCACCTTTTTCACACTATAAAACAGCTTTGTATTCACCTTAAACACAGTTTCAGGGCAAGAGATTGTGTTTTAGACTAAAAGGGAATGCATTATAAGAAGAATCTTTACTTGGAAACTCTCTTCTTTACCTTTTTCACACTATGAAACAGCTTTGTATTCACCTTCAACACTGTTTCAGGGCAAGAGATTGTGTTTTAGACTAAAAGGGAATGCATTATAAGAAGAATATCTACTTTGAAACTCTGTTCTTTACCTTTTTCACTCTATGAAACAGCTTTGTATTCACCTTAAACACTGTTTCAGGGCAAGAGATTGTGTTTTAGACTAAAACGGAATGCATTATAAGAAGAATCTTTACTTTGTAACTCTGTTCTTCACCTTTTTCACACTATGAAACAGCTTTGTATTCACCTTAAACACTGTTTCAGGGCAAGAGATTGTGTTTTAGACTAAAAGGGCATGCATTATAAGAAGAATCTTTACTTTGAAACTCTGTTCTTTACCTTTTTCACACTATGAAACAGCTTTGTATTCACCTTAAACACTGTTTCAGGGCAAGAGATTGTGTTTTAGACTAAAAGGGAATGCATTATAAGAAGAATCTTTACTTTGAAACTCTGTTCTTTACCGTTTTCACACTATGAAACAGCTTTGTATTCAACCTAAACACTGTTTTAGGGCAAGAGATTGTGTTTTAGACTAAAAGGGAATGCATTATAAGAAGAATCTTTACTTTGAAACTCTGTTCTTTACCTTTTTCACACTATGAAACAGCTTTGTATTCACCTTAAACACTGTTTCAGGGCAAGAGATTGTGTTTTAGACTAAAAGGGAAAGCATTATAAGAAGAATCTTTACTTTGAAACTCTGTTCTTCACCTTTTTCACACTATGAAAGAGCTTTGTATTCACCTTAAACACAGTTTCAGGGCAAGAGATTGTGTTTTAGACTAAAAGGGAATGCATTATAAGAAGAATATCTACTTTGAAACTCTGTTCTTTACCTTTTTCACTCTATGAAACAGCTTTGTATTCACCTTAAACACTGTTTCAGGGCAAGAGATTGTGTTTTAGACTAAAAGGGAATGCATTATAAGAAGAATCTTTACTTTGAAACTCTGTTCTTTACCTTTTTCACACTATGAAACAGCTTTGTATTCACCTTAAACACTGTTTCAGGGCAAGAGATTGTGTTTTAGACTAAAAGGGAAAGCATTATAAGAAGAATCTTTACTTTGAAACTCTGTTCTTCACCTTTTTCACACTATGAAACAGCTTTGTATTCACCTTAAACACAGTTTCAGGGCAAGAGATTGTGTTTTAGACTAAAAGGGAATGCATTATAAGAAGAATATCTACTTTGAAACTCTGTTCTTTACCTTTTTCACTCTATGAAACAGCTTTGTATTCACCTTAAACACTGTTTCAGGGCAAGAGATTGTGTTTTAGACTAAAACGGAATGCATTATAAGAAGAATCTTTACTTTGTAACTCTGTTCTTCACCTTTTTCACACTATGAAACAGCTTTGTATTCACCTTCAACACTGTTTCAGGGCAAGAGATTGTGTTTTAGACTAAAAGGGAATGCATTATAAGAAGAATCTTTACTTTGAAACTCTGTTCTTTACCTTTTTCACACTATGAAACAGCTTGTTTTCACCCTAAACACTGTTTCAGGGCAAGAGATTGTGTTTTAGACTAAAAGGGAATGCATTATAAGAAGAATCTTTACTTTGAAACTCTGTTCTTTACCTTTTTCACTCTATGAAACAGCTTTGTATTCACCTTAAACACTGTTTCAGGGCAAGAGATTGTGTTTTAGACTAAAAGGGAAAGCATTATAAGAAGAATCTTTACTTTGAAACTCTGTTCTTCACCTTTTTCACACTATGAAACAGCTTTGTATTCACCTTAAACACAGTTTCAGGGCAAGAGATTGTGTTTTAGACTAAAACGGAATGCATTATAAGAAGAATATCTACTTTGAAACTCTGTTCTTTACCTTTTTCACTCTATGAAACAGCTTTGTATTCACCTTAAACACTGTTTCAGGGCAAGAGATTGTGTTTTAGACTAAAAGGGAAAGCATTATAAGAAGAATCTTTACTTTGAAACTCTGTTCTTCACCTTTTTCACACTATGAAACAGCTTTGTATTCACCTTAAACACAGTTTCAGGGCAAGAGATTGTGTTTTAGACTAAAAGGGAATGCATTATAAGAAGAATATCTACTTTGAAACTCTGTTCTTTACCTTTTTCACTCTATGAAACAGCTTTGTATTCACCTTAAACACTGTTTCAGGGCAAGAGATTGTGTTTTAGACTAAAAGGGAATGCATTATAAGAAGAATCTTTACTTTGAAACTCTGTTCTTTACCTTTTTCACACTATGAAACAGCTTTGTATTGAACTTAAACACTGTTTCAGGGCAAGAGATAGTGTTTTAGCCTAAAAGGTAATGCATTATAAGAAGAATCTGTACTTTGAAACTCTGTTCTTTACCTTTTTCACACTGTGAAACAGCTTTGTATTCGCCTTAAACACTGTTTCAGGGCAAGAGATAGTGTTTTAGACTAAAACGGAATGCATTATAAGAAGAATCTTTACTTTGAAACTATGTTTCAAACTCTGAAGAAAACACATATTTCAAGTGAAACGAGTTTATACAGGGGTGAAACAAGTTGTTTGTAATATGACCAATTAAAGTAATTGCAACTCTGTTTGTACACCTCTAACCACAAAGAAACAGGGCTTCCATGCTTTGTAATCAGCTTATACACCGTTTCAGAGCAAGACATCTTGTTTTTAACCAAACTGAATAACTTACAATATCCTAAGAAAACACATATTTCAAGTGAAAAGAGTTTATCCAGGGGAGAACAAGTTGTTTTAACATGGTTCTAATGTGACCCTTGAAAGTAACTGCAACTCTGTTTTTACACCTCTAACCACAAGGAGGCAACGTTTCCACGCATTATAATTGGCTTATACATAGTTTCAGAGCAAGAAATATTGTATTTAACCAAATTGAATAGCTTAAATACTGTTTCAGGCAAGAGATTGTGTTTTAGACTAAAAGGTAATGCATTATAAGAAGAATCTGTACTTTGAAACTCTGTTCTTTACCTTTTTCACACTGTGAAACAGCTTTGTATTCGCCTTAAACACTGTTTCAGGGCAAGAGATAGTGTTTTAGACTAAAACGGAATGCATTAAAAGAAGAATCTTTACTTTGAAACTATGTTTCAAACTCTGAAGAAAACACATATTTCAAGTGAAACGAGTTTATACAGGGGTGAAACAAGTTGTTTGTAATATGACCAATTAAAGTAATTGCAACTCTGTTTGTACACCTCTAACCACAAAGAAACAGGGCTTCCATGCTTTGTAATCAGCTTATACACCGTTTCAGAGCAAGACATCTTGTTTTTAACCAAACTGAATAACTTACAATATCCTAAGAAAACACATATTTCAAGTGAAAAGAGTTTATCCAGGGGAGAACAAGTTGTTTTAACATGGTTCTAATGTGACCCTTGAAAGTAACTGCAACTCTGTTTTTACACCTCTAACCACAAGGAGGCAACGTTTCCACGCATTATAATTGGCTTATACATAGTTTCAGAGCAAGAAATATTGTATTTAACCAAATTGAATAGCTTAAATACTGTTTCAGGCAAGAGATTGTGTTTTAGACTAAAAGGGAATGCATTATAAGAAGAATCTTTACTTTGAAACTCTGTTCTTTACCTTTTTCACACTATGAAACAGCTTTGTATTCACCCTAAACACTGTTTCAGGGCAAGAGATTGTGTTTTAGACTAAAAGGGAATGCATTATAAGAAGAATCTTTACTTTGAAACTCTGTTCTTTACCTTTTTCACACTATGAAACAGCTTTGTATTCACCTTAAACACTGTTTCAGGGCAAGAGATTGTGTTTTAGACTAAAAGGGAATGCATTTTAAGAAGAATCTTTACTTTGAAACTCTGTTCTTTACCTTTTTCACACTATGAAACAGCTTTGTATTCACCTTCAACACTGTTTCAGGGCAAGAGATTGTGTTTTAGACTAAAAGGGAATGCATTATAAGAAGAATCTTTACTTTGAAACTCTGTTCTTTACCTTTTTCACACTATGAAACAGCTTGTATTCACCCTAAACACTGTTTCAGGGCAAGAGATTGTGTTTTAGACTAAAAGGGAAAGCATTATAAGAAGAATCTTTACTTTGAAACTCTGTTCTTCACCTTTTTCACACTATGAAACAGCTTTGTATTCACCTTAAACACAGTTTCAGGGCAAGAGATTGTGTTTTAGACTAAAAGGGAATGCATTATAAGAAGAATATCTACTTTGAAACTCTGTTCTTTACCTTTTTCACTCTATGAAACAGCTTTGTATTCACCTTAAACACTGTTTCAGGGCAAGAGATTGTGTTTTAGACTAAAACGGAATGCATTATAAGAAGAATCTTTACTTTGTAACTCTGTTCTTCACCTTTTTCACACTATAAAACAGCTTTGTATTCACCTTAAACACAGTTTCAGGGCAAGAGATTGTGTTTTAGACTAAAAGGGAATGCATTATAAGAAGAATATCTACTTTGAAACTCTGTTCTTTACCTTTTTCACTCTATGAAACAGCTTTGTATTCACCTTAAACACTGTTTCAGGGCAAGAGATTGTGTTTTAGACTAAAAGGGAATGCATTATATGAAGAATCTTTACTTTGAAACTCTGTTCTTTACCTTTTTCACACTATGAAACAGCTTGTATTCACCCTAAACACTGTTTCAGGGCAAGAGATTGTGTTTTAGACTAAAAGGGAATGCATTATAAGAAGAATCTTTACTTTGAAACTCTGTTCTTTACCTTTTTCACTCTATGAAACAGCTTTGTATTCACCTTAAACACTGTTTCAGGGCAAGAGATTGTGTTTTAGACTAAAAGGGAAAGCATTATAAGAAGAATCTTTACTTTGAAACTCTGTTCTTCACCTTTTTCACACTATGAAACAGCTTTGTATTCACCTTAAACACAGTTTCAGGGCAAGAGATTGTGTTTTAGACTAAAAGGGAATGCATTATAAGAAGAATATCTACTTTGAAACTCTGTTCTTTACCTTTTTCACACTATGAAACAGCTTTGTATTGAACTTAAACACTGTTTCAGGGCAAGAGATAGTGTTTTAGCCTAAAAGGTAATGCATTATAAGAAGAATCTGTACTTTGAAACTCTGTTCTTTACCTTTTTCACACTGTGAAACAGCTTTGTATTCGCCTTAAACACTGTTTCAGGGCAAGAGATAGTGTTTTAGACTAAAACGGAATGCATTATAAGAAGAATCTTTACTTTGAAACTATGTTTCAAACTCTGAAGAAAACACATATTTCAAGTGAAACGAGTTTATACAGGGGTGAAACAAGTTGTTTGTAATATGACCAATTAAAGTAATTGCAACTCTGTTTGTACACCTCTAACCACAAAGAAACAGGGCTTCCATGCTTTGTAATCAGCTTATACACCGTTTCAGAGCAAGACATCTTGTTTTTAACCAAACTGAATAACTTACAATATCCTAAGAAAACACATATTTCAAGTGAAAAGAGTTTATCCAGGGGAGAACAAGTTGTTTTAACATGGTTCTAATGTGACCCTTGAAAGTAACTGCAACTCTGTTTTTACACCTCTAACCACAAGGAGGCAACGTTTCCACGCATTATAATTGGCTTATACATAGTTTCAGAGCAAGAAATATTGTATTTAACCAAATTGAATAGCTTAAATACTGTTTCAGGCAAGAGATTGTGTTTTAGACTAAAAGGGAATGCATTATAAGAAGAATCTTTACTTTGAAACTCTGTTCTTTACCTTTTTCACACTATGAAACAGCTTTGTATTCACCCTAAACACTGTTTCAGGGCAAGAGATTGTGTTTTAGACTAAAAGGGAATGCATTATAAGAAGAATCTTTACTTTGAAACTCTGTTCTTTACCTTTTTCACACTATGAAACAGCTTTGTATTCACCTTAAACACTGTTTCAGGGCAAGAGATTGTGTTTTAGACTAAAAGGGAATGCATTTTAAGAAGAATCTTTACTTTGAAACTCTGTTCTTTACCTTTTTCACACTATGAAACAGCTTTGTATTCACCTTCAACACTGTTTCAGGGCAAGAGATTGTGTTTTAGACTAAAAGGGAATGCATTATAAGAAGAATCTTTACTTTGAAACTCTGTTCTTTACCTTTTTCACACTATGAAACAGCTTGTATTCACCCTAAACACTGTTTCAGGGCAAGAGATTGTGTTTTAGACTAAAAGGGAAAGCATTATAAGAAGAATCTTTACTTTGAAACTCTGTTCTTCACCTTTTTCACACTATGAAACAGCTTTGTATTCACCTTAAACACAGTTTCAGGGCAAGAGATTGTGTTTTAGACTAAAAGGGAATGCATTATAAGAAGAATATCTACTTTGAAACTCTGTTCTTTACCTTTTTCACTCTATGAAACAGCTTTGTATTCACCTTAAACACTGTTTCAGGGCAAGAGATTGTGTTTTAGACTAAAACGGAATGCATTATAAGAAGAATCTTTACTTTGTAACTCTGTTCTTCACCTTTTTCACACTATAAAACAGCTTTGTATTCACCTTAAACACAGTTTCAGGGCAAGAGATTGTGTTTTAGACTAAAAGGGAATGCATTATAAGAAGAATATCTACTTTGAAACTCTGTTCTTTACCTTTTTCACTCTATGAAACAGCTTTGTATTCACCTTAAACACTGTTTCAGGGCAAGAGATTGAGTTTTAGACTAAAAGGGAATGCATTATATGAAGAATCTTTACTTTGAAACTCTGTTCTTTACCTTTTTCACACTATGAAACAGCTTGTATTCACCCTAAACACTGTTTCAGGGCAAGAGATTGTGTTTTAGACTAAAAGGGAAAGCATTATAAGAAGAATCTTTACTTTGAAACTCTGTTCTTCACCTTTTTCACACTATGAAACAGCTTTGTATTCACCTTAAACACAGTTTCAGGGCAAGAGATTGTGTTTTAGACTAAAAGGGAATGCATTATAAGAAGAATATCTACTTTGAAACTCTGTTCTTTACCTTTTTCACTCTATGAAACAGCTTTGTATTCACCTTAAACACTGTTTCAGGGCAAGAGATAGTGTTTTAGCCTAAAAGGTAATGCATTATAAGAAGAATCTGTACTTTGAAACTCTGTTCTTTACCTTTTTCACACTGTGAAACAGCTTTGTATTCGCCTTAAACACTGTTTCAGGGCAAGAGATAGTGTTTTAGACTAAAACGGAATGCATTATAAGAAGAATCTTTACTTTGAAACTATGTTTCAAACTCTGAAGAAAACACATATTTCAAGTGAAACGAGTTTATACAGGGGTGAAACAAGTTGTTTGTAATATGACCAATTAAAGTAATTGCAACTCTGTTTGTACACCTCTAACCACAAAGAAACAGGGCTTCCATGCTTTGTAATCAGCTTATACACCGTTTCAGAGCAAGACATCTTGTTTTTAACCAAACTGAATAACTTACAATATCCTAAGAAAACACATATTTCAAGTGAAAAGAGTTTATCCAGGGGAGAACAAGTTGTTTTAACATGGTTCTAATGTGACCCTTGAAAGTAACTGCAACTCTGTTTTTACACCTCTAACCACAAGGAGGCAACGTTTCCACGCATTATAATTGGCTTATACATAGTTTCAGAGCAAGAAATATTGTATTTAACCAAATTGAATAGCTTAAATACTGTTTCAGGCAAGAGATTGTGTTTTAGACTAAAAGGGAATGCATTATAAGAAGAATCTTTACTTTGAAACTCTGTTCTTTACCTTTTTCACACTATGAAACAGCTTTGTATTCACCCTAAACACTGTTTCAGGGCAAGAGATTGTGTTTTAGACTAAAAGGGAATGCATTATAAGAAGAATCTTTACTTTGAAACTCTGTTCTTTACCTTTTTCACACTATGAAACAGCTTTGTATTCACCTTAAACACTGTTTCAGGGCAAGAGATTGTGTTTTAGACTAAAAGGGAATGCATTTTAAGAAGAATCTTTACTTTGAAACTCTGTTCTTTACCTTTTTCACACTATGAAACAGCTTTGTATTCACCTTCAACACTGTTTCAGGGCAAGAGATTGTGTTTTAGACTAAAAGGGAATGCATTATAAGAAGAATCTTTACTTTGAAACTCTGTTCTTTACCTTTTTCACACTATGAAACAGCTTGTATTCACCCTAAACACTGTTTCAGGGCAAGAGATTGTGTTTTAGACTAAAAGGGAAAGCATTATAAGAAGAATCTTTACTTTGAAACTCTGTTCTTCACCTTTTTCACACTATGAAACAGCTTTGTATTCACCTTAAACACAGTTTCAGGGCAAGAGATTGTGTTTTAGACTAAAAGGGAATGCATTATAAGAAGAATATCTACTTTGAAACTCTGTTCTTTACCTTTTTCACTCTATGAAACAGCTTTGTATTCACCTTAAACACTGTTTCAGGGCAAGAGATTGAGTTTTAGACTAAAAGGGAATGCATTATATGAAGAATCTTTACTTTGAAACTCTGTTCTTTACCTTTTTCACACTATGAAACAGCTTGTATTCACCCTAAACACTGTTTCAGGGCAAGAGATTGTGTTTTAGACTAAAAGGGAAAGCATTATAAGAAGAATCTTTACTTTGAAACTCTGTTCTTCACCTTTTTCACACTATGAAACAGCTTTGTATTCACCTTAAACACAGTTTCAGGGCAATAGATTGTGTTTTAGACTAAAAGGGAATGCATTATAAGAAGAATATCTACTTTGAAACTCTGTTCTTTACCTTTTTCACTCTATGAAACAGCTTTGTATTCACCTTAAACACTGTTTCAGGGCAAGAGATAGTGTTTTAGCCTAAAAGGTAATGCATTATAAGAAGAATCTGTACTTTGAAACTCTGTTCTTTACCTTTTTCACACTGTGAAACAGCTTTGTATTCGCCTTAAACACTGGTTCAGGGCAAGAGATAGTGTTTTAGACTAAAACGGAATGCATTATAAGAAGAATCTTTACTTTGAAACTATGTTTCAAACTCTGAAGAAAACACATATTTCAAGTGAAACGAGTTTATACAGGGGTGAAACAAGTTGTTTGTAATATGACCAATTAAAGTAATTGCAACTCTGTTTGTACACCTCTAACCACAAAGAAACAGGGCTTCCATGCTTTGTAATCAGCTTATACACCGTTTCAGAGCAAGACATCTTGTTTTTAACCAAACTGAATAACTTACAATATCCTAAGAAAACACATATTTCAAGTGAAAAGAGTTTATCCAGGGGAGAACAAGTTGTTTTAACATGGTTCTAATGTGACCCTTGAAAGTAACTGCAACTCTGTTTTTACACCTCTAACCACAAGGAGGCAACGTTTCCACGCATTATAATTGGCTTATACATAGTTTCAGAGCAAGAAATATTGTATTTAACCAAATTGAATAGCTTAAATACTGTTTCAGGCAAGAGATTGTGTTTTAGACTAAAAGGGAATGCATTATAAGAAGAATCTTTACTTTGAAACTCTGTTCTTTACCTTTTTCACTCTATGAAACAGCTTTGTATTCACCTTAAACACTGTTTCAGGGCAAGAGATTGTGTTTTAGACTAAAAGGGAAAGCATTATAAGAAGAATCTTTACTTTGAAACTCTGTTCTTTACCTTTTTCACACTATGAAACAGCTTGTATTCACCCTAAACACTGTTTCAGGGCAAGAGATTGTGTTTTAGACTAAAAGGGAATGCATTATAAGAAGAATCTTTACTTTGAAACTCTGTTCTTTACCTTTTTCACTCTATGAAACAGCTTTGTATTCACCTTAAACACTGTTTCAGGGCAAGAGATTGTGTTTTAGACTAAAAGGGAAAGCATTATAAGAAGAATCTTTACTTTGAAACTCTGTTCTTCACCTTTTTCACACTATGAAACAGCTTTGTATTCACCTTAAACACAGTTTCAGGGCAAGAGATTGTGTTTTAGACTAAAAGGGAATGCATTATAAGAAGAATATCTACTTTGAAACTCTGTTCTTTACCTTTTTCACTCTATGAAACAGCTTTGTATTCACCTTAAACACTGTTTCAGGGCAAGAGATTGTGTTTTAGACTAAAACGGAATGCATTAAAAGAAGAATCTTTACTTTGTAACTCTGTTCTTCACCTTTTTCACACTATGAAACAGCTTTGTATTCACCTTAAACACTGTTTCAGGGCAAGAGATTGTGTTTTAGACTAAAAGGGAATGCATTATAAGAAGAATCTTTACTTTGAAACTCTGTTCTTTACCGTTTTCACACTATGAAACAGCTTTGTATTCACCCTAAACACTGTTTTAGGGCAAGAGATTGTGTTTTAGACTAAAAGGGAATGCATTATAAGAAGAATCTTTACTTTGAAACTCTGTTCTTTACCTTTTTCACACTATGAAACAGCTTTGTATTCACCTTAAACACTGTTTCAGGGCAAGAGATTGTGTTTTAGACTAAAAGGGAAAGCATTATAAGAAGAATCTTTACTTTGAAACTCTGTTCTTCACCTTTTTCACACTATGAAACAGCTTTGTATTCACCTTAAACACAGTTTCAGGGCAAGAGATTGTGTTTTAGACTAAAAGGGAATGCATTATAAGAAGAATATCTACTTTGAAACTCTGTTCTTTACCTTTTTCACTCTATGAAACAGCTTTGTATTCACCTTAAACACTGTTTCAGGGCAAGAGATTGTGTTTTAAACTAAAAGGGAATGCATTATAAGAAGAATCTTTACTTTGAAACTCTGTTCTTTACCTTTTTCACACTATGAAACAGCTTTGTATTCACCTTAAACACTGTTTCAGGGCAAGAGATTGTGTTTTAGACTAAAAGGGAAAGCATTATAAGAAGAATCTTTACTTTGAAACTCTGTTCTTCACCTTTTTCACACTATGAAACAGCTTTGTATTCACCTTAAACACAGTTTCAGGGCAAGAGATTGTGTTTTAGACTAAAAGGGAATGCATTATAAGAAGAATATCTACTTTGAAACTCTGTTCTTTACCTTTTTCACTCTATGAAACAGCTTTGTATTCACCTTAAACACTGTTTCAGGGCAAGAGATTGTGTTTTAGACTAAAAGGGAATGCATTATAAGAAGAATCTTTACTTTGAAACTCTGTTCTTTACCTTTTTCACACTATGAAACAGCTTTGTATTGAACTTAAACACTGTTTCAGGGCAAGAGATAGTGTTTTAGCCTAAAAGGTAATGCATTATAAGAAGAATCTGTACTTTGAAACTCTGTTCTTTACCTTTTTCACACTGTGAAACAGCTTTGTATTCGCCTTAAACACTGTTTCAGGGCAAGAGATAGTGTTTTAGACTAAAACGGAATGCATTATAAGAAGAATCTTTACTTTGAAACTATGTTTCAAACTCTGAAGAAAACACATATTTCAAGTGAAACGAGTTTATACAGGGGTGAAACAAGTTGTTTGTAATATGACCAATTAAAGTAATTGCAACTCTATTTGTACACGTCTAACCACAAAGAAACAGGGCTTCCATGCTTTGTAATTAGCTTATACACCGTTTCAGAGCAAGACATCTTGTTTTTAACCAAACTGAATAACTTACAATATCCTAAGAAAACACATATTTCAAGTGAAAAGAGTTTATCCAGGGGAGAACAAGTTGTTTTAACATGGTTCTAATGTGACCCTTGAAAGTAACTGCAACTCTGTTTTTACACCTCTAACCACAAGGAGGCAACGTTTCCACGCATTATAATTGGCTTATACATAGTTTCAGAGCAAGAAATATTGTATTTAACCAAATTGAATAGCTTAAATACTGTTTCAGGCAAGAGATTGTGTTTTAGACTAAAAGGGAATGCATTATAAGAAGAATCTTTACTTTGAAACTCTGTTCTTTACCTTTTTCACACTATGAAACAGCTTTGTATTCACCCTAAACACTGTTTCAGGGCAAGAGATTGTGTTTTAGACTAAAAGGGAATGCATTATAAGAATAATCTTTACTTTGAAACTCTGTTCTTTACCTTTTTCACACTATGAAACAGCTTTGTATTCACCTTAAACACTGTTTCAGGGCAAGAGATTGTGTTTTAGACTAAAAGGGAATGCATTTTAAGAAGAATCTTTACTTTGAAACTCTGTTCTTTACCTTTTTCACACTATGAAACAGCTTTGTATTCACCTTCAACACTGTTTCAGGGCAAGAGATTGTGTTTTAGACTAAAAGGGAATGCATTATAAGAAGAATCTTTACTTTGAAACTCTGTTCTTTACCTTTTTCACACTATGAAACAGCTTGTATTCACCCTAAACACTGTTTCAGGGCAAGAGATTGTGTTTTAGACTAAAAGGGAATGCATTATAAGAAGAATCTTTACTTTGAAACTCTGTTCTTTACCTTTTTCACTCTATGAAACAGCTTTGTATTCACCTTAAACACTGTTTCAGGGCAAGAGATTGTGTTTTAGACTAAAAGGGAAAGCATTATAAGAAGAATCTTTACTTTGAAACTCTGTTCTTCACCTTTTTCACACTATGAAACAGCTTTGTATTCACCTTAAACACAGTTTCAGGGCAAGAGATTGTGTTTTAGACTAAAAGGGAATGCATTATAAGAAGAATATCTACTTTGAAACTCTGTTCTTTACCTTTTTCACTCTATGAAACAGCTTTGTATTCACCTTAAACACTGTTTCAGGGCAAGAGATTGTGTTTTAGACTAAAAGGGAATGCATTATAAGAAGAATCTTTACTTTGAAACTCTGTTCTTTACCTTTTTCACACTATGAAACAGCTTTGTATTCACCTTAAACACTGTTTCAGGGCAAGAGATTGTGTTTTAGACTAAAAGGGAATGCATTATAAGAAGAATCTTTACTTTGAAACTCTGTTCTTTACCTTTTTCACACTATGAAACAGCTTTGTATTCACCTTAAACACTGTTTCAGGGCAAGAGATTGTGTTTTAGACTAAAAGGGAAAGCATTATAAGAAGAATCTTTACTTTGAAACTCTGTTCTTCACCTTTTTCACACTATGAAACAGCTTTGTATTCACCTTAAACACAGTTTCAGGGCAAGAGATTGTGTTTTAGACTAAAAGGGAATGCATTATAAGAAGAATATCTACTTTGAAACTCTGTTCTTTACCTTTTTCACTCTATGAAACAGCTTTGTATTCACCTTAAACACTGTTTCAGGGCAAGAGATTGTGTTTTAGACTAAAAGGGAATGCATTATAAGAAGAATCTTTACTTTGAAACTCTGTTCTTTACCTTTTTCACACTATGAAACAGCTTTGTATTCACCCTAAACACTGTTTCAGGGCAAGAGATTGTGTTTTAGACTAAAAGGGAATGCATTATAAGAAGAATCTTTACTTTGAAACTCTGTTCTTTACACTATGAAACAGCTTTGTATTCACCTTAAACACTGTTTCAGGGCAAGAGATTGTGTTTTAGACTAAAAGGGAATGCATTATAAGAAGAATCTTTACTTTGAAACTCTGTTCTTTACCTTTTTCACACTATGAAACAGCTTTGTATTCACCCTAAACACTGTTTCAGGGCAAGAGATTGTGTTTTAGACTAAAAGGGAATGCATTATAAGAAGAATCTTTACTTTGAAACTCTGTTCTTTACCTTTTTCACACTATGAAACAGCTTTGTATTCACCTTAAACACTGTTTCAGGGCAAGAGATTGTGTTTTAGACTAAAAGGGAATGCATTATAAGAAGAATCTTTACTTTGAAACTCTGTTCTTTACCTTTTTCACACTATGAAACAGCTTGTATTCACCCTAAACACTGTTTCAGGGCAAGAGATTGTGTTTTAGACTAAAAGGGAATGCATTATAAGAAGAATCTTTACTTTGAAACTCTGTTCTTTACCTTTTTCACTCTATGAAACAGCTTTGTATTCACCTTAAACACTGTTTCAGGGCAAGAGATTGTGTTTTAGACTAAAAGGGAAAGCATTATAAGAAGAATCTTTACTTTGAAACTCTGTTCTTCACCTTTTTCACACTATGAAACAGCTTTGTATTCACCTTAAACACAGTTTCAGGGCAAGAGATTGTGTTTTAGACTAAAAGGGAATGCATTATAAGAAGAATATCTACTTTGAAACTCTGTTCTTTACCTTTTTCACTCTATGAAACAGCTTTGTATTCACCTTAAACACTGTTTCAGGGCAAGAGATTGTGTTTTAGACTAAAAGGGAATGCATTATAAGAAGAATCTTTACTTTGAAACTCTGTTCTTTACCTTTTTCACACTATGAAACAGCTTTGTATTCACCTTAAACACTGTTTCAGGGCAAGAGATTGTGTTTTAGACTAAAAGGGAATGCATTATAAGAAGAATCTTTACTTTGAAACTCTGTTTCAAACTCTGAAGAAAACACATATTTCAAGTGAAACGAGTTTATACAGGGGTGAAACAAGTTGTTTGTAATATGACCAATTAAAGTAATTGCAACTCTGTTTGTACACCTCTAACCACAAAGAAACAGGGCTTCCATGCTTTGTAATCAGCTTATACACCGTTTCAGAGCAAGACATCTTGTTTTTAACCAAACTGAATAACTTACAATATCCTAAGAAAACACATATTTCAAGTGAAAAGAGTTTATCCAGGGGAGAACAAGTTGTTTTAACATGGTTCTAATGTGACCCTTGAAAGTAACTGCAACTCTGTTTTTACACCTCTAACCACAAGGAGGCAACGTTTCCACGCATTATAATTGGCTTATACATAGTTTCAGAGCAAGAAATATTGTATTTAACCAAATTGAATAGCTTAAACACTGTTTCAGGCAAGAGATTGTGTTTTAGACTAAAAGGGAATGCATTATAAGAAGAATCTTTACTTTGAAACTCTGTTCTTTACCTTTTTCACACTATGAAACAGCTTGTATTCACCCTAAACACTGTTTCAGGGCAAGAGATTGTGTTTTAGACTAAAAGGGAATGCATTATAAGAAGAATCTTTACTTTGAAACTCTGTTCTTTACCTTTTTCACTCTATGAAACAGCTTTGTATTCACCTTAAACACTGTTTCAGGGCAAGAGATTGTGTTTTAGACTAAAAGGGAAAGCATTATAAGAAGAATCTTTACTTTGAAACTCTGTTCTTTACCTTTTTCACACTATGAAACAGCTTGTATTCACCCTAAACACTGTTTCAGGGCAAGAGATTGTGTTTTAGACTAAAAGGGAAAGCATTATAAGAAGAATCTTTACTTTGAAACTCTGTTCTTTACCTTTTTCACACTATGAAACAGCTTGTATTCACCCTAAACACTGTTTCAGGGCAAGAGATTGTGTTTTAGACTAAAAGGGAATGCATTATAAGAAGAATATCTACTTTGAAACTCTGTTCTTTACCTTTTTCACTCTATGAAACTGCTTTGTATTCACCTTAAACACTGTTTCAGGGCAAGAGATTGTGTTTTAGACTAAAACGGAATGCATTATAAGAAGAATCTTTACTTTGTAACTCTGTTCTTCACCTTTTTCACACTATAAAACAGCTTTGTATTCACCTTAAACACAGTTTCAGGGCAAGAGATTGTGTTTTAGACTAAAAGGGAATGCATTATAAGAAGAATCTTTACTTTGAAACTCTGTTCTTTACCTTTTTCACACTATGAAACAGCTTTGTATTCACCTTAAACACTGTTTCAGGGCAAGAGATTGTGTTTTAGACTAAAAGGGAATGCATTATAAGAAGAATATCTACTTTGAAACTCTGTTCTTTACCTTTTTCACTCTATGAAACAGCTTTGTATTCACCTTAAACACTGTTTCAGGGCAAGAGATTGTGTTTTAGACTAAAACGGAATGCATTATAAGAAGAATCTTTACTTTGTAACTCTGTTCTTCACCTTTTTCACACTATAAAACAGCTTTGTATTCACCTTAAACACAGTTTCAGGGCAAGAGATTGTGTTTTAGACTAAAAGGGAATGCATTATAAGAAGAATCTTTACTTGGAAACTCTGTTCTTTACCTTTTTCACACTATAAAACAGCTTTGTATTCACCTTCAACACTGTTTCAGGGCAAGAGATTGTGTTTTAGACTAAAAGGGAATGCATTATAAGAAGAATATCTACTTTGAAACTCTGTTCTTTACCTTTTTCACTCTATGAAACAGCTTTGTATTCACCTTAAACACTGTTTCAGGGCAAGAGATTGTGTTTTAGACTAAAACGGAATGCATTATAAGAAGAATCTTTACTTTGTAACTCTGTTCTTCACCTTTTTCACACTATGAAACAGCTTTGTATTCACCTTAAACACTGTTTCAGGGCAAGAGATTGTGTTTTAGACTAAAAGGGAATGCATTATAAGAAGAATCTTTACTTTGAAACTCTGTTCTTTACCTTTTTCACACTATGAAACAGCTTTGTATTCACCTTAAACACTGTTTCAGGGCAAGAGATTGTGTTTTAGACTAAAAGGGAATGCATTATAAGAAGAATCTTTACTTTGAAACTCTGTTCTTTACCGTTTTCACACTATGAAACAGCTTTGTATTCAACCTAAACACTGTTTTAGGGCAAGAGATTGTGTTTTAGACTAAAAGGGAATGCATTATAAGAAGAATCTTTACTTTGAAACTCTGTTCTTTACCTTTTTCACACTATAAAACAGCTTTGTATTCACCTTAAACACAGTTTCAGGGCAAGAGATTGTGTTTTAGACTAAAAGGGAATGCATTATAAGAAGAATCTTTACTTTGAAACTCTGTTCTTTACCTTTTTCACACTATGAAACAGCTTTGTATTCACCTTAAACACTGTTTCAGGGCAAGAGATTGTGTTTTAGACTAAAAGGGAATGCATTATAAGAAGAATATCTACTTTGAAACTCTGTTCTTTACCTTTTTCACTCTATGAAACAGCTTTGTATTCACCTTAAACACTGTTTCAGGGCAAGAGATTGTGTTTTAGACTAAAACGGAATGCATTATAAGAAGAATCTTTACTTTGTAACTCTGTTCTTCACCTTTTTCACACTATAAAACAGCTTTGTATTCACCTTAAACACAGTTTCAGGGCAAGAGATTGTGTTTTAGACTAAAAGGGAATGCATTATAAGAAGAATCTTTACTTGGAAACTCTGTTCTTTACCTTTTTCACACTATAAAACAGCTTTGTATTCACCTTCAACACTGTTTCAGGGCAAGAGATTGTGTTTTAGACTAAAAGGGAATGCATTATAAGAAGAATATCTACTTTGAAACTCTGTTCTTTACCTTTTTCACTCTATGAAACAGCTTTGTATTCACCTTAAACACTGTTTCAGGGCAAGAGATTGTGTTTTAGACTAAAACGGAATGCATTATAAGAAGAATCTTTACTTTGTAACTCTGTTCTTCACCTTTTTCACACTATGAAACAGCTTTGTATTCACCTTAAACACTGTTTCAGGGCAAGAGATTGTGTTTTAGACTAAAAGGGAATGCATTATAAGAAGAATCTTTACTTTGAAACTCTGTTCTTTACCTTTTTCACACTATGAAACAGCTTTGTATTCACCTTAAACACTGTTTCAGGGCAAGAGATTGTGTTTTAGACTAAAAGGGAATGCATTATAAGAAGAATCTTTACTTTGAAACTCTGTTCTTTACCGTTTTCACACTATGAAACAGCTTTGTATTCAACCTAAACACTGTTTTAGGGCAAGAGATTGTGTTTTAGACTAAAAGGGAATGCATTATAAGAAGAATCTTTACTTTGAAACTCTGTTCTTTACCTTTTTCACACTATGAAACAGCTTTGTATTCACCTTAAACACTGTTTCAGGGCAAGAGATTGTGTTTTAGACTAAAAGGGAAAGCATTATAAGAAGAATCTTTACTTTGAAACTCTGTTCTTCACCTTTTTCACACTATGAAACAGCTTTGTATTCACCTTAAACACAGTTTCAGGGCAAGAGATTGTGTTTTAGACTAAAAGGGAATGCATTATAAGAAGAATATCTACTTTGAAACTCTGTTCTTTACCTTTTTCACTCTATGAAACAGCTTTGTATTCACCTTAAACACTGTTTCAGGGCAAGAGATTGTGTTTTAGACTAAAAGGGAATGCATTATAAGAAGAATCTTTACTTTGAAACTCTGTTCTTTACCTTTTTCACACTATGAAACAGCTTTGTATTCACCTTAAACACTGTTTCAGGGCAAGAGATTGTGTTTTAGACTAAAAGGGAAAGCATTATAAGAAGAATCTTTACTTTGAAACTCTGTTCTTCACCTTTTTCACACTATGAAACAGCTTTGTATTCACCTTAAACACAGTTTCAGGGCAAGAGATTGTGTTTTAGACTAAAAGGGAATGCATTATAAGAAGAATATCTACTTTGAAACTCTGTTCTTTACCTTTTTCACTCTATGAAACAGCTTTGTATTCACTTTAAACACTGTTTCAGGGCAAGAGATTGTGTTTTAGACTAAAACGGAATGCATTATAAGAAGAATCTTTACTTTGTAACTCTGTTCTTCACCTTTTTCACACTATAAAACAGCTTTGTATTCACCTTAAACACAGTTTCAGGGCAAGAGATTGTGTTTTAGACTAAAAGGGAATGCATTATAAGAAGAATCTTTACTTGGAAACTCTGTTCTTTACCTTTTTCACACTATAAAACAGCTTTGTATTCACCTTCAACACTGTTTCAGGGCAAGAGATTGTGTTTTAGACTAAAAGGGAATGCATTATAAGAAGAATATCTACTTTGAAACTCTGTTCTTTACCTTTTTCACTCTATGAAACAGCTTTGTATTCACCTTAAACACTGTTTCAGGGCAAGAGATTGTGTTTTAGACTAAAACGGAATGCATTATAAGAAGAATCTTTACTTTGTAACTCTGTTCTTCACCTTTTTCACACTATGAAACAGCTTTGTATTCACCTTAAACACTGTTTCAGGGCAAGAGATTGTGTTTTAGACTAAAAGGGAATGCATTATAAGAAGAATCTTTACTTTGAAACTCTGTTCTTTACCTTTTTCACACTATGAAACAGCTTTGTATTCACCTTAAACACTGTTTCAGGGCAAGAGATTGTGTTTTAGACTAAAAGGGAATGCATTATAAGAAGAATCTTTACTTTGAAACTCTGTTCTTTACCGTTTTCACACTATGAAACAGCTTTGTATTCAACCTAAACACTGTTTTAGGGCAAGAGATTGTGTTTTAGACTAAAAGGGAATGCATTATAAGAAGAATCTTTACTTTGAAACTCTGTTCTTTACCTTTTTCACACTATAAAACAGCTTTGTATTCACCTTAAACACAGTTTCAGGGCAAGAGATTGTGTTTTAGACTAAAAGGGAATGCATTATAAGAAGAATCTTTACTTTGAAACTCTGTTCTTTACCTTTTTCACACTATGAAACAGCTTTGTATTCACCTTAAACACTGTTTCAGGGCAAGAGATTGTGTTTTAGACTAAAAGGGAATGCATTATAAGAAGAATATCTACTTTGAAACTCTGTTCTTTACCTTTTTCACTCTATGAAACAGCTTTGTATTCACCTTAAACACTGTTTCAGGGCAAGAGATTGTGTTTTAGACTAAAACGGAATGCATTATAAGAAGAATCTTTACTTTGTAACTCTGTTCTTCACCTTTTTCACACTATAAAACAGCTTTGTATTCACCTTAAACACAGTTTCAGGGCAAGAGATTGTGTTTTAGACTAAAAGGGAATGCATTATAAGAAGAATCTTTACTTGGAAACTCTGTTCTTTACCTTTTTCACACTATAAAACAGCTTTGTATTCACCTTCAACACTGTTTCAGGGCAAGAGATTGTGTTTTAGACTAAAAGGGAATGCATTATAAGAAGAATATCTACTTTGAAACTCTGTTCTTTACCTTTTTCACTCTATGAAACAGCTTTGTATTCACCTTAAACACTGTTTCAGGGCAAGAGATTGTGTTTTAGACTAAAACGGAATGCATTATAAGAAGAATCTTTACTTTGTAACTCTGTTCTTCACCTTTTTCACACTATGAAACAGCTTTGTATTCACCTTAAACACTGTTTCAGGGCAAGAGATTGTGTTTTAGACTAAAAGGGAATGCATTATAAGAAGAATCTTTACTTTGAAACTCTGTTCTTTACCTTTTTCACACTATGAAACAGCTTTGTATTCACCTTAAACACTGTTTCAGGGCAAGAGATTGTGTTTTAGACTAAAAGGGAATGCATTATAAGAAGAATCTTTACTTTGAAACTCTGTTCTTTACCGTTTTCACACTATGAAACAGCTTTGTATTCAACCTAAACACTGTTTTAGGGCAAGAGATTGTGTTTTAGACTAAAAGGGAATGCATTATAAGAAGAATCTTTACTTTGAAACTCTGTTCTTTACCTTTTTCACACTATGAAACAGCTTTGTATTCACCTTAAACACTGTTTCAGGGCAAGAGATTGTGTTTTAGACTAAAAGGGAAAGCATTATAAGAAGAATCTTTACTTTGAAACTCTGTTCTTCACCTTTTTCACACTATGAAACAGCTTTGTATTCACCTTAAACACAGTTTCAGGGCAAGAGATTGTGTTTTAGACTAAAAGGGAATGCATTATAAGAAGAATATCTACTTTGAAACTCTGTTCTTTACCTTTTTCACTCTATGAAACAGCTTTGTATTCACCGTTTCAGGGCAAGAGATTGTGTTTTAGACTAAAAGGGAATGCATTATAAGAAGAATCTTTACTTTGAAACTCTGTTCTTTACCTTTTTCACACTATGAAACAGCTTTGTATTCACCTTAAACACTGTTTCAGGGCAAGAGATTGTGTTTTAGACTAAAAGGGAAAGCATTATAAGAAGAATCTTTACTTTGAAACTCTGTTCTTCACCTTTTTCACACTATGAAACAGCTTTGTATTCACCTTAAACACAGTTTCAGGGCAAGAGATTGTGTTTTAGACTAAAAGGGAATGCATTATAAGAAGAATATCTACTTTGAAACTCTGTTCTTTACCTTTTTCACTCTATGAAACAGCTTTGTATTCACTTTAAACACTGTTTCAGGGCAAGAGATTGTGTTTTAGACTAAAACGGAATGCATTATAAGAAGAATCTTTACTTTGTAACTCTGTTCTTCACCTTTTTCACACTATAAAACAGCTTTGTATTCACCTTAAACACAGTTTCAGGGCAAGAGATTGTGTTTTAGACTAAAAGGGAATGCATTATAAGAAGAATATCTACTTTGAAACTCTGTTCTTTACCTTTTTCACTCTATGAAACAGCTTTGTATTCACCTTAAACACTGTTTCAGGGCAAGAGATTGTGTTTTAGACTAAAAGGGAATGCATTATAAGAAGAATCTTTACTTTGAAACTCTGTTCTTTACCTTTTTCACACTATGAAACAGCTTGTATTCACCCTAAACACTGTTTCAGGGCAAGAGATTGTGTTTTAGACTAAAAGGGAATGCATTATAAGAAGAATCTTTACTTTGAAACTCTGTTCTTTACCTTTTTCACTCTATGAAACAGCTTTGTATTCACCTTAAACACTGTTTCAGGGCAAGAGATTGTGTTTTAGACTAAAAGGGAAAGCATTATAAGAAGAATCTTTACTTTGAAACTCTGTTCTTCACCTTTTTCACACTATGAAACAGCTTTGTATTCACCTTAAACACAGTTTCAGGGCAAGAGATTGTGTTTTAGACTAAAAGGGAATGCATTATAAGAAGAATATCTACTTTGAAACTCTGTTCTTTACCTTTTTCACTCTATGAAACAGCTTTGTATTCACCTTAAACACTGTTTCAGGGCAAGAGATAGTGTTTTAGCCTAAAAGGTAATGCATTATAAGAAGAATCTGTACTTTGAAACTCTGTTCTTTACCTTTTTCACACTGTGAAACAGCTTTGTATTCGCCTTAAACACTGTTTCAGGGCAAGAGATAGTGTTTTAGACTAAAACGGAATGCATTATAAGAAGAATCTTTACTTTGAAACTATGTTTCAAACTCTGAAGAAAACACATATTTCAAGTGAAACGAGTTTATACAGGGGTGAAACAAGTTGTTTGTAATATGACCAATTAAAGTAATTGCAACTCTGTTTGTACACCTCTAACCACAAAGAAACAGGGCTTCCATGCTTTGTAATCAGCTTATACACCGTTTCAGAGCAAGACATCTTGTTTTTAACCAAACTGAATAACTTACAATATCCTAAGAAAACACATATTTCAAGTGAAAAGAGTTTATCCAGGGGAGAACAAGTTGTTTTAACATGGTTCTAATGTGACCCTTGAAAGTAACTGCAACTCTGTTTTTACACCTCTAACCACAAGGAGGCAACGTTTCCACGCATTATAATTGGCTTATACATAGTTTCAGAGCAAGAAATATTGTATTTAACCAAATTGAATAGCTTAAATACTGTTTCAGGCAAGAGATTGTGTTTTAGACTAAAAGGGAATGCATTATAAGAAGAATCTTTACTTTGAAACTCTGTTCTTTACCTTTTTCACACTATGAAACAGCTTTGTATTCACCCTAAACACTGTTTCAGGGCAAGAGATTGTGTTTTAGACTAAAAGGGAATGCATTATAAGAAGAATCTTTACTTTGAAACTCTGTTCTTTACCTTTTTCACACTATGAAACAGCTTTGTATTCACCTTAAACACTGTTTCAGGGCAAGAGATTGTGTTTTAGACTAAAAGGGAATGCATTTTAAGAAGAATCTTTACTTTGAAACTCTGTTCTTTACCTTTTTCACACTATGAAACAGCTTTGTATTCACCTTCAACACTGTTTCAGGGCAAGAGATTGTGTTTTAGACTAAAAGGGAAAGCATTATAAGAAGAATCTTTACTTTGAAACTCTGTTCTTCACCTTTTTCACACTATGAAACAGCTTTGTATTCACCTTAAACACAGTTTCAGGGCAAGAGATTGTGTTTTAGACTAAAAGGGAAAGCATTATAAGAAGAATCTTTACTTTGAAACTCTGTTCTTCACCTTTTTCACACTATGAAACAGCTTTGTATTCACCTTAAACACAGTTTCAGGGCAAGAGATTGTGTTTTAGACTAAAAGGGAATGCATTATAAGAAGAATATCTACTTTGAAACTCTGTTCTTTACCTTTTTCACTCTATGAAACAGCTTTGTATTCACCTTAAACACTGTTTCAGGGCAAGAGATAGTGTTTTAGCCTAAAAGGTAATGCATTATAAGAAGAATCTGTACTTTGAAACTCTGTTCTTTACCTTTTTCACACTGTGAAACAGCTTTGTATTCGCCTTAAACACTGTTTCAGGGCAAGAGATAGTGTTTTAGACTAAAACGGAATGCATTATAAGAAGAATCTTTACTTTGAAACTATGTTTCAAACTCTGAAGAAAACACATATTTCAAGTGAAACGAGTTTATACAGGGGTGAAACAAGTTGTTTGTAATATGACCAATTAAAGTAATTGCAACTCTGTTTGTACACCTCTAACCACAAAGAAACAGGGCTTCCATGCTTTGTAATCAGCTTATACACCGTTTCAGAGCAAGACATCTTGTTTTTAACCAAACTGAATAACTTACAATATCCTAAGAAAACACATATTTCAAGTGAAAAGAGTTTATCCAGGGGAGAACAAGTTGTTTTAACATGGTTCTAATGTGACCCTTGAAAGTAACTGCAACTCTGTTTTTACACCTCTAACCACAAGGAGGCAACGTTTCCACGCATTATAATTGGCTTATACATAGTTTCAGAGCAAGAAATATTGTATTTAACCAAATTGAATAGCTTAAATACTGTTTCAGGCAAGAGATTGTGTTTTAGACTAAAAGGGAATGCATTATAAGAAGAATCTTTACTTTGAAACTCTGTTCTTTACCTTTTTCACACTATGAAACAGCTTTGTATTCACCCTAAACACTGTTTCAGGGCAAGAGATTGTGTTTTAGACTAAAAGGGAATGCATTATAAGAAGAATCTTTACTTTGAAACTCTGTTCTTTACCTTTTTCACACTATGAAACAGCTTTGTATTCACCTTAAACACTGTTTCAGGGCAAGAGATTGTGTTTTAGACTAAAAGGGAATGCATTTTAAGAAGAATCTTTACTTTGAAACTCTGTTCTTTACCTTTTTCACACTATGAAACAGCTTTGTATTCACCTTCAACACTGTTTCAGGGCAAGAGATTGTGTTTTAGACTAAAAGGGAAAGCATTATAAGAAGAATCTTTACTTTGAAACTCTGTTCTTCACCTTTTTCACACTATGAAACAGCTTTGTATTCACCTTAAACACAGTTTCAGGGCAAGAGATTGTGTTTTAGACTAAAAGGGAATGCATTATAAGAAGAATATCTACTTTGAAACTCTGTTCTTTACCTTTTTCACTCTATGAAACAGCTTTGTATTCACCTTAAACACTGTTTCAGGGCAAGAGATTGTGTTTTAGACTAAAACGGAATGCATTATAAGAAGAATCTTTACTTTGTAACTCTGTTCTTCACCTTTTTCACACTATAAAACAGCTTTGTATTCACCTTAAACACAGTTTCAGGGCAAGAGATTGTGTTTTAGACTAAAAGGGAATGCATTATAAGAAGAATATCTACTTTGAAACTCTGTTCTTTACCTTTTTCACTCTATGAAACAGCTTTGTATTCACCTTAAACACTGTTTCAGGGCAAGAGATTGAGTTTTAGACTAAAAGGGAATGCATTATATGAAGAATCTTTACTTTGAAACTCTGTTCTTTACCTTTTTCACACTATGAAACAGCTTGTATTCACCCTAAACACTGTTTCAGGGCAAGAGATTGTGTTTTAGACTAAAAGGGAATGCATTATAAGAAGAATCTTTACTTTGAAACTCTGTTCTTTACCTTTTTCACACTATGAAACAGCTTGTATTCACCCTAAACACTGTTTCAGGGCAAGAGATTGTGTTTTAGACTAAAAGGGAATGCATTATAAGAAGAATCTTTACTTTGAAACTCTGTTCTTTACCTTTTTCACTCTATGAAACAGCTTTGTATTCACCTTAAACACTGTTTCAGGGCAAGAGATTGTGTTTTAGACTAAAAGGGAAAGCATTATAAGAAGAATCTTTACTTTGAAACTCTGTTCTTCACCTTTTTCACACTATGAAACAGCTTTGTATTCACCTTAAACACAGTTTCAGGGCAAGAGATTGTGTTTTAGACTAAAAGGGAATGCATTATAAGAAGAATATCTACTTTGAAACTCTGTTCTTTACCTTTTTCACTCTATGAAACAGCTTTGTATTCACCTTAAACACTGTTTCAGGGCAAGAGATAGTGTTTTAGCCTAAAAGGTAATGCATTATAAGAAGAATCTGTACTTTGAAACTCTGTTCTTTACCTTTTTCACACTGTGAAACAGCTTTGTATTCGCCTTAAACACTGTTTCAGGGCAAGAGATAGAGTTTTAGACTAAAACGGAATGCATTATAAGAAGAATCTTTACTTTGAAACTATGTTTCAAACTCTGAAGAAAACACATATTTCAAGTGAAACGAGTTTATACAGGGGTGAAACAAGTTGTTTGTAATATGACCAATTAAAGTAATTGCAACTCTGTTTGTACACCTCTAACCACAAAGAAACAGGGCTTCCATGCTTTGTAATCAGCTTATACACCGTTTCAGAGCAAGACATCTTGTTTTTAACCAAACTGAATAACTTACAATATCCTAAGAAAACACATATTTCAAGTGAAAAGAGTTTATCCAGGGGAGAACAAGTTGTTTTAACATGGTTCTAATGTGACCCTTGAAAGTAACTGCAACTCTGTTTTTACACCTCTAACCACAAGGAGGCAACGTTTCCACGCATTATAATTGGCTTATACATAGTTTCAGAGCAAGAAATATTGTATTTAACCAAATTGAATAGCTTAAATACTGTTTCAGGCAAGAGATTGTGTTTTAGACTAAAAGGGAATGCATTATAAGAAGAATCTTTACTTTGAAACTCTGTTCTTTACCTTTTTCACACTATGAAACAGCTTTGTATTCACCCTAAACACTGTTTCAGGGCAAGAGATTGTGTTTTAGACTAAAAGGGAATGCATTATAAGAAGAATCTTTACTTTGAAACTCTGTTCTTTACCTTTTTCACACTATGAAACAGCTTGTATTCACCCTAAACACTGTTTCAGGGCAAGAGATTGTGTTTTAGACTAAAAGGGAATGCATTATAAGAAGAATCTTTACTTTGAAACTCTGTTCTTTACCTTTTTCACTCTATGAAACAGCTTTGTATTCACCTTAAACACTGTTTCAGGGCAAGAGATTGTGTTTTAGACTAAAAGGGAAAGCATTATAAGAAGAATCTTTACTTTGAAACTCTGTTCTTCACCTTTTTCACACTATGAAACAGCTTTGTATTCACCTTAAACACAGTTTCAGGGCAAGAGATTGTGTTTTAGACTAAAAGGGAATGCATTATAAGAAGAATATCTACTTTGAAACTCTGTTCTTTACCTTTTTCACTCTATGAAACAGCTTTGTATTCACCTTAAACACTGTTTCAGGGCAAGAGATAGTGTTTTAGCCTAAAAGGTAATGCATTATAAGAAGAATCTGTACTTTGAAACTCTGTTCTTTACCTTTTTCACACTGTGAAACAGCTTTGTATTCGCCTTAAACACTGTTTCAGGGCAAGAGATAGTGTTTTAGACTAAAACGGAATGCATTATAAGAAGAATCTTTACTTTGAAACTATGTTTCAAACTCTGAAGAAAACACATATTTCAAGTGAAACGAGTTTATACAGGGGTGAAACAAGTTGTTTGTAATATGACCAATTAAAGTAATTGCAACTCTGTTTGTACACCTCTAACCACAAAGAAACAGGGCTTCCATGCTTTGTAATCAGCTTATACACCGTTTCAGAGCAAGACATCTTGTTTTTAACCAAACTGAATAACTTACAATATCCTAAGAAAACACATATTTCAAGTGAAAAGAGTTTATCCAGGGGAGAACAAGTTGTTTTAACATGGTTCTAATGTGACCCTTGAAAGTAACTGCAACTCTGTTTTTACACCTCTAACCACAAGGAGGCAACGTTTCCACGCATTATAATTGGCTTATACATAGTTTCAGAGCAAGAAATATTGTATTTAACCAAATTGAATAGCTTAAATACTGTTTCAGGCAAGAGATTGTGTTTTAGACTAAAAGGGAATGCATTATAAGAAGAATCTTTACTTTGAAACTCTGTTCTTCACCTTTTTCACACTATGAAACAGCTTTGTATTCACCTTAAACACAGTTTCAGGGCAAGAGATTGTGTTTTAGACTAAAAGGGAATGCATTATAAGAAGAATATCTACTTTGAAACTCTGTTCTTTACCTTTTTCACTCTATGAAACAGCTTTGTATTCACCTTAAACACTGTTTCAGGGCAAGAGATAGTGTTTTAGCCTAAAAGGTAATGCATTATAAGAAGAATCTGTACTTTGAAACTCTGTTCTTTACCTTTTTCACACTGTGAAACAGCTTTGTATTCGCCTTAAACACTGTTTCAGGGCAAGAGATAGTGTTTTAGACTAAAACGGAATGCATTATAAGAAGAATCTTTACTTTGAAACTATGTTTCAAACTCTGAAGAAAACACATATTTCAAGTGAAACGAGTTTATACAGGGGTGAAACAAGTTGTTTGTAATATGACCAATTAAAGTAATTGCAACTCTGTTTGTACACCTCTAACCACAAAGAAACAGGGCTTCCATGCTTTGTAATCAGCTTATACACCGTTTCAGAGCAAGACATCTTGTTTTTAACCAAACTGAATAACTTACAATATCCTAAGAAAACACATATTTCAAGTGAAAAGAGTTTATCCAGGGGAGAACAAGTTGTTTTAACATGGTTCTAATGTGACCCTTGAAAGTAACTGCAACTCTGTTTTTACACCTCTAACCACAAGGAGGCAACGTTTCCACGCATTATAATTGGCTTATACATAGTTTCAGAGCAAGAAATATTGTATTTAACCAAATTGAATAGCTTAAATACTGTTTCAGGCAAGAGATTGTGTTTTAGACTAAAAGGGAATGCATTATAAGAAGAATCTTTACTTTGAAACTCTGTTCTTTACCTTTTTCACACTATGAAACAGCTTTGTATTCACCCTAAACACTGTTTCAGGGCAAGAGATTGTGTTTTAGACTAAAAGGGAATGCATTATAAGAAGAATCTTTACTTTGAAACTCTGTTCTTTACCTTTTTCACACTATGAAACAGCTTTGTATTCACCTTAAACACTGTTTCAGGGCAAGAGATTGTGTTTTAGACTAAAAGGGAATGCATTTTAAGAAGAATCTTTACTTTGAAACTCTGTTCTTTACCTTTTTCACACTATGAAACAGCTTTGTATTCACCTTCAACACTGTTTCAGGGCAAGAGATTGTGTTTTAGACTAAAAGGGAAAGCATTATAAGAAGAATCTTTACTTTGAAACTCTGTTCTTCACCTTTTTCACACTATGAAACAGCTTTGTATTCACCTTAAACACAGTTTCAGGGCAAGAGATTGTGTTTTAGACTAAAAGGGAATGCATTATAAGAAGAATATCTACTTTGAAACTCTGTTCTTTACCTTTTTCACTCTATGAAACAGCTTTGTATTCACCTTAAACACTGTTTCAGGGCAAGAGATAGTGTTTTAGCCTAAAAGGTAATGCATTATAAGAAGAATCTGTACTTTGAAACTCTGTTCTTTACCTTTTTCACACTGTGAAACAGCTTTGTATTCGCCTTAAACACTGTTTCAGGGCAAGAGATAGAGTTTTAGACTAAAACGGAATGCATTATAAGAAGAATCTTTACTTTGAAACTATGTTTCAAACTCTGAAGAAAACACATATTTCAAGTGAAACGAGTTTATACAGGGGTGAAACAAGTTGTTTGTAATATGACCAATTAAAGTAATTGCAACTCTGTTTGTACACCTCTAACCACAAAGAAACAGGGCTTCCATGCTTTGTAATCAGCTTATACACCGTTTCAGAGCAAGACATCTTGTTTTTAACCAAACTGAATAACTTACAATATCCTAAGAAAACACATATTTCAAGTGAAAAGAGTTTATCCAGGGGAGAACAAGTTGTTTTAACATGGTTCTAATGTGACCCTTGAAAGTAACTGCAACTCTGTTTTTACACCTCTAACCACAAGGAGGCAACGTTTCCACGCATTATAATTGGCTTATACATAGTTTCAGAGCAAGAAATATTGTATTTAACCAAATTGAATAGCTTAAATACTGTTTCAGGCAAGAGATTGTGTTTTAGACTAAAAGGGAATGCATTATAAGAAGAATCTTTACTTTGAAACTCTGTTCTTTACCTTTTTCACACTATGAAACAGCTTTGTATTCACCCTAAACACTGTTTCAGGGCAAGAGATTGTGTTTTAGACTAAAAGGGAATGCATTATAAGAAGAATCTTTACTTTGAAACTCTGTTCTTTACCTTTTTCACACTATGAAACAGCTTTGTATTCACCTTAAACACTGTTTCAGGGCAAGAGATTGTGTTTTAGACTAAAAGGGAATGCATTTTAAGAAGAATCTTTACTTTGAAACTCTGTTCTTTACCTTTTTCACACTATGAAACAGCTTTGTATTCACCTTCAACACTGTTTCAGGGCAAGAGATTGTGTTTTAGACTAAAAGGGAAAGCATTATAAGAAGAATCTTTACTTTGAAACTCTGTTCTTCACCTTTTTCACACTATGAAACAGCTTTGTATTCACCTTAAACACAGTTTCAGGGCAAGAGATTGTGTTTTAGACTAAAAGGGAATGCATTATAAGAAGAATATCTACTTTGAAACTCTGTTCTTTACCTTTTTCACTCTATGAAACAGCTTTGTATTCACCTTAAACACTGTTTCAGGGCAAGAGATTGTGTTTTAGACTAAAACGGAATGCATTATAAGAAGAATCTTTACTTTGTAACTCTGTTCTTCACCTTTTTCACACTATAAAACAGCTTTGTATTCACCTTAAACACAGTTTCAGGGCAAGAGATTGTGTTTTAGACTAAAAGGGAATGCATTATAAGAAGAATATCTACTTTGAAACTCTGTTCTTTACCTTTTTCACTCTATGAAACAGCTTTGTATTCACCTTAAACACTGTTTCAGGGCAAGAGATTGAGTTTTAGACTAAAAGGGAATGCATTATATGAAGAATCTTTACTTTGAAACTCTGTTCTTTACCTTTTTCACACTATGAAACAGCTTGTATTCACCCTAAACACTGTTTCAGGGCAAGAGATTGTGTTTTAGACTAAAAGGGAATGCATTATAAGAAGAATCTTTACTTTGAAACTCTGTTCTTTACCTTTTTCACTCTATGAAACAGCTTTGTATTCACCTTAAACACTGTTTCAGGGCAAGAGATTGTGTTTTAGACTAAAAGGGAAAGCATTATAAGAAGAATCTTTACTTTGAAACTCTGTTCTTCACCTTTTTCACACTATGAAACAGCTTTGTATTCACCTTAAACACAGTTTCAGGGCAAGAGATTGTGTTTTAGACTAAAAGGGAATGCATTATAAGAAGAATATCTACTTTGAAACTCTGTTCTTTACCTTTTTCACTCTATGAAACAGCTTTGTATTCACCTTAAACACTGTTTCAGGGCAAGAGATTGTGTTTTAGACTAAAAGGGAAAGCATTATAAGAAGAATCTGTACTTTGAAACTCTGTTCTTTACCTTTTTCACACTATGAAACAGCTTGTATTCACCCTAAACACTGTTTCAGGGCAAGAGATTGTGTTTTAGACTAAAAGGGAAAGCATTATAAGAAGAATCTTTACTTTGAAACTCTGTTCTTTACCGTTTTCACACTATGAAACAGCTTGTATTCACCCTAAACACTGTTTCAGGGCAAGAGATTGTGTTTTAGACTAAAAGGGAATGCATTATAAGAAGAATATCTACTTTGAAACTCTGTTCTTTACCTTTTTCACTCTATGAAACTGCTTTGTATTCACCTTAAACACTGTTTCAGGGCAAGAGATTGTGTTTTAGACTAAAACGGAATGCATTATAAGAAGAATCTTTACTTTGTAACTCTGTTCTTCACCTTTTTCACACTATAAAACAGCTTTGTATTCACCTTAAACACAGTTTCAGGGCAAGAGATTGTGTTTTAGACTAAAAGGGAATGCATTATAAGAAGAATCTTTACTTTGAAACTCTGTTCTTTACCTTTTTCACACTATGAAACAGCTTTGTATTCACCTTAAACACTGTTTCAGGGCAAGAGATTGTGTTTTAGACTAAAAGGGAATGCATTATAAGAAGAATATCTACTTTGAAACTCTGTTCTTTACCTTTTTCACTCTATGAAACAGCTTTGTATTCACCTTAAACACTGTTTCAGGGCAAGAGATTGTGTTTTAGACTAAAACGGAATGCATTATAAGAAGAATCTTTACTTTGTAACTCTGTTCTTCACCTTTTTCACACTATAAAACAGCTTTGTATTCACCTTAAACACAGTTTCAGGGCAAGAGATTGTGTTTTAGACTAAAAGGGAATGCATTATAAGAAGAATCTTTACTTGGAAACTCTGTTCTTTACCTTTTTCACACTATAAAACAGCTTTGTATTCACCTTCAACACTGTTTCAGGGCAAGAGATTGTGTTTTAGACTAAAAGGGAATGCATTATAAGAAGAATATCTACTTTGAAACTCTGTTCTTTACCTTTTTCACTCTATGAAACAGCTTTGTATTCACCTTAAACACTGTTTCAGGGCAAGAGATTGTGTTTTAGACTAAAACGGAATGCATTATAAGAAGAATCTTTACTTTGTAACTCTGTTCTTCACCTTTTTCACACTATGAAACAGCTTTGTATTCACCTTAAACACTGTTTCAGGGCAAGAGATTGTGTTTTAGACTAAAAGGGAATGCATTATAAGAAGAATCTTTACTTTGAAACTCTGTTCTTTACCTTTTTCACACTATGAAACAGCTTTGTATTCACCTTAAACACTGTTTCAGGGCAAGAGATTGTGTTTTAGACTAAAAGGGAATGCATTATAAGAAGAATCTTTACTTTGAAACTCTGTTCTTTACCGTTTTCACACTATGAAACAGCTTTGTATTCAACCTAAACACTGTTTTAGGGCAAGAGATTGTGTTTTAGACTAAAAGGGAATGCATTATAAGAAGAATCTTTACTTTGAAACTCTGTTCTTTACCTTTTTCACACTATGAAACAGCTTTGTATTCACCTTAAACACTGTTTCAGGGCAAGAGATTGTGTTTTAGACTAAAAGGGAAAGCATTATAAGAAGAATCTTTACTTTGAAACTCTGTTCTTCACCTTTTTCACACTATGAAACAGCTTTGTATTCACCTTAAACACAGTTTCAGGGCAAGAGATTGTGTTTTAGACTAAAAGGGAATGCATTATAAGAAGAATATCTACTTTGAAACTCTGTTCTTTACCTTTTTCACTCTATGAAACAGCTTTGTATTCACCTTAAACACTGTTTCAGGGCAAGAGATTGTGTTTTAGACTAAAAGGGAATGCATTATAAGAAGAATCTTTACTTTGAAACTCTGTTCTTTACCTTTTTCACACTATGAAACAGCTTTGTATTCACCTTAAACACTGTTTCAGGGCAAGAGATTGTGTTTTAGACTAAAAGGGAAAGCATTATAAGAAGAATCTTTACTTTGAAACTCTGTTCTTCACCTTTTTCACACTATGAAACAGCTTTGTATTCACCTTAAACACAGTTTCAGGGCAAGAGATTGTGTTTTAGACTAAAAGGGAATGCATTATAAGAAGAATATCTACTTTGAAACTCTGTTCTTTACCTTTTTCACTCTATGAAACAGCTTTGTATTCACTTTAAACACTGTTTCAGGGCAAGAGATTGTGTTTTAGACTAAAACGGAATGCATTATAAGAAGAATCTTTACTTTGTAACTCTGTTCTTCACCTTATAAAACAGCTTTGTATTCACCTTAAACACAGTTTCAGGGCAAGAGATTGTGTTTTAGACTAAAAGGGAATGCATTATAAGAAGAATATCTACTTTGAAACTCTGTTCTTTACCTTTTTCACTCTATGAAACAG
The DNA here is from genome assembly GCF_041902795.1 of Electrophorus electricus. Taxonomy (NCBI): domain Eukaryota; kingdom Metazoa; phylum Chordata; class Actinopteri; order Gymnotiformes; family Gymnotidae; genus Electrophorus; species Electrophorus electricus. Next base: position 17,275,885 of record NC_137514.1, on the reverse strand, counting down.
CTTTGTATTCACCTTAAACACTGTTTCAGGGCAAGAGATTGTGTTTTAGACTAAAAGGGAATGCATTATAAGAAGAATCTTTACTTTGAAACTCTGTTCTTTACCTTTTTCACACTATGAAACAGCTTGTATTCACCCTAAACACTGTTTCAGGGCAAGAGATTGTGTTTTAGACTAAAAGGGAATGCATTATAAGAAGAATCTTTACTTTGAAACTCTGTTCTTTACCTTTTTCACTCTATGAAACAGCTTTGTATTCACCTTAAACACTGTTTCAGGGCAAGAGATTGTGTTTTAGACTAAAAGGGAAAGCATTATAAGAAGAATCTTTACTTTGAAACTCTGTTCTTCACCTTTTTCACACTATGAAACAGCTTTGTATTCACCTTAAACACAGTTTCAGGGCAAGAGATTGTGTTTTAGACTAAAAGGGAATGCATTATAAGAAGAATATCTACTTTGAAACTCTGTTCTTTACCTTTTTCACTCTATGAAACAGCTTTGTATTCACCTTAAACACTGTTTCAGGGCAAGAGATTGTGTTTTAGACTAAAAGGGAATGCATTATAAGAAGAATCTTTACTTTGAAACTCTGTTCTTTACCTTTTTCACACTATGAAACAGCTTTGTATTGAACTTAAACACTGTTTCAGGGCAAGAGATAGTGTTTTAGCCTAAAAGGTAATGCATTATAAGAAGAATCTGTACTTTGAAACTCTGTTCTTTACCTTTTTCACACTGTGAAACAGCTTTGTATTCGCCTTAAACACTGTTTCAGGGCAAGAGATAGTGTTTTAGACTAAAACGGAATGCATTATAAGAAGAATCTGTACTTTGAAACTCTGTTCTTTACCTTTTTCACACTGTGAAACAGCTTTGTATTCGCCTTAAACACTGTTTCAGGGCAAGAGATAGTGTTTTAGACTAAAACGGAATGCATTATAAGAAGAATCTTTACTTTGAAACTATGTTTCAAACTCTGAAGAAAACACATATTTCAAGTGAAACGAGTTTATACAGGGGTGAAACAAGTTGTTTGTAATATGACCAATTAAAGTAATTGCAACTCTGTTTGTACACCTCTAACCACAAAGAAACAGGGCTTCCATGCTTTGTAATCAGCTTATACACCGTTTCAGAGCAAGACATCTTGTTTTTAACCAAACTGAATAACTTACAATATCCTAAGAAAACACATATTTCAAGTGAAAAGAGTTTATCCAGGGGAGAACAAGTTGTTTTAACATGGTTCTAATGTGACCCTTGAAAGTAACTGCAACTCTGTTTTTACACCTCTAACCACAAGGAGGCAACGTTTCCACGCATTATAATTGGCTTATACATAGTTTCAGAGCAAGAAATATTGTATTTAACCAAATTGAATAGCTTAAATACTGTTTCAGGCAAGAGATTGTGTTTTAGACTAAAAGGGAATGCATTATAAGAAGAATCTTTACTTTGAAACTCTGTTCTTTACCTTTTTCACACTATGAAACAGCTTTGTATTCACCCTAAACACTGTTTCAGGGCAAGAGATTGTGTTTTAGACTAAAAGGGAATGCATTATAAGAAGAATCTTTACTTTGAAACTCTGTTCTTTACCTTTTTCACACTATGAAACAGCTTTGTATTCACCTTAAACACTGTTTCAGGGCAAGAGATTGTGTTTTAGACTAAAAGGGAATGCATTTTAAGAAGAATCTTTACTTTGAAACTCTGTTCTTTACCTTTTTCACACTATGAAACAGCTTTGTATTCACCTTCAACACTGTTTCAGGGCAAGAGATTGTGTTTTAGACTAAAAGGGAATGCATTATAAGAAGAATCTTTACTTTGAAACTCTGTTCTTTACCTTTTTCACACTATGAAACAGCTTGTATTCACCCTAAACACTGTTTCAGGGCAAGAGATTGTGTTTTAGACTAAAAGGGAATGCATTATAAGAAGAATCTTTACTTTGAAACTCTGTTCTTTACCTTTTTCACACTATGAAACAGCTTTGTATTCACCTTAAACACAGTTTCAGGGCAAGAGATTGTGTTTTAGACTAAAAGGGAAAGCATTATAAGAAGAATCTTTACTTTGTAACTCTGTTCTTCACCTTTTTCACACTATAAAACAGCTTTGTATTCACCTTAAACACAGTTTCAGGGCAAGAGATTGTGTTTTAGACTAAAAGGGAATGCATTATAAGAAGAATCTTTACTTTGAAACTCTGTTCTTTACCTTTTTCACACTATGAAACAGCTTTGTATTCACCTTAAACACTGTTTCAGGGCAAGAGATTGTGTTTTAGACTAAAAGGGAATGCATTTTAAGAAGAATCTTTACTTTGAAACTCTGTTCTTTACCTTTTTCACACTATGAAACAGCTTTGTATTCACCTTCAACACTGTTTCAGGGCAAGAGATTGTGTTTTAGACTAAAAGGGAATGCATTATAAGAAGAATCTTTACTTTGAAACTCTGTTCTTTACCTTTTTCACACTATGAAACAGCTTGTATTCACCCTAAACACTGTTTCAGGGCAAGAGATTGTGTTTTAGACTAAAAGGGAATGCATTATAAGAAGAATCTTTACTTTGAAACTCTGTTCTTTACCTTTTTCACTCTATGAAACAGCTTTGTATTCACCTTAAACACTGTTTCAGGGCAAGAGATTGTGTTTTAGACTAAAAGGGAAAGCATTATAAGAAGAATCTTTACTTTGAAACTCTGTTCTTCACCTTTTTCACACTATGAAACAGCTTTGTATTCACCTTAAACACAGTTTCAGGGCAAGAGATTGTGTTTTAGACTAAAAGGGAATGCATTATAAGAAGAATATCTACTCTGAAACTCTGTTCTTTACCTTTTTCACTCTATGAAACAGCTTTGTATTCACCTTAAACACTGTTTCAGGGCAAGAGATTGTGTTTTAGACTAAAAGGGAATGCATTATAAGAAGAATCTTTACTTTGAAACTCTGTTCTTTACCTTTTTCACACTATGAAACAGCTTTGTATTCACCTTAAACACTGTTTCAGGGCAAGAGATTGTGTTTTAGACTAAAAGGGAATGCATTATAAGAAGAATCTTTACTTTGAAACTCTGTTCTTTACCTTTTTCACACTATGAAACAGCTTTGTTTTCACCTTAAACACTGTTTCAGGGCAAGAGATTGTGTTTTAGACTAAAAGGGAAAGCATTATAAGAAGAATCTTTACTTTGAAACTCTGTTCTTCACCTTTTTCACACTATGAAACAGCTTTGTATTCACCTTAAACACAGTTTCAGGGCAAGAGATTGTGTTTTAGACTAAAAGGGAATGCATTATAAGAAGAATATCTACTTTGAAACTCTGTTCTTTACCTTTTTCACTCTATGAAACAGCTTTGTATTCACCTTAAACACTGTTTCAGGGCAAGAGATTGTGTTTTAGACTAAAAGGGAATGCATTATAAGAAGAATCTTTACTTTGAAACTCTGTTCTTTACCTTTTTCACACTATGAAACAGCTTGTATTCACCCTAAACACTGTTTCAGGGCAAGAGATTGTGTTTTAGACTAAAAGGGAATGCATTATAAGAAGAATCTTTACTTTGAAACTCTGTTCTTTACCTTTTTCACTCTATGAAACAGCTTTGTATTCACCTTAAACACTGTTTCAGGGCAAGAGATTGTGTTTTAGACTAAAAGGGAAAGCATTATAAGAAGAATCTTTACTTTGAAACTCTGTTCTTCACCTTTTTCACACTATGAAACAGCTTTGTATTCACCTTAAACACTGTTTCAGGGCAAGAGATTGTGTTTTAGACTAAAAGGGAATGCATTATAAGAAGAATCTTTACTTTGAAACTCTGTTCTTTACCTTTTTCACACTATGAAACAGCTTTGTATTCACCTTAAACACTGTTTCAGGGCAAGAGATTGTGTTTTAGACTAAAAGGGAATGCATTATAAGAAGAATCTTTACTTTGAAACTCTGTTCTTTACCTTTTTCACACTATGAAACAGCTTTGTATTCACCTTAAACACTGTTTCAGGGCAAGAGATTGTGTTTTAGACTAAAAGGGAAAGCATAATAAGAAGAATTTTTACTTTGAAACTCTGTTCTTCACCTTTTTCACACTATGAAACAGCTTTGTATTCACCTTAAACACAGTTTCAGGGCAAGAGATTGTGTTTTAGACTAAAAGGGAACGCATTATAAGAAGAATCTTTACTTTGAAACTCTGTTCTTTACCGTTTTCACACTATGAAACAGCTTTGTATTCACCCTAAACACTGTTTTAGGGCAAGAGATTGTTTTTTAGACTAAAAGGGAATGCATTATAAGAAGAATCTTTACTTTGAAACTCTGTTCTTTACCTTTTTCACACTATGAAACAGCTTTGTATTCACCTTAAACACTGTTTCAGGGCAAGAGATTGTGTTTTAGACTAAAAGGGAAAGCATTATAAGAAGAATCTTTACTTTGAAACTGTTCTTCACCTTTTTCACACTATGAAACAGCTTTGTATTCACCTTAAACACAGTTTCAGGGCAAGAGATTGTGTTTTAGACTAAAACGGAATGCATTATAAGAAGAATATCTACTTTGAAACTCTGTTCTTTACCTTTTTCACTCTATGAAACAGCTTTGTATTCACCTTAAACACTGTTTCAGGGCAAGAGATTGTGTTTTAGACTAAAAGGGAATGCATTATAAGAAGAATCTTTACTTTGAAACTCTGTTCTTTACCTTTTTCACACTATGAAACAGCTTGTATTCACCCTAAACACTGTTTCAGGGCAAGAGATTGTGTTTTAGACTAAAAGGGAATGCATTATAAGAAGAATCTTTACTTTGAAACTTTGTTCTTTACCTTTTTCACTCTATGAAACAGCTTTGTATTCACCTTAAACACTGTTTCAGGGCAAGAGATTGTGTTTTAGACTAAAAGGGAAAGCATTATAAGAAGAATCTTTACTTTGAAACTCTGTTCTTCACCTTTTTCACACTATGAAACAGCTTTGTATTCACCTTAGACTAAAAGGGAATGCATTATAAGAAGAATCTTTACTTTGAAACTCTGTTCTTTACCTTTTTCACACTATGAAACAGCTTTGTATTGAACTTAAACACTGTTTCAGGGCAAGAGATAGTGTTTTAGCCTAAAAGGTAATGCATTATAAGAAGAATCTGTACTTTGAAACTCTGTTCTTTACCTTTTTCACACTGTGAAACAGCTTTGTATTCGCCTTAAACACTGTTTCAGGGCAAGAGATAGTGTTTTAGACTAAAACGGAATGCATTATAAGAAGAATCTTTACTTTGAAACTATGTTTCAAACTCTGAAGAAAACACATATTTCAAGTGAAACGAGTTTATACAGGGGTGAAACAAGTTGTTTGTAATATGACCAATTAAAGTAATTGCAACTCTGTTTGTACACCTCTAACCACAAAGAAACAGGGCTTCCATGCTTTGTAATCAGCTTATACACCGTTTCAGAGCAAGACATCTTGTTTTTAACCAAACTGAATAACTTACAATATCCTAAGAAAACACATATTTCAAGTGAAAAGAGTTTATCCAGGGGAGAACAAGTTGTTTTAACATGGTTCTAATGTGACCCTTGAAAGTAACTGCAACTCTGTTTTTACACCTCTAACCACAAGGAGGCAACGTTTCCACGCATTATAATTGGCTTATACATAGTTTCAGAGCAAGAAATATTGTATTTAACCAAATTGAATAGCTTAAATACTGTTTCAGGCAAGAGATTGTGTTTTAGACTAAAAGGGAATGCATTATAAGAAGAATCTTTACTTTGAAACTCTGTTCTTTACCTTTTTCACACTATGAAACAGCTTTGTATTCACCCTAAACACTGTTTCAGGGCAAGAGATTGTGTTTTAGACTAAAAGGGAATGCATTATAAGAAGAATCTTTACTTTGAAACTCTGTTCTTTACCTTTTTCACACTATGAAACAGCTTTGTATTCACCTTAAACACAGTTTCAGGGCAAGAGATTGTGTTTTAGACTAAAAGGGAATGCATTATAAGAAGAATCTTTACTTTGTAACTCTGTTCTTCACCTTTTTCACACTATAAAACAGCTTTGTATTCACCTTAAACACAGTTTCAGGGCAAGAGATTGTGTTTTAGACTAAAAGGGAATGCATTATAAGAAATATCTTTACTTTGAAACTCTGTTCTTTACCTTTTTCACACTATGAAACAGCTTTGTATTCACCTTAAACACTGTTTCAGGGCAAGAGATTGTGTTTTAGACTAAAAGGGAATGCATTTTAAGAAGAATCTTTACTTTGAAACTCTGTTCTTTACCTTTTTCACACTATGAAACAGCTTTGTATTCACCTTCAACACTGTTTCAGGGCAAGAGATTGTGTTTTAGACTAAAAGGGAATGCATTATAAGAAGAATCTTTACTTTGAAACTCTGTTCTTTACCTTTTTCACACTATGAAACAGCTTGTATTCACCCTAAACACTGTTTCAGGGCAAGAGATTGTGTTTTAGACTAAAAGGGAATGCATTATAAGAAGAATCTTTACTTTGAAACTCTGTTCTTTACCTTTTTCACTCTATGAAACAGCTTTGTATTCACCTTAAACACTGTTTCAGGGCAAGAGATTGTGTTTTAGACTAAAAGGGAAAGCATTATAAGAAGAATCTTTACTTTGAAACTCTGTTCTTCACCTTTTTCACACTATGAAACAGCTTTGTATTCACCTTAAACACAGTTTCAGGGCAAGAGATTGTGTTTTAGACTAAAAGGGAATGCATTATAAGAAGAATATCTACTTTGAAACTCTGTTCTTTACCTTTTTCACTCTATGAAACAGCTTTGTATTCACCTTAAACACTGTTTCAGGGCAAGAGATTGTGTTTTAGACTAAAAGGGAATGCATTATAAGAAGAATCTTTACTTTGAAACTCTGTTCTTTACCTTTTTCACACTATGAAACAGCTTTGTATTCACCTTAAACACTGTTTCAGGGCAAGAGATTGTGTTTTAGACTAAAAGGGAATGCATTATAAGAAGAATCTTTACTTTGAAACTCTGTTCTTTACCTTTTTCACACTATGAAACAGCTTTGTATTCACCTTAAACACTGTTTCAGGGCAAGAGATTGTGTTTTAGACTAAAAGGGAAAGCATTATAAGAAGAATCTTTACTTTGAAACTCTGTTCTTCACCTTTTTCACACTATGAAACAGCTTTGTATTCACCTTAAACACAGTTTCAGGGCAAGAGATTGTGTTTTAGACTAAAAGGGAATGCATTATAAGAAGAATATCTACTTTGAAACTCTGTTCTTTACCTTTTTCACTCTATGAAACAGCTTTGTATTCACCTTAAACACTGTTTCAGGGCAAGAGATTGTGTTTTAGACTAAAAGGGAATGCATTATAAGAAGAATCTTTACTTTGAAACTCTGTTCTTTACCTTTTTCACACTATGAAACAGCTTTGTATTCACCTTAAACACTGTTTCAGGGCAAGAGATTGTGTTTTAGACTAAAAGGGAAAGCATTATAAGAAGAATCTTTACTTTGAAACTCTGTTCTTCACCTTTTTCACACTATGAAACAGCTTTGTATTCACCTTAAACACAGTTTCAGGGCAAGAGATTGTGTTTTAGACTAAAAGGGAATGCATTATAAGAAGAATCTTTACTTTGAAACTCTGTTCTTTACCTTTTTCACACTATGAAACAGCTTTGTATTCACCTTAAACACTGTTTCAGGGCAAGAGATTGTGTTTTAGACTAAAAGGGAAAGCATTATAAGAAGAATCTTTACTTTGAAACTCTGTTCTTCACCTTTTTCACACTATGAAACAGCTTTGTATTCACCTTAAACACAGTTTCAGGGCAAGAGATTGTGTTTTAGACTAAAAGGGAATGCATTATAAGAAGAATATCTACTTTGAAACTCTGTTCTTTACCTTTTTCACACTATGAAACAGCTTTGTATTCACCTTAAACACTGTTTCAGGGCAAGAGATTGTGTTTTAGACTAAAAGGGAAAGCATTATAAGAAGAATCTTTACTTTGAAACTCTGTTCTTCACCTTTTTCACACTATGAAACAGCTTTGTATTCACCTTAAACACAGTTTCAGGGCAAGAGATTGTGTTTTAGACTAAAAGGGAATGCATTATAAGAAGAATATCTACTTTGAAACTCTGTTCTTTACCTTTTTCACTCTATGAAACAGCTTTGTATTCACCTTAAACACTGTTTCAGGGCAAGAGATTGTGTTTTAGAATAAAACGGAATGCATTATAAGAAGAATCTTTACTTTGTAACTCTGTTCTTCACCTTTTTCACACTATGAAACAGCTTTGTATTCACCTTAAACACAGTTTCAGGGCAAGAGATTGTGTTTTAGACTAAAAGGGAATGCATTATAAGAAGAATATCTACTTTGAAACTCTGTTCTTTACCTTTTTCACTCTATGAAACAGCTTTGTATTCACCTTAAACACTGTTTCAGGGCAAGAGATTGTGTTTTAGACTAAAAGGGAATGCATTATAAGAAGAATCTTTACTTTGAAACTCTGTTCTTTACCTTTTTCACACTATGAAACAGCTTTGTATTCACCTTAAACACTGTTTCAGGGCAAGAGATTGTGTTTTAGACTAAAAGGGAATGCATTATAAGAAGAATCTTTACTTTGAAACTCTGTTCTTTACCTTTTTCACACTATGAAACAGCTTTGTATTCACCTTAAACACTGTTTCAGGGCAAGAGATTGTGTTTTAGACTAAAAGGGAATGCATTATAAGAAGAATCTTTACTTTGAAACTCTGTTCTTTACCTTTTTCACACTATGAAACAGCTTTGTATTCACCTTAAACACTGTTTCAGGGCAAGAGATTGTGTTTTAGACTAAAAGGGAATGCATTATAAGAAGAATCTTTACTTTGAAACTCTGTTCTTTACCTTTTTCACACTATGAAACAGCTTTGTATTCACCTTAAACACTGTTTCAGGGCAAGAGATTGTGTTTTAGACTAAAAGGGAAAGCATTATAAGAAGAATCTTTACTTTGAAACTCTGTTCTTCACCTTTTTCACACTATGAAACAGCTTTGTATTCACCTTAAACACAGTTTCAGGGCAAGAGATTGTGTTTTAGACTAAAAGGGAATGCATTATAAGAAGAATATCTACTTTGAAACTCTGTTCTTTACCTTTTTCACTCTATGAAACAGCTTTGTATTCACCTTAAACACTGTTTCAGGGCAAGAGATTGTGTTTTAGACTAAAAGGGAATGCATTATAAGAAGAATCTTTACTTTGAAACTCTGTTCTTTACCTTTTTCACACTATGAAACAGCTTTGTATTCACCTTAAACACTGTTTCAGGGCAAGAGATTGTGTTTTAGACTAAAAGGGAAAGCATTATAAGAAGAATCTTTACTTTGAAACTCTGTTCTTCACCTTTTTCACACTATGAAACAGCTTTGTATTCACCTTAAACACAGTTTCAGGGCAAGAGATTGTGTTTTAGACTAAAAGGGAATGCATTATAAGAAGAATCTTTACTTTGAAACTCTGTTCTTTACCTTTTTCACACTATGAAACAGCTTTGTATTCACCTTAAACACTGTTTCAGGGCAAGAGATTGTGTTTTAGACTAAAAGGGAAAGCATTATAAGAAGAATCTTTACTTTGAAACTCTGTTCTTCACCTTTTTCACACTATGAAACAGCTTTGTATTCACCTTAAACACAGTTTCAGGGCAAGAGATTGTGTTTTAGACTAAAAGGGAATGCATTATAAGAAGAATATCTACTTTGAAACTCTGTTCTTTACCTTTTTCACACTATGAAACAGCTTTGTATTCACCTTAAACACTGTTTCAGGGCAAGAGATTGTGTTTTAGACTAAAAGGGAAAGCATTATAAGAAGAATCTTTACTTTGAAACTCTGTTCTTCACCTTTTTCACACTATGAAACAGCTTTGTATTCACCTTAAACACAGTTTCAGGGCAAGAGATTGTGTTTTAGACTAAAAGGGAATGCATTATAAGAAGAATATCTACTTTGAAACTCTGTTCTTTACCTTTTTCACTCTATGAAACAGCTTTGTATTCACCTTAAACACTGTTTCAGGGCAAGAGATTGTGTTTTAGAATAAAACGGAATGCATTATAAGAAGAATCTTTACTTTGTAACTCTGTTCTTCACCTTTTTCACACTATAAAACAGCTTTGTATTCACCTTAAACACAGTTTCAGGGCAAGAGATTGTGTTTTAGACTAAAAGGGAATGCATTATAAGAAGAATATCTACTTTGAAACTCTGTTCTTTACCTTTTTCACTCTATGAAACAGCTTTGTATTCACCTTAAACACTGTTTCAGGGCAAGAGATTGTGTTTTAGACTAAAAGGGAATGCATTATAAGAAGAATCTTTACTTTGAAACTCTGTTCTTTACCTTTTTCACACTATGAAACAGCTTGTATTCACCCTAAACACTGTTTCAGGGCAAGAGATTGTGTTTTAGACTAAAAGGGAATGCATTATAAGAAGAATCTTTACTTTGAAACTCTGTTCTTTACCTTTTTCACTCTATGAAACAGCTTTGTATTCACCTTAAACACTGTTTCAGGGCAAGAGATTGTGTTTTAGACTAAAAGGGAAAGCATTATAAGAAGAATCTTTACTTTGAAACTCTGTTCTTCACCTTTTTCACACTATGAAACAGCTTTGTATTCACCTTAAACACAGTTTCAGGGCAAGAGATTGTGTTTTAGACTAAAAGGGAATGCATTATAAGAAGAATCTTTACTTTGTAACTCTGTTCTTCACCTTTTTCACACTATAAAACAGCTTTGTATTCACCTTAAACACAGTTTCAGGGCAAGAGATTGTGTTTTAGACTAAAAGGGAATGCATTATAAGAAATATCTTTACTTTGAAACTCTCTTCTTTACCTTTTTCACACTATGAAACAGCTTTGTATTCACCTTAAACACTGTTTCAGGGCAAGAGATTGTGTTTTAGACTAAAAGGGAATGCATTTTAAGAAGAATCTTTACTTTGAAACTCTGTTCTTTACCTTTTTCACACTATGAAACAGCTTTGTATTCACCTTCAACACTGTTTCAGGGCAAGAGATTGTGTTTTAGACTAAAAGGGAATGCATTATAAGAAGAATCTTTACTTTGAAACTCTGTTCTTTACCTTTTTCACACTATGAAACAGCTTGTATTCACCCTAAACACTGTTTCAGGGCAAGAGATTGTGTTTTAGACTAAAAGGGAATGCATTATAAGAAGAATCTTTACTTTGAAACTCTGTTCTTTACCTTTTTCACTCTATGAAACAGCTTTGTATTCACCTTAAACACTGTTTCAGGGCAAGAGATTGTGTTTTAGACTAAAAGGGAAAGCATTATAAGAAGAATCTTTACTTTGAAACTCTGTTCTTCACCTTTTTCACACTATGAAACAGCTTTGTATTCACCTTAAACACAGTTTCAGGGCAAGAGATTGTGTTTTAGACTAAAAGGGAATGCATTATAAGAAGAATATCTACTTTGAAACTCTGTTCTTTACCTTTTTCACTCTATGAAACAGCTTTGTATTCACCTTAAACACTGTTTCAGGGCAAGAGATTGTGTTTTAGACTAAAAGGGAATGCATTATAAGAAGAATCTTTACTTTGAAACTCTGTTCTTTACCTTTTTCACACTATGAAACAGCTTTGTATTCACCTTAAACACTGTTTCAGGGCAAGAGATTGTGTTTTAGACTAAAAGGGAATGCATTATAAGAAGAATCTTTAGTTTGAAACTCTGTTCTTTACCTTTTTCACACTATGAAACAGCTTTGTATTCACCTTAAACACTGTTTCAGGGCAAGAGATTGTGTTTTAGACTAAAAGGGAAAGCATTATAAGAAGAATCTTTACTTTGAAACTCTGTTCTTCACCTTTTTCACACTATGAAACAGCTTTGTATTCACCTTAAACACAGTTTCAGGGCAAGAGATTGTGTTTTAGACTAAAAGGGAATGCATTATAAGAAGAATATCTACTTTGAAACTCTGTTCTTTACCTTTTTCACTCTATGAAACAGCTTTGTATTCACCTTAAACACTGTTTCAGGGCAAGAGATTGTGTTTTAGACTAAAAGGGAATGCATTATAAGAAGAATCTTTACTTTGAAACTCTGTTCTTTACCTTTTTCACACTATGAAACAGCTTTGTATTCACCTTAAACACTGTTTCAGGGCAAGAGATTGTGTTTTAGACTAAAAGGGAAAGCATTATAAGAAGAATCTTTACTTTGAAACTCTGTTCTTCACCTTTTTCACACTATGAAACAGCTTTGTATTCACCTTAAACACAGTTTCAGGGCAAGAGATTGTGTTTTAGACTAAAAGGGAATGCATTATAAGAAGAATCTTTACTTTGAAACTCTGTTCTTTACCTTTTTCACACTATGAAACAGCTTTGTATTCACCTTAAACACTGTTTCAGGGCAAGAGATTGTGTTTTAGACTAAAAGGGAAAGCATTATAAGAAGAATCTTTACTTTGAAACTCTGTTCTTCACCTTTTTCACACTATGAAACAGCTTTGTATTCACCTTAAACACAGTTTCAGGGCAAGAGATTGTGTTTTAGACTAAAAGGGAATGCATTATAAGAAGAATATCTACTTTGAAACTCTGTTCTTTACCTTTTTCACACTATGAAACAGCTTTGTATTCACCTTAAACACTGTTTCAGGGCAAGAGATTGTGTTTTAGACTAAAAGGGAAAGCATTATAAGAAGAATCTTTACTTTGAAACTCTGTTCTTCACCTTTTTCACACTATGAAACAGCTTTGTATTCACCTTAAACACAGTTTCAGGGCAAGAGATTGTGTTTTAGACTAAAAGGGAATGCATTATAAGAAGAATATCTACTTTGAAACTCTGTTCTTTACCTTTTTCACTCTATGAAACAGCTTTGTATTCACCTTAAACACTGTTTCAGGGCAAGAGATTGTGTTTTAGAATAAAACGGAATGCATTATAAGAAGAATCTTTACTTTGTAACTCTGTTCTTCACCTTTTTCACACTATAAAACAGCTTTGTATTCACCTTAAACACAGTTTCAGGGCAAGAGATTGTGTTTTAGACTAAAAGGGAATGCATTATAAGAAGAATATCTACTTTGAAACTCTGTTCTTTACCTTTTTCACTCTATGAAACAGCTTTGTATTCACCTTAAACACTGTTTCAGGGCAAGAGATTGTGTTTTAGACTAAAAGGGAATGCATTATAAGAAGAATCTTTACTTTGAAACTCTGTTCTTTACCTTTTTCACACTATGAAACAGCTTGTATTCACCCTAAACACTGTTTCAGGGCAAGAGATTGTGTTTTAGACTAAAAGGGAATGCATTATAAGAAGAATCTTTACTTTGAAACTCTGTTCTTTACCTTTTTCACTCTATGAAACAGCTTTGTATTCACCTTAAACACTGTTTCAGGGCAAGAGATTGTGTTTTAGACTAAAAGGGAAAGCATTATAAGAAGAATCTTTACTTTGAAACTCTGTTCTTCACCTTTTTCACACTATGAAACAGCTTTGTATTCACCTTAAACACAGTTTCAGGGCAAGAGATTGTGTTTTAGACTAAAAGGGAATGCATTATAAGAAGAATATCTACTTTGAAACTCTGTTCTTTACCTTTTTCACTCTATGAAACAGCTTTGTATTCACCTTAAACACTGTTTCAGGGCAAGAGATTGTGTTTTAGACTAAAAGGGAATGCATTATAAGAAGAATCTTTACTTTGAAACTCTCTTCTTTACCTTTTTCACACTATGAAACAGCTTTGTATTGAACTTAAACACTGTTTCAGGGCAAGAGATAGTGTTTTAGCCTAAAAGGTAATGCATTATAAGAAGAATCTGTACTTTGAAACTCTGTTCTTTACCTTTTTCACACTGTGAAACAGCTTTGTATTCGCCTTAAACACTGTTTCAGGGCAAGAGATAGTGTTTTAGACTAAAACGGAATGCATTATAAGAAGAATCTTTACTTTGAAACTATGTTTCAAACTCTGAAGAAAACACATATTTCAAGTGAAACGAGTTTATACAGGGGTGAAACAAGTTGTTTGTAATATGACCAATTAAAGTAATTGCAACTCTGTTTGTACACCTCTAACCACAAAGAAACAGGGCTTCCATGCTTTGTAATCAGCTTATACACCGTTTCAGAGCAAGACATCTTGTTTTTAACAAAACTGAATAACTTACAATATCCTAAGAAAACACATATTTCAAGTGAAAAGAGTTTATCCAAGGGAGAACAAGTTGTTTTAACATGGTTCTAATGTGACCCTTGAAAGTAACTGCAACTCTGTTTTTACACCTCTAACCACAAGGAGGCAACGTTTCCACGCATTATAATTGGCTTATACATAGTTTCAGAGCAAGAAATATTGTATTTAACCAAATTGAATAGCTTAAATACTGTTTCAGGCAAGAGATTGTGTTTTAGACTAAAAGGGAATGCATTATAAGAAGAATCTTTACTTTGAAACTCTGTTCTTTACCTTTTTCACACTATGAAACAGCTTTGTATTCACCCTAAACACTGTTTCAGGGCAAGAGATTGTGTTTTAGACTAAAAGGGAATGCATTATAAGAAGAATCTTTACTTTGAAACTCTGTTCTTTACCTTTTTCACACTATGAAACAGCTTTGTATTCACCTTAAACACTGTTTCAGGGCAAGAGATTGTGTTTTAGACTAAAAGGGAATGCATTTTAAGAAGAATCTTTACTTTGAAACTCTGTTCTTTACCTTTTTCACACTATGAAACAGCTTTGTATTCACCTTCAACACTGTTTCAGGGCAAGAGATTGTGTTTTAGACTAAAAGGGAATGCATTATAAGAAGAATCTTTACTTTGAAACTCTGTTCTTTACCTTTTTCACACTATGAAACAGCTTGTATTCACCCTAAACACTGTTTCAGGGCAAGAGATTGTGTTTTAGACTAAAAGGGAATGCATTATAAGAAGAATCTTTACTTTGAAACTCTGTTCTTTACCTTTTTCACTCTATGAAACAGCTTTGTATTCACCTTAAACACTGTTTCAGGGCAAGAGATTGTGTTTTAGACTAAAAGGGAATGCATTATAAGAAGAATATCTACTTTGAAACTCTGTTCTTTACCTTTTTCACTCTATGAAACAGCTTTGTATTCACCTTAAACACTGTTTCAGGGCAAGAGATTGTGTTTTAGACTAAAACGGAATGCATTATAAGAAGAATCTTTACTTTGTAACTCTGTTCTTCACCTTTTTCACACTATAAAACAGCTTTGTATTCACCTTAAACACAGTTTCAGGGCAAGAGATTGTGTTTTAGACTAAAAGGGAATGCATTATAAGAAGAATCTTTACTTTGAAACTCTGTTCTTTACCTTTTTCACACTATGAAACAGCTTTGTATTCACCTTAAACACTGTTTCAGGGCAAGAGATTGTGTTTTAGACTAAAAGGGAATGCATTATAAGAAGAATCTTTACTTTGAAACTCTGTTCTTTACCTTTTTCACACTATGAAACAGCTTTGTATTCACCTTAAACACTGTTTCAGGGCAAGAGATTGTGTTTTAGACTAAAAGGGAATGCATTATAAGAAGAATCTTTACTTTGAAACTCTGTTCTTTACCTTTTTCACACTATGAAACAGCTTTGTATTCACCTTAAACACTGTTTTAGGGCAAGAGATTGTGTTTTAGACTAAAAGGGAAAGCATTATAAGAAGAATCTTTACTTTGAAACTCTGTTCTTCACCTTTTTCACACTATGAAACAGCTTTGTATTCACCTTAAACACAGTTTCAGGGCAAGAGATTGTGTTTTAGACTAAAAGGGAATGCATTATAAGAAGAATCTTTACTTTGAAACTCTGTTCTTTACCTTTTTCACACTATGAAACAGCTTTGTATTCACCTTAAACACTGTTTCAGGGCAAGAGATTGTGTTTTAGACTAAAAGGGAATGCATTATAAGAAGAATCTTTACTTTGAAACTCTGTTCTTTACCTTTTTCACACTATGAAACAGCTTTGTATTCACCTTAAACACTGTTTCAGGGCAAGAGATTGTGTTTTAGACTAAAAGGGAATGCATTATAAGAAGAATCTTTACTTTGAAACTCTGTTCTTTACCTTTTTCACACTATGAAACAGCTTTGTATTCACCCTAAACACTGTTTTAGGGCAAGAGATTGTGTTTTAGACTAAAAGGGAATGCATTATAAGAAGAATCTTTACTTTGTAACTCTGTTCTTCACCTTTTTCACACTATAAAACAGCTTTGTATTCGCCTTAAACACTGTTTCAGGGCAAGAGATAGTGTTTTAGACTAAAACGGAATGCATTATAAGAAGAATCTTTACTTTGAAACTATGTTTCAAACTCTGAAGAAAACACATATTTCAAGTGAAACGAGTTTATACAGGGGTGAAACAAGTTGTTTGTAATATGACCAATTAAAGTAATTGCAACTCTGTTTGTACACCTCTAACCACAAAGAAACAGGGCTTCCATGCTTTGTAATCAGCTTATACACCGTTTCAGAGCAAGACATCTTGTTTTTAACCAAACTGAATAACTTACAATATCCTAAGAAAACACATATTTCAAGTGAAAAGAGTTTATCCAGGGGAGAACAAGTTGTTTTAACATGGTTCTAATGTGACCCTTGAAAGTAACTGCAACTCTGTTTTTACACCTCTAACCACAAGGAGGCAACGTTTCCACGCATTATAATTGGCTTATACATAGTTTCAGAGCAAGAAATATTGTATTTAACCAAATTGAATAGCTTAAACACTGTTTCAGGCAAGAGATTGTGTTTTAGACTAAAAGGGAATGCATTATAAGAAGAATCTTTACTTTGAAACTCTGTTCTTTACCTTTTTCACACTATGAAACAGCTTTGTATTCACCTTCAACACTGTTTCAGGGCAAGAGATTGTGTTTTAGACTAAAAGGGAATGCATTATAAGAAGAATCTTTACTTTGAAACTCTGTTCTTTACCTTTTTCACTCTATGAAACAGCTTTGTATTCACCTTAAACACAGTTTCAGGGCAAGAGATTGTGTTTTAGACTAAAAGGGAATGCATTATAAGAAGAATATCTACTTTGAAACTCTGTTCTTTACCTTTTTCACTCTATGAAACAGCTTTGTATTCACCTTAAACACTGTTTCAGGGCAAGAGATTGTGTTTTAGACTAAAAGGGAATGCATTATAAGAAGAATCTTTACCTTTTTCACACTATGAAACAGCTTTGTATTGAACTTAAACACTGTTTCAGGGCAAGAGATAGTGTTTTAGCCTAAAAGGTAATGCATTATAAGAAGAATCTGTACTTTGAAACTCTGTTCTTTACCTTTTTCACACTGTGAAACAGCTTTGTATTCGCCTTAAACACTGTTTCAGGGCAAGAGATAGTGTTTTAGCCTAAAAGGTAATGCATTATAAGAAGAATCTGTACTTTGAAACTCTGTTCTTTACCTTTTTCACACTGTGAAACAGCTTTGTATTCGCCTTAAACACTGTTTCAGGGCAAGAGATAGTGTTTTAGACTAAAACGGAATGCATTATAAGAAGAATCTTTACTTTGAAACTATGTTTCAAACTCTGAAGAAAACACATATTTCAAGTGAAACGAGTTTATACAGGGGTGAAACAAGTTGTTTGTAATATGACCAATTAATGTAATTGCAACTCTGTTTGTACACCTCTAACCACAAAGAAACAGGGCTTCCATGCTTTGTAATCAGCTTATACACCGTTTCAGAGCAAGACATCTTGTTTTTAACCAAACTGAATAACTTACAATATCCTAAGAAAACACATATTTCAAGTGAAAAGAGTTTATCCAGGGGAGAACAAGTTGTTTTAACATGGTTCTAATGTGACCCTTGAAAGTAACTGCAACTCTGTTTTTACACCTCTAACCACAAGGAGGCAACGTTTCCACGCATTATAATTGGCTTATACATAGTTTCAGAGCAAGAAATATTGTATTTAACCAAATTGAATAGCTTAAACACTGTTTCAGGCAAGAGATTGTGTTTTAGACTAAAAGGGAATGCATTATAAGAAGAATCTTTACTTTGAAACTCTGTTCTTTACCTTTTTCACACTATGAAACAGCTTTGTATTCACCTTAAACACAGTTTCAGGGCAAGAGATTGTGTTTTAGACTAAAAGGGAATGCATTATAAGAAGAATCTTTACTTTGTAACTCTGTTCTTCACCTTTTTCACACTATAAAACAGCTTTGTATTCACCTTAAACACAGTTTCAGGGCAAGAGATTGTGTTTTAGACTAAAAGGGAATGCATTATAAGAAGAATCTTTACTTTGAAACTATGTTTCAAACTCTGAAGAAAACACATATTGCAAGTGAAACGAGTTTATACAGGGGTGAAACAAGTTGTTTGTAATATGACCAATTAAAGTAATTGCAACTCTGTTTGTACACCTCTAACCACAAAGAAACAGGGCTTCCATGCTTTGTAATCAGCTTATACACCGTTTCAGAGTAAGACATCTTGTTTTTAACCAAACTGAATAACTTACAATATCCTAAGAAAACACATATTTCAAGTGAAAAGAGTTTATCCAGGGGAGAACAAGTTGTTTTAACATGGTTCTAATGTGACCCTTGAAAGTAACTGCAACTCTGTTTTTACACCTCTAACCACAAGGAGGCAACGTTTCCACGCATTATAATTGGCTTAAACATAGTTTCAGAGCAAGAAATATTGTATTTAACCAAATTGAATAGCTTAAACACTGTTTCAGGGCAAGAGATTGTGTTTTAGACTAAAAGGGAATGCATTATAAGAAGAATCTTTACTTTGAAACTCTGTTCTTTACCTTTTTCACACTATGAAACAGCTTTGTATTCACCTTCAACACTGTTTCAGGGCAAGAGATTGTGTTTTAGACTAAAAGGGAATGCATTATAAGAAGAATCTTTACTTTGAAACTCTGTTCTTTACCTTTTTCACTCTATGAAACAGCTTTGTATTCACCTTAAACACAGTTTCAGGGCAAGAGATTGTGTTTTAGACTAAAAGGGAATGCATTATAAGAAGAATATCTACTTTGAAACTCTGTTCTTTACCTTTTTCACTCTATGAAACAGCTTTGTATTCACCTTAAACACTGTTTCAGGGCAAGAGATTGTGTTTTAGACTAAAAGGGAATGCATTATAAGAAGAATCTTTACCTTTTTCACACTATGAAACAGCTTTGTATTGAACTTAAACACTGTTTCAGGGCAAGAGATAGTGTTTTAGCCTAAAAGGTAATGCATTATAAGAAGAATCTGTACTTTGAAACTCTGTTCTTTACCTTTTTCACACTGTGAAACAGCTTTGTATTCGCCTTAAACACTGTTTCAGGGCAAGAGATAGTGTTTTAGCCTAAAAGGTAATGCATTATAAGAAGAATCTGTACTTTGAAACTCTGTTCTTTACCTTTTTCACACTGTGAAACAGCTTTGTATTCGCCTTAAACACTGTTTCAGGGCAAGAGATAGTGTTTTAGACTAAAACGGAATGCATTATAAGAAGAATCTTTACTTTGAAACTATGTTTCAAACTCTGAAGAAAACACATATTTCAAGTGAAACGAGTTTATACAGGGGTGAAACAAGTTGTTTGTAATATGACCAATTAACGTAATTGCAACTCTGTTTGTACACCTCTAACCACAAAGAAACAGGGCTTCCATGCTTTGTAATCAGCTTATACACCGTTTCAGAGCAAGACATCTTGTTTTTAACCAAACTGAATAACTTACAATATCCTAAGAAAACACATATTTCAAGTGAAAAGAGTTTATCCAGGGGAGAACAAGTTGTTTTAACATGGTTCTAATGTGACCCTTGAAAGTAACTGCAACTCTGTTTTTACACCTCTAACCACAAGGAGGCAACGTTTCCACGCATTATAATTGGCTTATACATAGTTTCAGAGCAAGAAATATTGTATTTAACCAAATTGAATAGCTTAAACACTGTTTCAGGCAAGAGATTGTGTTTTAGACTAAAAGGGAATGCATTATAAGAAGAATCTTTACTTTGAAACTCTGTTCTTTACCTTTTTCACACTATGAAACAGCTTTGTATTCACCTTAAACACTGTTTCAGGGCAAGAGATTGTGTTTTAGACTAAAAGGGAATGCATTATAAGAAGAATCTTTACTTTGTAACTCTGTTCTTCACCTTTTTCACACTATAAAACAGCTTTGTATTCACCTTAAACACAGTTTCAGGGCAAGAGATTGTGTTTTAGACTAAAAGGGAATGCATTATAAGAAGAATCTTTACTTTGAAACTATGTTTCAAACTCTGAAGAAAACACATATTGCAAGTGAAACGAGTTTATACAGGGGTGAAACAAGTTGTTTGTAATATGACCAATTAAAGTAATTGCAACTCTGTTTGTACACCTCTAACCACAAAGAAACAGGGCTTCCATGCTTTGTAATCAGCTTATACACCGTTTCAGAGTAAGACATCTTGTTTTTAACCAAACTGAATAACTTACAATATCCTAAGAAAACACATATTTCAAGTGAAAAGAGTTTATCCAGGGGAGAACAAGTTGTTTTAACATGGTTCTAATGTGACCCTTGAAAGTAACTGCAACTCTGTTTTTACACCTCTAACCACAAGGAGGCAACGTTTCCACGCATTATAATTGGCTTAAACATAGTTTCAGAGCAAGAAATATTGTATTTAACCAAATTGAATAGCTTAAACACTGTTTCAGGGCAAGAGATTGTGTTTTAGACTAAAAGGGAATGCATTATAAGAAGAATCTTTACTTTGAAACTCTGTTCTTTACCTTTTTCACTCTATGAAACAGCTTTGTATTCACCTTAAACACTGTTTCAGGGCAAGAGATTGTGTTTTAGACTAAAAGGGAAAGCATTATAAGAAGAATCTTTACTTTGAAACTCTGTTCTTCACCTTTTTCACACTATGAAACAGCTTTGTATTCACCTTAAACACAGTTTCAGGGCAAGAGATTGTGTTTTAGACTAAAAGGGAATGCATTATAAGAAGAATATCTACTTTGAAACTCTGTTCTTTACCTTTTTCACTCTATGAAACAGCTTTGTATTCACCTTAAACACTGTTTCAGGGCAAGAGATTGTGTTTTAGACTAAAAGGGAATGCATTATAAGAAGAATATCTACTTTGAAACTCTGTTCTTTACCTTTTTCACTCTATGAAACAGCTTTGTATTCACCTTAAACACTGTTTCAGGGCAAGAGATTGTGTTTTAGACTAAAAGGGAATGCATTATAAGAAGAATCTTTACTTTGAAACTCTGTTCTTTACCTTTTTCACTCTATGAAACAGCTTTGTATTCACCTTAAACACTGTTTCAGGGCAAGAGATTGTGTTTTAGACTAAAAGGGAAAGCATTATAAGAAGAATCTTTACTTTGAAACTCTGTTCTTCACCTTTTTCACACTATGAAACAGCTTTGTATTCACCTTAAACACAGTTTCAGGGCAAGAGATTGTGTTTTAGACTAAAAGGGAATGCATTATAAGAAGAATATCTACTTTGAAACTCTGTTCTTTACCTTTTTCACTCTATGAAACAGCTTTGTATTCACCTTAAACACTGTTTCAGGGCAAGAGATTGTGTTTTAGACTAAAAGGGAAAGCATTATAAGAAGAATCTTTACTTTGAAACTCTGTTCTTCACCTTTTTCACACTATGAAACAGCTTTGTATTCACCTTAAACACAGTTTCAGGGCAAGAGATTGTGTTTTAGACTAAAAGGGAATGCATTATAAGAAGAATATCTACTTTGAAACTCTGTTCTTTACCTTTTTCACTCTATGAAACAGCTTTGTATTCACCTTAAACACTGTTTCAGGGCAAGAGATTGTGTTTTAGACTAAAAGGGAATGCATTATAAGAAGAATCTTTACTTTGAAACTCTGTTCTTTACCTTTTTCACACTATGAAACAGCTTTGTATTCACCTTAAACACTGTTTCAGGGCAAGAGATTGTGTTTTAGACTAAAAGGGAATGCATTATAAGAAGAATCTTTACTTTGAAACTCTGTTCTTTACCTTTTTCACACTATGAAACAGCTTTGTATTCACCTTAAACACTGTTTCAGGGCAAGAGATTGTGTTTTAGACTAAAAGGGAATGCATTATAAGAAGAATCTTTACTTTGAAACTCTGTTCTTTACCTTTTTCACACTATGAAACAGCTTTGTATTCACCCTAAACACTGTTTTAGGGCAAGAGATTGTGTTTTAGACTAAAAGGGAAAGCATTATAAGAAGAATCTTTACTTTGAAACTCTGTTCTTCACCTTTTTCACACTATGAAACAGCTTTGTATTCACCTTAAACACAGTTTCAGGGCAAGAGATTGTGTTTTAGACTAAAAGGGAATGCATTATAAGAAGAATCTTTACTTTGAAACTCTGTTCTTTACCTTTTTCACACTATGAAACAGCTTTGTATTCACCTTAAACACTGTTTCAGGGCAAGAGATTGTGTTTTAGAATAAAAGGGAATGCATTATAAGAAGAATCTTTACTTTGAAACTCTGTTCTTTACCTTTTTCAAACTATGAAACAGCTTTGTATTCACCTTAAACACTGTTTCAGGGCAAGAGATTGTGTTTTAGACTAAAAGGGAATGCATTATAAGAAGAATCTTTACTTTGAAACTCTGTTCTTTACCTTTTTCACACTATGAAACAGCTTTGTATTCACCCTAAACACTGTTTTAGGGCAAGAGATTGTGTTTTAGACTAAAAGGGAATGCATTATAAGAAGAATCTTTACTTTGTAACTCTGTTCTTCACCTTTTTCACACTATAAAACAGCTTTGTATTCGCCTTAAACACTGTTTCAGGGCAAGAGATAGTGTTTTAGACTAAAACAGAATGCATTATAAGAAGAATCTTTACTTTGAAACTATGTTTCAAACTCTGAAGAAAACACATATTTCAAGTGAAACGAGTTTATACAGGGGTGAAACAAGTTGTTTGTAATATGACCAATTAAAGTAATTGCAACTCTGTTTGTACACCTCTAACCACAAAGAAACAGGGCTTCCATGCTTTGTAATCAGCTTATACACCGTTTCAGAGCAAGACATCTTGTTTTTAACCAAACTGAATAACTTACAATATCCTAAGAAAACACATATTTCAAGTGAAAAGAGTTTATCCAGGGGAGAACAAGTTGTTTTAACATGGTTCTAATGTGACCCTTGAAAGTAACTGCAACTCTGTTTTTACACCTCTAACCACAAGGAGGCAACGTTTCCACGCATTATAATTGGCTTATACATAGTTTCAGAGCAAGAAATATTGTATTTAACCAAATTGAATAGCTTAAACACTGTTTCAGGCAAGAGATTGTGTTTTAGACTAAAAGGGAATGCATTATAAGAAGAATCTTTACTTTGAAACTCTGTTCTTTACCTTTTTCACACTATGAAACAGCTTGTATTCACCCTAAACACTGTTTCAGGGCAAGAGATTGTGTTTTAGACTAAAAGGGAATGCATTATAAGAAGAATCTTTACTTTGTAACTCTGTTCTTCACCTTTTTCACACTATAAAACAGCTTTGTATTCACCTTAAACACAGTTTCAGGGCAAGAGATTGTGTTTTAGACTAAAAGGGAATGCATTATAAGAAATATCTTTACTTTGAAACTCTGTTCTTTACCTTTTTCACACTATGAAACAGCTTTGTATTCACCTTAAACACTGTTTCAGGGCAAGAGATTGTGTTTTAGACTAAAAGGGAATGCATTTTAAGAAGAATCTTTACTTTGAAACTCTGTTCTTTACCTTTTTCACACTATGAAACAGCTTTGTATTCACCTTCAACACTGTTTCAGGGCAAGAGATTGTGTTTTAGACTAAAAGGGAATGCATTATAAGAAGAATCTTTACTTTGAAACTCTGTTCTTTACCTTTTTCACACTATGAAACAGCTTGTATTCACCCTAAACACTGTTTCAGGGCAAGAGATTGTGTTTTAGACTAAAAGGGAATGCATTATAAGAAGAATCTTTACTTTGAAACTCTGTTCTTTACCTTTTTCACTCTATGAAACAGCTTTGTATTCACCTTAAACACTGTTTCAGGGCAAGAGATTGTGTTTTAGACTAAAAGGGAAAGCATTATAAGAAGAATCTTTACTTTGAAACTCTGTTCTTCACCTTTTTCACACTATGAAACAGCTTTGTATTCACCTTAAACACAGTTTCAGGGCAAGAGATTGTGTTTTAGACTAAAAGGGAATGCATTATAAGAAGAATATCTACTTTGAAACTCTGTTCTTTACCTTTTTCACTCTATGAAACAGCTTTGTATTCACCTTAAACACTGTTTCAGGGCAAGAGATTGTGTTTTAGACTAAAAGGGAATGCATTATAAGAAGAATCTTTACTTTGAAACTCTGTTCTTTACCTTTTTCACACTATGAAACAGCTTTGTATTCACCTTAAACACTGTTTCAGGGCAAGAGATTGTGTTTTAGACTAAAAGGGAATGCATTATAAGAAGAATATCTACTTTGAAACTCTGTTCTTTACCTTTTTCACTCTATGAAACAGCTTTGTATTCACCTTAAACACTGTTTCAGGGCAAGAGATTGTGTTTTAGACTAAAAGGGAATGCATTATAAGAAGAATCTTTACTTTGAAACTCTGTTCTTTACCTTTTTCACACTATGAAACAGCTTTGTATTCACCTTAAACACTGTTTCAGGGCAAGAGATTGTTTTAGACTAAAAGGGAAAGCATTATTAGAAGAATCTTTACTTTGAAACTCTGTTCTTCACCTTTTTCACACTATGAAACAGCTTTGTATTCACCTTAAACACAGTTTCAGGGCAAGAGATTGTGTTTTAGACTAAAAGGGAATGCATTATAAGAAGAATCTTTACTTTGAAACTCTGTTCTTTACCTTTTTCACACTATGAAACAGCTTTGTATTCACCTTAAACACTGTTTCAGGGCAAGAGATTGTGTTTTAGACTAAAAGGGAAAGCATTATAAGAAGAATCTTTACTTTGAAACTCTGTTCTTCACCTTTTTCACACTATGAAACAGCTTTGTATTCACCTTAAACACAGTTTCAGGGCAAGAGATTGTGTTTTAGACTAAAAGGGAATGCATTATAAGAAGAATATCTACTTTGAAACTCTGTTCTTTACCTTTTTCACACTATGAAACAGCTTTGTATTCACCTTAAACACTGTTTCAGGGCAAGAGATTGTGTTTTAGACTAAAAGGGAAAGCATTATAAGAAGAATCTTTACTTTGAAACTCTGTTCTTCACCTTTTTCACACTATGAAACAGCTTTGTATTCACCTTAAACACAGTTTCAGGGCAAGAGATTGTGTTTTAGACTAAAAGGGAATGCATTATAAGAAGAATATCTACTTTGAAACTCTGTTCTTTACCTTTTTCACTCTATGAAACAGCTTTGTATTCACCTTAAACACTGTTTCAGGGCAAGAGATTGTGTTTTAGACTAAAACGGAATGCATTATAAGAAGAATCTTTACTTTGTAACTCTGTTCTTCACCTTTTTCACACTATAAAACAGCTTTGTATTCACCTTAAACACAGTTTCAGGGCAAGAGATTGTGTTTTAGACTAAAAGGGAATGCATTATAAGAAGAATATCTACTTTGAAACTCTGTTCTTTACCTTTTTCACTCTATGAAACAGCTTTGTATTCACCTTAAACACTGTTTCAGGGCAAGAGATTGTGTTTTAGACTAAAAGGGAATGCATTATAAGAAGAATCTTTACTTTGAAACTCTGTTCTTTACCTTTTTCACACTATGAAACAGCTTGTATTCACCCTAAACACTGTTTCAGGGCAAGAGATTGTGTTTTAGACTAAAAGGGAATGCATTATAAGAAGAATCTTTACTTTGAAACTCTGTTCTTTACCTTTTTCACTCTATGAAACAGCTTTGTATTCACCTTAAACACTGTTTCAGGGCAAGAGATTGTGTTTTAGACTAAAAGGGAAAGCATTATAAGAAGAATCTTTACTTTGAAACTCTGTTCTTTACCTTTTTCACACTATGAAACAGCTTTGTATTGAACTTAAACACTGTTTCAGGGCAAGAGATAGTGTTTTAGCCTAAAAGGTAATGCATTATAAGAAGAATCTGTACTTTGAAACTCTGTTCTTTACCTTTTTCACACTGTGAAACAGCTTTGTATTCGCCTTAAACACTGTTTCAGGGCAAGAGATAGTGTTTTAGACTAAAACGGAATGCATTATAAGAAGAATCTTTACTTTGAAACTATGTTTCAAACTCTGAAGAAAACACATATTTCAAGTGAAACGAGTTTATACAGGGGTGAAACAAGTTGTTTGTAATATGACCAATTAAAGTAATTGCAACTCTGTTTGTACACCTCTAACCACAAAGAAACAGGGCTTCCATGCTTTGTAATCAGCTTATACACCGTTTCAGAGCAAGACATCTTGTTTTTAACCAAACTGAATAACTTACAATATCCTAAGAAAACACATATTTCAAGTGAAAAGAGTTTATCCAGGGGAGAACAAGTTGTTTTAACATGGTTCTAATGTGACCCTTGAAAGTAACTGCAACTCTGTTTTTACACCTCTAACCACAAGGAGGCAACGTTTCCACGCATTATAATTGGCTTATACATAGTTTCAGAGCAAGAAATATTGTATTTAACCAAATTGAATAGCTTAAATACTGTTTCAGGCAAGAGATTGTGTTTTAGACTAAAAGGGAATGCATTATAAGAAGAATCTTTACTTTGAAACTCTGTTCTTTACCTTTTTCACACTATGAAACAGCTTTGTATTCACCCTAAACACTGTTTCAGGGCAAGAGATTGTGTTTTAGACTAAAAGGGAATGCATTATAAGAAGAATCTTTACTTTGAAACTCTGTTCTTTACCTTTTTCACACTATGAAACAGCTTTGTATTCACCTTAAACACTGTTTCAGGGCAAGAGATTGTGTTTTAGACTAAAAGGGAATGCATTTTAAGAAGAATCTTTACTTTGAAACTCTGTTCTTTACCTTTTTCACACTATGAAACAGCTTTGTATTCACCTTCAACACTGTTTCAGGGCAAGAGATTGTGTTTTAGACTAAAAGGGAATGCATTATAAGAAGAATCTTTACTTTGAAACTCTGTTCTTTACCTTTTTCACACTATGAAACAGCTTGTATTCACCCTAAACACTGTTTCAGGGCAAGAGATTGTGTTTTAGACTAAAAGGGAATGCATTATAAGAAGAATCTTTACTTTGAAACTCTGTTCTTTACCTTTTTCACTCTATGAAACAGCTTTGTATTCACCTTAAACACTGTTTCAGGGCAAGAGATTGTGTTTTAGACTAAAACGGAATGCATTATAAGAAGAATCTTTACTTTGTAACTCTGTTCTTCACCTTTTTCACACGATAAAACAGCTTTGTATTCACCTTAAACACAGTTTCAGGGCAAGAGATTGTGTTTTAGACTAAAAGGGAATGCATTATAAGAAGAATGTTTACTTTGAAACTCTGTTCTTTACCTTTTTCACACTATGAAACAGCTTTGTATTCACCTTAAACACTGTTTCAGGGCAAGAGATTGTGTTTTAGACTAAAAGGGAATGCATTATAAGAAGAATCTTTACTTTGAAACTCTGTTCTTTACCTTTTTCACACTATGAAACAGCTTTGTATTCACCTTAAACACTGTTTCAGGGCAAGAGATTGTGTTTTAGACTAAAAGGGAATGCATTATAAGAAGAATCTTTACTTTGAAACTCTGTTCTTTACCTTTTTCACACTATGAAACAGCTTTGTATTCACCCTAAACACTGTTTTAGGGCAAGAGATTGTGTTTTAGACTAAAAGGGAAAGCATTATAAGAAGAATCTTTACTTTGAAACTCTGTTCTTCACCTTTTTCACACTATGAAACAGCTTTGTATTCACCTTAAACACAGTTTCAGGGCAAGAGATTGTGTTTTAGACTAAAAGGGAATGCATTATAAGAAGAATCTTTACTTTGAAACTCTGTTCTTTACCTTTTTCACACTATGAAACAGCTTTGTATTCACCTTAAACACTGTTTCAGGGCAAGAGATTGTGTTTTAGACTAAAAGGGAATGCATTATAAGAAGAATCTTTACTTTGAAACTCTGTTCTTTACCTTTTTCACACTATGAAACAGCTTTGTATTCACCTTAAACACTGTTTCAGGGCAAGAGATTGTGTTTTAGACTAAAAGGGAATGCATTATAAGAAGAATCTTTACTTTGAAACTCTGTTCTTTACCTTTTTCACACTATGAAACAGCTTTGTATTCACCCTAAACACTGTTTTAGGGCAAGAGATTGTGTTTTAGACTAAAAGGGAATGCATTATAAGAAGAATCTTTACTTTGTAACTCTGTTCTTCACCTTTTTCACACTATAAAACAGCTTTGTATTCGCCTTAAACACTGTTTCAGGGCAAGAGATAGTGTTTTAGACTAAAACGGAATGCATTATAAGAAGAATCTTTACTTTGAAACTATGTTTCAAACTCTGAAGAAAACACATATTTCAAGTGAAACGAGTTTATACAGGGGTGAAACAAGTTGTTTGTAATATGACCAATTAAAGTAATTGCAACTCTGTTTGTACACCTCTAACCACAAAGAAACAGGGCTTCCATGCTTTGTAATCAGCTTATACACCGTTTCAGAGCAAGACATCTTGTTTTTAACCAAACTGAATAACTTACAATATCCTAAGAAAACACATATTTCAAGTGAAAAGAGTTTATCCAGGGGAGAACAAGTTGTTTTAACATGGTTCTAATGTGACCCTTGAAAGTAACTGCAACTCTGTTTTTACACCTCTAACCACAAGGAGGCAACGTTTCCACGCATTATAATTGGCTTATACATAGTTTCAGAGCAAGAAATATTGTATTTAACCAAATTGAATAGCTTAAACACTGTTTCAGGCAAGAGATTGTGTTTTAGACTAAAAGGGAATGCATTATAAGAAGAATCTTTACTTTGAAACTCTGTTCTTTACCTTTTTCACACTATGAAACAGCTTTGTATTCACCTTCAACACTGTTTCAGGGCAAGAGATTGTGTTTTAGACTAAAAGGGAATGCATTATAAGAAGAATCTTTACTTTGAAACTCTGTTCTTTACCTTTTTCACTCTATGAAACAGCTTTGTATTCACCTTAAACACAGTTTCAGGGCAAGAGATTGTGTTTTAGACTAAAAGGGAATGCATTATAAGAAGAATATCTACTTTGAAACTCTGTTCTTTACCTTTTTCACTCTATGAAACAGCTTTGTATTCACCTTAAACACTGTTTCAGGGCAAGAGATTGTGTTTTAGACTAAAAGGGAATGCATTATAAGAAGAATCTTTACCTTTTTCACACTATGAAACAGCTTTGTATTGAACTTAAACACTGTTTCAGGGCAAGAGATAGTGTTTTAGCCTAAAAGGTAATGCATTATAAGAAGAATCTGTACTTTGAAACTCTGTTCTTTACCTTTTTCACACTGTGAAACAGCTTTGTATTCGCCTTAAACACTGTTTCAGGGCAAGAGATAGTGTTTTAGCCTAAAAGGTAATGCATTATAAGAAGAATCTGTACTTTGAAACTCTGTTCTTTACCTTTTTCACACTGTGAAACAGCTTTGTATTCGCCTTAAACACTGTTTCAGGGCAAGAGATAGTGTTTTAGACTAAAACGGAATGCATTATAAGAAGAATCTTTACTTTGAAACTATGTTTCAAACTCTGAAGAAAACACATATTTCAAGTGAAACGAGTTTATACAGGGGTGAAACAAGTTGTTTGTAATATGACCAATTAAAGTAATTGCAACTCTGTTTGTACACCTCTAACCACAAAGAAACAGGGCTTCCATGCTTTGTAATCAGCTTATACACCGTTTCAGAGCAAGACATCTTGTTTTTAACCAAACTGAATAACTTACAATATCCTAAGAAAACACATATTTCAAGTGAAAAGAGTTTATCCAGGGGAGAACAAGTTGTTTTAACATGGTTCTAATGTGACCCTTGAAAGTAACTGCAACTCTGTTTTTACACCTCTAACCACAAGGAGGCAACGTTTCCACGCATTATAATTGGCTTATACATAGTTTCAGAGCAAGAAATATTGTATTTAACCAAATTGAATAGCTTAAACACTGTTTCAGGCAAGAGATTGTGTTTTAGACTAAAAGGGAATGCATTATAAGAAGAATCTTTACTTTGAAACTCTGTTCTTTACCTTTTTCACACTATGAAACAGCTTTGTATTCACCTTAAACACAGTTTCAGGGCAAGAGATTGTGTTTTAGACTAAAAGGGAATGCATTATAAGAAGAATCTTTACTTTGTAACTCTGTTCTTCACCTTTTTCACACTATAAAACAGCTTTGTATTCACCTTAAACACAGTTTCAGGGCAAGAGATTGTGTTTTAGACTAAAAGGGAATGCATTATAAGAAGAATCTTTACTTTGAAACTATGTTTCAAACTCTGAAGAAAACACATATTGCAAGTGAAACGAGTTTATACAGGGGTGAAACAAGTTGTTTGTAATATGACCAATTAAAGTAATTGCAACTCTGTTTGTACACCTCTAACCACAAAGAAACAGGGCTTCCATGCTTTGTAATCAGCTTATACACCGTTTCAGAGTAAGACATCTTGTTTTTAACCAAACTGAATAACTTACAATATCCTAAGAAAACACATATTTCAAGTGAAAAGAGTTTATCCAGGGGAGAACAAGTTGTTTTAACATGGTTCTAATGTGACCCTTGAAAGTAACTGCAACTCTGTTTTTACACCTCTAACCACAAGGAGGCAACGTTTCCACGCATTATAATTGGCTTAAACATAGTTTCAGAGCAAGAAATATTGTATTTAACCAAATTGAATAGCTTAAACACTGTTTCAGGGCAAGAGATTGTGTTTTAGACTAAAAGGGAATGCATTATAAGAAGAATCTTTACTTTGAAACTCTGTTCTTTACCTTTTTCACTCTATGAAACAGCTTTGTATTCACCTTAAACACTGTTTCAGGGCAAGAGATTGTGTTTTAGACTAAAAGGGAAAGCATTATAAGAAGAATCTTTACTTTGAAACTCTGTTCTTCACCTTTTTCACACTATGAAACAGCTTTGTATTCACCTTAAACACAGTTTCAGGGCAAGAGATTGTGTTTTAGACTAAAAGGGAATGCATTATAAGAAGAATATCTACTTTGAAACTCTGTTCTTTACCTTTTTCACTCTATGAAACAGCTTTGTATTCACCTTAAACACTGTTTCAGGGCAAGAGATTGTGTTTTAGACTAAAAGGGAATGCATTATAAGAAGAATATCTACTTTGAAACTCTGTTCTTTACCTTTTTCACTCTATGAAACAGCTTTGTATTCACCTTAAACACTGTTTCAGGGCAAGAGATTGTGTTTTAGACTAAAAGGGAATGCATTATAAGAAGAATCTTTACTTTGAAACTCTGTTCTTTACCTTTTTCACTCTATGAAACAGGTTTGTATTCACCTTAAACACTGTTTCAGGGCAAGAGATTGTGTTTTAGACTAAAAGGGAAAGCATTATAAGAAGAATCTTTACTTTGAAACTCTGTTCTTCACCTTTTTCACACTATGAAACAGCTTTGTATTCACCTTAAACACAGTTTCAGGGCAAGAGATTGTGTTTTAGACTAAAAGGGAATGCATTATAAGAAGAATATCTACTTTGAAACTCTGTTCTTTACCTTTTTCACTCTATGAAACAGCTTTGTATTCACCTTAAACACTGTTTCAGGGCAAGAGATTGTGTTTTAGACTAAAAGGGAATGCATTATAAGAAGAATCTTTACTTTGAAACTCTGTTCTTTACCTTTTTCACTCTATGAAACAGCTTTGTATTCACCTTAAACACTGTTTCAGGGCAAGAGATTGTGTTTTAGACTAAAAGGGAAAGCATTATAAGAAGAATCTTTACTTTGAAACTCTGTTCTTCACCTTTTTCACACTATGAAACAGCTTTGTATTCACCTTAAACACAGTTTCAGGGCAAGAGATTGTGTTTTAGACTAAAAGGGAATGCATTATAAGAAGAATATCTACTTTGAAACTCTGTTCTTTACCTTTTTCACTCTATGAAACAGCTTTGTATTCAACTTAAACACTGTTTCAGGGCAAGAGATTGTGTTTTAGACTAAAAGGGAAAGCATTATAAGAAGAATCTTTACTTTGAAACTCTGTTCTTCACCTTTTTCACACTATGAAACAGCTTTGTATTCACCTTAAACACAGTTTCAGGGCAAGAGATTGTGTTTTAGACTAAAAGGGAATGCATTATAAGAAGAATATCTACTTTGAAACTCTGTTCTTTACCTTTTTCACTCTATGAAACAGCTTTGTATTCACCTTAAACACTGTTTCAGGGCAAGAGATTGTGTTTTAGACTAAAAGGGAATGCATTATAAGAAGAATCTTTACTTTGAAACTCTGTTCTTTACCTTTTTCACACTATGAAACAGCTTTGTATTCACCTTAAACACTGTTTCAGGGCAAGAGATTGTGTTTTAGACTAAAAGGGAATGCATTATAAGAAGAATCTTTACTTTGAAACTCTGTTCTTTACCTTTTTCACACTATGAAACAGCTTTGTATTCACCTTAAACACTGTTTCAGGGCAAGAGATTGTGTTTTAGACTAAAAGGGAATGCATTATAAGAAGAATCTTTACTTTGAAACTCTGTTCTTTACCTTTTTCACACTATGAAACAGCTTTGTATTCACCCTAAACACTGTTTTAGGGCAAGAGATTGTGTTTTAGACTAAAAGGGAAAGCATTATAAGAAGAATCTTTACTTTGAAACTCTGTTCTTCACCTTTTTCACACTATGAAACAGCTTTGTATTCACCTTAAACACAGTTTCAGGGCAAGAGATTGTGTTTTAGACTAAAAGGGAATGCATTATAAGAAGAATCTTTACTTTGAAACTCTGTTCTTTACCTTTTTCACACTATGAAACAGCTTTGTATTCACCTTAAACACTGTTTCAGGGCAAGAGATTGTGTTTTAGACTAAAAGGGAATGCATTATAAGAAGAATATCTACTTTGAAACTCTGTTCTTCACCTTTTTCACACTATGAAACAGCTTTGTATTCACCTTAAACACAGTTTCAGGGCAAGAGATTGTGTTTTAGACTAAAAGGGAATGCATTATAAGAAGAATATCTACTTTGAAACTCTGTTCTTTACCTTTTTCACTCTATGAAACAGCTTTGTATTCACCTTAAACACTGTTTCAGGGCAAGAGATTGTGTTTTAGACTAAAAGGGAATGCATTATAAGAAGAATCTTTACTTTGAAACTCTGTTCTTTACCTTTTTCACACTATGAAACAGCTTTGTATTCACCTTAAACACTGTTTCAGGGCAAGAGATTGTGTTTTAGACTAAAAGGGAATGCATTATAAGAAGAATCTTTACTTTGAAACTCTGTTCTTTACCTTTTTCACACTATGAAACAGCTTTGTATTCACCTTAAACACTGTTTCAGGGCAAGAGATTGTGTTTTAGACTTAAAGGGAATGCATTATAAGAAGAATCTTTACTTTGAAACTCTGTTCTTTACCTTTTTCACACTATGAAACAGCTTTGTATTCACCCTAAACACTGTTTTAGGGCAAGAGATTGTGTTTTAGACTAAAAGGGAAAGCATTATAAGAAGAATCTTTACTTTGAAACTCTGTTCTTCACCTTTTTCACACTATGAAACAGCTTTGTATTCACCTTAAACACAGTTTCAGGGCAAGAGATTGTGTTTTAGACTAAAAGGGAATGCATTATAAGAAGAATCTTTACTTTGAAACTCTGTTCTTTACCTTTTTCACACTATGAAACAGCTTTGTATTCACCTTAAACACTGTTTCAGGGCAAGAGATTGTGTTTTAGACTAAAAGGGAATGCATTATAAGAAGAATCTTTACTTTGAAACTCTGTTCTTTACCTTTTTCACACTATGAAACAGCTTTGTATTCACCTTAAACACTGTTTCAGGGCAAGAGATTGTGTTTTAGACTAAAAGGGAATGCATTATAAGAAGAATCTTTACTTTGAAACTCTGTTCTTTACCTTTTTCACACTATGAAACAGCTTTGTATTCACCCTAAACACTGTTTTAGGGCAAGAGATTGTGTTTTAGACTAAAAGGGAATGCATTATAAGAAGAATCTTTACTTTGTAACTCTGTTCTTCACCTTTTTCACACTATAAAACAGCTTTGTATTCGCCTTAAACACTGTTTCAGGGCAAGAGATAGTGTTTTAGACTAAAACGGAATGCATTATAAGAAGAATCTTTACTTTGAAACTATGTTTCAAACTCTGAAGAAAACACATATTTCAAGTGAAACGAGTTTATACAGGGGTGAAACAAGTTGTTTGTAATATGACCAATTAAAGTAATTGCAACTCTGTTTGTACACCTCTAACCACAAAGAAACAGGGCTTCCATGCTTTGTAATCAGCTTATACACCGTTTCAGAGCAAGACATCTTGTTTTTAACCAAACTGAATAACTTACAATATCCTAAGAAAACACATATTTCAAGTGAAAAGAGTTTATCCAGGGGAGAACAAGTTGTTTTAACATGGTTCTAATGTGACCCTTGAAAGTAACTGCAACTCTGTTTTTACACCTCTAACCACAAGGAGGCAACGTTTCCACGCATTATAATTGGCTTATACATAGTTTCAGAGCAAGAAATATTGTATTTAACCAAATTGAATAGCTTAAACACTGTTTCAGGCAAGAGATTGTGTTTTAGACTAAAAGGGAATGCATTATAAGAAGAATCTTTACTTTGAAACTCTGTTCTTTACCTTTTTCACACTATGAAACAGCTTTGTATTCACCTTAAACACAGTTTCAGGGCAAGAGATTGTGTTTTAGACTAAAAGGGAATGCATTATAAGAAGAATCTTTACTTTGTAACTCTGTTCTTCACCTTTTTCACACTATAAAACAGCTTTGTATTCACCTTAAACACAGTTTCAGGGCAAGAGATTGTGTTTTAGACTAAAAGGGAATGCATTATAAGAAGAATCTTTACTTTGAAACTATGTTTCAAACTCTGAAGAAAACACATATTGCAAGTGAAACGAGTTTATACAGGGGTGAAACAAGTTGTTTGTAATATGACCAATTAAAGTAATTGCAACTCTGTTTGTACACCTCTAACCACAAAGAAACAGGGCTTCCATGCTTTGTAATCAGCTTATACACCGTTTCAGAGTAAGACATCTTGTTTTTAACCAAACTGAATAACTTACAATATCCTAAGAAAACACATATTTCAAGTGAAAAGAGTTTATCCAGGGGAGAACAAGTTGTTTTAACATGGTTCTAATGTGACCCTTGAAAGTAACTGCAACTCTGTTTTTACACCTCTAACCACAAGGAGGCAACGTTTCCACGCATTATAATTGGCTTAAACATAGTTTCAGAGCAAGAAATATTGTATTTAACCAAATTGAATAGCTTAAACACTGTTTCAGGGCAAGAGATTGTGTTTTAGACTAAAAGGGAATGCATTATAAGAAGAATCTTTACTTTGAAACTCTGTTCTTTACCTTTTTCACTCTATGAAACAGCTTTGTATTCACCTTAAACACTGTTTCAGGGCAAGAGATTGTGTTTTAGACTAAAAGGGAAAGCATTATAAGAAGAATCTTTACTTTGAAACTCTGTTCTTCACCTTTTTCACACTATGAAACAGCTTTGTATTCACCTTAAACACAGTTTCAGGGCAAGAGATTGTGTTTTAGACTAAAAGGGAATGCATTATAAGAAGAATATCTACTTTGAAACTCTGTTCTTTACCTTTTTCACTCTATGAAACAGCTTTGTATTCACCTTAAACACTGTTTCAGGGCAAGAGATTGTGTTTTAGACTAAAAGGGAATGCATTATAAGAAGAATATCTACTTTGAAACTCTGTTCTTTACCTTTTTCACTCTATGAAACAGCTTTGTATTCACCTTAAACACTGTTTCAGGGCAAGAGATTGTGTTTTAGACTAAAAGGGAATGCATTATAAGAAGAATCTTTACTTTGAAACTCTGTTCTTTACCTTTTTCACTCTATGAAACAGGTTTGTATTCACCTTAAACACTGTTTCAGGGCAAGAGATTGTGTTTTAGACTAAAAGGGAAAGCATTATAAGAAGAATCTTTACTTTGAAACTCTGTTCTTCACCTTTTTCACACTATGAAACAGCTTTGTATTCACCTTAAACACAGTTTCAGGGCAAGAGATTGTGTTTTAGACTAAAAGGGAATGCATTATAAGAAGAATATCTACTTTGAAACTCTGTTCTTTACCTTTTTCACTCTATGAAACAGCTTTGTATTCACCTTAAACACTGTTTCAGGGCAAGAGATTGTGTTTTAGACTAAAAGGGAATGCATTATAAGAAGAATCTTTACTTTGAAACTCTGTTCTTTACCTTTTTCACTCTATGAAACAGCTTTGTATTCACCTTAAACACTGTTTCAGGGCAAGAGATTGTGTTTTAGACTAAAAGGGAAAGCATTATAAGAAGAATCTTTACTTTGAAACTCTGTTCTTCACCTTTTTCACACTATGAAACAGCTTTGTATTCACCTTAAACACAGTTTCAGGGCAAGAGATTGTGTTTTAGACTAAAAGGGAATGCATTATAAGAAGAATATCTACTTTGAAACTCTGTTCTTTACCTTTTTCACTCTATGAAACAGCTTTGTATTCAACTTAAACACTGTTTCAGGGCAAGAGATTGTGTTTTAGACTAAAAGGGAAAGCATTATAAGAAGAATCTTTACTTTGAAACTCTGTTCTTCACCTTTTTCACACTATGAAACAGCTTTGTATTCACCTTAAACACAGTTTCAGGGCAAGAGATTGTGTTTTAGACTAAAAGGGAATGCATTATAAGAAGAATATCTACTTTGAAACTCTGTTCTTTACCTTTTTCACTCTATGAAACAGCTTTGTATTCACCTTAAACACTGTTTCAGGGCAAGAGATTGTGTTTTAGACTAAAAGGGAATGCATTATAAGAAGAATCTTTACTTTGAAACTCTGTTCTTTACCTTTTTCACACTATGAAACAGCTTTGTATTCACCTTAAACACTGTTTCAGGGCAAGAGATTGTGTTTTAGACTAAAAGGGAATGCATTATAAGAAGAATCTTTACTTTGAAACTCTGTTCTTTACCTTTTTCACACTATGAAACAGCTTTGTATTCACCTTAAACACTGTTTCAGGGCAAGAGATTGTGTTTTAGACTAAAAGGGAATGCATTATAAGAAGAATCTTTACTTTGAAACTCTGTTCTTTACCTTTTTCACACTATGAAACAGCTTTGTATTCACCCTAAACACTGTTTTAGGGCAAGAGATTGTGTTTTAGACTAAAAGGGAAAGCATTATAAGAAGAATCTTTACTTTGAAACTCTGTTCTTCACCTTTTTCACACTATGAAACAGCTTTGTATTCACCTTAAACACAGTTTCAGGGCAAGAGATTGTGTTTTAGACTAAAAGGGAATGCATTATAAGAAGAATCTTTACTTTGAAACTCTGTTCTTTACCTTTTTCACACTATGAAACAGCTTTGTATTCACCTTAAACACTGTTTCAGGGCAAGAGATTGTGTTTTAGACTAAAAGGGAATGCATTATAAGAAGAATATCTACTTTGAAACTCTGTTCTTCACCTTTTTCACACTATGAAACAGCTTTGTATTCACCTTAAACACAGTTTCAGGGCAAGAGATTGTGTTTTAGACTAAAAGGGAATGCATTATAAGAAGAATATCTACTTTGAAACTCTGTTCTTTACCTTTTTCACTCTATGAAACAGCTTTGTATTCACCTTAAACACTGTTTCAGGGCAAGAGATTGTGTTTTAGACTAAAAGGGAATGCATTATAAGAAGAATCTTTACTTTGAAACTCTGTTCTTTACCTTTTTCACACTATGAAACAGCTTTGTATTCACCTTAAACACTGTTTCAGGGCAAGAGATTGTGTTTTAGACTAAAAGGGAATGCATTATAAGAAGAATCTTTACTTTGAAACTCTGTTCTTTACCTTTTTCACACTATGAAACAGCTTTGTATTCACCTTAAACACTGTTTCAGGGCAAGAGATTGTGTTTTAGACTAAAAGGGAATGCATTATAAGAAGAATCTTTACTTTGAAACTCTGTTCTTTACCTTTTTCACACTATGAAACAGCTTTGTATTCACCCTAAACACTGTTTTAGGGCAAGAGATTGTGTTTTAGACTAAAAGGGAAAGCATTATAAGAAGAATCTTTACTTTGAAACTCTGTTCTTCACCTTTTTCACACTATGAAACAGCTTTGTATTCACCTTAAACACAGTTTCAGGGCAAGAGATTGTGTTTTAGACTAAAAGGGAATGCATTATAAGAAGAATCTTTACTTTGAAACTCTGTTCTTTACCTTTTTCACACTATGAAACAGCTTTGTATTCACCTTAAACACTGTTTCAGGGCAAGAGATTGTGTTTTAGACTAAAAGGGAATGCATTATAAGAAGAATCTTTACTTTGAAACTCTGTTCTTTACCTTTTTCACACTATGAAACAGCTTTGTATTCACCTTAAACACTGTTTCAGGGCAAGAGATTGTGTTTTAGACTAAAAGGGAATGCATTATAAGAAGAATCTTTACTTTGAAACTCTGTTCTTTACCTTTTTCACACTATGAAACAGCTTTGTATTCACCCTAAACACTGTTTTAGGGCAAGAGATTGTGTTTTAGACTAAAAGGGAATGCATTATAAGAAGAATCTTTACTTTGTAACTCTGTTCTTCACCTTTTTCACACTATAAAACAGCTTTGTATTCGCCTTAAACACTGTTTCAGGGCAAGAGATAGTGTTTTAGACTAAAACGGAATGCATTATAAGAAGAATCTTTACTTTGAAACTATGTTTCAAACTCTGAAGAAAACACATATTTCAAGTGAAACGAGTTTATACAGGGGTGAAACAAGTTGTTTGTAATATGACCAATTAAAGTAATTGCAACTCTGTTTGTACACCTCTAACCACAAAGAAACAGGGCTTCCATGCTTTGTAATCAGCTTATACACCGTTTCAGAGCAAGACATCTTGTTTTTAACCAAACTGAATAACTTACAATATCCTAAGAAAACACATATTTCAAGTGAAAAGAGTTTATCCAGGGGAGAACAAGTTGTTTTAACATGGTTCTAATGTGACCCTTGAAAGTAACTGCAACTCTGTTTTTACACCTCTAACCACAAGGAGGCAACGTTTCCACGCATTATAATTGGCTTATACATAGTTTCAGAGCAAGAAATATTGTATTTAACCAAATTGAATAGCTTAAACACTGTTTCAGGCAAGAGATTGTGTTTTAGACTAAAAGGGAATGCATTATAAGAAGAATCTTTACTTTGAAACTCTGTTCTTTACCTTTTTCACACTATGAAACAGCTTGTATTCACCCTAAACACTGTTTCAGGGCAAGAGATTGTGTTTTAGACTAAAAGGGAATGCATTATAAGAAGAATCTTTACTTTGAAACTCTGTTCTTTACCTTTTTCACTCTATGAAACAGCTTTGTATTCACCTTAAACACTGTTTCAGGGCAAGAGATTGTGTTTTAGACTAAAAGGGAAAGCATTATAAGAAGAATCTTTACTTTGAAACTCTGTTCTTTACCTTTTTCACACTATGAAACAGCTTTGTATTCACCTTAAACACAGTTTCAGGGCAAGAGATTGTGTTTTAGACTAAAAGGGAATGCATTATAAGAAGAATATATACTTTGAAACTCTGTTCTTTACCTTTTTCACTCTATGAAACTGCTTTGTATTCACCTTAAACACTGTTTCAGGGCAAGAGATTGTGTTTTAGACTAAAACGGAATGCATTATAAGAAGAATCTTTACTTTGTAACTCTGTTCTTCACCTTTTTCACACTATAAAACAGCTTTGTATTCACCTTAAACACAGTTTCAGGGCAAGAGATTGTGTTTTAGACTAAAAGGGAATGCATTATAAGAAGAATATCTACTTTGAAACTCTGTTCTTTACCTTTTTCACACTATGAAACAGCTTTGTATTCACCTTCAACACTGTTTCAGGGCAAGAGATTGTGTTTTAGACTAAAAGGGAATGCATTATAAGAAGAATCTTTACTTTGAAACTCTGTTCTTTACCTTTTTCACACTATGAAACAGCTTTGTATTCACCTTCAACACTGTTTCAGGGCAAGAGATTGTGTTTTAGACTAAAAGGGAATGCATTATAAGAAGAATCTTTACTTTGAAACTCTGTTCTTTACCTTTTTCACACTATGAAACAGCTTTGTATTCACCTTCAACACTGTTTCAGGGCAAGAGATTGTGTTTTAGACTAAAAGGGAATGCATTATAAGAAGAATCTTTACTTTGAAACTCTGTTCTTTACCTTTTTCACACTATGAAACAGCTTTGTATTCACCTTCAACACTGTTTCAGGGCAAGAGATTGTGTTTTAGACTAAAAGGGAATGCATTATAAGAAGAATCTTTACTTTGAAACTATGTTTCAAACTCTGAAGAAAACACATATTTCAAGTGAAACGAGTTTATACAGGGGTGAAACAAGTTGTTTGTAATATGACCAATTAAAGTAATTGCAACTCTGTTTGTACACCTCTAACCACAAAGAAACAGGGCTTCCATGCTTTGTAATCAGCTTATACACCGTTTCAGAGTAAGACATCTTGTTTTTAACCAAACTGAATAACTTACAATATCCTAAGAAAACACATATTTCAAGTGAAAAGAGTTTATCCAGGGGAGAACAAGTTGTTTTAACATGGTTCTAATGTGACCCTTGAAAGTAACTGCAACTCTGTTTTTACACCTCTAACCACAAGGAGGCAACGTTTCCACGCATTATAATTGGCTTATACATAGTTTCAGAGCAAGAAATATTGTATTTAACCAAATTGAATAGCTTAAACACTGTTTCAGGGCAAGAGATTGTGTTTTAGACTAAAAGGGAATGCATTATAAGAAGAATCTTTACTTTGAAACTCTGTTCTTTACCTTTTTCACTCTATGAAACAGCTTTGTATTCACCTTAAACACTGTTTCAGGGCAAGAGATTGTGTTTTAGACTAAAAGGGAAAGCATTATAAGAAGAATCTTTACTTTGAAACTCTGTTCTTCACCTTTTTCACACTATGAAACAGCTTTGTATTCACCTTAAACACAGTTTCAGGGCAAGAGATTGTGTTTTAGACTAAAAGGGAATGCATTATAAGAAGAATATCTACTTTGAAACTCTGTTCTTTACCTTTTTCACTCTATGAAACAGCTTTGTATTCACCTTCAACACTGTTTCAGGGCAAGAGATTGTGTTTTAGACTAAAAGGGAATGCATTATAAGAAGAATCTTTACTTTGAAACTCTGTTCTTTACCTTTTTCACACTATGAAACAGCTTGTATTCACCCTAAACACTGTTTCAGGGCAAGAGATTGTGTTTTAGACTAAAAGGGAATGCATTATAAGAAGAATCTTTACTTTGAAACTCTGTTCTTTACCTTTTTCACTCTATGAAACAGCTTTGTATTCACCTTAAACACTGTTTCAGGGCAAGAGATTGTGTTTTAGACTAAAAGGGAAAGCATTATAAGAAGAATCTTTACTTTGAAACTCTGTTCTTCACCTTTTTCACACTATGAAACAGCTTTGTATTCACCTTAAACACTGTTTCAGGGCAAGAGATTGTGTTTTAGACTAAAAGGGAATGCATTATAAGAAGAATCTTTACTTTGAAACTCTGTTCTTTACCTTTTTCACACTATGAAACAGCTTTGTATTCACCCTAAACACTG
This sequence comes from Electrophorus electricus, assembly GCF_041902795.1. Taxonomy (NCBI): domain Eukaryota; kingdom Metazoa; phylum Chordata; class Actinopteri; order Gymnotiformes; family Gymnotidae; genus Electrophorus; species Electrophorus electricus. The sequence goes on along the minus strand of NC_137514.1, from coordinate 17,233,861 downwards.
TTTTAGGGCAAGAGATTGTGTTTTAGACTAAAAGGGAAAGCATTATAAGAAGAATCTTTACTTTGAAACTCTGTTCTTCACCTTTTTCACACTATGAAACAGCTTTGTATTCACCTTAAACACAGTTTCAGGGCAAGAGATTGTGTTTTAGACTAAAAGGGAATGCATTATAAGAAGAATCTTTACTTTGAAACTCTGTTCTTTACCTTTTTCACACTATGAAACAGCTTTGTATTCACCTTAAACACTGTTTCAGGGCAAGAGATTGTGTTTTAGACTAAAAGGGAATGCATTATAAGAAGAATCTTTACTTTGAAACTCTGTTCTTTACCTTTTTCACACTATGAAACAGCTTTGTATTCACCTTAAACACTGTTTCAGGGCAAGAGATTGTGTTTTAGACTAAAAGGGAATGCATTATAAGAAGAATCTTTACTTTGAAACTCTGTTCTTTACCTTTTTCACACTATGAAACAGCTTTGTATTCACCCTAAACACTGTTTTAGGGCAAGAGATTGTGTTTTAGACTAAAAGGGAATGCATTATAAGAAGAATCTTTACTTTGTAACTCTGTTCTTCACCTTTTTCACACTATAAAACAGCTTTGTATTCGCCTTAAACACTGTTTCAGGGCAAGAGATAGTGTTTTAGACTAAAACGGAATGCATTATAAGAAGAATCTTTACTTTGAAACTATGTTTCAAACTCTGAAGAAAACACATATTTCAAGTGAAACGAGTTTATACAGGGGTGAAACAAGTTGTTTGTAATATGACCAATTAAAGTAATTGCAACTCTGTTTGTACACCTCTAACCACAAAGAAACAGGGCTTCCATGCTTTGTAATCAGCTTATACACCGTTTCAGAGCAAGACATCTTGTTTTTAACCAAACTGAATAACTTACAATATCCTAAGAAAACACATATTTCAAGTGAAAAGAGTTTATCCAGGGGAGAACAAGTTGTTTTAACATGGTTCTAATGTGACCCTTGAAAGTAACTGCAACTCTGTTTTTACACCTCTAACCACAAGGAGGCAACGTTTCCACGCATTATAATTGGCTTATACATAGTTTCAGAGCAAGAAATATTGTATTTAACCAAATTGAATAGCTTAAACACTGTTTCAGGCAAGAGATTGTGTTTTAGACTAAAAGGGAATGCATTATAAGAAGAATCTTTACTTTGAAACTCTGTTCTTTACCTTTTTCACACTATGAAACAGCTTGTATTCACCCTAAACACTGTTTCAGGGCAAGAGATTGTGTTTTAGACTAAAAGGGAATGCATTATAAGAAGAATCTTTACTTTGAAACTCTGTTCTTTACCTTTTTCACTCTATGAAACAGCTTTGTATTCACCTTAAACACTGTTTCAGGGCAAGAGATTGTGTTTTAGACTAAAAGGGAAAGCATTATAAGAAGAATCTTTACTTTGAAACTCTGTTCTTTACCTTTTTCACACTATGAAACAGCTTTGTATTCACCTTAAACACAGTTTCAGGGCAAGAGATTGTGTTTTAGACTAAAAGGGAATGCATTATAAGAAGAATATATACTTTGAAACTCTGTTCTTTACCTTTTTCACTCTATGAAACTGCTTTGTATTCACCTTAAACACTGTTTCAGGGCAAGAGATTGTGTTTTAGACTAAAACGGAATGCATTATAAGAAGAATCTTTACTTTGTAACTCTGTTCTTCACCTTTTTCACACTATAAAACAGCTTTGTATTCACCTTAAACACAGTTTCAGGGCAAGAGATTGTGTTTTAGACTAAAAGGGAATGCATTATAAGAAGAATATCTACTTTGAAACTCTGTTCTTTACCTTTTTCACACTATGAAACAGCTTTGTATTCACCTTCAACACTGTTTCAGGGCAAGAGATTGTGTTTTAGACTAAAAGGGAATGCATTATAAGAAGAATCTTTACTTTGAAACTCTGTTCTTTACCTTTTTCACACTATGAAACAGCTTTGTATTCACCTTCAACACTGTTTCAGGGCAAGAGATTGTGTTTTAGACTAAAAGGGAATGCATTATAAGAAGAATCTTTACTTTGAAACTCTGTTCTTTACCTTTTTCACACTATGAAACAGCTTTGTATTCACCTTCAACACTGTTTCAGGGCAAGAGATTGTGTTTTAGACTAAAAGGGAATGCATTATAAGAAGAATCTTTACTTTGAAACTATGTTTCAAACTCTGAAGAAAACACATATTTCAAGTGAAACGAGTTTATACAGGGGTGAAACAAGTTGTTTGTAATATGACCAATTAAAGTAATTGCAACTCTGTTTGTACACCTCTAACCACAAAGAAACAGGGCTTCCATGCTTTGTAATCAGCTTATACACCGTTTCAGAGTAAGACATCTTGTTTTTAACCAAACTGAATAACTTACAATATCCTAAGAAAACACATATTTCAAGTGAAAAGAGTTTATCCAGGGGAGAACAAGTTGTTTTAACATGGTTCTAATGTGACCCTTGAAAGTAACTGCAACTCTGTTTTTACACCTCTAACCACAAGGAGGCAACGTTTCCACGCATTATAATTGGCTTATACATAGTTTCAGAGCAAGAAATATTGTATTTAACCAAATTGAATAGCTTAAACACTGTTTCAGGGCAAGAGATTGTGTTTTAGACTAAAAGGGAATGCATTATAAGAAGAATCTTTACTTTGAAACTCTGTTCTTTACCTTTTTCACTCTATGAAACAGCTTTGTATTCACCTTAAACACTGTTTCAGGGCAAGAGATTGTGTTTTAGACTAAAAGGGAAAGCATTATAAGAAGAATCTTTACTTTGAAACTCTGTTCTTCACCTTTTTCACACTATGAAACAGCTTTGTATTCACCTTAAACACAGTTTCAGGGCAAGAGATTGTGTTTTAGACTAAAAGGGAATGCATTATAAGAAGAATATCTACTTTGAAACTCTGTTCTTTACCTTTTTCACTCTATGAAACAGCTTTGTATTCACCTTCAACACTGTTTCAGGGCAAGAGATTGTGTTTTAGACTAAAAGGGAATGCATTATAAGAAGAATCTTTACTTTGAAACTCTGTTCTTTACCTTTTTCACACTATGAAACAGCTTGTATTCACCCTAAACACTGTTTCAGGGCAAGAGATTGTGTTTTAGACTAAAAGGGAATGCATTATAAGAAGAATCTTTACTTTGAAACTCTGTTCTTTACCTTTTTCACTCTATGAAACAGCTTTGTATTCACCTTAAACACTGTTTCAGGGCAAGAGATTGTGTTTTAGACTAAAAGGGAAAGCATTATAAGAAGAATCTTTACTTTGAAACTCTGTTCTTCACCTTTTTCACACTATGAAACAGCTTTGTATTCACCTTAAACACAGTTTCAGGGCAAGAGATTGTGTTTTAGACTAAAAGGGAATGCATTATAAGAAGAATATATACTTTGAAACTCTGTTCTTTACCTTTTTCACTCTATGAAACTGCTTTGTATTCACCTTAAACACTGTTTCAGGGCAAGAGATTGTGTTTTAGACTAAAAGGGAATGCATTATAAGAAGAATCTTTACTTTGAAACTCTGTTCTTTACCTTTTTCACTCTATGAAACAGCTTTGTATTCACCTTAAACACTGTTTCAGGGCAAGAGATTGTGTTTTAGACTAAAAGGGAAAGCATTATAAGAAGAATCTTTACTTTGAAACTCTGTTCTTCACCTTTTTCACACTATGAAACAGCTTTGTATTCACCTTAAACACAGTTTCAGGGCAAGAGATTGTGTTTTAGACTAAAAGGGAATGCATTATAAGAAGAATATCTACTTTGAAACTCTGTTCTTTACCTTTTTCACTCTATGAAACAGCTTTGTATTCACCTTAAACACTGTTTCAGGGCAAGAGATTGTGTTTTAGACTAAAAGGGAATGCATTATAAGAAGAATATCTACTTTGAAACTCTGTTCTTTACCTTTTTCACTCTATGAAACAGCTTTGTATTCACCTTAAACACTGTTTCAGGGCAAGAGATTGTGTTTTAGACTAAAAGGGAATGCATTATAAGAAGAATCTTTACTTTGAAACTCTGTTCTTTACCTTTTTCACACTATGAAACAGCTTTGTATTCACCTTCAACACTGTTTCAGGGCAAGAGATTGTGTTTTAGACTAAAAGGGAATGCATTATAAGAAGAATCTTTACTTTGAAACTCTGTTCTTTACCTTTTTCACACTATGAAACAGCTTGTATTCACCCTAAACACTGTTTCAGGGCAAGAGATTGTGTTTTAGACTAAAAGGGAATGCATTATAAGAAGAATCTTTACTTTGAAACTCTGTTCTTTACCTTTTTCACTCTATGAAACAGCTTTGTATTCACCTTAAACACTGTTTCAGGGCCAGAGATTGTGTTTTAGACTAAAAGGGAAAGCATTATAAGAAGAATCTTTACTTTGAAACTCTGTTCTTCACCTTTTTCACACTATGAAACAGCTTTGTATTCACCTTAAACACAGTTTCAGGGCAAGAGATTGTGTTTTAGACTAAAAGGGAATGCATTATAAGAAGAATATATACTTTGAAACTCTGTTCTTTACCTTTTTCACTCTATGAAACTGCTTTGTATTCACCTTAAACACTGTTTCAGGGCAAGAGATTGTGTTTTAGACTAAAAGGGAATGCATTATAAGAAGAATCTTTACTTTGAAACTCTGTTCTTTACCTTTTTCACTCTATGAAACAGCTTTGTATTCACCTTAAACACTGTTTCAGGGCAAGAGATTGTGTTTTAGACTAAAAGGGAATGCATTATAAGAAGAATCTTTACTTTGAAACTATGTTTCAAACTCTGAAGAAAACACATATTTCAAGTGAAACGAGTTTATACAGGGGTGAAACAAGTTGTTTGTAATATGACCAATTAAAGTAATTGCAACTCTGTTTGTACACCTCTAACCACAAAGAAACAGGGCTTCCATGCTTTGTAATCAGCTTATACACCGTTTCAGAGCAAGACATCTTGTTTTTAACCAAACTGAATAACTTACAATATCCTAAGAAAACACATATTTCAAGTGAAAAGAGTTTATCCAGGGGAGAACAAGTTGTTTTAACATGGTTCTAATGTGACCCTTGAAAGTAACTGCAACTCTTTTTTTACACCTCTAACCACAAGGAGGCAACGTTTCCACGCATTATAATTGGCTTATACATAGTTTCAGAGCAAGAAATATTGTATTTAACCAAATTGAATAGCTTAAACACTGTTTCAGGGCAAGAGATTGTGTTTTAGACTAAAAGGGAATGCATTATAAGAAGAATCTTTACTTTGAAACTCTGTTCTTTACCTTTTTCACTCTATGAAACAGCTTTGTATTCACCTTAAACACTGTTTCAGGGCAAGAGATTGTGTTTTAGACTAAAAGGGAAAGCATTATAAGAAGAATCTTTACTTTGAAACTCTGTTCTTCACCTTTTTCACACTATGAAACAGCTTTGTATTCACCTTAAACACAGTTTCAGGGCAAGAGATTGTGTTTTAGACTAAAAGGGAATGCATTATAAGAAGAATATCTACTTTGAAACTCTGTTCTTTACCTTTTTCACTCTATGAAACAGCTTTGTATTCACCTTAAACACTGTTTCAGGGCAAGAGATTGTGTTTTAGACTAAAAGGGAATGCATTATAAGAAGAATATCTACTTTGAAACTCTGTTCTTTACCTTTTTCACTCTATGAAACAGCTTTGTATTCACCTTAAACACTGTTTCAGGGCAAGAGATTGTGTTTTAGACTAAAAGGGAATGCATTATAAGAAGAATCTTTACTTTGAAACTCTGTTCTTTACCTTTTTCACTCTATGAAACAGCTTTGTATTCACCTTAAACACTGTTTCAGGGCAAGAGATTGTGTTTTAGACTAAAAGGGAAAGCATTATAAGAAGAATCTTTACTTTGAAACTCTGTTCTTCACCTTTTTCACACTATGAAACAGCTTTGTATTCACCTTAAACACAGTTTCAGGGCAAGAGATTGTGTTTTAGACTAAAAGGGAATGCATTATAAGAAGAATATCTACTTTGAAACTCTGTTCTTTACCTTTTTCACTCTATGAAACAGCTTTGTATTCACCTTAAACACTGTTTCAGGGCAAGAGATTGTGTTTTAGACTAAAAGGGAATGCATTATAAGAAGAATCTTTACTTTGAAACTCTGTTCTTTACCTTTTTCACTCTATGAAACAGCTTTGTATTCACCTTAAACACTGTTTCAGGGCAAGAGATTGTGTTTTAGACTAAAAGGGAAAGCATTATAAGAAGAATCTTTACTTTGAAACTCTGTTCTTCACCTTTTTCACACTATGAAACAGCTTTGTATTCACCTTAAACACAGTTTCAGGGCAAGAGATTGTGTTTTAGACTAAAAGGGAATGCATTATAAGAAGAATATCTACTTTGAAACTCTGTTCTTTACCTTTTTCACTCTATGAAACAGCTTTTTATTCACCTTAAACACTGTTTCAGGGCAAGAGATTGTGTTTTAGACTAAAAGGGAATGCATTATAAGAAGAATCTTTACTTTGAAACTCTGTTCTTTACCTTTTTCACTCTATGAAACAGCTTTGTATTCACCTTAAACACTGTTTCAGGGCAAGAGATTGTGTTTTAGACTAAAAGGGAAAGCATTATAAGAAGAATCTTTACTTTGAAACTCTGTTCTTCACCTTTTTCACACTATGAAACAGCTTTGTATTCACCTTAAACACAGTTTCAGGGCAAGAGATTGTGTTTTAGACTAAAAGGGAATGCATTATAAGAAGAATATCTACTTTGAAACTCTGTTCTTTACCTTTTTCACTCTATGAAACAGCTTTTTATTCACCTTAAACACTGTTTCAGGGCAAGAGATTGTGTTTTAGACTAAAAGGGAATGCATTATAAGAAGAATCTTTACTTTGAAACTCTGTTCTTTACCTTTTTCACACTATGAAACAGCTTTGTATTGAACTTAAACACTGTTTCAGGGCAAGAGATAGTGTTTTAGCCTAAAAGGTAATGCATTATAAGAAGAATCTGTACTTTGAAACTCTGTTCTTTACCTTTTTCACACTGTGAAACAGCTTTGTATTCGCCTTAAACACTGTTTCAGGGCAAGAGATAGTGTTTTAGACTAAAACGGAATGCATTATAAGAAGAATCTTTACTTTGAAACTATGTTTCAAACTCTGAAGAAAACACATATTTCAAGTGAAACGAGTTTATACAGGGGTGAAACAAGTTGTTTGTAATATGACCAATTAAAGTAATTGCAACTCTGTTTGTACATCTCTAACCACAAAGAAACAGGGCTTCCATGCTTTGTAATCAGCTTATACACCGTTTCAGAGCAAGACATCTTGTTTTTAACCAAACTGAATAACTTACAATATCCTAAGAAAACACATATTTCAAGTGAAAAGAGTTTATCCAGGGGAGAACAAGTTGTTTTAACATGGTTCTAATGTGACCCTTGAAAGTAACTGCAACTCTGTTTTTACACCTCTAACCACAAGGAGGCAACGTTTCCACGCATTATAATTGGCTTATACATAGTTTCAGAGCAAGAAATATTGTATTTAACCAAATTGAATAGCTTAAACACTGTTTCAGGCAAGAGATTGTGTTTTAGACTAAAAGGGAATGCATTATAAGAAGAATCTTTACTTTGAAACTCTGTTCTTTACCTTTTTCACTCTATGAAACAGCTTTGTATTCACCTTAAACACTGTTTCAGGGCAAGAGATTGTGTTTTAGACTAAAAGGGAAAGCATTATAAGAAGAATCTTTACTTTGAAACTCTGTTCTTCACCTTTTTCACACTATGAAACAGCTTTGTATTCACCTTAAACACAGTTTCAGGGCAAGAGATTGTGTTTTAGACTAAAAGGGAATGCATTATAAGAAGAATATATACTTTGAAACTCTGTTCTTTACCTTTTTCACTCTATGAAACTGCTTTGTATTCACCTTAAACACTGTTTCAGGGCAAGAGATTGTGTTTTAGACTAAAAGGGAATGCATTATAAGAAGAATCTTTACTTTGAAACTCTGTTCTTTACCTTTTTCACTCTATGAAACAGCTTTGTATTCACCTTAAACACTGTTTCAGGGCAAGAGATTGTGTTTTAGACTAAAAGGGAAAGCATTATAAGAAGAATCTTTACTTTGAAACTCTGTTCTTCACCTTTTTCACACTATGAAACAGCTTTGTATTCACCTTAAACACAGTTTCAGGGCAAGAGATTGTGTTTTAGACTAAAAGGGAATGCATTATAAGAAGAATATCTACTTTGAAACTCTGTTCTTTACCTTTTTCACTCTATGAAACAGCTTTGTATTCACCTTAAACACTGTTTCAGGGCAAGAGATTGTGTTTTAGACTAAAAGGGAATGCATTATAAGAAGAATCTTTACTTTGAAACTCTGTTCTTTACCTTTTTCACACTATGAAACAGCTTTGTATTGAACTTAAACACTGTTTCAGGGCAAGAGATAGTGTTTTAGCCTAAAAGGTAATGCATTATAAGAAGAATCTGTACTTTGAAACTCTGATCTTTACCTTTTTCACACTGTGAAACAGCTTTGTATTCGCCTTAAACACTGTTTCAGGGCAAGAGATAGTGTTTTAGACTAAAACGGAATGCATTATAAGAAGAATCTTTACTTTGAAACTATGTTTCAAACTCTGAAGAAAATACATATTTCAAGTGAAACGAGTTTATACAGGGGTGAAACAAGTTGTTTGTAATATGACCAATTAAAGTAATTGCAACTCTGTTTGTACACCTCTAACCACAAAGAAACAGGGCTTCCATGCTTTGTAATCAGCTTATACACCGTTTCAGAGCAAGACATCTTGTTTTTAACCAAACTGAATAACTTACAATATCCTAAGAAAACACATATTTCAAGTGAAAAGAGTTTATCCAGGGGAGAACAAGTTGTTTTAACATGGTTCTAATGTGACCCTTGAAAGTAACTGCAACTCTGTTTTTACACCTCTAACCACAAGGAGGCAACGTTTCCACGCATTATAATTGGCTTATACATAGTTTCAGAGCAAGAAATATTGTATTTAACCAAATTGAATAGCTTAAACACTGTTTCAGGCAAGAGATTGTGTTTTAGACTAAAAGGGAATGCATTATAAGAAGAATCTTTACTTTGAAACTCTGTTCTTTACCTTTTTCACACTATGAAACAGCTTTGTATTCACCTTCAACACTGTTTCAGGGCAAGAGATTGTGTTTTAGACTAAAAGGGAATGCATTATAAGAAGAATCTTTACTTTGAAACTCTGTTCTTTACCTTTTTCACACTATGAAACAGCTTGTATTCACCCTAAACACTGTTTCAGGGCAAGAGATTGTGTTTTAGACTAAAAGGGAAAGCATTATAAGAAGAATCTTTACTTTGAAACTCTGTTCTTCACCTTTTTCACACTATGAAACAGCTTTGTATTCACCTTAAACACAGTTTCAGGGCAAGAGATTGTGTTTTAGACTAAAAGGGAATGCATTATAAGAAGAATATCTACTTTGAAACTCTGTTCTTTACCTTTTTCACTCTATGAAACAGCTTTGTATTCACCTTAAACACTGTTTCAGGGCAAGAGATTGTGTTTTAGACTAAAAGGGAATGCATTATAAGAAGAATATCTACTTTGAAACTCTGTTCTTTACCTTTTTCACTCTATGAAACAGCTTTGTATTCACCTTAAACACTGTTTCAGGGCAAGAGATTGTGTTTTAGACTAAAAGGGAATGCATTATAAGAAGAATATCTACTTTGAAACTCTGTTCTTTACCTTTTTCACTCTATGAAACAGCTTTGTATTCACCTTAAACACTGTTTCAGGGCAAGAGATTGTGTTTTAGACTAAAAGGGAATGCATTATAAGAAGAATCTTTACTTTGAAACTCTGTTCTTTACCTTTTTCACTCTATGAAACAGCTTTGTATTCACCTTAAACACTGTTTCAGGGCAAGAGATTGTGTTTTAGACTAAAAGGGAAAGCATTATAAGAAGAATCTTTACTTTGAAACTCTGTTCTTCACCTTTTTCACACTATGAAACAGCTTTGTATTCACCTTAAACACAGTTTCAGGGCAAGAGATTGTGTTTTAGACTAAAAGGGAATGCATTATAAGAAGAATATCTACTTTGAAACTCTGTTCTTTACCTTTTTCACACTATGAAACAGCTTTGTATTCACCTTCAACACAGTTTCAGGGCAAGAGATTGTGTTTTAGACTAAAAGGGAATGCATTATAAGAAGAATCTTTACTTTGAAACTCTGTTCTTTACCTTTTTCACACTATGAAACAGCTTGTATTCACCCTAAACACTGTTTCAGGGCAAGAGATTGTGTTTTAGACTAAAAGGGAATGCATTATAAGAAGAATCTTTACTTTGAAACTCTGTTCTTTACCTTTTTCACTCTATGAAACAGCTTTGTATTCACCTTAAACACTGTTTCAGGGCAAGAGATTGTGTTTTAGACTAAAAGGGAAAGCATTATAAGAAGAATCTTTACTTTGAAACTCTGTTCTTTACCTTTTTCACTCTATGAAACAGCTTTGTATTCACCTTAAACACTGTTTCAGGGCAAGAGATTGTGTTTTAGACTAAAAGGGAATGCATTATAAGAAGAATATCTACTTTGAAACTCTGTTCTTTACCTTTTTCACTCTATGAAACAGCTTTGTATTCACCTTAAACACTGTTTCAGGGCAAGAGATTGTGTTTTAGACTAAAAGGGAATGCATTATAAGAAGAATCTTTACTTTGAAACTCTGTTCTTTACCTTTTTCACACTATGAAACAGCTTTGTATTGAACTTAAACACTGTTTCAGGGCAAGAGATAGTGTTTTAGCCTAAAAGGTAATGCATTATAAGAAGAATCTGTACTTTGAAACTCTGATCTTTACCTTTTTCACACTGTGAAACAGCTTTGTATTCGCCTTAAACACTGTTTCAGGGCAAGAGATAGTGTTTTAGACTAAAACGGAATGCATTATAAGAAGAATCTTTACTTTGAAACTATGTTTCAAACTCTGAAGAAAATACATATTTCAAGTGAAACGAGTTTATACAGGGGTGAAACAAGTTGTTTGTAATATGACCAATTAAAGTAATTGCAACTCTGTTTGTACACCTCTAACCACAAAGAAACAGGGCTTCCATGCTTTGTAATCAGCTTATACACCGTTTCAGAGCAAGACATCTTGTTTTTAACCAAACTGAATAACTTACAATATCCTAAGAAAACACATATTTCAAGTGAAAAGAGTTTATCCAGGGGAGAACAAGTTGTTTTAACATGGTTCTAATGTGACCCTTGAAAGTAACTGCAACTCTGTTTTTACACCTCTAACCACAAGGAGGCAACGTTTCCACGCATTATAATTGGCTTATACATAGTTTCAGAGCAAGAAATATTGTATTTAACCAAATTGAATAGCTTAAACACTGTTTCAGGCAAGAGATTGTGTTTTAGACTAAAAGGGAATGCATTATAAGAAGAATCTTTACTTTGAAACTCTGTTCTTTACCTTTTTCACACTATGAAACAGCTTTGTATTCACCTTCAACACTGTTTCAGGGCAAGAGATTGTGTTTTAGACTAAAAGGGAATGCATTATAAGAAGAATATCTACTTTGAAACTCTGTTCTTTACCTTTTTCACTCTATGAAACAGCTTTGTATTCACCTTAAACACTGTTTCAGGGCAAGAGATTGTGTTTTAGACTAAAAGGGAATGCATTATAAGAAGAATATCTACTTTGAAACTCTGTTCTTTACCTTTTTCACTCTATGAAACAGCTTTGTATTCACCTTAAACACTGTTTCAGGGCAAGAGATTGTGTTTTAGACTAAAAGGGAATGCATTATAAGAAGAATCTTTACTTTGAAACTCTGTTCTTTACCTTTTTCACTCTATGAAACAGCTTTGTATTCACCTTAAACACTGTTTCAGGGCAAGAGATTGTGTTTTAGACTAAAAGGGAAAGCATTATAAGAAGAATCTTTACTTTGAAACTCTGATCTTTACCTTTTTCACACTGTGAAACAGCTTTGTATTCGCCTTAAACACTGTTTCAGGGCAAGAGATAGTGTTTTAGACTAAAACGGAATGCATTATAAGAAGAATCTTTACTTTGAAACTATGTTTCAAACTCTGAAGAAAATACATATTTCAAGTGAAACGAGTTTATACAGGGGTGAAACAAGTTGTTTGTAATATGACCAATTAAAGTAATTGCAACTCTGTTTGTACACCTCTAACCACAAAGAAACAGGGCTTCCATGCTTTGTAATCAGCTTATACACCGTTTCAGAGCAAGACATCTTGTTTTTAACCAAACTGAATAACTTACAATATCCTAAGAAAACACATATTTCAAGTGAAAAGAGTTTATCCAGGGGAGAACAAGTTGTTTTAACATGGTTCTAATGTGACCCTTGAAAGTAACTGCAACTCTGTTTTTACACCTCTAACCACAAGGAGGCAACGTTTCCACGCATTATAATTGGCTTATACATAGTTTCAGAGCAAGAAATATTGTATTTAACCAAATTGAATAGCTTAAACACTGTTTCAGGCAAGAGATTGTGTTTTAGACTAAAAGGGAATGCATTATAAGAAGAATCTTTACTTTGAAACTCTGTTCTTTACCTTTTTCACACTATGAAACAGCTTTGTATTCACCTTCAACACTGTTTCAGGGCAAGAGATTGTGTTTTAGACTAAAAGGGAATGCATTATAAGAAGAATCTTTACTTTGAAACTCTGTTCTTTACCTTTTTCACACTATGAAACAGCTTGTATTCACCCTAAACACTGTTTCAGGGCAAGAGATTGTGTTTTAGACTAAAAGGGAATGCATTATAAGAAGAATCTTTACTTTGAAACTCTGTTCTTTACCTTTTTCACTCTATGAAACAGCTTTGTATTCACCTTAAACACTGTTTCAGGGCAAGAGATTGTGTTTTAGACTAAAAGGGAAAGCATTATAAGAAGAATCTTTACTTTGAAACTCTGTTCTTCACCTTTTTCACACTATGAAACAGCTTTGTATTCACCTTAAACACAGTTTCAGGGCAAGAGATTGTGTTTTAGACTAAAAGGGAATGCATTATAAGAAGAATATATACTTTGAAACTCTGTTCTTTACCTTTTTCACTCTATGAAACTGCTTTGTATTCACCTTAAACACTGTTTCAGGGCAAGAGATTGTGTTTTAGACTAAAAGGGAATGCATTATAAGAAGAATCTTTACTTTGAAACTCTGTTCTTTACCTTTTTCACTCTATGAAACAGCTTTGTATTCACCTTAAACACTGTTTCAGGGCAAGAGATTGTGTTTTAGACTAAAAGGGAAAGCATTATAAGAAGAATCTTTACTTTGAAACTCTGTTCTTCACCTTTTTCACACTATGAAACAGCTTTGTATTCACCTTAAACACAGTTTCAGGGCAAGAGATTGTGTTTTAGACTAAAAGGGAATGCATTATAAGAAGAATCTTTACTTTGAAACTCTGTTCTTTACCTTTTTCACACTATGAAACAGCTTTGTATTCACCTTCAACACTGTTTCAGGGCAAGAGATTGTGTTTTAGACTAAAAGGGAATGCATTATAAGAAGAATCTTTACTTTGAAACTCTGTTCTTTACCTTTTTCACACTATGAAACAGCTTGTATTCACCCTAAACACTGTTTCAGGGCAAGAGATTGTGTTTTAGACTAAAAGGGAATGCATTATAAGAAGAATCTTTACTTTGAAACTCTGTTCTTTACCTTTTTCACTCTATGAAACAGCTTTGTATTCACCTTAAACACTGTTTCAGGGCAAGAGATTGTGTTTTAGACTAAAAGGGAAAGCATTATAAGAAGAATCTTTACTTTGAAACTCTGTTCTTCACCTTTTTCACACTATGAAACAGCTTTGTATTCACCTTAAACACAGTTTCAGGGCAAGAGATTGTGTTTTAGACTAAAAGGGAATGCATTATAAGAAGAATATATACTTTGAAACTCTGTTCTTTACCTTTTTCACTCTATGAAACTGCTTTGTATTCACCTTAAACACTGTTTCAGGGCAAGAGATTGTGTTTTAGACTAAAAGGGAATGCATTATAAGAAGAATCTTTACTTTGAAACTCTGTTCTTTACCTTTTTCACTCTATGAAACAGCTTTGTATTCACCTTAAACACTGTTTCAGGGCAAGAGATTGTGTTTTAGACTAAAAGGGAAAGCATTATAAGAAGAATCTTTACTTTGAAACTCTGTTCTTCACCTTTTTCACACTATGAAACAGCTTTGTATTCACCTTAAACACAGTTTCAGGGCAAGAGATTGTGTTTTAGACTAAAAGGGAATGCATTATAAGAAGAATATCTACTTTGAAACTCTGTTCTTTACCTTTTTCACTCTATGAAACAGCTTTGTATTCACCTTAAACACTGTTTCAGGGCAAGAGATTGTGTTTTAGACTAAAAGGGAATGCATTATAAGAAGAATATCTACTTTGAAACTCTGTTCTTTACCTTTTTCACTCTATGAAACAGCTTTGTATTCACCTTAAACACTGTTTCAGGGCAAGAGATTGTGTTTTAGACTAAAAGGGAATGCATTATAAGAAGAATCTTTACTTTGAAACTCTGTTCTTTACCTTTTTCACTCTATGAAACAGCTTTGTATTCACCTTAAACACTGTTTCAGGGCAAGAGATTGTGTTTTAGACTAAAAGGGAAAGCATTATAAGAAGAATCTTTACTTTGAAACTCTGTTCTTCACCTTTTTCACACTATGAAACAGCTTTGTATTCACCTTAAACACAGTTTCAGGGCAAGAGATTGTGTTTTAGACTAAAAGGGAATGCATTATAAGAAGAATATCTACTTTGAAACTCTGTTCTTTACCTTTTTCACACTATGAAACAGCTTTGTATTCACCTTAAACACTGTTTCAGGGCAAGAGATTGTGTTTTAGACTAAAAGGGAATGCATTATAAGAAGAATCTTTACTTTGAAACTCTGTTCTTTACCTTTTTCACACTATGAAACAGCTTTGTATTGAACTTAAACACTGTTTCAGGGCAAGAGATAGTGTTTTAGCCTAAAAGGTAATGCATTATAAGAAGAATCTGTACTTTGAAACTCTGATCTTTACCTTTTTCACACTGTGAAACAGCTTTGTATTCGCCTTAAACACTGTTTCAGGGCAAGAGATAGTGTTTTAGACTAAAACGGAATGCATTATAAGAAGAATCTTTACTTTGAAACTATGTTTCAAACTCTGAAGAAAATACATATTTCAAGTGAAACGAGTTTATACAGGGGTGAAACAAGTTGTTTGTAATATGACCAATTAAAGTAATTGCAACTCTGTTTGTACACCTCTAACCACAAAGAAACAGGGCTTCCATGCTTTGTAATCAGCTTATACACCGTTTCAGAGCAAGACATCTTGTTTTTAACCAAACTGAATAACTTACAATATCCTAAGAAAACACATATTTCAAGTGAAAAGAGTTTATCCAGGGGAGAACAAGTTGTTTTAACATGGTTCTAATGTGACCCTTGAAAGTAACTGCAACTCTGTTTTTACACCTCTAACCACAAGGAGGCAACGTTTCCACGCATTATAATTGGCTTATACATAGTTTCAGAGCAAGAAATATTGTATTTAACCAAATTGAATAGCTTAAACACTGTTTCAGGCAAGAGATTGTGTTTTAGACTAAAAGGGAATGCATTATAAGAAGAATCTTTACTTTGAAACTCTGTTCTTTACCTTTTTCACACTATGAAACAGCTTTGTATTCACCTTCAACACTGTTTCAGGGCAAGAGATTGTGTTTTAGACTAAAAGGGAATGCATTATAAGAAGAATCTTTACTTTGAAACTCTGTTCTTTACCTTTTTCACACTATGAAACAGCTTGTATTCACCCTAAACACTGTTTCAGGGCAAGAGATTGTGTTTTAGACTAAAAGGGAATGCATTATAAGAAGAATCTTTACTTTGAAACTCTGTTCTTTACCTTTTTCACTCTATGAAACAGCTTTGTATTCACCTTAAACACTGTTTCAGGGCAAGAGATTGTGTTTTAGACTAAAAGGGAATGCATTATAAGAAGAATATATACTTTGAAACTCTGTTCTTTACCTTTTTCACTCTATGAAACTGCTTTGTATTCACCTTAAACACTGTTTCAGGGCAAGAGATTGTGTTTTAGACTAAAACGGAATGCATTATAAGAAGAATCTTTACTTTGTAACTCTGTTCTTCACCTTTTTCACACTATAAAACAGCTTTGTATTCACCTTAAACACAGTTTCAGGGCAAGAGATTGTGTTTTAGACTAAAAGGGAATGCATTATAAGAAGAATCTTTACTTTGAAACTCTGTTCTTTACCTTTTTCACACTATGAAACAGCTTTGTATTCACCTTAAACACTGTTTCAGGGCAAGAGATTGTGTTTTAGACTAAAAGGGAATGCATTATAAGAAGAATATCTACTTTGAAACTCTGTTCTTTACCTTTTTCACTCTATGAAACAGCTTTGTATTCACCTTAAACACTGTTTCAGGGCAAGAGATTGTGTTTTAGACTAAAACGGAATGCATTATAAGAAGAATCTTTACTTTGTAACTCTGTTCTTCACCTTTTTCACACTATAAAACAGCTTTGTATTCACCTTAAACACAGTTTCAGGGCAAGAGATTGTGTTTTAGACTAAAAGGGAATGCATTATAAGAAGAATCTTTACTTTGAAACTCTGTTCTTTACCTTTTTCACACTATGAAACAGCTTTGTATTCACCTTCAACACTGTTTCAGGGCAAGAGATTGTGTTTTAGACTAAAAGGGAATGCATTATAAGAAGAATCTTTACTTTGAAACTCTGTTCTTTACCTTTTTCACACTATGAAACAGCTTTGTATTCACCTTCAACACTGTTTCAGGGCAAGAGATTGTGTTTTAGACTAAAAGGGAATGCATTATAAGAAGAATCTTTACTTTGAAACTCTGTTCTTTACCTTTTTCACACTATGAAACAGCTTGTATTCACCCTAAACACTGTTTCAGGGCAAGAGATTGTGTTTTAGACTAAAAGGGAATGCATTATAAGAAGAATCTTTACTTTGAAACTCTGTTCTTTACCTTTTTCACACTATGAAACAGCTTTGTATTCACCTTCAACACAGTTTCAGAGCAAGAGATTGTGTTTTAGACTAAAAGGGAATGCATTATAAGAAGAATCTTTACTTTGAAACTCTGTTCTTTACCTTTTTCACACTATGAAACAGCTTGTATTCACCCTAAACACTGTTTCAGGGCAAGAGATTGTGTTTTAGACTAAAAGGGAATGCATTATAAGAAGAATCTTTACTTTGAAACTCTGTTCTTTACCTTTTTCACTCTATGAAACAGCTTTGTATTCACCTTAAACACTGTTTCAGGGCAAGAGATTGTGTTTTAGACTAAAAGGGAAAGCATTATAAGAAGAATCTTTACTTTGAAACTCTGTTCTTCACCTTTTTCACACTATGAAACAGCTTTGTATTCACCTTAAACACAGTTTCAGGGCAAGAGATTGTGTTTTAGACTAAAAGGGAAAGCATTATAAGAAGAATATCTACTTTGAAACTCTGTTCTTTACCTTTTTCACTCTATGAAACAGCTTTGTATTCACCTTAAACACTGTTTCAGGGCAAGAGATTGTGTTTTAGACTAAAAGGGAATGCATTATAAGAAGAATCTTTACTTTGAAACTCTGTTCTTTACCTTTTTCACACTTTGAAACAGCTTTGTATTCACCTTAAACACTGTTTCAGGGCAAGAGATTGTGTTTTAGACTAAAAGGGAATGCATTATAAGAAGAATCTTTACTTTGAAACTCTGTTCTTTACCTTTTTCACACTATGAAACAGCTTTGTATTCACCTTAAACACTGTTTCAGGGCAAGAGATTGTGTTTTAGACTAAAAGGGAATGCATTATAAGAAGAATCTTTACTTTGAAACTCTGTTCTTTACCTTTTTCACACTATGAAACAGCTTTGTATTCACCCTAAACACTGTTTTAGGGCAAGAGATTGTGTTTTAGACTAAAAGGGAATGCATTATAAGAAGAATCTTTACTTTGTAACTCTGTTCTTCACCTTTTTCACACTATAAAACAGCTTTGTATTCACCTTAAACACAGTTTCAGGGCAAGAGATTGTGTTTTAGACTAAAAGGGAATGCATTATAAGAAGAATCTTTACTTTGAAACTATGTTTCAAACTCTGAAGTAAACACATATTTCAAGTGAAACGAGTTTATACAGGGGTGAAACAAGTTGTTTGTAATATGACCAATTAAAGTAATTGCAACTCTGTTTGTACACCTCTAACCACAAAGAAACAGGGCTTCCATGCTTTGTAATCAGCTTATACACCGTTTCAGAGTAAGACATCTTGTTTTTAACCAAACTGAATAACTTACAATATCCTAAGAAAACACATATTTCAAGTGAAAAGAGTTTATCCAGGGGAGAACAAGTTGTTTTAACATGGTTCTAATGTGACCCTTGAAAGTAACTGCAACTCTGTTTTTACACCTCTAACCACAAGGAGGCAACGTTTCCACGCATTATAATTGGCTTATACATAGTTTCAGAGCAAGAAATATTGTATTTAACCAAATTGAATAGCTTAAACACTGTTTCAGGGCAAGAGATTGTGTTTTAGACTAAAAGGGAATGCATTATAAGAAGAATCTTTACTTTGAAACTCTGTTCTTTACCTTTTTCACTCTATGAAACAGCTTTGTATTCACCTTAAACACTGTTTCAGGGCAAGAGATTGTGTTTTAGACTAAAAGGGAAAGCATTATAAGAAGAATCTTTACTTTGAAACTCTGTTCTTCACCTTTTTCACACTATGAAACAGCTTTGTATTCACCTTAAACACAGTTTCAGGGCAAGAGATTGTGTTTTAGACTAAAAGGGAATGCATTATAAGAAGAATATCTACTTTGAAACTCTGTTCTTTACCTTTTTCACTCTATGAAACAGCTTTGTATTCACCTTAAACACAGTTTCAGGGCAAGAGATTGTGTTTTAGACTAAAAGGGAATGCATTATAAGAAGAATATCTACTTTGAAACTCTGTTCTTTACCTTTTTCACTCTATGAAACAGCTTTGTATTCACCTTAAACACTGTTTCAGGGCAAGAGATTGTGTTTTAGACTAAAAGGGAATGCATTATAAGAAGAATCTTTACTTTGAAACTCTGTTCTTTACCTTTTTCACTCTATGAAACAGCTTTGTATTCACCTTAAACACTGTTTCAGGGCAAGAGATTGTGTTTTAGACTAAAAGGGAAAGCATTATAAGAAGAATCTTTACTTTAAAACTCTGTTCTTCACCTTTTTCACACTATGAAACAGCTTTGTATTCACCTTAAACACAGTTTCAGGGCAAGAGATTGTGTTTTAGACTAAAAGGGAATGCATTATAAGAAGAATATCTACTTTGAAACTCTGTTCTTTACCTTTTTCACTCTATGAAACAGCTTTGTATTGAACTTAAACACTGTTTCAGGGCAAGAGATAGTGTTTTAGCCTAAAAGGTAATGCATTATAAGAAGAATCTGTACTTTGAAACTCTGTTCTTTACCTTTTTCACACTGTGAAACAGCTTTGTATTCGCCTTAAACACTGTTTCAGGGCAAGAGATTGTGTTTTAGACTAAAAGGGAAAGCATTATAAGAAGAATCTTTACTTTGAAACTCTGTTCTTCACCTTTTTCACACTATGAAACAGCTTTGTATTCACCTTAAACACAGTTTCAGGGCAAGAGATTGTGTTTTAGACTAAAAGGGAATGCATTATAAGAAGAATATCTACTTTGAAACTATGTTTCAAACTCTGAAGAAAACACATATTTCAAGTGAAACGAGTTTATACAGGGGTGAAACAAGTTGTTTGTAATATGACCAATTAAAGTAATTGCAACTCTGTTTGTACACCTCTAACCACAAAGAAACAGGGCTTCCATGCTTTGTAATCAGCTTATACACCGTTTCAGAGTAAGACATCTTGTTTTTAACCAAACTGAATAACTTACAATATCCTAAGAAAACACATATTTCAAGTGAAAAGAGTTTATCCAGGGGAGAACAAGTTGTTTTAACATGGTTCTAATGTGACCCTTGAAAGTAACTGCAACTCTGTTTTTACACCTCTAACCACAAGGAGGCAACGTTTCCACGCATTATAATTGGCTTATACATAGTTTCAGAGCAAGAAATATTGTATTTAACCAAATTGAATAGCTTAAACACTGTTTCAGGGCAAGAGATTGTGTTTTAGACTAAAAGGGAATGCATTATAAGAAGAATCTTTACTTTGAAACTCTGTTCTTTACCTTTTTCACTCTATGAAACAGCTTTGTATTCACCTTAAACACTGTTTCAGGGCAAGAGATTGTGTTTTAGACTAAAAGGGAAAGCATTATAAGAAGAATCTTTACTTTGAAACTCTGTTCTTCACCTTTTTCACACTATGAAACAGCTTTGTATTCACCTTAAACACAGTTTCAGGGCAAGAGATTGTGTTTTAGACTAAAAGGGAATGCATTATAAGAAGAATATCTACTTTGAAACTCTGTTCTTTACCTTTTTCACTCTATGAAACAGCTTTGTATTCACCTTAAACACTGTTTCAGGGCAAGAGATTGTGTTTTAGACTAAAAGGGAATGCATTATAAGAAGAATATCTACTTTGAAACTCTGTTCTTTACCTTTTTCACTCTATGAAACAGCTTTGTATTCACCTTAAACACTGTTTCAGGGCAAGAGATTGTGTTTTAGACTAAAAGGGAATGCATTATAAGAAGAATCTTTACTTTGAAACTCTGTTCTTTACCTTTTTCACTCTATGAAACAGCTTTGTATTCACCTTAAACACTGTTTCAGGGCAAGAGATTGTGTTTTAGACTAAAAGGGAAAGCATTATAAGAAGAATCTTTACTTTAAAACTCTGTTCTTCACCTTTTTCACACTATGAAACAGCTTTGTATTCACCTTAAACACAGTTTCAGGGCAAGAGATTGTGTTTTAGACTAAAAGGGAATGCATTATAAGAAGAATATCTACTTTGAAACTCTGTTCTTTACCTTTTTCACTCTATGAAACAGCTTTGTATTGAACTTAAACACTGTTTCAGGGCAAGAGATAGTGTTTTAGCCTAAAAGGTAATGCATTATAAGAAGAATCTGTACTTTGAAACTCTGTTCTTTACCTTTTTCACACTGTGAAACAGCTTTGTATTCGCCTTAAACACTGTTTCAGGGCAAGAGATTGTGTTTTAGACTAAAAGGGAAAGCATTATAAGAAGAATCTTTACTTTGAAACTCTGTTCTTCACCTTTTTCACACTATGAAACAGCTTTGTATTCACCTTAAACACAGTTTCAGGGCAAGAGATTGTGTTTTAGACTAAAAGGGAATGCATTATAAGAAGAATATCTACTTTGAAACTCTGTTCTTTACCTTTTTCACTCTATGAAACAGCTTTTTATTCACCTTAAACACTGTTTCAGGGCAAGAGATTGTGTTTTAGACTAAAAGGGAATGCATTATAAGAAGAATCTTTACTTTGAAACTCTGTTCTTTACCTTTTTCACACTATGAAACAGCTTTGTATTCACCTTAAACACTGTTTCAGGGCAAGAGATTGTGTTTTAGACTAAAAGGGAATGCATTATAAGAAGAATCTTTACTTTGAAACTATGTTTCAAACTCTGAAGAAAACACATATTTCAAGTGAAACGAGTTTATACAGGGGTGAAACAAGTTGTTTGTAATATGACCAATTAAAGTAATTGCAACTCTGTTTGTACACCTCTAACCACAAAGAAACAGGGCTTCCATGCTTTGTAATCAGCTTATACACCGTTTCAGAGTAAGACATCTTGTTTTTAACCAAACTGAATAACTTACAATATCCTAAGAAAACACATATTTCAAGTGAAAAGAGTTTATCCAGGGGAGAACAAGTTGTTTTAACATGGTTCTAATGTGACCCTTGAAAGTAACTGCAACTCTGTTTTTACACCTCTAACCACAAGGAGGCAACGTTTCCACGCATTATAATTGGCTTATACATAGTTTCAGAGCAAGAAATATTGTATTTAACCAAATTGAATAGCTTAAACACTGTTTCAGGGCAAGAGATTGTGTTTTAGACTAAAAGGGAATGCATTATAAGAAGAATCTTTACTTTGAAACTCTGTTCTTTACCTTTTTCACTCTATGAAACAGCTTTGTATTCACCTTAAACACTGTTTCAGGGCAAGAGATTGTGTTTTAGACTAAAAGGGAAAGCATTATAAGAAGAATCTTTACTTTGAAACTCTGTTCTTCACCTTTTTCACACTATGAAACAGCTTTGTATTCACCTTAAACACAGTTTCAGGGCAAGAGATTGTGTTTTAGACTAAAAGGGAATGCATTATAAGAAGAATCTTTACTTTGAAACTCTGTTCTTTACCTTTTTCACTCTATGAAACAGCTTTGTATTCACCTTAAACACTGTTTCAGGGCAAGAGATTGTGTTTTAGACTAAAAGGGAAAGCATTATAAGAAGAATCTTTACTTTGAAACTCTGTTCTTCACCTTTTTCACACTATGAAACAGCTTTGTATTCACCTTAAACACAGTTTCAGGGCAAGAGATTGTGTTTTAGACTAAAAGGGAATGCATTATAAGAAGAATATCTACTTTGAAACTCTGTTCTTTACCTTTTTCACTCTATGAAACAGCTTTGTATTGAACTTAAACACTGTTTCAGGGCAAGAGATAGTGTTTTAGCCTAAAAGGTAATGCATTATAAGAAGAATCTGTACTTTGAAACTCTGTTCTTTACCTTTTTCACACTGTGAAACAGCTTTGTATTCGCCTTAAACACTGTTTCAGGGCAAGAGATAGTGTTTTAGACTAAAACGGAATGCATTATAAGAAGAATCTTTACTTTGAAACTCTGTTCTTTACCTTTTTCACTCTATGAAACAGCTTTGTATTCACCTTAAACACTGTTTCAGGGCAAGAGATTGTGTTTTAGACTAAAAGGGAAAGCATTATAAGAAGAATCTTTACTTTGAAACTCTGTTCTTCACCTTTTTCACACTATGAAACAGCTTTGTATTCACCTTAAACACAGTTTCAGGGCAAGAGATTGTGTTTTAGACTAAAAGGGAATGCATTATAAGAAGAATATCTACTTTGAAACTCTGTTCTTTACCTTTTTCACTCTATGAAACAGCTTTTTATTCACCTTAAACACTGTTTCAGGGCAAGAGATTGTGTTTTAGACTAAAAGGGAATGCATTATAAGAAGAATCTTTACTTTGAAACTCTGTTCTTTACCTTTTTCACACTATGAAACAGCTTTGTATTCACCTTAAACACTGTTTCAGGGCAAGAGATTGTGTTTTAGACTAAAAGGGAATGCATTATAAGAAGAATCTTTACTTTGAAACTCTGTTCTTTACCTTATAACACTATGAAACAGCTTTGTATTCACCTTAAACACTGTTTCAGGGCAAGAGATTGTGTTTTAGACTAAAAGGGAATGCATTATAAGAAGAATCTTTACTTTGAAACTCTGTTCTTTACCTTTTTCACACTATGAAACAGCTTTGTATTCACCCTAAACACTGTTTTAGGGCAAGAGATTGTGTTTTAGACTAAAAGGGAATGCATTATAAGAAGAATCTTTACTTTGTAACTCTGTTCTTCACCTTTTTCACACTATAAAACAGCTTTGTATTCACCTTAAACACAGTTTCAGGGCAAGAGATTGTGTTTTAGACTAAAAGGGAATGCATTATAAGAAGAATCTTTACTTTGAAACTATGTTTCAAACTCTGAAGAAAACACATATTTCAAGTGAAACGAGTTTATACAGGGGTGAAACAAGTTGTTTGTAATATGACCAATTAAAGTAATTGCAACTCTGTTTGTACACCTCTAACCACAAAGAAACAGGGCTTCCATGCTTTGTAATCAGCTTATACACCGTTTCAGAGTAAGACATCTTGTTTTTAACCAAACTGAATAACTTACAATATCCTAAGAAAACACATATTTCAAGTGAAAAGAGTTTATCCAGGGGAGAACAAGTTGTTTTAACATGGTTCTAATGTGACCCTTGAAAGTAACTGCAACTCTGTTTTTACACCTCTAACCACAAGGAGGCAACGTTTCCACGCATTATAATTGGCTTATACATAGTTTCAGAGCAAGAAATATTGTATTTAACCAAATTGAATAGCTTAAACACTGTTTCAGGGCAAGAGATTGTGTTTTAGACTAAAAGGGAATGCATTATAAGAAGAATCTTTACTTTGAAACTCTGTTCTTTACCTTTTTCACTCTATGAAACAGCTTTGTATTCACCTTAAACACTGTTTCAGGGCAAGAGATTGTGTTTTAGACTAAAAGGGAAAGCATTATAAGAAGAATCTTTACTTTGAAACTCTGTTCTTCACCTTTTTCACACTATGAAACAGCTTTGTATTCACCTTAAACACAGTTTCAGGGCAAGAGATTGTGTTTTAGACTAAAAGGGAATGCATTATAAGAAGAATATCTACTTTGAAACTCTGTTCTTTACCTTTTTCACTCTATGAAACAGCTTTGTATTCACCTTAAACACTGTTTCAGGGCAAGAGATTGTGTTTTAGACTAAAAGGGAATGCATTATAAGAAGAATATCTACTTTGAAACTCTGTTCTTTACCTTTTTCACTCTATGAAACAGCTTTGTATTCACCTTAAACACTGTTTCAGGGCAAGAGATTGTGTTTTAGACTAAAAGGGAATGCATTATAAGAAGAATATCTACTTTGAAACTCTGTTCTTTACCTTTTTCACTCTATGAAACAGCTTTGTATTCACCTTAAACACTGTTTCAGGGCAAGAGATTGTGTTTTAGACTAAAAGGGAATGCATTATAAGAAGAATCTTTACTTTGAAACTCTGTTCTTTACCTTTTTCACTCTATGAAACAGCTTTGTATTCACCTTAAACACTGTTTCAGGGCAAGAGATTGTGTTTTAGACTAAAAGGGAAAGCATTATAAGAAGAATCTTTACTTTGAAACTCTGTTCTTCACCTTTTTCACACTATGAAACAGCTTTGTATTCACCTTAAACACAGTTTCAGGGCAAGAGATTGTGTTTTAGACTAAAAGGGAATGCATTATAAGAAGAATCTGTACTTTGAAACTCTGTTCTTTACCTTTTTCACACTATGAAACAGCTTTGTATTCACCTTAAACACTGTTTCAGGGCAAGAGATAGTGTTTTAGACTAAAACGGAATGCATTATAAGAAGAATCTTTACTTTGAAACTATGTTTCAAACTCTGAAGAAAACACATATTTCAAGTGAAACGAGTTTATACAGGGGTGAAACAAGTTGTTTGTAATATGACCAATTAAAGTAATTGCAACTCTGTTTGTACACCTCTAACCACAAAGAAACAGGGCTTCCATGCTTTGTAATCAGCTTATACACCGTTTCAGAGCAAGACATCTTGTTTTTAACCAAACTGAATAACTTACAATATCCTAAGAAAACACATATTTCAAGTGAAAAGAGTTTATCCAGGGGAGAACAAGTTGTTTTAACATGGTTCTAATGTGACCCTTGAAAGTAACTGCAACTCTGTTTTTACACCTCTAACCACAAGGAGGCAACGTTTCCACGCATTATAATTGGCTTATACATAGTTTCAGAGCAAGAAATATTGTATTTAACCAAATTGAATAGCTTAAACACTGTTTCAGGGCAAGAGATTGTGTTTTAGACTAAAAGGGAATGCATTATAAGAAGAATCTTTACTTTGAAACTCTGTTCTTTACCTTTTTCACTCTATGAAACAGCTTTGTATTCACCTTAAACACTGTTTCAGGGCAAGAGATTGTGTTTTAGACTAAAAGGGAAAGCATTATAAGAAGAATCTTTACTTTGAAACTCTGTTCTTCACCTTTTTCACACTATGAAACAGCTTTGTATTCACCTTAAACACAGTTTCAGGGCAAGAGATTGTGTTTTAGACTAAAAGGGAATGCATTATAAGAAGAATATCTACTTTGAAACTCTGTTCTTTACCTTTTTCACTCTATGAAACAGCTTTGTATTGAACTTAAACACTGTTTCAGGGCAAGAGATAGTGTTTTAGCCTAAAAGGGAATGCATTATAAGAAGAATATCTACTTTGAAACTCTGTTCTTTACCTTTTTCACTCTATGAAACAGCTTTGTATTCACCTTAAACACTGTTTCAGGGCAAGAGATTGTGTTTTAGACTAAAAGGGAATGCATTATAAGAAGAATATCTACTTTGAAACTCTGTTCTTTACCTTTTTCACTCTATGAAACAGCTTTGTATTCACCTTAAACACTGTTTCAGGGCAAGAGATTGTGTTTTAGACTAAAAGGGAATGCATTATAAGAAGAATCTTTACTTTGAAACTCTGTTCTTTACCTTTTTCACTCTATGAAACAGCTTTGTATTCACCTTAAACACTGTTTCAGGGCAAGAGATTGTGTTTTAGACTAAAAGGGAAAGCATTATAAGAAGAATCTTTACTTTGAAACTCTGTTCTTCACCTTTTTCACACTATGAAACAGCTTTGTATTCACCTTAAACACAGTTTCAGGGCAAGAGATTGTGTTTTAGACTAAAAGGGAATGCATTATAAGAAGAATATCTACTTTGAAACTCTGTTCTTTACCTTTTTCACTCTATGAAACAGCTTTGTATTGAACTTAAACACTGTTTCAGGGCAAGAGATAGTGTTTTAGCCTAAAAGGGAATGCATTATAAGAAGAATATCTACTTTGAAACTCTGTTCTTTACCTTTTTCACTCTATGAAACAGCTTTGTATTCACCTTAAACACTGTTTCAGGGCAAGAGATTGTGTTTTAGACTAAAAGGGAATGCATTATAAGAAGAATATCTACTTTGAAACTCTGTTCTTTACCTTTTTCACTCTATGAAACAGCTTTGTATTCACCTTAAACACTGTTTCAGGGCAAGAGATTGTGTTTTAGACTAAAAGGGAATGCATTATAAGAAGAATCTTTACTTTGAAACTCTGTTCTTTACCTTTTTCACTCTATGAAACAGCTTTGTATTCACCTTAAACACTGTTTCAGGGCAAGAGATTGTGTTTTAGACTAAAAGAGAAAGCATTATAAGAAGAATCTTTACTTTGAAACTCTGTTCTTCACCTTTTTCACACTATGAAACAGCTTTGTATTCACCTTAAACACAGTTTCAGGGCAAGAGATTGTGTTTTAGACTAAAAGGGAATGCATTATAAGAAGAATATCTACTTTGAAACTCTGTTCTTTACCTTTTTCACACTATGAAACAGCTTTGTATTCACCTTAAACACTGTTTCAGGGCAAGAGATAGTGTTTTAGACTAAAACGGAATGCATTATAAGAAGAATCTTTACTTTGAAACTATGTTTCAAACTCTGAAGAAAACACATATTTCAAGTGAAACGAGTTTATACAGGGGTGAAACAAGTTGTTTGTAATATGACCAATTAAAGTAATTGCAACTCTGTTTGTACACCTCTAACCACAAAGAAACAGGGCTTCCATGCTTTGTAATCAGCTTATACACCGTTTCAGAGCAAGACATCTTGTTTTTAACCAAACTGAATAACTTACAATATCCTAAGAAAACACATATTTCAAGTGAAAAGAGTTTATCCAGGGGAGAACAAGTTGTTTTAACATGGTTCTAATGTGACCCTTGAAAGTAACTGCAACTCTGTTTTTACACCTCTAACCACAAGGAGGCAACGTTTCCACGCATTATAATTGGCTTATACATAGTTTCAGAGCAAGAAATATTGTATTTAACCAAATTGAATAGCTTAAACACTGTTTCAGGGCAAGAGATTGTGTTTTAGACTAAAAGGGAATGCATTATAAGAAGAATCTTTACTTTGAAACTCTGTTCTTTACCTTTTTCACTCTATGAAACAGCTTTGTATTCACCTTAAACACTGTTTCAGGGCAAGAGATTGTGTTTTAGACTAAAAGGGAAAGCATTATAAGAAGAATCTTTACTTTGAAACTCTGTTCTTCACCTTTTTCACACTATGAAACAGCTTTGTATTCACCTTAAACACAGTTTCAGGGCAAGAGATTGTGTTTTAGACTAAAAGGGAATGCATTATAAGAAGAATATCTACTTTGAAACTCTGTTCTTTACCTTTTTCACTCTATGAAACAGCTTTGTATTGAACTTAAACACTGTTTCAGGGCAAGAGATAGTGTTTTAGCCTAAAAGGTAATGCATTATAAGAAGAATATCTACTTTGAAACTCTGTTCTTTACCTTTTTCACACTGTGAAACAGCTTTGTATTCGCCTTAAACACTGTTTCAGGGCAAGAGATAGTGTTTTAGACTAAAACGGAATGCATTATAAGAAGAATCTTTACTTTGAAACTCTGTTCTTTACCTTTTTCACTCTATGAAACAGCTTTGTATTCACCTTAAACACTGTTTCAGGGCAAGA
Organism: Electrophorus electricus; assembly: GCF_041902795.1. NCBI lineage: Eukaryota > Metazoa > Chordata > Actinopteri > Gymnotiformes > Gymnotidae > Electrophorus > Electrophorus electricus. The sequence continues at coordinate 17,205,240 of NC_137514.1, read as the reverse complement.
GATTGTGTTTTAGACTAAAAGGGAAAGCATTATAAGAAGAATCTTTACTTTGAAACTCTGTTCTTCACCTTTTTCACACTATGAAACAGCTTTGTATTCACCTTAAACACAGTTTCAGGGCAAGAGATTGTGTTTTAGACTAAAAGGGAATGCATTATAAGAAGAATATCTACTTTGAAACTCTGTTCTTTACCTTTTTCACACTATAAAACAGCTTTGTATTCGCCTTAAACACTGTTTCAGGGCAAGAGATAGTGTTTTAGACTAAAACGGAATGCATTATAAGAAGAATCTTTACTTTGAAACTATGTTTCAAACTCTGAAGAAAACACATATTTCAAGTGAAACGAGTTTATACAGGGGTGAAACAAGTTGTTTGTAATATGACCAATTAAAGTAATTGCAACTCTGTTTGTACACCTCTAACCACAAAGAAACAGGGCTTCCATGCTTTGTAATCAGCTTATACACCGTTTCAGAGCAAGACATCTTGTTTTTAACCAAACTGAATAACTTACAATATCCTAAGAAAACACATATTTCAAGTGAAAAGAGTTTATCCAGGGGAGAACAAGTTGTTTTAACATGGTTCTAATGTGACCCTTGAAAGTAACTGCAACTCTGTTTTTACACCTCTAACCACAAGGAGGCAACGTTTCCACGCATTATAATTGGCTTATACATAGTTTCAGAGCAAGAAATATTGTATTTAACCAAATTGAATATCTTAAACACTGTTTCAGGCAAGAGATTGTGTTTTAGACTAAAAGGGAATGCATTATAAGAAGAATCTTTACTTTGAAACTCTGTTCTTTACCTTTTTCACACTATGAAACAGCTTTGTATTCACCTTAAACACAGTTTCAGGGCAAGAGATTGTGTTTTAGACTAAAAGGGAATGCATTATAAGAAGAATCTTTACTTTGTAACTCTGTTCTTCACCTTTTTCACACTATAAAACAGCTTTGTATTCACCTTAAACACAGTTTCAGGGCAAGAGATTGTGTTTTAGACTAAAAGGGAATGCATTATAAGAAGAATCTTTACTTTGAAACTATGTTTCAAACTCTGAAGAAAACACATATTGCAAGTGAAACGAGTTTATACAGGGGTGAAACAAGTTGTTTGTAATATGACCAATTAAAGTAATTGCAACTCTGTTTGTACACCTCTAACCACAAAGAAACAGGGCTTCCATGCTTTGTAATCAGCTTATACACCGTTTCAGAGTAAGACATCTTGTTTTTAACCAAACTGAATAACTTACAATATCCTAAGAAAACACATATTTCAAGTGAAAAGAGTTTATCCAGGGGAGAACAAGTTGTTTTAACATGGTTCTAATGTGACCCTTGAAAGTAACTGCAACTCTGTTTTTACACCTCTAACCACAAGGAGGCAACGTTTCCACGCATTATAATTGGCTTAAACATAGTTTCAGAGCAAGAAATATTGTATTTAACCAAATTGAATAGCTTAAACACTGTTTCAGGGCAAGAGATTGTGTTTTAGACTAAAAGGGAATGCATTATAAGAAGAATCTTTACTTTGAAACTCTGTTCTTTACCTTTTTCACTCTATGAAACAGCTTTGTATTCACCTTAAACACTGTTTCAGGGCAAGAGATTGTGTTTTAGACTAAAAGGGAAAGCATTATAAGAAGAATCTTTACTTTGAAACTCTGTTCTTCACCTTTTTCACACTATGAAACAGCTTTGTATTCACCTTAAACACAGTTTCAGGGCAAGAGATTGTGTTTTAGACTAAAAGGGAATGCATTATAAGAAGAATATCTACTTTGAAACTCTGTTCTTTACCTTTTTCACTCTATGAAACAGCTTTGTATTCACCTTAAACACTGTTTCAGGGCAAGAGATTGTGTTTTAGACTAAAAGGGAATGCATTATAAGAAGAATATCTACTTTGAAACTCTGTTCTTTACCTTTTTCACTCTATGAAACAGCTTTGTATTCACCTTAAACACTGTTTCAGGGCAAGAGATTGTGTTTTAGACTAAAAGGGAATGCATTATAAGAAGAATCTTTACTTTGAAACTCTGTTCTTTACCTTTTTCACTCTATGAAACAGGTTTGTATTCACCTTAAACACTGTTTCAGGGCAAGAGATTGTGTTTTAGACTAAAAGGGAAAGCATTATAAGAAGAATCTTTACTTTGAAACTCTGTTCTTCACCTTTTTCACACTATGAAACAGCTTTGTATTCACCTTAAACACAGTTTCAGGGCAAGAGATTGTGTTTTAGACTAAAAGGGAATGCATTATAAGAAGAATATCTACTTTGAAACTCTGTTCTTTACCTTTTTCACTCTATGAAACAGCTTTGTATTCACCTTAAACACTGTTTCAGGGCAAGAGATTGTGTTTTAGACTAAAAGGGAATGCATTATAAGAAGAATCTTTACTTTGAAACTCTGTTCTTTACCTTTTTCACTCTATGAAACAGCTTTGTATTCACCTTAAACACTGTTTCAGGGCAAGAGATTGTGTTTTAGACTAAAAGGGAAAGCATTATAAGAAGAATCTTTACTTTGAAACTCTGTTCTTCACCTTTTTCACACTATGAAACAGCTTTGTATTCACCTTAAACACAGTTTCAGGGCAAGAGATTGTGTTTTAGACTAAAAGGGAATGCATTATAAGAAGAATATCTACTTTGAAACTCTGTTCTTTACCTTTTTCACTCTATGAAACAGCTTTGTATTCAACTTAAACACTGTTTCAGGGCAAGAGATTGTGTTTTAGACTAAAAGGGAAAGCATTATAAGAAGAATCTTTACTTTGAAACTCTGTTCTTCACCTTTTTCACACTATGAAACAGCTTTGTATTCACCTTAAACACAGTTTCAGGGCAAGAGATTGTGTTTTAGACTAAAAGGGAATGCATTATAAGAAGAATATCTACTTTGAAACTCTGTTCTTTACCTTTTTCACTCTATGAAACAGCTTTGTATTCACCTTAAACACTGTTTCAGGGCAAGAGATTGTGTTTTAGACTAAAAGGGAATGCATTATAAGAAGAATCTTTACTTTGAAACTCTGTTCTTTACCTTTTTCACACTATGAAACAGCTTTGTATTCACCTTAAACACTGTTTCAGGGCAAGAGATTGTGTTTTAGACTAAAAGGGAATGCATTATAAGAAGAATCTTTACTTTGAAACTCTGTTCTTTACCTTTTTCACACTATGAAACAGCTTTGTATTCACCTTAAACACTGTTTCAGGGCAAGAGATTGTGTTTTAGACTAAAAGGGAATGCATTATAAGAAGAATCTTTACTTTGAAACTCTGTTCTTTACCTTTTTCACACTATGAAACAGCTTTGTATTCACCCTAAACACTGTTTTAGGGCAAGAGATTGTGTTTTAGACTAAAAGGGAAAGCATTATAAGAAGAATCTTTACTTTGAAACTCTGTTCTTCACCTTTTTCACACTATGAAACAGCTTTGTATTCACCTTAAACACAGTTTCAGGGCAAGAGATTGTGTTTTAGACTAAAAGGGAATGCATTATAAGAAGAATCTTTACTTTGAAACTCTGTTCTTTACCTTTTTCACACTATGAAACAGCTTTGTATTCACCTTAAACACTGTTTCAGGGCAAGAGATTGTGTTTTAGACTAAAAGGGAATGCATTATAAGAAGAATATCTACTTTGAAACTCTGTTCTTCACCTTTTTCACACTATGAAACAGCTTTGTATTCACCTTAAACACAGTTTCAGGGCAAGAGATTGTGTTTTAGACTAAAAGGGAATGCATTATAAGAAGAATATCTACTTTGAAACTCTGTTCTTTACCTTTTTCACTCTATGAAACAGCTTTGTATTCACCTTAAACACTGTTTCAGGGCAAGAGATTGTGTTTTAGACTAAAAGGGAATGCATTATAAGAAGAATCTTTACTTTGAAACTCTGTTCTTTACCTTTTTCACACTATGAAACAGCTTTGTATTCACCTTAAACACTGTTTCAGGGCAAGAGATTGTGTTTTAGACTAAAAGGGAATGCATTATAAGAAGAATCTTTACTTTGAAACTCTGTTCTTTACCTTTTTCACACTATGAAACAGCTTTGTATTCACCTTAAACACTGTTTCAGGGCAAGAGATTGTGTTTTAGACTAAAAGGGAATGCATTATAAGAAGAATCTTTACTTTGAAACTCTGTTCTTTACCTTTTTCACACTATGAAACAGCTTTGTATTCACCCTAAACACTGTTTTAGGGCAAGAGATTGTGTTTTAGACTAAAAGGGAAAGCATTATAAGAAGAATCTTTACTTTGAAACTCTGTTCTTCACCTTTTTCACACTATGAAACAGCTTTGTATTCACCTTAAACACAGTTTCAGGGCAAGAGATTGTGTTTTAGACTAAAAGGGAATGCATTATAAGAAGAATCTTTACTTTGAAACTCTGTTCTTTACCTTTTTCACACTATGAAACAGCTTTGTATTCACCTTAAACACTGTTTCAGGGCAAGAGATTGTGTTTTAGACTAAAAGGGAATGCATTATAAGAAGAATCTTTACTTTGAAACTCTGTTCTTTACCTTTTTCACACTATGAAACAGCTTTGTATTCACCTTAAACACTGTTTCAGGGCAAGAGATTGTGTTTTAGACTAAAAGGGAATGCATTATAAGAAGAATCTTTACTTTGAAACTCTGTTCTTTACCTTTTTCACACTATGAAACAGCTTTGTATTCACCCTAAACACTGTTTTAGGGCAAGAGATTGTGTTTTAGACTAAAAGGGAATGCATTATAAGAAGAATCTTTACTTTGTAACTCTGTTCTTCACCTTTTTCACACTATAAAACAGCTTTGTATTCGCCTTAAACACTGTTTCAGGGCAAGAGATAGTGTTTTAGACTAAAACGGAATGCATTATAAGAAGAATCTTTACTTTGAAACTATGTTTCAAACTCTGAAGAAAACACATATTTCAAGTGAAACGAGTTTATACAGGGGTGAAACAAGTTGTTTGTAATATGACCAATTAAAGTAATTGCAACTCTGTTTGTACACCTCTAACCACAAAGAAACAGGGCTTCCATGCTTTGTAATCAGCTTATACACCGTTTCAGAGCAAGACATCTTGTTTTTAACCAAACTGAATAACTTACAATATCCTAAGAAAACACATATTTCAAGTGAAAAGAGTTTATCCAGGGGAGAACAAGTTGTTTTAACATGGTTCTAATGTGACCCTTGAAAGTAACTGCAACTCTGTTTTTACACCTCTAACCACAAGGAGGCAACGTTTCCACGCATTATAATTGGCTTATACATAGTTTCAGAGCAAGAAATATTGTATTTAACCAAATTGAATAGCTTAAACACTGTTTCAGGCAAGAGATTGTGTTTTAGACTAAAAGGGAATGCATTATAAGAAGAATCTTTACTTTGAAACTCTGTTCTTTACCTTTTTCACACTATGAAACAGCTTGTATTCACCCTAAACACTGTTTCAGGGCAAGAGATTGTGTTTTAGACTAAAAGGGAATGCATTATAAGAAGAATCTTTACTTTGAAACTCTGTTCTTTACCTTTTTCACTCTATGAAACAGCTTTGTATTCACCTTAAACACTGTTTCAGGGCAAGAGATTGTGTTTTAGACTAAAAGGGAAAGCATTATAAGAAGAATCTTTACTTTGAAACTCTGTTCTTTACCTTTTTCACACTATGAAACAGCTTTGTATTCACCTTAAACACAGTTTCAGGGCAAGAGATTGTGTTTTAGACTAAAAGGGAATGCATTATAAGAAGAATATATACTTTGAAACTCTGTTCTTTACCTTTTTCACTCTATGAAACTGCTTTGTATTCACCTTAAACACTGTTTCAGGGCAAGAGATTGTGTTTTAGACTAAAACGGAATGCATTATAAGAAGAATCTTTACTTTGTAACTCTGTTCTTCACCTTTTTCACACTATAAAACAGCTTTGTATTCACCTTAAACACAGTTTCAGGGCAAGAGATTGTGTTTTAGACTAAAAGGGAATGCATTATAAGAAGAATATCTACTTTGAAACTCTGTTCTTTACCTTTTTCACACTATGAAACAGCTTTGTATTCACCTTCAACACTGTTTCAGGGCAAGAGATTGTGTTTTAGACTAAAAGGGAATGCATTATAAGAAGAATCTTTACTTTGAAACTCTGTTCTTTACCTTTTTCACACTATGAAACAGCTTTGTATTCACCTTCAACACTGTTTCAGGGCAAGAGATTGTGTTTTAGACTAAAAGGGAATGCATTATAAGAAGAATCTTTACTTTGAAACTCTGTTCTTTACCTTTTTCACACTATGAAACAGCTTTGTATTCACCTTCAACACTGTTTCAGGGCAAGAGATTGTGTTTTAGACTAAAAGGGAATGCATTATAAGAAGAATCTTTACTTTGAAACTCTGTTCTTTACCTTTTTCACACTATGAAACAGCTTTGTATTCACCTTCAACACTGTTTCAGGGCAAGAGATTGTGTTTTAGACTAAAAGGGAATGCATTATAAGAAGAATCTTTACTTTGAAACTATGTTTCAAACTCTGAAGAAAACACATATTTCAAGTGAAACGAGTTTATACAGGGGTGAAACAAGTTGTTTGTAATATGACCAATTAAAGTAATTGCAACTCTGTTTGTACACCTCTAACCACAAAGAAACAGGGCTTCCATGCTTTGTAATCAGCTTATACACCGTTTCAGAGTAAGACATCTTGTTTTTAACCAAACTGAATAACTTACAATATCCTAAGAAAACACATATTTCAAGTGAAAAGAGTTTATCCAGGGGAGAACAAGTTGTTTTAACATGGTTCTAATGTGACCCTTGAAAGTAACTGCAACTCTGTTTTTACACCTCTAACCACAAGGAGGCAACGTTTCCACGCATTATAATTGGCTTATACATAGTTTCAGAGCAAGAAATATTGTATTTAACCAAATTGAATAGCTTAAACACTGTTTCAGGGCAAGAGATTGTGTTTTAGACTAAAAGGGAATGCATTATAAGAAGAATCTTTACTTTGAAACTCTGTTCTTTACCTTTTTCACTCTATGAAACAGCTTTGTATTCACCTTAAACACTGTTTCAGGGCAAGAGATTGTGTTTTAGACTAAAAGGGAAAGCATTATAAGAAGAATCTTTACTTTGAAACTCTGTTCTTCACCTTTTTCACACTATGAAACAGCTTTGTATTCACCTTAAACACAGTTTCAGGGCAAGAGATTGTGTTTTAGACTAAAAGGGAATGCATTATAAGAAGAATATCTACTTTGAAACTCTGTTCTTTACCTTTTTCACTCTATGAAACAGCTTTGTATTCACCTTCAACACTGTTTCAGGGCAAGAGATTGTGTTTTAGACTAAAAGGGAATGCATTATAAGAAGAATCTTTACTTTGAAACTCTGTTCTTTACCTTTTTCACACTATGAAACAGCTTGTATTCACCCTAAACACTGTTTCAGGGCAAGAGATTGTGTTTTAGACTAAAAGGGAATGCATTATAAGAAGAATCTTTACTTTGAAACTCTGTTCTTTACCTTTTTCACTCTATGAAACAGCTTTGTATTCACCTTAAACACTGTTTCAGGGCAAGAGATTGTGTTTTAGACTAAAAGGGAAAGCATTATAAGAAGAATCTTTACTTTGAAACTCTGTTCTTCACCTTTTTCACACTATGAAACAGCTTTGTATTCACCTTAAACACTGTTTCAGGGCAAGAGATTGTGTTTTAGACTAAAAGGGAATGCATTATAAGAAGAATCTTTACTTTGAAACTCTGTTCTTTACCTTTTTCACACTATGAAACAGCTTTGTATTCACCCTAAACACTGTTTTAGGGCAAGAGATTGTGTTTTAGACTAAAAGGGAAAGCATTATAAGAAGAATCTTTACTTTGAAACTCTGTTCTTCACCTTTTTCACACTATGAAACAGCTTTGTATTCACCTTAAACACAGTTTCAGGGCAAGAGATTGTGTTTTAGACTAAAAGGGAATGCATTATAAGAAGAATCTTTACTTTGAAACTCTGTTCTTTACCTTTTTCACACTATGAAACAGCTTTGTATTCACCTTAAACACTGTTTCAGGGCAAGAGATTGTGTTTTAGACTAAAAGGGAATGCATTATAAGAAGAATCTTTACTTTGAAACTCTGTTCTTTACCTTTTTCACACTATGAAACAGCTTTGTATTCACCCTAAACACTGTTTTAGGGCAAGAGATTGTGTTTTAGACTAAAAGGGAATGCATTATAAGAAGAATCTTTACTTTGTAACTCTGTTCTTCACCTTTTTCACACTATAAAACAGCTTTGTATTCGCCTTAAACACTGTTTCAGGGCAAGAGATAGTGTTTTAGACTAAAACGGAATGCATTATAAGAAGAATCTTTACTTTGAAACTATGTTTCAAACTCTGAAGAAAACACATATTTCAAGTGAAACGAGTTTATACAGGGGTGAAACAAGTTGTTTGTAATATGACCAATTAAAGTAATTGCAACTCTGTTTGTACACCTCTAACCACAAAGAAACAGGGCTTCCATGCTTTGTAATCAGCTTATACACCGTTTCAGAGCAAGACATCTTGTTTTTAACCAAACTGAATAACTTACAATATCCTAAGAAAACACATATTTCAAGTGAAAAGAGTTTATCCAGGGGAGAACAAGTTGTTTTAACATGGTTCTAATGTGACCCTTGAAAGTAACTGCAACTCTGTTTTTACACCTCTAACCACAAGGAGGCAACGTTTCCACGCATTATAATTGGCTTATACATAGTTTCAGAGCAAGAAATATTGTATTTAACCAAATTGAATAGCTTAAACACTGTTTCAGGCAAGAGATTGTGTTTTAGACTAAAAGGGAATGCATTATAAGAAGAATCTTTACTTTGAAACTCTGTTCTTTACCTTTTTCACACTATGAAACAGCTTGTATTCACCCTAAACACTGTTTCAGGGCAAGAGATTGTGTTTTAGACTAAAAGGGAATGCATTATAAGAAGAATCTTTACTTTGAAACTCTGTTCTTTACCTTTTTCACTCTATGAAACAGCTTTGTATTCACCTTAAACACTGTTTCAGGGCAAGAGATTGTGTTTTAGACTAAAAGGGAAAGCATTATAAGAAGAATCTTTACTTTGAAACTCTGTTCTTTACCTTTTTCACACTATGAAACAGCTTTGTATTCACCTTAAACACAGTTTCAGGGCAAGAGATTGTGTTTTAGACTAAAAGGGAATGCATTATAAGAAGAATATATACTTTGAAACTCTGTTCTTTACCTTTTTCACTCTATGAAACTGCTTTGTATTCACCTTAAACACTGTTTCAGGGCAAGAGATTGTGTTTTAGACTAAAACGGAATGCATTATAAGAAGAATCTTTACTTTGTAACTCTGTTCTTCACCTTTTTCACACTATAAAACAGCTTTGTATTCACCTTAAACACAGTTTCAGGGCAAGAGATTGTGTTTTAGACTAAAAGGGAATGCATTATAAGAAGAATATCTACTTTGAAACTCTGTTCTTTACCTTTTTCACACTATGAAACAGCTTTGTATTCACCTTCAACACTGTTTCAGGGCAAGAGATTGTGTTTTAGACTAAAAGGGAATGCATTATAAGAAGAATCTTTACTTTGAAACTCTGTTCTTTACCTTTTTCACACTATGAAACAGCTTTGTATTCACCTTCAACACTGTTTCAGGGCAAGAGATTGTGTTTTAGACTAAAAGGGAATGCATTATAAGAAGAATCTTTACTTTGAAACTCTGTTCTTTACCTTTTTCACACTATGAAACAGCTTTGTATTCACCTTCAACACTGTTTCAGGGCAAGAGATTGTGTTTTAGACTAAAAGGGAATGCATTATAAGAAGAATCTTTACTTTGAAACTATGTTTCAAACTCTGAAGAAAACACATATTTCAAGTGAAACGAGTTTATACAGGGGTGAAACAAGTTGTTTGTAATATGACCAATTAAAGTAATTGCAACTCTGTTTGTACACCTCTAACCACAAAGAAACAGGGCTTCCATGCTTTGTAATCAGCTTATACACCGTTTCAGAGTAAGACATCTTGTTTTTAACCAAACTGAATAACTTACAATATCCTAAGAAAACACATATTTCAAGTGAAAAGAGTTTATCCAGGGGAGAACAAGTTGTTTTAACATGGTTCTAATGTGACCCTTGAAAGTAACTGCAACTCTGTTTTTACACCTCTAACCACAAGGAGGCAACGTTTCCACGCATTATAATTGGCTTATACATAGTTTCAGAGCAAGAAATATTGTATTTAACCAAATTGAATAGCTTAAACACTGTTTCAGGGCAAGAGATTGTGTTTTAGACTAAAAGGGAATGCATTATAAGAAGAATCTTTACTTTGAAACTCTGTTCTTTACCTTTTTCACACTATGAAACAGCTTTGTATTCACCTTCAACACTGTTTCAGGGCAAGAGATTGTGTTTTAGACTAAAAGGGAATGCATTATAAGAAGAATCTTTACTTTGAAACTCTGTTCTTTACCTTTTTCACACTATGAAACAGCTTGTATTCACCCTAAACACTGTTTCAGGGCAAGAGATTGTGTTTTAGACTAAAAGGGAATGCATTATAAGAAGAATCTTTACTTTGAAACTCTGTTCTTTACCTTTTTCACTCTATGAAACAGCTTTGTATTCACCTTAAACACTGTTTCAGGGCCAGAGATTGTGTTTTAGACTAAAAGGGAAAGCATTATAAGAAGAATCTTTACTTTGAAACTCTGTTCTTCACCTTTTTCACACTATGAAACAGCTTTGTATTCACCTTAAACACAGTTTCAGGGCAAGAGATTGTGTTTTAGACTAAAAGGGAATGCATTATAAGAAGAATATATACTTTGAAACTCTGTTCTTTACCTTTTTCACTCTATGAAACTGCTTTGTATTAACCTTAAACACTGTTTCAGGGCAAGAGATTGTGTTTTAGACTAAAAGGGAATGCATTATAAGAAGAATCTTTACTTTGAAACTCTGTTCTTTACCTTTTTCACTCTATGAAACAGCTTTGTATTCACCTTAAACACTGTTTCAGGGCAAGAGATTGTGTTTTAGACTAAAAGGGAATGCATTATAAGAAGAATCTTTACTTTGAAACTATGTTTCAAACTCTGAAGAAAACACATATTTCAAGTGAAACGAGTTTATACAGGGGTGAAACAAGTTGTTTGTAATATGACCAATTAAAGTAATTGCAACTCTGTTTGTACACCTCTAACCACAAAGAAACAGGGCTTCCATGCTTTGTAATCAGCTTATACACCGTTTCAGAGTAAGACATCTTGTTTTTAACCAAACTGAATAACTTACAATATCCTAAGAAAACACATATTTCAAGTGAAAAGAGTTTATCCAGGGGAGAACAAGTTGTTTTAACATGGTTCTAATGTGACCCTTGAAAGTAACTGCAACTCTGTTTTTACACCTCTAACCACAAGGAGGCAACGTTTCCACGCATTATAATTGGCTTATACATAGTTTCAGAGCAAGAAATATTGTATTTAACCAAATTGAATAGCTTAAACACTGTTTCAGGGCAAGAGATTGTGTTTTAGACTAAAAGGGAATGCATTATAAGAAGAATCTTTACTTTGAAACTCTGTTCTTTACCTTTTTCACTCTATGAAACAGCTTTGTATTCACCTTAAACACTGTTTCAGGGCAAGAGATTGTGTTTTAGACTAAAAGGGAAAGCATTATAAGAAGAATCTTTACTTTGAAACTCTGTTCTTCACCTTTTTCACACTATGAAACAGCTTTGTATTCACCTTAAACACAGTTTCAGGGCAAGAGATTGTGTTTTAGACTAAAAGGGAATGCATTATAAGAAGAATATCTACTTTGAAACTCTGTTCTTTACCTTTTTCACTCTATGAAACAGCTTTGTATTCACCTTCAACACTGTTTCAGGGCAAGAGATTGTGTTTTAGACTAAAAGGGAATGCATTATAAGAAGAATCTTTACTTTGAAACTCTGTTCTTTACCTTTTTCACACTATGAAACAGCTTGTATTCACCCTAAACACTGTTTCAGGGCAAGAGATTGTGTTTTAGACTAAAAGGGAATGCATTATAAGAAGAATCTTTACTTTGAAACTCTGTTCTTTACCTTTTTCACTCTATGAAACAGCTTTGTATTCACCTTAAACACTGTTTCAGGGCAAGAGATTGTGTTTTAGACTAAAAGGGAAAGCATTATAAGAAGAATCTTTACTTTGAAACTCTGTTCTTCACCTTTTTCACACTATGAAACAGCTTTGTATTCACCTTAAACACAGTTTCAGGGCAAGAGATTGTGTTTTAGACTAAAAGGGAATGCATTATAAGAAGAATATATACTTTGAAACTCTGTTCTTTACCTTTTTCACTCTATGAAACTGCTTTGTATTCACCTTAAACACTGTTTCAGGGCAAGAGATTGTGTTTTAGACTAAAAGGGAATGCATTATAAGAAGAATCTTTACTTTGAAACTCTGTTCTTTACCTTTTTCACTCTATGAAACAGCTTTGTATTCACCTTAAACACTGTTTCAGGGCAAGAGATTGTGTTTTAGACTAAAAGGGAAAGCATTATAAGAAGAATCTTTACTTTGAAACTCTGTTCTTCACCTTTTTCACACTATGAAACAGCTTTGTATTCACCTTAAACACAGTTTCAGGGCAAGAGATTGTGTTTTAGACTAAAAGGGAATGCATTATAAGAAGAATATCTACTTTGAAACTCTGTTCTTTACCTTTTTCACTCTATGAAACAGCTTTGTATTCACCTTAAACACTGTTTCAGGGCAAGAGATTGTGTTTTAGACTAAAAGGGAATGCATTATAAGAAGAATATCTACTTTGAAACTCTGTTCTTTACCTTTTTCACTCTATGAAACAGCTTTGTATTCACCTTAAACACTGTTTCAGGGCAAGAGATTGTGTTTTAGACTAAAAGGGAATGCATTATAAGAAGAATCTTTACTTTGAAACTCTGTTCTTTACCTTTTTCACACTATGAAACAGCTTTGTATTCACCTTCAACACTGTTTCAGGGCAAGAGATTGTGTTTTAGACTAAAAGGGAATGCATTATAAGAAGAATCTTTACTTTGAAACTCTGTTCTTTACCTTTTTCACACTATGAAACAGCTTGTATTCACCCTAAACACTGTTTCAGGGCAAGAGATTGTGTTTTAGACTAAAAGGGAATGCATTATAAGAAGAATCTTTACTTTGAAACTCTGTTCTTTACCTTTTTCACTCTATGAAACAGCTTTGTATTCACCTTAAACACTGTTTCAGGGCCAGAGATTGTGTTTTAGACTAAAAGGGAAAGCATTATAAGAAGAATCTTTACTTTGAAACTCTGTTCTTCACCTTTTTCACACTATGAAACAGCTTTGTATTCACCTTAAACACAGTTTCAGGGCAAGAGATTGTGTTTTAGACTAAAAGGGAATGCATTATAAGAAGAATATATACTTTGAAACTCTGTTCTTTACCTTTTTCACTCTATGAAACTGCTTTGTATTAACCTTAAACACTGTTTCAGGGCAAGAGATTGTGTTTTAGACTAAAAGGGAATGCATTATAAGAAGAATCTTTACTTTGAAACTCTGTTCTTTACCTTTTTCACTCTATGAAACAGCTTTGTATTCACCTTAAACACTGTTTCAGGGCAAGAGATTGTGTTTTAGACTAAAAGGGAATGCATTATAAGAAGAATCTTTACTTTGAAACTATGTTTCAAACTCTGAAGAAAACACATATTTCAAGTGAAACGAGTTTATACAGGGGTGAAACAAGTTGTTTGTAATATGACCAATTAAAGTAATTGCAACTCTGTTTGTACACCTCTAACCACAAAGAAACAGGGCTTCCATGCTTTGTAATCAGCTTATACACCGTTTCAGAGCAAGACATCTTGTTTTTAACCAAACTGAATAACTTACAATATCCTAAGAAAACACATATTTCAAGTGAAAAGAGTTTATCCAGGGGAGAACAAGTTGTTTTAACATGGTTCTAATGTGACCCTTGAAAGTAACTGCAACTCTTTTTTTACACCTCTAACCACAAGGAGGCAACGTTTCCACGCATTATAATTGGCTTATACATAGTTTCAGAGCAAGAAATATTGTATTTAACCAAATTGAATAGCTTAAACACTGTTTCAGGGCAAGAGATTGTGTTTTAGACTAAAAGGGAATGCATTATAAGAAGAATCTTTACTTTGAAACTCTGTTCTTTACCTTTTTCACTCTATGAAACAGCTTTGTATTCACCTTAAACACTGTTTCAGGGCAAGAGATTGTGTTTTAGACTAAAAGGGAAAGCATTATAAGAAGAATCTTTACTTTGAAACTCTGTTCTTCACCTTTTTCACACTATGAAACAGCTTTGTATTCACCTTAAACACAGTTTCAGGGCAAGAGATTGTGTTTTAGACTAAAAGGGAATGCATTATAAGAAGAATATCTACTTTGAAACTCTGTTCTTTACCTTTTTCACTCTATGAAACAGCTTTGTATTCACCTTAAACACTGTTTCAGGGCAAGAGATTGTGTTTTAGACTAAAAGGGAATGCATTATAAGAAGAATATCTACTTTGAAACTCTGTTCTTTACCTTTTTCACTCTATGAAACAGCTTTGTATTCACCTTAAACACTGTTTCAGGGCAAGAGATTGTGTTTTAGACTAAAAGGGAATGCATTATAAGAAGAATCTTTACTTTGAAACTCTGTTCTTTACCTTTTTCACTCTATGAAACAGCTTTGTATTCACCTTAAACACTGTTTCAGGGCAAGAGATTGTGTTTTAGACTAAAAGGGAAAGCATTATAAGAAGAATCTTTACTTTGAAACTCTGTTCTTCACCTTTTTCACACTATGAAACAGCTTTGTATTCACCTTAAACACAGTTTCAGGGCAAGAGATTGTGTTTTAGACTAAAAGGGAATGCATTATAAGAAGAATATCTACATTGAAACTCTGTTCTTTACCTTTTTCACTCTATGAAACAGCTTTGTATTCACCTTAAACACTGTTTCAGGGCAAGAGATTGTGTTTTAGACTAAAAGGGAATGCATTATAAGAAGAATCTTTACTTTGAAACTCTGTTCTTTACCTTTTTCACTCTATGAAACAGCTTTGTATTCACCTTAAACACTGTTTCAGGGCAAGAGATTGTGTTTTAGACTAAAAGGGAAAGCATTATAAGAAGAATCTTTACTTTGAAACTCTGTTCTTCACCTTTTTCACACTATGAAACAGCTTTGTATTCACCTTAAACACAGTTTCAGGGCAAGAGATTGTGTTTTAGACTAAAAGGGAATGCATTATAAGAAGAATATCTACTTTGAAACTCTGTTCTTTACCTTTTTCACTCTATGAAACAGCTTTTTATTCACCTTAAACACTGTTTCAGGGCAAGAGATTGTGTTTTAGACTAAAAGGGAATGCATTATAAGAAGAATCTTTACTTTGAAACTCTGTTCTTTACCTTTTTCACTCTATGAAACAGCTTTGTATTCACCTTAAACACTGTTTCAGGGCAAGAGATTGTGTTTTAGACTAAAAGGGAAAGCATTATAAGAAGAATCTTTACTTTGAAACTCTGTTCTTCACCTTTTTCACACTATGAAACAGCTTTGTATTCACCTTAAACACAGTTTCAGGGCAAGAGATTGTGTTTTAGACTAAAAGGGAATGCATTATAAGAAGAATATCTACTTTGAAACTCTGTTCTTTACCTTTTTCACTCTATGAAACAGCTTTTTATTCACCTTAAACACTGTTTCAGGGCAAGAGATTGTGTTTTAGACTAAAAGGGAATGCATTATAAGAAGAATCTTTACTTTGAAACTCTGTTCTTTACCTTTTTCACACTATGAAACAGCTTTGTATTGAACTTAAACACTGTTTCAGGGCAAGAGATAGTGTTTTAGCCTAAAAGGTAATGCATTATAAGAAGAATCTGTACTTTGAAACTCTGTTCTTTACCTTTTTCACACTGTGAAACAGCTTTGTATTCGCCTTAAACACTGTTTCAGGGCAAGAGATAGTGTTTTAGACTAAAACGGAATGCATTATAAGAAGAATCTTTACTTTGAAACTATGTTTCAAACTCTGAAGAAAACACATATTTCAAGTGAAACGAGTTTATACAGGGGTGAAACAAGTTGTTTGTAATATGACCAATTAAAGTAATTGCAACTCTGTTTGTACATCTCTAACCACAAAGAAACAGGGCTTCCATGCTTTGTAATCAGCTTATACACCGTTTCAGAGCAAGACATCTTGTTTTTAACCAAACTGAATAACTTACAATATCCTAAGAAAACACATATTTCAAGTGAAAAGAGTTTATCCAGGGGAGAACAAGTTGTTTTAACATGGTTCTAATGTGACCCTTGAAAGTAACTGCAACTCTGTTTTTACACCTCTAACCACAAGGAGGCAACGTTTCCACGCATTATAATTGGCTTATACATAGTTTCAGAGCAAGAAATATTGTATTTAACCAAATTGAATAGCTTAAACACTGTTTCAGGCAAGAGATTGTGTTTTAGACTAAAAGGGAATGCATTATAAGAAGAATCTTTACTTTGAAACTCTGTTCTTTACCTTTTTCACTCTATGAAACAGCTTTGTATTCACCTTAAACACTGTTTCAGGGCAAGAGATTGTGTTTTAGACTAAAAGGGAAAGCATTATAAGAAGAATCTTTACTTTGAAACTCTGTTCTTCACCTTTTTCACACTATGAAACAGCTTTGTATTCACCTTAAACACAGTTTCAGGGCAAGAGATTGTGTTTTAGACTAAAAGGGAATGCATTATAAGAAGAATATATACTTTGAAACTCTGTTCTTTACCTTTTTCACTCTATGAAACTGCTTTGTATTCACCTTAAACACTGTTTCAGGGCAAGAGATTGTGTTTTAGACTAAAAGGGAATGCATTATAAGAAGAATCTTTACTTTGAAACTCTGTTCTTTACCTTTTTCACTCTATGAAACAGCTTTGTATTCACCTTAAACACTGTTTCAGGGCAAGAGATTGTGTTTTAGACTAAAAGGGAAAGCATTATAAGAAGAATCTTTACTTTGAAACTCTGTTCTTCACCTTTTTCACACTATGAAACAGCTTTGTATTCACCTTAAACACAGTTTCAGGGCAAGAGATTGTGTTTTAGACTAAAAGGGAATGCATTATAAGAAGAATATCTACTTTGAAACTCTGTTCTTTACCTTTTTCACTCTATGAAACAGCTTTGTATTCACCTTAAACACTGTTTCAGGGCAAGAGATTGTGTTTTAGACTAAAAGGGAATGCATTATAAGAAGAATCTTTACTTTGAAACTCTGTTCTTTACCTTTTTCACACTATGAAACAGCTTTGTATTGAACTTAAACACTGTTTCAGGGCAAGAGATAGTGTTTTAGCCTAAAAGGTAATGCATTATAAGAAGAATCTGTACTTTGAAACTCTGATCTTTACCTTTTTCACACTGTGAAACAGCTTTGTATTCGCCTTAAACACTGTTTCAGGGCAAGAGATAGTGTTTTAGACTAAAACGGAATGCATTATAAGAAGAATCTTTACTTTGAAACTATGTTTCAAACTCTGAAGAAAATACATATTTCAAGTGAAACGAGTTTATACAGGGGTGAAACAAGTTGTTTGTAATATGACCAATTAAAGTAATTGCAACTCTGTTTGTACACCTCTAACCACAAAGAAACAGGGCTTCCATGCTTTGTAATCAGCTTATACACCGTTTCAGAGCAAGACATCTTGTTTTTAACCAAACTGAATAACTTACAATATCCTAAGAAAACACATATTTCAAGTGAAAAGAGTTTATCCAGGGGAGAACAAGTTGTTTTAACATGGTTCTAATGTGACCCTTGAAAGTAACTGCAACTCTGTTTTTACACCTCTAACCACAAGGAGGCAACGTTTCCACGCATTATAATTGGCTTATACATAGTTTCAGAGCAAGAAATATTGTATTTAACCAAATTGAATAGCTTAAACACTGTTTCAGGCAAGAGATTGTGTTTTAGACTAAAAGGGAATGCATTATAAGAAGAATCTTTACTTTGAAACTCTGTTCTTTACCTTTTTCACACTATGAAACAGCTTTGTATTCACCTTCAACACTGTTTCAGGGCAAGAGATTGTGTTTTAGACTAAAAGGGAATGCATTATAAGAAGAATCTTTACTTTGAAACTCTGTTCTTTACCTTTTTCACACTATGAAACAGCTTGTATTCACCCTAAACACTGTTTCAGGGCAAGAGATTGTGTTTTAGACTAAAAGGGAAAGCATTATAAGAAGAATCTTTACTTTGAAACTCTGTTCTTCACCTTTTTCACACTATGAAACAGCTTTGTATTCACCTTAAACACAGTTTCAGGGCAAGAGATTGTGTTTTAGACTAAAAGGGAATGCATTATAAGAAGAATATCTACTTTGAAACTCTGTTCTTTACCTTTTTCACTCTATGAAACAGCTTTGTATTCACCTTAAACACTGTTTCAGGGCAAGAGATTGTGTTTTAGACTAAAAGGGAATGCATTATAAGAAGAATATCTACTTTGAAACTCTGTTCTTTACCTTTTTCACTCTATGAAACAGCTTTGTATTCACCTTAAACACTGTTTCAGGGCAAGAGATTGTGTTTTAGACTAAAAGGGAATGCATTATAAGAAGAATATCTACTTTGAAACTCTGTTCTTTACCTTTTTCACTCTATGAAACAGCTTTGTATTCACCTTAAACACTGTTTCAGGGCAAGAGATTGTGTTTTAGACTAAAAGGGAATGCATTATAAGAAGAATCTTTACTTTGAAACTCTGTTCTTTACCTTTTTCACTCTATGAAACAGCTTTGTATTCACCTTAAACACTGTTTCAGGGCAAGAGATTGTGTTTTAGACTAAAAGGGAAAGCATTATAAGAAGAATCTTTACTTTGAAACTCTGTTCTTCACCTTTTTCACACTATGAAACAGCTTTGTATTCACCTTAAACACAGTTTCAGGGCAAGAGATTGTGTTTTAGACTAAAAGGGAATGCATTATAAGAAGAATATCTACTTTGAAACTCTGTTCTTTACCTTTTTCACACTATGAAACAGCTTTGTATTCACCTTCAACACAGTTTCAGGGCAAGAGATTGTGTTTTAGACTAAAAGGGAATGCATTATAAGAAGAATCTTTACTTTGAAACTCTGTTCTTTACCTTTTTCACACTATGAAACAGCTTGTATTCACCCTAAACACTGTTTCAGGGCAAGAGATTGTGTTTTAGACTAAAAGGGAATGCATTATAAGAAGAATCTTTACTTTGAAACTCTGTTCTTTACCTTTTTCACTCTATGAAACAGCTTTGTATTCACCTTAAACACTGTTTCAGGGCAAGAGATTGTGTTTTAGACTAAAAGGGAAAGCATTATAAGAAGAATCTTTACTTTGAAACTCTGTTCTTTACCTTTTTCACTCTATGAAACAGCTTTGTATTCACCTTAAACACTGTTTCAGGGCAAGAGATTGTGTTTTAGACTAAAAGGGAATGCATTATAAGAAGAATATCTACTTTGAAACTCTGTTCTTTACCTTTTTCACTCTATGAAACAGCTTTGTATTCACCTTAAACACTGTTTCAGGGCAAGAGATTGTGTTTTAGACTAAAAGGGAATGCATTATAAGAAGAATCTTTACTTTGAAACTCTGTTCTTTACCTTTTTCACACTATGAAACAGCTTTGTATTGAACTTAAACACTGTTTCAGGGCAAGAGATAGTGTTTTAGCCTAAAAGGTAATGCATTATAAGAAGAATCTGTACTTTGAAACTCTGATCTTTACCTTTTTCACACTGTGAAACAGCTTTGTATTCGCCTTAAACACTGTTTCAGGGCAAGAGATAGTGTTTTAGACTAAAACGGAATGCATTATAAGAAGAATCTTTACTTTGAAACTATGTTTCAAACTCTGAAGAAAATACATATTTCAAGTGAAACGAGTTTATACAGGGGTGAAACAAGTTGTTTGTAATATGACCAATTAAAGTAATTGCAACTCTGTTTGTACACCTCTAACCACAAAGAAACAGGGCTTCCATGCTTTGTAATCAGCTTATACACCGTTTCAGAGCAAGACATCTTGTTTTTAACCAAACTGAATAACTTACAATATCCTAAGAAAACACATATTTCAAGTGAAAAGAGTTTATCCAGGGGAGAACAAGTTGTTTTAACATGGTTCTAATGTGACCCTTGAAAGTAACTGCAACTCTGTTTTTACACCTCTAACCACAAGGAGGCAACGTTTCCACGCATTATAATTGGCTTATACATAGTTTCAGAGCAAGAAATATTGTATTTAACCAAATTGAATAGCTTAAACACTGTTTCAGGCAAGAGATTGTGTTTTAGACTAAAAGGGAATGCATTATAAGAAGAATCTTTACTTTGAAACTCTGTTCTTTACCTTTTTCACACTATGAAACAGCTTTGTATTCACCTTCAACACTGTTTCAGGGCAAGAGATTGTGTTTTAGACTAAAAGGGAATGCATTATAAGAAGAATATCTACTTTGAAACTCTGTTCTTTACCTTTTTCACTCTATGAAACAGCTTTGTATTCACCTTAAACACTGTTTCAGGGCAAGAGATTGTGTTTTAGACTAAAAGGGAATGCATTATAAGAAGAATATCTACTTTGAAACTCTGTTCTTTACCTTTTTCACTCTATGAAACAGCTTTGTATTCACCTTAAACACTGTTTCAGGGCAAGAGATTGTGTTTTAGACTAAAAGGGAATGCATTATAAGAAGAATCTTTACTTTGAAACTCTGTTCTTTACCTTTTTCACTCTATGAAACAGCTTTGTATTCACCTTAAACACTGTTTCAGGGCAAGAGATTGTGTTTTAGACTAAAAGGGAAAGCATTATAAGAAGAATCTTTACTTTGAAACTCTGATCTTTACCTTTTTCACACTGTGAAACAGCTTTGTATTCGCCTTAAACACTGTTTCAGGGCAAGAGATAGTGTTTTAGACTAAAACGGAATGCATTATAAGAAGAATCTTTACTTTGAAACTATGTTTCAAACTCTGAAGAAAATACATATTTCAAGTGAAACGAGTTTATACAGGGGTGAAACAAGTTGTTTGTAATATGACCAATTAAAGTAATTGCAACTCTGTTTGTACACCTCTAACCACAAAGAAACAGGGCTTCCATGCTTTGTAATCAGCTTATACACCGTTTCAGAGCAAGACATCTTGTTTTTAACCAAACTGAATAACTTACAATATCCTAAGAAAACACATATTTCAAGTGAAAAGAGTTTATCCAGGGGAGAACAAGTTGTTTTAACATGGTTCTAATGTGACCCTTGAAAGTAACTGCAACTCTGTTTTTACACCTCTAACCACAAGGAGGCAACGTTTCCACGCATTATAATTGGCTTATACATAGTTTCAGAGCAAGAAATATTGTATTTAACCAAATTGAATAGCTTAAACACTGTTTCAGGCAAGAGATTGTGTTTTAGACTAAAAGGGAATGCATTATAAGAAGAATCTTTACTTTGAAACTCTGTTCTTTACCTTTTTCACACTATGAAACAGCTTTGTATTCACCTTCAACACTGTTTCAGGGCAAGAGATTGTGTTTTAGACTAAAAGGGAATGCATTATAAGAAGAATCTTTACTTTGAAACTCTGTTCTTTACCTTTTTCACACTATGAAACAGCTTGTATTCACCCTAAACACTGTTTCAGGGCAAGAGATTGTGTTTTAGACTAAAAGGGAATGCATTATAAGAAGAATCTTTACTTTGAAACTCTGTTCTTTACCTTTTTCACTCTATGAAACAGCTTTGTATTCACCTTAAACACTGTTTCAGGGCAAGAGATTGTGTTTTAGACTAAAAGGGAAAGCATTATAAGAAGAATCTTTACTTTGAAACTCTGTTCTTCACCTTTTTCACACTATGAAACAGCTTTGTATTCACCTTAAACACAGTTTCAGGGCAAGAGATTGTGTTTTAGACTAAAAGGGAATGCATTATAAGAAGAATATATACTTTGAAACTCTGTTCTTTACCTTTTTCACTCTATGAAACTGCTTTGTATTCACCTTAAACACTGTTTCAGGGCAAGAGATTGTGTTTTAGACTAAAAGGGAATGCATTATAAGAAGAATCTTTACTTTGAAACTCTGTTCTTTACCTTTTTCACTCTATGAAACAGCTTTGTATTCACCTTAAACACTGTTTCAGGGCAAGAGATTGTGTTTTAGACTAAAAGGGAAAGCATTATAAGAAGAATCTTTACTTTGAAACTCTGTTCTTCACCTTTTTCACACTATGAAACAGCTTTGTATTCACCTTAAACACAGTTTCAGGGCAAGAGATTGTGTTTTAGACTAAAAGGGAATGCATTATAAGAAGAATCTTTACTTTGAAACTCTGTTCTTTACCTTTTTCACACTATGAAACAGCTTTGTATTCACCTTCAACACTGTTTCAGGGCAAGAGATTGTGTTTTAGACTAAAAGGGAATGCATTATAAGAAGAATCTTTACTTTGAAACTCTGTTCTTTACCTTTTTCACACTATGAAACAGCTTGTATTCACCCTAAACACTGTTTCAGGGCAAGAGATTGTGTTTTAGACTAAAAGGGAATGCATTATAAGAAGAATCTTTACTTTGAAACTCTGTTCTTTACCTTTTTCACTCTATGAAACAGCTTTGTATTCACCTTAAACACTGTTTCAGGGCAAGAGATTGTGTTTTAGACTAAAAGGGAAAGCATTATAAGAAGAATCTTTACTTTGAAACTCTGTTCTTCACCTTTTTCACACTATGAAACAGCTTTGTATTCACCTTAAACACAGTTTCAGGGCAAGAGATTGTGTTTTAGACTAAAAGGGAATGCATTATAAGAAGAATATATACTTTGAAACTCTGTTCTTTACCTTTTTCACTCTATGAAACTGCTTTGTATTCACCTTAAACACTGTTTCAGGGCAAGAGATTGTGTTTTAGACTAAAAGGGAATGCATTATAAGAAGAATCTTTACTTTGAAACTCTGTTCTTTACCTTTTTCACTCTATGAAACAGCTTTGTATTCACCTTAAACACTGTTTCAGGGCAAGAGATTGTGTTTTAGACTAAAAGGGAAAGCATTATAAGAAGAATCTTTACTTTGAAACTCTGTTCTTCACCTTTTTCACACTATGAAACAGCTTTGTATTCACCTTAAACACAGTTTCAGGGCAAGAGATTGTGTTTTAGACTAAAAGGGAATGCATTATAAGAAGAATATCTACTTTGAAACTCTGTTCTTTACCTTTTTCACTCTATGAAACAGCTTTGTATTCACCTTAAACACTGTTTCAGGGCAAGAGATTGTGTTTTAGACTAAAAGGGAATGCATTATAAGAAGAATATCTACTTTGAAACTCTGTTCTTTACCTTTTTCACTCTATGAAACAGCTTTGTATTCACCTTAAACACTGTTTCAGGGCAAGAGATTGTGTTTTAGACTAAAAGGGAATGCATTATAAGAAGAATCTTTACTTTGAAACTCTGTTCTTTACCTTTTTCACTCTATGAAACAGCTTTGTATTCACCTTAAACACTGTTTCAGGGCAAGAGATTGTGTTTTAGACTAAAAGGGAAAGCATTATAAGAAGAATCTTTACTTTGAAACTCTGTTCTTCACCTTTTTCACACTATGAAACAGCTTTGTATTCACCTTAAACACAGTTTCAGGGCAAGAGATTGTGTTTTAGACTAAAAGGGAATGCATTATAAGAAGAATATCTACTTTGAAACTCTGTTCTTTACCTTTTTCACACTATGAAACAGCTTTGTATTCACCTTAAACACTGTTTCAGGGCAAGAGATTGTGTTTTAGACTAAAAGGGAATGCATTATAAGAAGAATCTTTACTTTGAAACTCTGTTCTTTACCTTTTTCACACTATGAAACAGCTTTGTATTGAACTTAAACACTGTTTCAGGGCAAGAGATAGTGTTTTAGCCTAAAAGGTAATGCATTATAAGAAGAATCTGTACTTTGAAACTCTGATCTTTACCTTTTTCACACTGTGAAACAGCTTTGTATTCGCCTTAAACACTGTTTCAGGGCAAGAGATAGTGTTTTAGACTAAAACGGAATGCATTATAAGAAGAATCTTTACTTTGAAACTATGTTTCAAACTCTGAAGAAAATACATATTTCAAGTGAAACGAGTTTATACAGGGGTGAAACAAGTTGTTTGTAATATGACCAATTAAAGTAATTGCAACTCTGTTTGTACACCTCTAACCACAAAGAAACAGGGCTTCCATGCTTTGTAATCAGCTTATACACCGTTTCAGAGCAAGACATCTTGTTTTTAACCAAACTGAATAACTTACAATATCCTAAGAAAACACATATTTCAAGTGAAAAGAGTTTATCCAGGGGAGAACAAGTTGTTTTAACATGGTTCTAATGTGACCCTTGAAAGTAACTGCAACTCTGTTTTTACACCTCTAACCACAAGGAGGCAACGTTTCCACGCATTATAATTGGCTTATACATAGTTTCAGAGCAAGAAATATTGTATTTAACCAAATTGAATAGCTTAAACACTGTTTCAGGCAAGAGATTGTGTTTTAGACTAAAAGGGAATGCATTATAAGAAGAATCTTTACTTTGAAACTCTGTTCTTTACCTTTTTCACACTATGAAACAGCTTTGTATTCACCTTCAACACTGTTTCAGGGCAAGAGATTGTGTTTTAGACTAAAAGGGAATGCATTATAAGAAGAATCTTTACTTTGAAACTCTGTTCTTTACCTTTTTCACACTATGAAACAGCTTGTATTCACCCTAAACACTGTTTCAGGGCAAGAGATTGTGTTTTAGACTAAAAGGGAATGCATTATAAGAAGAATCTTTACTTTGAAACTCTGTTCTTTACCTTTTTCACTCTATGAAACAGCTTTGTATTCACCTTAAACACTGTTTCAGGGCAAGAGATTGTGTTTTAGACTAAAAGGGAATGCATTATAAGAAGAATATATACTTTGAAACTCTGTTCTTTACCTTTTTCACTCTATGAAACTGCTTTGTATTCACCTTAAACACTGTTTCAGGGCAAGAGATTGTGTTTTAGACTAAAACGGAATGCATTATAAGAAGAATCTTTACTTTGTAACTCTGTTCTTCACCTTTTTCACACTATAAAACAGCTTTGTATTCACCTTAAACACAGTTTCAGGGCAAGAGATTGTGTTTTAGACTAAAAGGGAATGCATTATAAGAAGAATCTTTACTTTGAAACTCTGTTCTTTACCTTTTTCACACTATGAAACAGCTTTGTATTCACCTTAAACACTGTTTCAGGGCAAGAGATTGTGTTTTAGACTAAAAGGGAATGCATTATAAGAAGAATATCTACTTTGAAACTCTGTTCTTTACCTTTTTCACTCTATGAAACAGCTTTGTATTCACCTTAAACACTGTTTCAGGGCAAGAGATTGTGTTTTAGACTAAAACGGAATGCATTATAAGAAGAATCTTTACTTTGTAACTCTGTTCTTCACCTTTTTCACACTATAAAACAGCTTTGTATTCACCTTAAACACAGTTTCAGGGCAAGAGATTGTGTTTTAGACTAAAAGGGAATGCATTATAAGAAGAATCTTTACTTTGAAACTCTGTTCTTTACCTTTTTCACACTATGAAACAGCTTTGTATTCACCTTCAACACTGTTTCAGGGCAAGAGATTGTGTTTTAGACTAAAAGGGAATGCATTATAAGAAGAATCTTTACTTTGAAACTCTGTTCTTTACCTTTTTCACACTATGAAACAGCTTTGTATTCACCTTCAACACTGTTTCAGGGCAAGAGATTGTGTTTTAGACTAAAAGGGAATGCATTATAAGAAGAATCTTTACTTTGAAACTCTGTTCTTTACCTTTTTCACACTATGAAACAGCTTGTATTCACCCTAAACACTGTTTCAGGGCAAGAGATTGTGTTTTAGACTAAAAGGGAATGCATTATAAGAAGAATCTTTACTTTGAAACTCTGTTCTTTACCTTTTTCACACTATGAAACAGCTTTGTATTCACCTTCAACACAGTTTCAGAGCAAGAGATTGTGTTTTAGACTAAAAGGGAATGCATTATAAGAAGAATCTTTACTTTGAAACTCTGTTCTTTACCTTTTTCACACTATGAAACAGCTTGTATTCACCCTAAACACTGTTTCAGGGCAAGAGATTGTGTTTTAGACTAAAAGGGAATGCATTATAAGAAGAATCTTTACTTTGAAACTCTGTTCTTTACCTTTTTCACTCTATGAAACAGCTTTGTATTCACCTTAAACACTGTTTCAGGGCAAGAGATTGTGTTTTAGACTAAAAGGGAAAGCATTATAAGAAGAATCTTTACTTTGAAACTCTGTTCTTCACCTTTTTCACACTATGAAACAGCTTTGTATTCACCTTAAACACAGTTTCAGGGCAAGAGATTGTGTTTTAGACTAAAAGGGAAAGCATTATAAGAAGAATATCTACTTTGAAACTCTGTTCTTTACCTTTTTCACTCTATGAAACAGCTTTGTATTCACCTTAAACACTGTTTCAGGGCAAGAGATTGTGTTTTAGACTAAAAGGGAATGCATTATAAGAAGAATCTTTACTTTGAAACTCTGTTCTTTACCTTTTTCACACTTTGAAACAGCTTTGTATTCACCTTAAACACTGTTTCAGGGCAAGAGATTGTGTTTTAGACTAAAAGGGAATGCATTATAAGAAGAATCTTTACTTTGAAACTCTGTTCTTTACCTTTTTCACACTATGAAACAGCTTTGTATTCACCTTAAACACTGTTTCAGGGCAAGAGATTGTGTTTTAGACTAAAAGGGAATGCATTATAAGAAGAATCTTTACTTTGAAACTCTGTTCTTTACCTTTTTCACACTATGAAACAGCTTTGTATTCACCCTAAACACTGTTTTAGGGCAAGAGATTGTGTTTTAGACTAAAAGGGAATGCATTATAAGAAGAATCTTTACTTTGTAACTCTGTTCTTCACCTTTTTCACACTATAAAACAGCTTTGTATTCACCTTAAACACAGTTTCAGGGCAAGAGATTGTGTTTTAGACTAAAAGGGAATGCATTATAAGAAGAATCTTTACTTTGAAACTATGTTTCAAACTCTGAAGTAAACACATATTTCAAGTGAAACGAGTTTATACAGGGGTGAAACAAGTTGTTTGTAATATGACCAATTAAAGTAATTGCAACTCTGTTTGTACACCTCTAACCACAAAGAAACAGGGCTTCCATGCTTTGTAATCAGCTTATACACCGTTTCAGAGTAAGACATCTTGTTTTTAACCAAACTGAATAACTTACAATATCCTAAGAAAACACATATTTCAAGTGAAAAGAGTTTATCCAGGGGAGAACAAGTTGTTTTAACATGGTTCTAATGTGACCCTTGAAAGTAACTGCAACTCTGTTTTTACACCTCTAACCACAAGGAGGCAACGTTTCCACGCATTATAATTGGCTTATACATAGTTTCAGAGCAAGAAATATTGTATTTAACCAAATTGAATAGCTTAAACACTGTTTCAGGGCAAGAGATTGTGTTTTAGACTAAAAGGGAATGCATTATAAGAAGAATCTTTACTTTGAAACTCTGTTCTTTACCTTTTTCACTCTATGAAACAGCTTTGTATTCACCTTAAACACTGTTTCAGGGCAAGAGATTGTGTTTTAGACTAAAAGGGAAAGCATTATAAGAAGAATCTTTACTTTGAAACTCTGTTCTTCACCTTTTTCACACTATGAAACAGCTTTGTATTCACCTTAAACACAGTTTCAGGGCAAGAGATTGTGTTTTAGACTAAAAGGGAATGCATTATAAGAAGAATATCTACTTTGAAACTCTGTTCTTTACCTTTTTCACTCTATGAAACAGCTTTGTATTCACCTTAAACACAGTTTCAGGGCAAGAGATTGTGTTTTAGACTAAAAGGGAATGCATTATAAGAAGAATATCTACTTTGAAACTCTGTTCTTTACCTTTTTCACTCTATGAAACAGCTTTGTATTCACCTTAAACACTGTTTCAGGGCAAGAGATTGTGTTTTAGACTAAAAGGGAATGCATTATAAGAAGAATCTTTACTTTGAAACTCTGTTCTTTACCTTTTTCACTCTATGAAACAGCTTTGTATTCACCTTAAACACTGTTTCAGGGCAAGAGATTGTGTTTTAGACTAAAAGGGAAAGCATTATAAGAAGAATCTTTACTTTAAAACTCTGTTCTTCACCTTTTTCACACTATGAAACAGCTTTGTATTCACCTTAAACACAGTTTCAGGGCAAGAGATTGTGTTTTAGACTAAAAGGGAATGCATTATAAGAAGAATATCTACTTTGAAACTCTGTTCTTTACCTTTTTCACTCTATGAAACAGCTTTGTATTGAACTTAAACACTGTTTCAGGGCAAGAGATAGTGTTTTAGCCTAAAAGGTAATGCATTATAAGAAGAATCTGTACTTTGAAACTCTGTTCTTTACCTTTTTCACACTGTGAAACAGCTTTGTATTCGCCTTAAACACTGTTTCAGGGCAAGAGATTGTGTTTTAGACTAAAAGGGAAAGCATTATAAGAAGAATCTTTACTTTGAAACTCTGTTCTTCACCTTTTTCACACTATGAAACAGCTTTGTATTCACCTTAAACACAGTTTCAGGGCAAGAGATTGTGTTTTAGACTAAAAGGGAATGCATTATAAGAAGAATATCTACTTTGAAACTATGTTTCAAACTCTGAAGAAAACACATATTTCAAGTGAAACGAGTTTATACAGGGGTGAAACAAGTTGTTTGTAATATGACCAATTAAAGTAATTGCAACTCTGTTTGTACACCTCTAACCACAAAGAAACAGGGCTTCCATGCTTTGTAATCAGCTTATACACCGTTTCAGAGTAAGACATCTTGTTTTTAACCAAACTGAATAACTTACAATATCCTAAGAAAACACATATTTCAAGTGAAAAGAGTTTATCCAGGGGAGAACAAGTTGTTTTAACATGGTTCTAATGTGACCCTTGAAAGTAACTGCAACTCTGTTTTTACACCTCTAACCACAAGGAGGCAACGTTTCCACGCATTATAATTGGCTTATACATAGTTTCAGAGCAAGAAATATTGTATTTAACCAAATTGAATAGCTTAAACACTGTTTCAGGGCAAGAGATTGTGTTTTAGACTAAAAGGGAATGCATTATAAGAAGAATCTTTACTTTGAAACTCTGTTCTTTACCTTTTTCACTCTATGAAACAGCTTTGTATTCACCTTAAACACTGTTTCAGGGCAAGAGATTGTGTTTTAGACTAAAAGGGAAAGCATTATAAGAAGAATCTTTACTTTGAAACTCTGTTCTTCACCTTTTTCACACTATGAAACAGCTTTGTATTCACCTTAAACACAGTTTCAGGGCAAGAGATTGTGTTTTAGACTAAAAGGGAATGCATTATAAGAAGAATATCTACTTTGAAACTCTGTTCTTTACCTTTTTCACTCTATGAAACAGCTTTGTATTCACCTTAAACACTGTTTCAGGGCAAGAGATTGTGTTTTAGACTAAAAGGGAATGCATTATAAGAAGAATATCTACTTTGAAACTCTGTTCTTTACCTTTTTCACTCTATGAAACAGCTTTGTATTCACCTTAAACACTGTTTCAGGGCAAGAGATTGTGTTTTAGACTAAAAGGGAATGCATTATAAGAAGAATCTTTACTTTGAAACTCTGTTCTTTACCTTTTTCACTCTATGAAACAGCTTTGTATTCACCTTAAACACTGTTTCAGGGCAAGAGATTGTGTTTTAGACTAAAAGGGAAAGCATTATAAGAAGAATCTTTACTTTAAAACTCTGTTCTTCACCTTTTTCACACTATGAAACAGCTTTGTATTCACCTTAAACACAGTTTCAGGGCAAGAGATTGTGTTTTAGACTAAAAGGGAATGCATTATAAGAAGAATATCTACTTTGAAACTCTGTTCTTTACCTTTTTCACTCTATGAAACAGCTTTGTATTGAACTTAAACACTGTTTCAGGGCAAGAGATAGTGTTTTAGCCTAAAAGGTAATGCATTATAAGAAGAATCTGTACTTTGAAACTCTGTTCTTTACCTTTTTCACACTGTGAAACAGCTTTGTATTCGCCTTAAACACTGTTTCAGGGCAAGAGATTGTGTTTTAGACTAAAAGGGAAAGCATTATAAGAAGAATCTTTACTTTGAAACTCTGTTCTTCACCTTTTTCACACTATGAAACAGCTTTGTATTCACCTTAAACACAGTTTCAGGGCAAGAGATTGTGTTTTAGACTAAAAGGGAATGCATTATAAGAAGAATATCTACTTTGAAACTCTGTTCTTTACCTTTTTCACTCTATGAAACAGCTTTTTATTCACCTTAAACACTGTTTCAGGGCAAGAGATTGTGTTTTAGACTAAAAGGGAATGCATTATAAGAAGAATCTTTACTTTGAAACTCTGTTCTTTACCTTTTTCACACTATGAAACAGCTTTGTATTCACCTTAAACACTGTTTCAGGGCAAGAGATTGTGTTTTAGACTAAAAGGGAATGCATTATAAGAAGAATCTTTACTTTGAAACTATGTTTCAAACTCTGAAGAAAACACATATTTCAAGTGAAACGAGTTTATACAGGGGTGAAACAAGTTGTTTGTAATATGACCAATTAAAGTAATTGCAACTCTGTTTGTACACCTCTAACCACAAAGAAACAGGGCTTCCATGCTTTGTAATCAGCTTATACACCGTTTCAGAGTAAGACATCTTGTTTTTAACCAAACTGAATAACTTACAATATCCTAAGAAAACACATATTTCAAGTGAAAAGAGTTTATCCAGGGGAGAACAAGTTGTTTTAACATGGTTCTAATGTGACCCTTGAAAGTAACTGCAACTCTGTTTTTACACCTCTAACCACAAGGAGGCAACGTTTCCACGCATTATAATTGGCTTATACATAGTTTCAGAGCAAGAAATATTGTATTTAACCAAATTGAATAGCTTAAACACTGTTTCAGGGCAAGAGATTGTGTTTTAGACTAAAAGGGAATGCATTATAAGAAGAATCTTTACTTTGAAACTCTGTTCTTTACCTTTTTCACTCTATGAAACAGCTTTGTATTCACCTTAAACACTGTTTCAGGGCAAGAGATTGTGTTTTAGACTAAAAGGGAAAGCATTATAAGAAGAATCTTTACTTTGAAACTCTGTTCTTCACCTTTTTCACACTATGAAACAGCTTTGTATTCACCTTAAACACAGTTTCAGGGCAAGAGATTGTGTTTTAGACTAAAAGGGAATGCATTATAAGAAGAATCTTTACTTTGAAACTCTGTTCTTTACCTTTTTCACTCTATGAAACAGCTTTGTATTCACCTTAAACACTGTTTCAGGGCAAGAGATTGTGTTTTAGACTAAAAGGGAAAGCATTATAAGAAGAATCTTTACTTTGAAACTCTGTTCTTCACCTTTTTCACACTATGAAACAGCTTTGTATTCACCTTAAACACAGTTTCAGGGCAAGAGATTGTGTTTTAGACTAAAAGGGAATGCATTATAAGAAGAATATCTACTTTGAAACTCTGTTCTTTACCTTTTTCACTCTATGAAACAGCTTTGTATTGAACTTAAACACTGTTTCAGGGCAAGAGATAGTGTTTTAGCCTAAAAGGTAATGCATTATAAGAAGAATCTGTACTTTGAAACTCTGTTCTTTACCTTTTTCACACTGTGAAACAGCTTTGTATTCGCCTTAAACACTGTTTCAGGGCAAGAGATAGTGTTTTAGACTAAAACGGAATGCATTATAAGAAGAATCTTTACTTTGAAACTCTGTTCTTTACCTTTTTCACTCTATGAAACAGCTTTGTATTCACCTTAAACACTGTTTCAGGGCAAGAGATTGTGTTTTAGACTAAAAGGGAAAGCATTATAAGAAGAATCTTTACTTTGAAACTCTGTTCTTCACCTTTTTCACACTATGAAACAGCTTTGTATTCACCTTAAACACAGTTTCAGGGCAAGAGATTGTGTTTTAGACTAAAAGGGAATGCATTATAAGAAGAATATCTACTTTGAAACTCTGTTCTTTACCTTTTTCACTCTATGAAACAGCTTTTTATTCACCTTAAACACTGTTTCAGGGCAAGAGATTGTGTTTTAGACTAAAAGGGAATGCATTATAAGAAGAATCTTTACTTTGAAACTCTGTTCTTTACCTTTTTCACACTATGAAACAGCTTTGTATTCACCTTAAACACTGTTTCAGGGCAAGAGATTGTGTTTTAGACTAAAAGGGAATGCATTATAAGAAGAATCTTTACTTTGAAACTCTGTTCTTTACCTTATAACACTATGAAACAGCTTTGTATTCACCTTAAACACTGTTTCAGGGCAAGAGATTGTGTTTTAGACTAAAAGGGAATGCATTATAAGAAGAATCTTTACTTTGAAACTCTGTTCTTTACCTTTTTCACACTATGAAACAGCTTTGTATTCACCCTAAACACTGTTTTAGGGCAAGAGATTGTGTTTTAGACTAAAAGGGAATGCATTATAAGAAGAATCTTTACTTTGTAACTCTGTTCTTCACCTTTTTCACACTATAAAACAGCTTTGTATTCACCTTAAACACAGTTTCAGGGCAAGAGATTGTGTTTTAGACTAAAAGGGAATGCATTATAAGAAGAATCTTTACTTTGAAACTATGTTTCAAACTCTGAAGAAAACACATATTTCAAGTGAAACGAGTTTATACAGGGGTGAAACAAGTTGTTTGTAATATGACCAATTAAAGTAATTGCAACTCTGTTTGTACACCTCTAACCACAAAGAAACAGGGCTTCCATGCTTTGTAATCAGCTTATACACCGTTTCAGAGTAAGACATCTTGTTTTTAACCAAACTGAATAACTTACAATATCCTAAGAAAACACATATTTCAAGTGAAAAGAGTTTATCCAGGGGAGAACAAGTTGTTTTAACATGGTTCTAATGTGACCCTTGAAAGTAACTGCAACTCTGTTTTTACACCTCTAACCACAAGGAGGCAACGTTTCCACGCATTATAATTGGCTTATACATAGTTTCAGAGCAAGAAATATTGTATTTAACCAAATTGAATAGCTTAAACACTGTTTCAGGGCAAGAGATTGTGTTTTAGACTAAAAGGGAATGCATTATAAGAAGAATCTTTACTTTGAAACTCTGTTCTTTACCTTTTTCACTCTATGAAACAGCTTTGTATTCACCTTAAACACTGTTTCAGGGCAAGAGATTGTGTTTTAGACTAAAAGGGAAAGCATTATAAGAAGAATCTTTACTTTGAAACTCTGTTCTTCACCTTTTTCACACTATGAAACAGCTTTGTATTCACCTTAAACACAGTTTCAGGGCAAGAGATTGTGTTTTAGACTAAAAGGGAATGCATTATAAGAAGAATATCTACTTTGAAACTCTGTTCTTTACCTTTTTCACTCTATGAAACAGCTTTGTATTCACCTTAAACACTGTTTCAGGGCAAGAGATTGTGTTTTAGACTAAAAGGGAATGCATTATAAGAAGAATATCTACTTTGAAACTCTGTTCTTTACCTTTTTCACTCTATGAAACAGCTTTGTATTCACCTTAAACACTGTTTCAGGGCAAGAGATTGTGTTTTAGACTAAAAGGGAATGCATTATAAGAAGAATATCTACTTTGAAACTCTGTTCTTTACCTTTTTCACTCTATGAAACAGCTTTGTATTCACCTTAAACACTGTTTCAGGGCAAGAGATTGTGTTTTAGACTAAAAGGGAATGCATTATAAGAAGAATCTTTACTTTGAAACTCTGTTCTTTACCTTTTTCACTCTATGAAACAGCTTTGTATTCACCTTAAACACTGTTTCAGGGCAAGAGATTGTGTTTTAGACTAAAAGGGAAAGCATTATAAGAAGAATCTTTACTTTGAAACTCTGTTCTTCACCTTTTTCACACTATGAAACAGCTTTGTATTCACCTTAAACACAGTTTCAGGGCAAGAGATTGTGTTTTAGACTAAAAGGGAATGCATTATAAGAAGAATCTGTACTTTGAAACTCTGTTCTTTACCTTTTTCACACTATGAAACAGCTTTGTATTCACCTTAAACACTGTTTCAGGGCAAGAGATAGTGTTTTAGACTAAAACGGAATGCATTATAAGAAGAATCTTTACTTTGAAACTATGTTTCAAACTCTGAAGAAAACACATATTTCAAGTGAAACGAGTTTATACAGGGGTGAAACAAGTTGTTTGTAATATGACCAATTAAAGTAATTGCAACTCTGTTTGTACACCTCTAACCACAAAGAAACAGGGCTTCCATGCTTTGTAATCAGCTTATACACCGTTTCAGAGCAAGACATCTTGTTTTTAACCAAACTGAATAACTTACAATATCCTAAGAAAACACATATTTCAAGTGAAAAGAGTTTATCCAGGGGAGAACAAGTTGTTTTAACATGGTTCTAATGTGACCCTTGAAAGTAACTGCAACTCTGTTTTTACACCTCTAACCACAAGGAGGCAACGTTTCCACGCATTATAATTGGCTTATACATAGTTTCAGAGCAAGAAATATTGTATTTAACCAAATTGAATAGCTTAAACACTGTTTCAGGGCAAGAGATTGTGTTTTAGACTAAAAGGGAATGCATTATAAGAAGAATCTTTACTTTGAAACTCTGTTCTTTACCTTTTTCACTCTATGAAACAGCTTTGTATTCACCTTAAACACTGTTTCAGGGCAAGAGATTGTGTTTTAGACTAAAAGGGAAAGCATTATAAGAAGAATCTTTACTTTGAAACTCTGTTCTTCACCTTTTTCACACTATGAAACAGCTTTGTATTCACCTTAAACACAGTTTCAGGGCAAGAGATTGTGTTTTAGACTAAAAGGGAATGCATTATAAGAAGAATATCTACTTTGAAACTCTGTTCTTTACCTTTTTCACTCTATGAAACAGCTTTGTATTGAACTTAAACACTGTTTCAGGGCAAGAGATAGTGTTTTAGCCTAAAAGGGAATGCATTATAAGAAGAATATCTACTTTGAAACTCTGTTCTTTACCTTTTTCACTCTATGAAACAGCTTTGTATTCACCTTAAACACTGTTTCAGGGCAAGAGATTGTGTTTTAGACTAAAAGGGAATGCATTATAAGAAGAATATCTACTTTGAAACTCTGTTCTTTACCTTTTTCACTCTATGAAACAGCTTTGTATTCACCTTAAACACTGTTTCAGGGCAAGAGATTGTGTTTTAGACTAAAAGGGAATGCATTATAAGAAGAATCTTTACTTTGAAACTCTGTTCTTTACCTTTTTCACTCTATGAAACAGCTTTGTATTCACCTTAAACACTGTTTCAGGGCAAGAGATTGTGTTTTAGACTAAAAGAGAAAGCATTATAAGAAGAATCTTTACTTTGAAACTCTGTTCTTCACCTTTTTCACACTATGAAACAGCTTTGTATTCACCTTAAACACAGTTTCAGGGCAAGAGATTGTGTTTTAGACTAAAAGGGAATGCATTATAAGAAGAATATCTACTTTGAAACTCTGTTCTTTACCTTTTTCACACTATGAAACAGCTTTGTATTCACCTTAAACACTGTTTCAGGGCAAGAGATAGTGTTTTAGACTAAAACGGAATGCATTATAAGAAGAATCTTTACTTTGAAACTCTGTTCTTCACCTTTTTCACACTATGAAACAGCTTTGTATTCACCTTAAACACAGTTTCAGGGCAAGAGATTGTGTTTTAGACTAAAAGGGAATGCATTATAAGAAGAATATCTACTTTGAAACTCTGTTCTTTACCTTTTTCACTCTATGAAACAGCTTTGTATTGAACTTAAACACTGTTTCAGGGCAAGAGATAGTGTTTTAGCCTAAAAGGTAATGCATTATAAGAAGAATATCTACTTTGAAACTCTGTTCTTTACCTTTTTCACACTGTGAAACAGCTTTGTATTCGCCTTAAACACTGTTTCAGGGCAAGAGATAGTGTTTTAGACTAAAACGGAATGCATTATAAGAAGAATCTTTACTTTGAAACTCTGTTCTTTACCTTTTTCACTCTATGAAACAGCTTTGTATTCACCTTAAACACTGTTTCAGGGCAAGAGATTGTGTTTTAGACTAAAAGGGAAAGCATTATAAGAAGAATCTTTACTTTGAAACTCTGTTCTTCACCTTTTTCACACTATGAAACAGCTTTGTATTCACCTTAAACACAGTTTCAGGGCAAGAGATTGTGTTTTAGACTAAAAGGGAATGCATTATAAGAAGAATATCTACTTTGAAACTCTGTTCTTTACCTTTTTCACTCTATGAAACAGCTTTTTATTCACCTTAAACACTGTTTCAGGGCAAGAGATTGTGTTTTAGACTAAAAGGGAATGCATTATAAGAAGAATCTTTACTTTGAAACTCTGTTCTTTACCTTTTTCACACTATGAAACAGCTTTGTATTCACCTTAAACACTGTTTCAGGGCAAGAGATTGTGTTTTAGACTAAAAGGGAATGCATTATAAGAAGAATCTTTACTTTGAAACTCTGTTCTTTACCTTTTTCACACTATGAAACAGCTTTGTATTCACCTTAAACACTGTTTCAGGGCAAGAGATTGTGTTTTAGACTAAAAGGGAATGCATTATAAGAAGAATCTTTACTTTGAAACTCTGTTCTTTACCTTTTTCACACTATGAAACAGCTTTGTATTCACCCTAAACACTGTTTTAGGGCAAGAGATTGTGTTTTAGACTAAAAGGGAATGCATTATAAGAAGAATCTTTACTTTGTAACTCTGTTCTTCACCTTTTTCACACTATAAAACAGCTTTGTATTCACCTTAAACACAGTTTCAGGGCAAGAGATTGTGTTTTAGACTAAAAGGGAATGCATTATAAGAAGAATCTTTACTTTGAAACTATGTTTCAAACTCTGAAGAAAACACATATTTCAAGTGAAACGAGTTTATACAGGGGTGAAACAAGTTGTTTGTAATATGACCAATTAAAGTAATTGCAACTCTGTTTGTACACCTCTAACCACAAAGAAACAGGGCTTCCATGCTTTGTAATCAGCTTATACACCGTTTCAGAGTAAGACATCTTGTTTTTAACCAAACTGAATAACTTACAATATCCTAAGAAAACACATATTTCAAGTGAAAAGAGTTTATCCAGGGGAGAACAAGTTGTTTTAACATGGTTCTAATGTGACCCTTGAAAGTAACTGCAACTCTGTTTTTACACCTCTAACCACAAGGAGGCAACGTTTCCACGCATTATAATTGGCTTATACATAGTTTCAGAGCAAGAAATATTGTATTTAACCAAATTGAATAGCTTAAACACTGTTTCAGGGCAAGAGATTGTGTTTTAGACTAAAAGGGAATGCATTATAAGAAGAATCTTTACTTTGAAACTCTGTTCTTTACCTTTTTCACTCTATGAAACAGCTTTGTATTCACCTTAAACACTGTTTCAGGGCAAGAGATTGTGTTTTAGACTAAAAGGGAAAGCATTATTAGAAGAATCTTTACTTTGAAACTCTGTTCTTCACCTTTTTCACACTATGAAACAGCTTTGTATTCACCTTAAACACAGTTTCAGGGCAAGAGATTGTGTTTTAGACTAAAAGGGAATGCATTATAAGAAGAATATCTACTTTGAAACTCTGTTCTTTACCTTTTTCACTCTATGAAACAGCTTTGTATTCACCTTAAACACTGTTTCAGGGCAAGAGATTGTGTTTTAGACTAAAAGGGAATGCATTATAAGAAGAATATCTACTTTGAAACTCTGTTCTTTACCTTTTTCACTCTATGAAACAGCTTTGTATTCACCTTAAACACTGTTTCAGGGCAAGAGATTGTGTTTTAGACTAAAAGGGAATGCATTATAAGAAGAATATCTACTTTGAAACTCTGTTCTTTACCTTTTTCACTCTATGAAACAGCTTTGTATTCACCTTAAACACTGTTTCAGGGCAAGAGATTGTGTTTTAGACTAAAAGGGAATGCATTATAAGAAGAATCTTTACTTTGAAACTCTGTTCTTTACCTTTTTCACTCTATGAAACAGCTTTGTATTCACCTTAAACACTGTTTCAGGGCAAGAGATTGTGTTTTAGACTAAAAGGGAAAGCATTATAAGAAGAATATCTACTTTGAAACTCTGTTCTTTACCTTTTTCACACTATGAAACAGCTTTGTATTCACCTTAAACACTGTTTCAGGGCAAGAGATAGTGTTTTAGACTAAAACGGAATGCATTATAAGAAGAATCTTTACTTTGAAACTATGTTTCAAACTCTGAAGAAAACACATATTTCAAGTGAAACGAGTTTATACAG
This sequence comes from Electrophorus electricus, assembly GCF_041902795.1. Lineage (NCBI taxonomy): Eukaryota > Metazoa > Chordata > Actinopteri > Gymnotiformes > Gymnotidae > Electrophorus > Electrophorus electricus. The sequence continues at coordinate 17,166,652 of NC_137514.1, read as the reverse complement.
GGGTGAAACAAGTTGTTTGTAATATGACCAATTAAAGTAATTGCAACTCTGTTTGTACACCTCTAACCACAAAGAAACAGGGCTTCCATGCTTTGTAATCAGCTTATACACCGTTTCAGAGCAAGACATCTTGTTTTTAACCAAACTTAATAACTTACAATATCCTAAGAAAACACATATTTCAAGTGAAAAGAGTTTATCCAGGGGAGAACAAGTTGTTTTAACATGGTTCTAATGTGACCCTTGAAAGTAACTGCAACTCTGTTTTTACACCTCTAACCACAAGGAGGCAACGTTTCCACGCATTATAATTGGCTTATACATAGTTTCAGAGCAAGAAATATTGTATTTAACCAAATTGAATAGCTTAAACACTGTTTCAGGGCAAGAGATTGTGTTTTAGACTAAAAGGGAATGCATTATAAGAAGAATCTTTACTTTGAAACTCTGTTCTTTACCTTTTTCACTCTATGAAACAGCTTTGTATTCACCTTAAACACTGTTTCAGGGCAAGAGATTGTGTTTTAGACTAAAAGGGAAAGCATTATAAGAAGAATCTTTACTTTGAAACTCTGTTCTTCACCTTTTTCACACTATGAAACAGCTTTGTATTCACCTTAAACACAGTTTCAGGGCAAGAGATTGTGTTTTAGACTAAAAGGGAATGCATTATAAGAAGAATATCTACTTTGAAACTCTGTTCTTTACCTTTTTCACTCTATGAAACAGCTTTGTATTCACCTTAAACACTGTTTCAGGGCAAGAGATTGTGTTTTAGACTAAAAGGGAATGCATTATAAGAAGAATATCTACTTTGAAACTCTGTTCTTTACCTTTTTCACTCTATGAAACAGCTTTGTATTCACCTTAAACACTGTTTCAGGGCAAGAGATTGTGTTTTAGACTAAAAGGGAATGCATTATAAGAAGAATATCTACTTTGAAACTCTGTTCTTTACCTTTTTCACTCTATGAAACAGCTTTGTATTCACCTTAAACACTGTTTCAGGGCAAGAGATTGTGTTTTAGACTAAAAGGGAATGCATTATAAGAAGAATCTTTACTTTGAAACTCTGTTCTTTACCTTTTTCACTCTATGAAACAGCTTTGTATTCACCTTAAACACTGTTTCAGGGCAAGAGATTGTGTTTTAGACTAAAAGGGAAAGCATTATAAGAAGAATCTTTACTTTGAAACTCTGTTCTTCACCTTTTTCACACTATGAAACAGCTTTGTATTCACCTTAAACACAGTTTCAGGGCAAGAGATTGTGTTTTAGACTAAAAGGGAATGCATTATAAGAAGAATATCTACTTTGAAACTGTTCTTTACCTTTTTCACACTATGAAACAGCTTTGTATTCACCTTAAACACTGTTTCAGGGCAAGAGATAGTGTTTTAGACTAAAACGGAATGCATTATAAGAAGAATCTTTACTTTGAAACTATGTTTCAAACTCTGAAGTAAACACATATTTCAAGTGAAACGAGTTTATACAGGGGTGAAACAAGTTGTTTGTAATATGACCAATTAAAGTAATTGCAACTCTGTTTGTACACCTCTAACCACAAAGAAACAGGGCTTCCATGCTTTGTAATCAGCTTATACACCGTTTCAGAGCAAGACATCTTGTTTTTAACCAAACTGAATAACTTACAATATCCTAAGAAAACACATATTTCAAGTGAAAAGAGTTTATCCAGGGGAGAACAAGTTGTTTTAACATGGTTCTAATGTGACCCTTGAAAGTAACTGCAACTCTGTTTTTACACCTCTAACCACAAGGAGGCAACGTTTCCACGCATTATAATTGGCTTATACATAGTTTCAGAGCAAGAAATATTGTATTTAACCAAATTGAATAGCTTAAACACTGTTTCAGGGCAAGAGATTGTGTTTTAGACTAAAAGGGAATGCATTATAAGAAGAATCTTTACTTTGAAACTCTGTTCTTTACCTTTTTCACTCTATGAAACAGCTTTGTATTCACCTTAAACACTGTTTCAGGGCAAGAGATTGTGTTTTAGACTAAAAGGGAAAGCATTATAAGAAGAATCTTTACTTTGAAACTCTGTTCTTCACCTTTTTCACACTATGAAACAGCTTTGTATTCACCTTAAACACAGTTTCAGGGCAAGAGATTGTGTTTTAGACTAAAAGGGAATGCATTATAAGAAGAATATCTACTTTGAAACTCTGTTCTTTACCTTTTTCACTCTATGAAACAGCTTTGTATTGAACTTAAACACTGTTTCAGGGCAAGAGATAGTGTTTTAGCCTAAAAGGTAATGCATTATAAGAAGAATATCTACTTTGAAACTCTGTTCTTTACCTTTTTCACACTGTGAAACAGCTTTGTATTCGCCTTAAACACTGTTTCAGGGCAAGAGATAGTGTTTTAGACTAAAACGGAATGCATTATAAGAAGAATCTTTACTTTGAAACTCTGTTCTTTACCTTTTTCACTCTATGAAACAGCTTTGTATTCACCTTAAACACTGTTTCAGGGCAAGAGATTGTGTTTTAGACTAAAAGGGAAAGCATTATAAGAAGAATCTTTACTTTGAAACTCTGTTCTTCACCTTTTTCACACTATGAAACAGCTTTGTATTCACCTTAAACACAGTTTCAGGGCAAGAGATTGTGTTTTAGACTAAAAGGGAATGCATTATAAGAAGAATATCTACTTTGAAACTCTGTTCTTTACCTTTTTCACTCTATGAAACAGCTTTTTATTCACCTTAAACACTGTTTCAGGGCAAGAGATTGTGTTTTAGACTAAAAGGGAATGCATTATAAGAAGAATCTTTACTTTGAAACTCTGTTCTTTACCTTTTTCACACTATGAAACAGCTTTGTATTCACCTTAAACACTGTTTCAGGGCAAGAGATTGTGTTTTAGACTAAAAGGGAATGCATTATAAGAAGAATCTTTACTTTGAAACTCTGTTCTTTACCTTTTTCACACTATGAAACAGCTTTGTATTCACCTTAAACACTGTTTCAGGGCAAGAGATTGTGTTTTAGACTAAAAGGGAATGCATTATAAGAAGAATCTTTACTTTGAAACTCTGTTCTTTACCTTTTTCACACTATGAAACAGCTTTGTATTCACCCTAAACACTGTTTTAGGGCAAGAGATTGTGTTTTAGACTAAAAGGGAATGCATTATAAGAAGAATCTTTACTTTGTAACTCTGTTCTTCACCTTTTTCACACTATAAAACAGCTTTGTATTCACCTTAAACACAGTTTCAGGGCAAGAGATTGTGTTTTAGACTAAAAGGGAATGCATTATAAGAAGAATCTTTACTTTGAAACTATGTTTCAAACTCTGAAGAAAACACATATTTCAAGTGAAACGAGTTTATACAGGGGTGAAACAAGTTGTTTGTAATATGACCAATTAAAGTAATTGCAACTCTGTTTGTACACCTCTAACCACAAAGAAACAGGGCTTCCATGCTTTGTAATCAGCTTATACACCGTTTCAGAGTAAGACATCTTGTTTTTAACCAAACTGAATAACTTACAATATCCTAAGAAAACACATATTTCAAGTGAAAAGAGTTTATCCAGGGGAGAACAAGTTGTTTTAACATGGTTCTAATGTGACCCTTGAAAGTAACTGCAACTCTGTTTTTACACCTCTAACCACAAGGAGGCAACGTTTCCACGCATTATAATTGGCTTATACATAGTTTCAGAGCAAGAAATATTGTATTTAACCAAATTGAATAGCTTAAACACTGTTTCAGGGCAAGAGATTGTGTTTTAGACTAAAAGGGAATGCATTATAAGAAGAATATCTACTTTGAAACTCTGTTCTTTACCTTTTTCACTCTATGAAACAGCTTTGTATTGAACTTAAACACTGTTTCAGGGCAAGAGATAGTGTTTTAGCCTAAAAGGGAATGCATTATAAGAAGAATATCTACTTTGAAACTCTGTTCTTTACCTTTTTCACTCTATGAAACAGCTTTGTATTCACCTTAAACACTGTTTCAGGGCAAGAGATTGTGTTTTAGACTAAAAGGGAATGCATTATAAGAAGAATATCTACTTTGAAACTCTGTTCTTTACCTTTTTCACTCTATGAAACAGCTTTGTATTCACCTTAAACACTGTTTCAGGGCAAGAGATTGTGTTTTAGACTAAAAGGGAATGCATTATAAGAAGAATCTTTACTTTGAAACTCTGTTCTTTACCTTTTTCACTCTATGAAACAGCTTTGTATTCACCTTAAACACTGTTTCAGGGCAAGAGATTGTGTTTTAGACTAAAAGAGAAAGCATTATAAGAAGAATCTTTACTTTGAAACTCTGTTCTTCACCTTTTTCACACTATGAAACAGCTTTGTATTCACCTTAAACACAGTTTCAGGGCAAGAGATTGTGTTTTAGACTAAAAGGGAATGCATTATAAGAAGAATATCTACTTTGAAACTCTGTTCTTTACCTTTTTCACACTATGAAACAGCTTTGTATTCACCTTAAACACTGTTTCAGGGCAAGAGATAGTGTTTTAGACTAAAACGGAATGCATTATAAGAAGAATCTTTACTTTGAAACTCTGTTCTTCACCTTTTTCACACTATGAAACAGCTTTGTATTCACCTTAAACACAGTTTCAGGGCAAGAGATTGTGTTTTAGACTAAAAGGGAATGCATTATAAGAAGAATATCTACTTTGAAACTCTGTTCTTTACCTTTTTCACTCTATGAAACAGCTTTGTATTGAACTTAAACACTGTTTCAGGGCAAGAGATAGTGTTTTAGCCTAAAAGGTAATGCATTATAAGAAGAATATCTACTTTGAAACTCTGTTCTTTACCTTTTTCACACTGTGAAACAGCTTTGTATTCGCCTTAAACACTGTTTCAGGGCAAGAGATAGTGTTTTAGACTAAAACGGAATGCATTATAAGAAGAATCTTTACTTTGAAACTCTGTTCTTTACCTTTTTCACTCTATGAAACAGCTTTGTATTCACCTTAAACACTGTTTCAGGGCAAGAGATTGTGTTTTAGACTAAAAGGGAAAGCATTATAAGAAGAATCTTTACTTTGAAACTCTGTTCTTCACCTTTTTCACACTATGAAACAGCTTTGTATTCACCTTAAACACAGTTTCAGGGCAAGAGATTGTGTTTTAGACTAAAAGGGAATGCATTATAAGAAGAATATCTACTTTGAAACTCTGTTCTTTACCTTTTTCACTCTATGAAACAGCTTTTTATTCACCTTAAACACTGTTTCAGGGCAAGAGATTGTGTTTTAGACTAAAAGGGAATGCATTATAAGAAGAATCTTTACTTTGAAACTCTGTTCTTTACCTTTTTCACACTATGAAACAGCTTTGTATTCACCTTAAACACTGTTTCAGGGCAAGAGATTGTGTTTTAGACTAAAAGGGAATGCATTATAAGAAGAATCTTTACTTTGAAACTCTGTTCTTTACCTTTTTCACACTATGAAACAGCTTTGTATTCACCTTAAACACTGTTTCAGGGCAAGAGATTGTGTTTTAGACTAAAAGGGAATGCATTATAAGAAGAATCTTTACTTTGAAACTCTGTTCTTTACCTTTTTCACACTATGAAACAGCTTTGTATTCACCCTAAACACTGTTTTAGGGCAAGAGATTGTGTTTTAGACTAAAAGGGAATGCATTATAAGAAGAATCTTTACTTTGTAACTCTGTTCTTCACCTTTTTCACACTATAAAACAGCTTTGTATTCACCTTAAACACAGTTTCAGGGCAAGAGATTGTGTTTTAGACTAAAAGGGAATGCATTATAAGAAGAATCTTTACTTTGAAACTATGTTTCAAACTCTGAAGAAAACACATATTTCAAGTGAAACGAGTTTATACAGGGGTGAAACAAGTTGTTTGTAATATGACCAATTAAAGTAATTGCAACTCTGTTTGTACACCTCTAACCACAAAGAAACAGGGCTTCCATGCTTTGTAATCAGCTTATACACCGTTTCAGAGTAAGACATCTTGTTTTTAACCAAACTGAATAACTTACAATATCCTAAGAAAACACATATTTCAAGTGAAAAGAGTTTATCCAGGGGAGAACAAGTTGTTTTAACATGGTTCTAATGTGACCCTTGAAAGTAACTGCAACTCTGTTTTTACACCTCTAACCACAAGGAGGCAACGTTTCCACGCATTATAATTGGCTTATACATAGTTTCAGAGCAAGAAATATTGTATTTAACCAAATTGAATAGCTTAAACACTGTTTCAGGGCAAGAGATTGTGTTTTAGACTAAAAGGGAATGCATTATAAGAAGAATCTTTACTTTGAAACTCTGTTCTTTACCTTTTTCACTCTATGAAACAGCTTTGTATTCACCTTAAACACTGTTTCAGGGCAAGAGATTGTGTTTTAGACTAAAAGGGAAAGCATTATAAGAAGAATCTTTACTTTGAAACTCTGTTCTTCACCTTTTTCACACTATGAAACAGCTTTGTATTCACCTTAAACACAGTTTCAGGGCAAGAGATTGTGTTTTAGACTAAAAGGGAATGCATTATAAGAAGAATATCTACTTTGAAACTCTGTTCTTTACCTTTTTCACTCTATGAAACAGCTTTGTATTCACCTTAAACACTGTTTCAGGGCAAGAGATTGTGTTTTAGACTAAAAGGGAATGCATTATAAGAAGAATATCTACTTTGAAACTCTGTTCTTTACCTTTTTCACTCTATGAAACAGCTTTGTATTCACCTTAAACACTGTTTCAGGGCAAGAGATTGTGTTTTAGACTAAAAGGGAATGCATTATAAGAAGAATATCTACTTTGAAACTCTGTTCTTTACCTTTTTCACTCTATGAAACAGCTTTGTATTCACCTTAAACACTGTTTCAGGGCAAGAGATTGTGTTTTAGACTAAAAGGGAATGCATTATAAGAAGAATCTTTACTTTGAAACTCTGTTCTTTACCTTTTTCACTCTATGAAACAGCTTTGTATTCACCTTAAACACTGTTTCAGGGCAAGAGATTGTGTTTTAGACTAAAAGGGAAAGCATTATAAGAAGAATATCTACTTTGAAACTCTGTTCTTTACCTTTTTCACACTATGAAACAGCTTTGTATTCACCTTAAACACTGTTTCAGGGCAAGAGATAGTGTTTTAGACTAAAACGGAATGCATTATAAGAAGAATCTTTACTTTGAAACTATGTTTCAAACTCTGAAGAAAACACATATTTCAAGTGAAACGAGTTTATACAGGGGTGAAACAAGTTGTTTGTAATATGACCAATTAAAGTAATTGCAACTCTGTTTGTACACCTCTAACCACAAAGAAACAGGGCTTCCATGCTTTGTAATCAGCTTATACACCGTTTCAGAGCAAGACATCTTGTTTTTAACCAAACTTAATAACTTACAATATCCTAAGAAAACACATATTTCAAGTGAAAAGAGTTTATCCAGGGGAGAACAAGTTGTTTTAACATGGTTCTAATGTGACCCTTGAAAGTAACTGCAACTCTGTTTTTACACCTCTAACCACAAGGAGGCAACGTTTCCACGCATTATAATTGGCTTATACATAGTTTCAGAGCAAGAAATATTGTATTTAACCAAATTGAATAGCTTAAACACTGTTTCAGGGCAAGAGATTGTGTTTTAGACTAAAAGGGAATGCATTATAAGAAGAATCTTTACTTTGAAACTCTGTTCTTTACCTTTTTCACTCTATGAAACAGCTTTGTATTCACCTTAAACACTGTTTCAGGGCAAGAGATTGTGTTTTAGACTAAAAGGGAAAGCATTATAAGAAGAATCTTTACTTTGAAACTCTGTTCTTCACCTTTTTCACACTATGAAACAGCTTTGTATTCACCTTAAACACAGTTTCAGGGCAAGAGATTGTGTTTTAGACTAAAAGGGAATGCATTATAAGAAGAATATCTACTTTGAAACTCTGTTCTTTACCTTTTTCACTCTATGAAACAGCTTTGTATTCACCTTAAACACTGTTTCAGGGCAAGAGATTGTGTTTTAGACTAAAAGGGAATGCATTATAAGAAGAATATCTACTTTGAAACTCTGTTCTTTACCTTTTTCACTCTATGAAACAGCTTTGTATTCACCTTAAACACTGTTTCAGGGCAAGAGATTGTGTTTTAGACTAAAAGGGAATGCATTATAAGAAGAATATCTACTTTGAAACTCTGTTCTTTACCTTTTTCACTCTATGAAACAGCTTTGTATTCACCTTAAACACTGTTTCAGGGCAAGAGATTGTGTTTTAGACTAAAAGGGAATGCATTATAAGAAGAATCTTTACTTTGAAACTCTGTTCTTTACCTTTTTCACTCTATGAAACAGCTTTGTATTCACCTTAAACACTGTTTCAGGGCAAGAGATTGTGTTTTAGACTAAAAGGGAAAGCATTATAAGAAGAATCTTTACTTTGAAACTCTGTTCTTCACCTTTTTCACACTATGAAACAGCTTTGTATTCACCTTAAACACAGTTTCAGGGCAAGAGATTGTGTTTTAGACTAAAAGGGAATGCATTATAAGAAGAATATCTACTTTGAAACTCTGTTCTTTACCTTTTTCACACTATGAAACAGCTTTGTATTCACCTTAAACACTGTTTCAGGGCAAGAGATAGTGTTTTAGACTAAAACGGAATGCATTATAAGAAGAATCTTTACTTTGAAACTATGTTTCAAACTCTGAAGTAAACACATATTTCAAGTGAAACGAGTTTATACAGGGGTGAAACAAGTTGTTTGTAATATGACCAATTAAAGTAATTGCAACTCTGTTTGTACACCTCTAACCACAAAGAAACAGGGCTTCCATGCTTTGTAATCAGCTTATACACCGTTTCAGAGCAAGACATCTTGTTTTTAACCAAACTGAATAACTTACAATATCCTAAGAAAACACATATTTCAAGTGAAAAGAGTTTATCCAGGGGAGAACAAGTTGTTTTAACATGGTTCTAATGTGACCCTTGAAAGTAACTGCAACTCTGTTTTTACACCTCTAACCACAAGGAGGCAACGTTTCCACGCATTATAATTGGCTTATACATAGTTTCAGAGCAAGAAATATTGTATTTAACCAAATTGAATAGCTTAAACACTGTTTCAGGGCAAGAGATTGTGTTTTAGACTAAAAGGGAATGCATTATAAGAAGAATCTTTACTTTGAAACTCTGTTCTTTACCTTTTTCACTCTATGAAACAGCTTTGTATTCACCTTAAACACTGTTTCAGGGCAAGAGATTGTGTTTTAGACTAAAAGGGAAAGCATTATAAGAAGAATCTTTACTTTGAAACTCTGTTCTTCACCTTTTTCACACTATGAAACAGCTTTGTATTCACCTTAAACACAGTTTCAGGGCAAGAGATTGTGTTTTAGACTAAAAGGGAATGCATTATAAGAAGAATATCTACTTTGAAACTCTGTTCTTTACCTTTTTCACTCTATGAAACAGCTTTGTATTGAACTTAAACACTGTTTCAGGGCAAGAGATAGTGTTTTAGCCTAAAAGGTAATGCATTATAAGAAGAATATCTACTTTGAAACTCTGTTCTTTACCTTTTTCACACTGTGAAACAGCTTTGTATTCGCCTTAAACACTGTTTCAGGGCAAGAGATAGTGTTTTAGACTAAAACGGAATGCATTATAAGAAGAATCTTTACTTTGAAACTCTGTTCTTTACCTTTTTCACTCTATGAAACAGCTTTGTATTCACCTTAAACACTGTTTCAGGGCAAGAGATTGTGTTTTAGACTAAAAGGGAAAGCATTATAAGAAGAATCTTTACTTTGAAACTCTGTTCTTCACCTTTTTCACACTATGAAACAGCTTTGTATTCACCTTAAACACAGTTTCAGGGCAAGAGATTGTGTTTTAGACTAAAAGGGAATGCATTATAAGAAGAATATCTACTTTGAAACTCTGTTCTTTACCTTTTTCACTCTATGAAACAGCTTTTTATTCACCTTAAACACTGTTTCAGGGCAAGAGATTGTGTTTTAGACTAAAAGGGAATGCATTATAAGAAGAATCTTTACTTTGAAACTCTGTTCTTTACCTTTTTCACACTATGAAACAGCTTTGTATTCACCTTAAACACTGTTTCAGGGCAAGAGATTGTGTTTTAGACTAAAAGGGAATGCATTATAAGAAGAATCTTTACTTTGAAACTCTGTTCTTTACCTTTTTCACACTATGAAACAGCTTTGTATTCACCTTAAACACTGTTTCAGGGCAAGAGATTGTGTTTTAGACTAAAAGGGAATGCATTATAAGAAGAATCTTTACTTTGAAACTCTGTTCTTTACCTTTTTCACACTATGAAACAGCTTTGTATTCACCCTAAACACTGTTTTAGGGCAAGAGATTGTGTTTTAGACTAAAAGGGAATGCATTATAAGAAGAATCTTTACTTTGTAACTCTGTTCTTCACCTTTTTCACACTATAAAACAGCTTTGTATTCACCTTAAACACAGTTTCAGGGCAAGAGATTGTGTTTTAGACTAAAAGGGAATGCATTATAAGAAGAATCTTTACTTTGAAACTATGTTTCAAACTCTGAAGAAAACACATATTTCAAGTGAAACGAGTTTATACAGGGGTGAAACAAGTTGTTTGTAATATGACCAATTAAAGTAATTGCAACTCTGTTTGTACACCTCTAACCACAAAGAAACAGGGCTTCCATGCTTTGTAATCAGCTTATACACCGTTTCAGAGTAAGACATCTTGTTTTTAACCAAACTGAATAACTTACAATATCCTAAGAAAACACATATTTCAAGTGAAAAGAGTTTATCCAGGGGAGAACAAGTTGTTTTAACATGGTTCTAATGTGACCCTTGAAAGTAACTGCAACTCTGTTTTTACACCTCTAACCACAAGGAGGCAACGTTTCCACGCATTATAATTGGCTTATACATAGTTTCAGAGCAAGAAATATTGTATTTAACCAAATTGAATAGCTTAAACACTGTTTCAGGGCAAGAGATTGTGTTTTAGACTAAAAGGGAATGCATTATAAGAAGAATCTTTACTTTGAAACTCTGTTCTTTACCTTTTTCACTCTATGAAACAGCTTTGTATTCACCTTAAACACTGTTTCAGGGCAAGAGATTGTGTTTTAGACTAAAAGGGAAAGCATTATAAGAAGAATCTTTACTTTGAAACTCTGTTCTTCACCTTTTTCACACTATGAAACAGCTTTGTATTCACCTTAAACACAGTTTCAGGGCAAGAGATTGTGTTTTAGACTAAAAGGGAATGCATTATAAGAAGAATATCTACTTTGAAACTCTGTTCTTTACCTTTTTCACTCTATGAAACAGCTTTGTATTCACCTTAAACACTGTTTCAGGGCAAGAGATTGTGTTTTAGACTAAAAGGGAATGCATTATAAGAAGAATATCTACTTTGAAACTCTGTTCTTTACCTTTTTCACTCTATGAAACAGCTTTGTATTCACCTTAAACACTGTTTCAGGGCAAGAGATTGTGTTTTAGACTAAAAGGGAATGCATTATAAGAAGAATATCTACTTTGAAACTCTGTTCTTTACCTTTTTCACTCTATGAAACAGCTTTGTATTCACCTTAAACACTGTTTCAGGGCAAGAGATTGTGTTTTAGACTAAAAGGGAATGCATTATAAGAAGAATCTTTACTTTGAAACTCTGTTCTTTACCTTTTTCACTCTATGAAACAGCTTTGTATTCACCTTAAACACTGTTTCAGGGCAAGAGATTGTGTTTTAGACTAAAAGGGAAAGCATTATAAGAAGAATCTTTACTTTGAAACTCTGTTCTTCACCTTTTTCACACTATGAAACAGCTTTGTATTCACCTTAAACACAGTTTCAGGGCAAGAGATTGTGTTTTAGACTAAAAGGGAATGCATTATAAGAAGAATATCTACTTTGAAACTCTGTTCTTTACCTTTTTCACACTATGAAACAGCTTTGTATTCACCTTAAACACTGTTTCAGGGCAAGAGATAGTGTTTTAGACTAAAACGGAATGCATTATAAGAAGAATCTTTACTTTGAAACTATGTTTCAAACTCTGAAGAAAACACATATTTCAAGTGAAACGAGTTTATACAGGGGTGAAACAAGTTGTTTGTAATATGACCAATTAAAGTAATTGCAACTCTGTTTGTACACCTCTAACCACAAAGAAACAGGGCTTCCATGCTTTGTAATCAGCTTATACACCGTTTCAGAGCAAGACATCTTGTTTTTAACCAAACTGAATAACTTACAATATCCTAAGAAAACACATATTTCAAGTGAAAAGAGTTTATCCAGGGGAGAACAAGTTGTTTTAACATGGTTCTAATGTGACCCTTGAAAGTAACTGCAACTCTGTTTTTACACCTCTAACCACAAGGAGGCAACGTTTCCACGCATTATAATTGGCTTATACATAGTTTCAGAGCAAGAAATATTGTATTTAACCAAATTGAATAGCTTAAACACTGTTTCAGGGCAAGAGATTGTGTTTTAGACTAAAAGGGAATGCATTATAAGAAGAATCTTTACTTTGAAACTCTGTTCTTTACCTTTTTCACTCTATGAAACAGCTTTGTATTCACCTTAAACACTGTTTCAGGGCAAGAGATTGTGTTTTAGACTAAAAGGGAAAGCATTATAAGAAGAATCTTTACTTTGAAACTCTGTTCTTCACCTTTTTCACACTATGAAACAGCTTTGTATTCACCTTAAACACAGTTTCAGGGCAAGAGATTGTGTTTTAGACTAAAAGGGAATGCATTATAAGAAGAATATCTACTTTGAAACTCTGTTCTTTACCTTTTTCACTCTATGAAACAGCTTTTTATTCACCTTAAACACTGTTTCAGGGCAAGAGATTGTGTTTTAGACTAAAAGGGAATGCATTATAAGAAGAATCTTTACTTTGAAACTCTGTTCTTTACCTTTTTCACACTATGAAACAGCTTTGTATTCACCTTAAACACTGTTTCAGGGCAAGAGATTGTGTTTTAGACTAAAAGGGAATGCATTATAAGAAGAATCTTTACTTTGAAACTCTGTTCTTTACCTTTTTCACACTATGAAACAGCTTTGTATTCACCTTAAACACTGTTTCAGGGCAAGAGATTGTGTTTTAGACTAAAAGGGAATGCATTATAAGAAGAATCTTTACTTTGAAACTCTGTTCTTTACCTTTTTCACACTATGAAACAGCTTTGTATTCACCCTAAACACTGTTTTAGGGCAAGAGATTGTGTTTTAGACTAAAAGGGAATGCATTATAAGAAGAATCTTTACTTTGTAACTCTGTTCTTCACCTTTTTCACACTATAAAACAGCTTTGTATTCACCTTAAACACAGTTTCAGGGCAAGAGATTGTGTTTTAGACTAAAAGGGAATGCATTATAAGAAGAATCTTTACTTTGAAACTATGTTTCAAACTCTGAAGAAAACACATATTTCAAGTGAAACGAGTTTATACAGGGGTGAAACAAGTTGTTTGTAATATGACCAATTAAAGTAATTGCAACTCTGTTTGTACACCTCTAACCACAAAGAAACAGGGCTTCCATGCTTTGTAATCAGCTTATACACCGTTTCAGAGTAAGACATCTTGTTTTTAACCAAACTGAATAACTTACAATATCCTAAGAAAACACATATTTCAAGTGAAAAGAGTTTATCCAGGGGAGAACAAGTTGTTTTAACATGGTTCTAATGTGACCCTTGAAAGTAACTGCAACTCTGTTTTTACACCTCTAACCACAAGGAGGCAACGTTTCCACGCATTATAATTGGCTTATACATAGTTTCAGAGCAAGAAATATTGTATTTAACCAAATTGAATAGCTTAAACACTGTTTCAGGGCAAGAGATTGTGTTTTAGACTAAAAGGGAATGCATTATAAGAAGAATCTTTACTTTGAAACTCTGTTCTTTACCTTTTTCACTCTATGAAACAGCTTTGTATTCACCTTAAACACTGTTTCAGGGCAAGAGATTGTGTTTTAGACTAAAAGGGAAAGCATTATAAGAAGAATCTTTACTTTGAAACTCTGTTCTTCACCTTTTTCACACTATGAAACAGCTTTGTATTCACCTTAAACACAGTTTCAGGGCAAGAGATTGTGTTTTAGACTAAAAGGGAATGCATTATAAGAAGAATATCTACTTTGAAACTCTGTTCTTTACCTTTTTCACTCTATGAAACAGCTTTGTATTCACCTTAAACACTGTTTCAGGGCAAGAGATTGTGTTTTAGACTAAAAGGGAATGCATTATAAGAAGAATATCTACTTTGAAACTCTGTTCTTTACCTTTTTCACTCTATGAAACAGCTTTGTATTCACCTTAAACACTGTTTCAGGGCAAGAGATTGTGTTTTAGACTAAAAGGGAATGCATTATAAGAAGAATATCTACTTTGAAACTCTGTTCTTTACCTTTTTCACTCTATGAAACAGCTTTGTATTCACCTTAAACACTGTTTCAGGGCAAGAGATTGTGTTTTAGACTAAAAGGGAATGCATTATAAGAAGAATCTTTACTTTGAAACTCTGTTCTTTACCTTTTTCACTCTATGAAACAGCTTTGTATTCACCTTAAACACTGTTTCAGGGCAAGAGATTGTGTTTTAGACTAAAAGGGAAAGCATTATAAGAAGAATCTTTACTTTGAAACTCTGTTCTTCACCTTTTTCACACTATGAAACAGCTTTGTATTCACCTTAAACACAGTTTCAGGGCAAGAGATTGTGTTTTAGACTAAAAGGGAATGCATTATAAGAAGAATATCTACTTTGAAACTCTGTTCTTTACCTTTTTCACACTATGAAACAGCTTTGTATTCACCTTAAACACTGTTTCAGGGCAAGAGATAGTGTTTTAGACTAAAACGGAATGCATTATAAGAAGAATCTTTACTTTGAAACTATGTTTCAAACTCTGAAGAAAACACATATTTCAAGTGAAACGAGTTTATACAGGGGTGAAACAAGTTGTTTGTAATATGACCAATTAAAGTAATTGCAACTCTGTTTGTACACCTCTAACCACAAAGAAACAGGGCTTCCATGCTTTGTAATCAGCTTATACACCGTTTCAGAGCAAGACATCTTGTTTTTAACCAAACTGAATAACTTACAATATCCTAAGAAAACACATATTTCAAGTGAAAAGAGTTTATCCAGGGGAGAACAAGTTGTTTTAACATGGTTCTAATGTGACCCTTGAAAGTAACTGCAACTCTGTTTTTACACCTCTAACCACAAGGAGGCAACGTTTCCACGCATTATAATTGGCTTATACATAGTTTCAGAGCAAGAAATATTGTATTTAACCAAATTGAATAGCTTAAACACTGTTTCAGGGCAAGAGATTGTGTTTTAGACTAAAAGGGAATGCATTATAAGAAGAATCTTTACTTTGAAACTCTGTTCTTTACCTTTTTCACTCTATGAAACAGCTTTGTATTCACCTTAAACACTGTTTCAGGGCAAGAGATTGTGTTTTAGACTAAAAGGGAAAGCATTATAAGAAGAATCTTTACTTTGAAACTCTGTTCTTCACCTTTTTCACACTATGAAACAGCTTTGTATTCACCTTAAACACAGTTTCAGGGCAAGAGATTGTGTTTTAGACTAAAAGGGAATGCATTATAAGAAGAATATCTACTTTGAAACTCTGTTCTTTACCTTTTTCACTCTATGAAACAGCTTTGTATTCACCTTAAACACTGTTTCAGGGCAAGAGATTGTGTTTTAGACTAAAAGGGAATGCATTATAAGAAGAATATCTACTTTGAAACTCTGTTCTTTACCTTTTTCACTCTATGAAACAGCTTTGTATTCACCTTAAACACTGTTTCAGGGCAAGAGATTGTGTTTTAGACTAAAAGGGAATGCATTATAAGAAGAATATCTACTTTGAAACTCTGTTCTTTACCTTTTTCACTCTATGAAACAGCTTTGTATTCACCTTAAACACTGTTTCAGGGCAAGAGATTGTGTTTTAGACTAAAAGGGAATGCATTATAAGAAGAATCTTTACTTTGAAACTCTGTTCTTTACCTTTTTCACTCTATGAAACAGCTTTGTATTCACCTTAAACACTGTTTCAGGGCAAGAGATTGTGTTTTAGACTAAAAGGGAAAGCATTATAAGAAGAATCTTTACTTTGAAACTCTGTTCTTCACCTTTTTCACACTATGAAACAGCTTTGTATTCACCTTAAACACAGTTTCAGGGCAAGAGATTGTGTTTTAGACTAAAAGGGAATGCATTATAAGAAGAATATCTACTTTGAAACTCTGTTCTTTACCTTTTTCACACTATGAAACAGCTTTGTATTCACCTTAAACACTGTTTCAGGGCAAGAGATTGTGTTTTAGACTAAAAGGGAATGCATTATAAGAAGAATCTTTACTTTGAAACTCTGTTCTTTACCTTTTTCACACTATGAAACAGCTTTGTATTGAACTTAAACACTGTTTCAGGGCAAGAGATAGTGTTTTAGCCTAAAAGGTAATGCATTATAAGAAGAATCTGTACTTTGAAACTCTGTTCTTTACCTTTTTCACACTGTGAAACAGCTTTGTATTCGCCTTAAACACTGTTTCAGGGCAAGAGATAGTGTTTTAGACTAAAACGGAATGCATTATAAGAAGAATCTTTACTTTGAAACTATGTTTCAAACTCTGAAGAAAACACATATTTCAAGTGAAACGAGTTTATACAGGGGTGAAACAAGTTGTTTGTAATATGACCAATTAAAGTAATTGCAACTCTGTTTGTACACCTCTAACCACAAAGAAACAGGGCTTCCATGCTTTGTAATCAGCTTATACACCGTTTCAGAGCAAGACATCTTGTTTTTAACCAAACTGAATAACTTACAATATCCTAAGAAAACACATATTTCAAGTGAAAAGAGTTTATCCAGGGGAGAACAAGTTGTTTTAACATGGTTCTAATGTGACCCTTGAAAGTAACTGCAACTCTGTTTTTACACCTCTAACCACAAGGAGGCAACGTTTCCACGCATTATAATTGGCTTATACATAGTTTCAGAGCAAGAAATATTGTATTTAACCAAATTGAATAGCTTAAACACTGTTTCAGGGCAAGAGATTGTGTTTTAGACTAAAAGGGAATGCATTATAAGAAGAATCTTTACTTTGAAACTCTGTTCTTTACCTTTTTCACTCTATGAAACAGCTTTGTATTCACCTTAAACACTGTTTCAGGGCAAGAGATTGTGTTTTAGACTAAAAGGGAAAGCATTATAAGAAGAATCTTTACTTTGAAACTCTGTTCTTCACCTTTTTCACACTATGAAACAGCTTTGTATTCACCTTAAACACAGTTTCAGGGCAAGAGATTGTGTTTTAGACTAAAAGGGAATGCATTATAAGAAGAATATCTACTTTGAAACTCTGTTCTTTACCTTTTTCACTCTATGAAACAGCTTTGTATTCACCTTAAACACTGTTTCAGGGCAAGAGATTGTGTTTTAGACTAAAAGGGAATGCATTATAAGAAGAATATCTACTTTGAAACTCTGTTCTTTACCTTTTTCACTCTATGAAACAGCTTTGTATTCACCTTAAACACTGTTTCAGGGCAAGAGATTGTGTTTTAGACTAAAAGGGAATGCATTATAAGAAGAATATCTACTTTGAAACTCTGTTCTTTACCTTTTTCACTCTATGAAACAGCTTTGTATTCACCTTAAACACTGTTTCAGGGCAAGAGATTGTGTTTTAGACTAAAAGGGAATGCATTATAAGAAGAATCTTTACTTTGAAACTCTGTTCTTTACCTTTTTCACTCTATGAAACAGCTTTGTATTCACCTTAAACACTGTTTCAGGGCAAGAGATTGTGTTTTAGACTAAAAGGGAAAGCATTATAAGAAGAATCTTTACTTTGAAACTCTGTTCTTCACCTTTTTCACACTATGAAACAGCTTTGTATTCACCTTAAACACAGTTTCAGGGCAAGAGATTGTGTTTTAGACTAAAAGGGAATGCATTATAAGAAGAATATCTACTTTGAAACTCTGTTCTTTACCTTTTTCACACTATGAAACAGCTTTGTATTCACCTTAAACACTGTTTCAGGGCAAGAGATTGTGTTTTAGACTAAAAGGGAATGCATTATAAGAAGAATCTTTACTTTGAAACTCTGTTCTTTACCTTTTTCACACTATGAAACAGCTTTGTATTGAACTTAAACACTGTTTCAGGGCAAGAGATAGTGTTTTAGCCTAAAAGGTAATGCATTATAAGAAGAATCTGTACTTTGAAACTCTGTTCTTTACCTTTTTCACACTGTGAAACAGCTTTGTATTCGCCTTAAACACTGTTTCAGGGCAAGAGATAGTGTTTTAGACTAAAACGGAATGCATTATAAGAAGAATCTTTACTTTGAAACTATGTTTCAAACTCTGAAGAAAACACATATTTCAAGTGAAACGAGTTTATACAGGGGTGAAACAAGTTGTTTGTAATATGACCAATTAAAGTAATTGCAACTCTGTTTGTACACCTCTAACCACAAAGAAACAGGGCTTCCATGCTTTGTAATCAGCTTATACACCGTTTCAGAGCAAGACATCTTGTTTTTAACCAAACTGAATAACTTACAATATCCTAAGAAAACACATATTTCAAGTGAAAAGAGTTTATCCAGGGGAGAACAAGTTGTTTTAACATGGTTCTAATGTGACCCTTGAAAGTAACTGCAACTCTGTTTTTACACCTCTAACCACAAGGAGGCAACGTTTCCACGCATTATAATTGGCTTAGACATAGTTTCAGAGCAAGAAATATTGTATATAACCAAATTGAATAGCTTAAACACTGTTTCAGGCAAGAGATTGTGTTTTAGACTAAAAGGGAATGCATTATAAGAAGAATCTTTACTTTGAAACTCTGTTCTTCACCTTTTTCACACTATGAAACAGCTTTGTATTCACCTTAAACACAGTTTCAGGGCAAGAGATTGTGTTTTAGACTAAAAGGGAATGCATTATAAGAAGAATATATACTTTGAAACTCTGTTCTTTACCTTTTTCACTCTATGAAACTGCTTTGTATTCACCTTAAACACTGTTTCAGGGCAAGAGATTGTGTTTTAGACTAAAACGGAATGCATTATAAGAAGAATCTTTACTTTGTAACTCTGTTCTTCACCTTTTTCACACTATAAAACAGCTTTGTATTCACCTTAAACACAGTTTCAGGGCAAGAGATTGTGTTTTAGACTAAAAGGGAATGCATTATAAGAAGAATCTTTACTTTGAAACTCTGTTCTTTACCTTTTTCACACTATGAAACAGCTTTGTATTCACCTTAAACACTGTTTCAGGGCAAGAGATTGTGTTTTAGACTAAAAGGGAATGCATTATAAGAAGAATATCTACTTTGAAACTCTGTTCTTTACCTTTTTCACTCTATGAAACAGCTTTGTATTCACCTTAAACACTGTTTCAGGGCAAGAGATTGTGTTTTAGACTAAAACGGAATGCATTATAAGAAGAATCTTTACTTTGTAACTCTGTTCTTCACCTTTTTCACACTATAAAACAGCTTTGTATTCACCTTAAACACAGTTTCAGGGCAAGAGATTGTGTTTTAGACTAAAAGGGAATGCATTATAAGAAGAATCTTTACTTTGATACTCTGTTCTTTACCTTTTTCACACTATGAAACAGCTTTGTATTCACCTTCAACACTGTTTCAGGGCAAGAGATTGTGTTTTAGACTAAAAGGGAATGCATTATAAGAAGAATCTTTACTTTGAAACTCTGTTCTTTACCTTTTTCACACTATGAAACAGCTTTGTATTCACCTTCAACACTGTTTCAGGGCAAGAGATTGTGTTTTAGACTAAAAGGGAATGCATTATAAGAAGAATCTTTACTTTGAAACTCTGTTCTTTACCTTTTTCACACTATGAAACAGCTTGTATTCACCCTAAACACTGTTTCAGGGCAAGAGATTGTGTTTTAGACTAAAAGGGAATGCATTATAAGAAGAATCTTTACTTTGAAACTCTGTTCTTTACCTTTTTCACACTATGAAACAGCTTTGTATTCACCTTCAACACAGTTTCAGGGCAAGAGATTGTGTTTTAGACTAAAAGGGAATGCATTATAAGAAGAATCTTTACTTTGAAACTCTGTTCTTTACCTTTTTCACACTATGAAACAGCTTGTATTCACCCTAAACACTGTTTCAGGGCAAGAGATTGTGTTTTAGACTAAAAGGGAATGCATTATAAGAAGAATCTTTACTTTGAAACTCTGTTCTTTACCTTTTTCACTCTATGAAACAGCTTTGTATTCACCTTAAACACTGTTTCAGGGCAAGAGATTGTGTTTTAGACTAAAAGGGAAAGCATTATAAGAAGAATCTTTACTTTGAAACTCTGTTCTTCACCTTTTTCACACTATGAAACAGCTTTGTATTCACCTTAAACACAGTTTCAGGGCAAGAGATTGTGTTTTAGACTAAAAGGGAATGCATTATAAGAAGAATATCTACTTTGAAACTCTGTTCTTTACCTTTTTCACTCTATGAAACAGCTTTGTATTCACCTTAAACACTGTTTCAGGGCAAGAGATTGTGTTTTAGACTAAAAGGGAATGCATTATAAGAAGAATCTTTACTTTGAAACTCTGTTCTTTACCTTTTTCACACTTTGAAACAGCTTTGTATTCACCTTAAACACTGTTTCAGGGCAAGAGATTGTGTTTTAGACTAAAAGGGAATGCATTATAAGAAGAATCTTTACTTTGAAACTCTGTTCTTTACCTTTTTCACACTATGAAACAGCTTTGTATTCACCTTAAACACTGTTTCAGGGCAAGAGATTGTGTTTTAGACTAAAAGGGAATGCATTATGAGAAGAATCTTTACTTTGAAACTCTGTTCTTTACCTTTTTCACACTATGAAACAGCTTTGTATTCACCTTCAACACAGTTTCAGGGCAAGAGATTGTGTTTTAGACTAAAAGGGAATGCATTATAAGAAGAATCTTTACTTTGAAACTCTGTTCTTTACCTTTTTCACACTATGAAACAGCTTGTATTCACCCTAAACACTGTTTCAGGGCAAGAGATTGTGTTTTAGACTAAAAGGGAATGCATTATAAGAAGAATCTTTACTTTGAAACTCTGTTCTTTACCTTTTTCACTCTATGAAACAGCTTTGTATTCACCTTAAACACTGTTTCAGGGCAAGAGATTGTGTTTTAGACTAAAAGGGAAAGCATTATAAGAAGAATCTTTACTTTGAAACTCTGTTCTTCACCTTTTTCACACTATGAAACAGCTTTGTATTCACCTTAAACACTGTTTCAGGGCAAGAGATTGTGTTTTAGACTAAAAGGGAATGCATTATAAGAAGAATCTTTACTTTGAAACTCTGTTCTTTACCTTTTTCACACTATGAAACAGCTTTGTATTCACCTTAAACACTGTTTCAGGGCAAGAGATTGTGTTTTAGACTAAAAGGGAATGCATTATAAGAAGAATCTTTACTTTGAAACTCTGTTCTTTACCTTTTTCACACTATGAAACAGCTTTGTATTGAACTTAAACACTGTTTCAGGGCAAGAGATAGTGTTTTAGCCTAAAAGGTAATGCATTATAAGAAGAATCTGTACTTTGAAACTCTGTTCTTTACCTTTTTCACACTGTGAAACAGCTTTGTATTCGCCTTAAACACTGTTTCAGGGCAAGAGATAGTGTTTTAGACTAAAACGGAATGCATTATAAGAAGAATCTTTACTTTGAAACTATGTTTCAAACTCTGAAGAAAACACATATTTCAAGTGAAACGAGTTTATACAGGGGTGAAACAAGTTGTTTGTAATATGACCAATTAAAGTAATTGCAACTCTGTTTGTACACCTCTAACCACAAAGAAACAGGGCTTCCATGCTTTGTAATCAGCTTATACACCGTTTCAGAGCAAGACATCTTGTTTTTAACCAAACTGAATAACTTACAATATCCTAAGAAAACACATATTTCAAGTGAAAAGAGTTTATCCAGGGGAGAACAAGTTGTTTTAACATGGTTCTAATGTGACCCTTGAAAGTAACTGCAACTCTGTTTTTACACCTCTAACCACAAGGAGGCAACGTTTCCACGCATTATAATTGGCTTAGACATAGTTTCAGAGCAAGAAATATTGTATATAACCAAATTGAATAGCTTAAACACTGTTTCAGGCAAGAGATTGTGTTTTAGACTAAAAGGGAATGCATTATAAGAAGAATCTTTACTTTGAAACTCTGTTCTTCACCTTTTTCACACTATGAAACAGCTTTGTATTCACCTTAAACACAGTTTCAGGGCAAGAGATTGTGTTTTAGACTAAAAGGGAATGCATTATAAGAAGAATATATACTTTGAAACTCTGTTCTTTACCTTTTTCACTCTATGAAACTGCTTTGTATTCACCTTAAACACTGTTTCAGGGCAAGAGATTGTGTTTTAGACTAAAACGGAATGCATTATAAGAAGAATCTTTACTTTGTAACTCTGTTCTTCACCTTTTTCACACTATAAAACAGCTTTGTATTCACCTTAAACACTGTTTCAGGGCAAGAGATTGTGTTTTAGACTAAAAGGGAATGCATTATAAGAAGAATCTTTACTTTGAAACTCTGTTCTTTACCTTTTTCACACTATGAAACAGCTTTGTATTCACCTTAAACACTGTTTCAGGGCAAGAGATTGTGTTTTAGACTAAAAGGGAATGCATTATAAGAAGAATATCTACTTTGAAACTCTGTTCTTTACCTTTTTCACTCTATGAAACAGCTTTGTATTCACCTTAAACACTGTTTCAGGGCAAGAGATTGTGTTTTAGACTAAAACGGAATGCATTATAAGAAGAATCTTTACTTTGTAACTCTGTTCTTCACCTTTTTCACACTATAAAACAGCTTTGTATTCACCTTAAACACAGTTTCAGGGCAAGAGATTGTGTTTTAGACTAAAAGGGAATGCATTATAAGAAGAATCTTTACTTTGATACTCTGTTCTTTACCTTTTTCACACTATGAAACAGCTTTGTATTCACCTTCAACACTGTTTCAGGGCAAGAGATTGTGTTTTAGACTAAAAGGGAATGCATTATAAGAAGAATCTTTACTTTGAAACTCTGTTCTTTACCTTTTTCACACTATGAAACAGCTTTGTATTCACCTTCAACACTGTTTCAGGGCAAGAGATTGTGTTTTAGACTAAAAGGGAATGCATTATAAGAAGAATCTTTACTTTGAAACTCTGTTCTTTACCTTTTTCACACTATGAAACAGCTTGTATTCACCCTAAACACTGTTTCAGGGCAAGAGATTGTGTTTTAGACTAAAAGGGAATGCATTATAAGAAGAATCTTTACTTTGAAACTCTGTTCTTTACCTTTTTCACACTATGAAACAGCTTTGTATTCACCTTCAACACAGTTTCAGGGCAAGAGATTGTGTTTTAGACTAAAAGGGAATGCATTATAAGAAGAATCTTTACTTTGAAACTCTGTTCTTTACCTTTTTCACACTATGAAACAGCTTGTATTCACCCTAAACACTGTTTCAGGGCAAGAGATTGTGTTTTAGACTAAAAGGGAATGCATTATAAGAAGAATCTTTACTTTGAAACTCTGTTCTTTACCTTTTTCACTCTATGAAACAGCTTTGTATTCACCTTAAACACTGTTTCAGGGCAAGAGATTGTGTTTTAGACTAAAAGGGAAAGCATTATAAGAAGAATCTTTACTTTGAAACTCTGTTCTTCACCTTTTTCACACTATGAAACAGCTTTGTATTCACCTTAAACACAGTTTCAGGGCAAGAGATTGTGTTTTAGACTAAAAGGGAATGCATTATAAGAAGAATATCTACTTTGAAACTCTGTTCTTTACCTTTTTCACTCTATGAAACAGCTTTGTATTCACCTTAAACACTGTTTCAGGGCAAGAGATTGTGTTTTAGACTAAAAGGGAATGCATTATAAGAAGAATCTTTACTTTGAAACTCTGTTCTTTACCTTTTTCACACTTTGAAACAGCTTTGTATTCACCTTAAACACTGTTTCAGGGCAAGAGATTGTGTTTTAGACTAAAAGGGAATGCATTATAAGAAGAATCTTTACTTTGAAACTCTGTTCTTTACCTTTTTCACACTATGAAACAGCTTTGTATTCACCTTAAACACTGTTTCAGGGCAAGAGATTGTGTTTTAGACTAAAAGGGAATGCATTATAAGAAGAATCTTTACTTTGAAACTCTGTTCTTTACCTTTTTCACACTATGAAACAGCTTTGTATTCACCTTCAACACAGTTTCAGGGCAAGAGATTGTGTTTTAGACTAAAAGGGAATGCATTATAAGAAGAATCTTTACTTTGAAACTCTGTTCTTTACCTTTTTCACACTATGAAACAGCTTGTATTCACCCTAAACACTGTTTCAGGGCAAGAGATTGTGTTTTAGACTAAAAGGGAATGCATTATAAGAAGAATCTTTACTTTGAAACTCTGTTCTTTACCTTTTTCACTCTATGAAACAGCTTTGTATTCACCTTAAACACTGTTTCAGGGCAAGAGATTGTGTTTTAGACTAAAAGGGAAAGCATTATAAGAAGAATCTTTACTTTGAAACTCTGTTCTTCACCTTTTTCACACTATGAAACAGCTTTGTATTCACCTTAAACACTGTTTCAGGGCAAGAGATTGTGTTTTAGACTAAAAGGGAATGCATTATAAGAAGAATCTTTACTTTGAAACTCTGTTCTTTACCTTTTTCACACTATGAAACAGCTTTGTATTCACCTTAAACACTGTTTCAGGGCAAGAGATTGTGTTTTAGACTAAAAGGGAATGCATTATAAGAAGAATCTTTACTTTGAAACTCTGTTCTTTACCTTTTTCACACTATGAAACAGCTTTGTATTCACCCTAAACACTGTTTTAGGGCAAGAGATTGTGTTTTAGACTAAAAGGGAATGCATTATAAGAAGAATCTTTACTTTGTAACTCTGTTCTTCACCTTTTTCACACTATAAAACAGCTTTGTATTCACCTTAAACACAGTTTCAGGGCAAGAGATTGTGTTTTAGACTAAAAGGGAATGCATTATAAGAAGAATCTTTACTTTGAAACTATGTTTCAAACTCTGAAGTAAACACATATTTCAAGTGAAACGAGTTTATACAGGGGTGAAACAAGTTGTTTGTAATATGACCAATTAAAGTAATTGCAACTCTGTTTGTACACCTCTAACCACAAAGAAACAGGGCTTCCATGCTTTGTAATCAGCTTATACACCGTTTCAGAGTAAGACATCTTGTTTTTAACCAAACTGAATAACTTACAATATCCTAAGAAAACACATATTTCAAGTGAAAAGAGTTTATCCAGGGGAGAACAAGTTGTTTTAACATGGTTCTAATGTGACCCTTGAAAGTAACTGCAACTCTGTTTTTACACCTCTAACCACAAGGAGGCAACGTTTCCACGCATTATAATTGGCTTATACATAGTTTCAGAGCAAGAAATATTGTATTTAACCAAATTGAATAGCTTAAACACTGTTTCAGGGCAAGAGATTGTGTTTTAGACTAAAAGGGAATGCATTATAAGAAGAATCTTTACTTTGAAACTCTGTTCTTTACCTTTTTCACTCTATGAAACAGCTTTGTATTCACCTTAAACACTGTTTCAGGGCAAGAGATTGTGTTTTAGACTAAAAGGGAAAGCATTATAAGAAGAATCTTTACTTTGAAACTCTGTTCTTCACCTTTTTCACACTATGAAACAGCTTTGTATTCACCTTAAACACAGTTTCAGGGCAAGAGATTGTGTTTTAGACTAAAAGGGAATGCATTATAAGAAGAATATCTACTTTGAAACTCTGTTCTTTACCTTTTTCACTCTATGAAACAGCTTTGTATTCACCTTAAACACTGTTTCAGGGCAAGAGATTGTGTTTTAGACTAAAAGGGAATGCATTATAAGAAGAATATCTACTTTGAAACTCTGTTCTTTACCTTTTTCACTCTATGAAACAGCTTTGTATTCACCTTAAACACTGTTTCAGGGCAAGAGATTGTGTTTTAGACTAAAAGGGAATGCATTATAAGAAGAATCTTTACTTTGAAACTCTGTTCTTTACCTTTTTCACTCTATGAAACAGCTTTGTATTCACCTTAAACACTGTTTCAGGGCAAGAGATTGTGTTTTAGACTAAAAGGGAAAGCATTATAAGAAGAATCTTTACTTTGAAACTCTGTTCTTCACCTTTTTCACACTATGAAACAGCTTTGTATTCACCTTAAACACAGTTTCAGGGCAAGAGATTGTGTTTTAGACTAAAAGGGAATGCATTATAAGAAGAATATCTACTTTGAAACTCTGTTCTTTACCTTTTTCACTCTATGAAACAGCTTTGTATTCACCTTAAACACTGTTTCAGGGCAAGAGATTGTGTTTTAGACTAAAAGGGAATGCATTATAAGAAGAATCTTTACTTTGAAACTCTGTTCTTTACCTTTTTCACACTTTGAAACAGCTTTGTATTCACCTTAAACACTGTTTCAGGGCAAGAGATTGTGTTTTAGACTAAAAGGGAATGCATTATAAGAAGAATCTTTACTTTGAAACTCTGTTCTTTACCTTTTTCACACTATGAAACAGCTTTGTATTCACCTTAAACACTGTTTCAGGGCAAGAGATTGTGTTTTAGACTAAAAGGGAATGCATTATAAGAAGAATCTTTACTTTGAAACTCTGTTCTTTACCTTTTTCACACTATGAAACAGCTTTGTATTCACCCTAAACACTG
The DNA here is from genome assembly GCF_041902795.1 of Electrophorus electricus. Classification (NCBI taxonomy): domain Eukaryota; kingdom Metazoa; phylum Chordata; class Actinopteri; order Gymnotiformes; family Gymnotidae; genus Electrophorus; species Electrophorus electricus. The sequence continues at coordinate 17,139,785 of NC_137514.1, read as the reverse complement.
TTTTAGGGCAAGAGATTGTGTTTTAGACTAAAAGGGAATGCATTATAAGAAGAATCTTTACTTTGTAACTCTGTTCTTCACCTTTTTCACACTATAAAACAGCTTTGTATTCACCTTAAACACAGTTTCAGGGCAAGAGATTGTGTTTTAGACTAAAAGGGAATGCATTATAAGAAGAATCTTTACTTTGAAACTATGTTTCAAACTCTGAAGTAAACACATATTTCAAGTGAAACGAGTTTATACAGGGGTGAAACAAGTTGTTTGTAATATGACCAATTAAAGTAATTGCAACTCTGTTTGTACACCTCTAACCACAAAGAAACAGGGCTTCCATGCTTTGTAATCAGCTTATACACCGTTTCAGAGTAAGACATCTTGTTTTTAACCAAACTGAATAACTTACAATATCCTAAGAAAACACATATTTCAAGTGAAAAGAGTTTATCCAGGGGAGAACAAGTTGTTTTAACATGGTTCTAATGTGACCCTTGAAAGTAACTGCAACTCTGTTTTTACACCTCTAACCACAAGGAGGCAACGTTTCCACGCATTATAATTGGCTTATACATAGTTTCAGAGCAAGAAATATTGTATTTAACCAAATTGAATAGCTTAAACACTGTTTCAGGGCAAGAGATTGTGTTTTAGACTAAAAGGGAATGCATTATAAGAAGAATCTTTACTTTGAAACTCTGTTCTTTACCTTTTTCACTCTATGAAACAGCTTTGTATTCACCTTAAACACTGTTTCAGGGCAAGAGATTGTGTTTTAGACTAAAAGGGAAAGCATTATAAGAAGAATCTTTACTTTGAAACTCTGTTCTTCACCTTTTTCACACTATGAAACAGCTTTGTATTCACCTTAAACACAGTTTCAGGGCAAGAGATTGTGTTTTAGACTAAAAGGGAATGCATTATAAGAAGAATATCTACTTTGAAACTCTGTTCTTTACCTTTTTCACTCTATGAAACAGCTTTGTATTCACCTTAAACACTGTTTCAGGGCAAGAGATTGTGTTTTAGACTAAAAGGGAATGCATTATAAGAAGAATATCTACTTTGAAACTCTGTTCTTTACCTTTTTCACTCTATGAAACAGCTTTGTATTCACCTTAAACACTGTTTCAGGGCAAGAGATTGTGTTTTAGACTAAAAGGGAATGCATTATAAGAAGAATCTTTACTTTGAAACTCTGTTCTTTACCTTTTTCACTCTATGAAACAGCTTTGTATTCACCTTAAACACTGTTTCAGGGCAAGAGATTGTGTTTTAGACTAAAAGGGAATGCATTATAAGAAGAATCTTTACTTTGAAACTCTGTTCGTTACCTTTTTCACACTATGAAACAGCTTTGTATTGAACTTAAACACTGTTTCAGGGCAAGAGATAGTGTTTTAGCCTAAAAGGTAATGCATTATAAGAAGAATCTGTACTTTGAAACTCTGTTCTTTACCTTTTTCACACTGTGAAACAGCTTTGTATTCGCCTTAAACACTGTTTCAGGGCAAGAGATAGTGTTTTAGACTAAAACGGAATGCATTATAAGAAGAATCTTTACTTTGAAACTCTGTTCTTTACCTTTTTCACTCTATGAAACAGCTTTGTATTCACCTTAAACACTGTTTCAGGGCAAGAGATTGTGTTTTAGACTAAAAGGGAAAGCATTAAAAGAAGAATCTTTACTTTGAAACTCTGTTCTTCACCTTTTTCACACTATGAAACAGCTTTGTATTCACCTTAAACACAGTTTCAGGGCAAGAGATTGTGTTTTAGACTAAAAGGGAATGCATTATAAGAAGAATATCTACTTTGAAACTCTGTTCTTTACCTTTTTCACTCTATGAAACAGCTTTTTATTCACCTTAAACACTGTTTCAGGGCAAGAGATTGTGTTTTAGACTAAAAGGGAATGCATTATAAGAAGAATCTTTACTTTGAAACTCTGTTCTTTACCTTTTTCACACTATGAAACAGCTTTGTATTCACCTTAAACACTGTTTCAGGGCAAGAGATTGTGTTTTAGACTAAAAGGGAATGCATTATAAGAAGAATCTTTACTTTGAAACTCTGTTCTTTACCTTTTTCACACTATGAAACAGCTTTGTATTCGCCTTAAACACTGTTTCAGGGCAAGAGATAGTGTTTTAGACTAAAACGGAATGCATTATAAGAAGAATCTTTACTTTGAAACTATGTTTCAAACTCTGAAGAAAACACATATTTCAAGTGAAACGAGTTTATACAGGGGTGAAACAAGTTGTTTGTAATATGACCAATTAAAGTAATTGCAACTCTGTTTGTACACCTCTAACCACAAAGAAACAGGGCTTCCATGCTTTGTAATCAGCTTATACACCGTTTCAGAGCAAGACATCTTGTTTTTAACCAAACTGAATAACTTACAATATCCTAAGAAAACACATATTTCAAGTGAAAAGAGTTTATCCAGGGGAGAACAAGTTGTTTTAACATGGTTCTAATGTGACCCTTGAAAGTAACTGCAACTCTGTTTTTACACCTCTAACCACAAGGAGGCAACGTTTCCACGCATTATAATTGGCTTATACATAGTTTCAGAGCAAGAAATATTGTATTTAACCAAATTGAATAGCTTAAATACTGTTTCAGGCAAGAGATTGTGTTTTAGACTAAAAGGGAATGCATTATAAGAAGAATCTTTACTTTGAAACTCTGTTCTTTACCTTTTTCACACTATGAAACAGCTTTGTATTCACCCTAAACACTGTTTCAGGGCAAGAGATTGTGTTTTAGACTAAAAGGGAATGCATTATAAGAAGAATCTTTACTTTGAAACTCTGTTCTTTACCTTTTTCACACTATGAAACAGCTTTGTATTCACCTTAAACACTGTTTCAGGGCAAGAGATTGTGTTTTAGACTAAAAGGGAATGCATTTTAAGAAGAATCTTTACTTTGAAACTCTGTTCTTTACCTTTTTCACACTATGAAACAGCTTTGTATTCACCTTCAACACTGTTTCAGGGCAAGAGATTGTGTTTTAGACTAAAAGGGAAAGCATTATAAGAAGAATCTTTACTTTGAAACTCTGTTCTTCACCTTTTTCACACTATGAAACAGCTTTGTATTCACCTTAAACACAGTTTCAGGGCAAGAGATTGTGTTTTAGACTAAAAGGGAATGCATTATAAGAAGAATATCTACTTTGAAACTCTGTTCTTTACCTTTTTCACTCTATGAAACAGCTTTGTATTCACCTTAAACACTGTTTCAGGGCAAGAGATTGTGTTTTAGACTAAAAGGGAATGCATTATAAGAAGAATCTTTACTTTGAAACTCTGTTCTTTACCTTTTTCACACTATGAAACAGCTTTGTATTCACCTTAAACACTGTTTCAGGGCAAGAGATTGTGTTTTAGACTAAAAGGGAATGCATTATAAGAAGAATCTTTACTTTGAAACTCTGTTTCAAACTCTGAAGAAAACACATATTTCAAGTGAAACGAGTTTATACAGGGGTGAAACAAGTTGTTTGTAATATGACCAATTAAAGTAATTGCAACTCTGTTTGTACACCTCTAACCACAAAGAAACAGGGCTTCCATGCTTTGTAATCAGCTTATACACCGTTTCAGAGCAAGACATCTTGTTTTTAACCAAACTGAATAACTTACAATATCCTAAGAAAACACATATTTCAAGTGAAAAGAGTTTATCCAGGGGAGAACAAGTTGTTTTAACATGGTTCTAATGTGACCCTTGAAAGTAACTGCAACTCTGTTTTTACACCTCTAACCACAAGGAGGCAACGTTTCCACGCATTATAATTGGCTTATACATAGTTTCAGAGCAAGAAATATTGTATTTAACCAAATTGAATAGCTTAAACACTGTTTCAGGCAAGAGATTGTGTTTTAGACTAAAAGGGAATGCATTATAAGAAGAATCTTTACTTTGAAACTCTGTTCTTTACCTTTTTCACACTATGAAACAGCTTGTATTCACCCTAAACACTGTTTCAGGGCAAGAGATTGTGTTTTAGACTAAAAGGGAATGCATTATAAGAAGAATCTTTACTTTGAAACTCTGTTCTTTACCTTTTTCACTCTATGAAACAGCTTTGTATTCACCTTAAACACTGTTTCAGGGCAAGAGATTGTGTTTTAGACTAAAAGGGAAAGCATTATAAGAAGAATCTTTACTTTGAAACTCTGTTCTTTACCTTTTTCACACTATGAAACAGCTTGTATTCACCCTAAACACTGTTTCAGGGCAAGAGATTGTGTTTTAGACTAAAAGGGAAAGCATTATAAGAAGAATCTTTACTTTGAAACTCTGTTCTTTACCTTTTTCACACTATGAAACAGCTTGTATTCACCCTAAACACTGTTTCAGGGCAAGAGATTGTGTTTTAGACTAAAAGGGAATGCATTATAAGAAGAATATCTACTTTGAAACTCTGTTCTTTACCTTTTTCACTCTATGAAACTGCTTTGTATTCACCTTAAACACTGTTTCAGGGCAAGAGATTGTGTTTTAGACTAAAACGGAATGCATTATAAGAAGAATCTTTACTTTGTAACTCTGTTCTTCACCTTTTTCACACTATAAAACAGCTTTGTATTCACCTTAAACACAGTTTCAGGGCAAGAGATTGTGTTTTAGACTAAAAGGGAATGCATTATAAGAAGAATCTTTACTTTGAAACTCTGTTCTTTACCTTTTTCACACTATGAAACAGCTTTGTATTCACCTTAAACACTGTTTCAGGGCAAGAGATTGTGTTTTAGACTAAAAGGGAATGCATTATAAGAAGAATATCTACTTTGAAACTCTGTTCTTTACCTTTTTCACTCTATGAAACAGCTTTGTATTCACCTTAAACACTGTTTCAGGGCAAGAGATTGTGTTTTAGACTAAAACGGAATGCATTATAAGAAGAATCTTTACTTTGTAACTCTGTTCTTCACCTTTTTCACACTATAAAACAGCTTTGTATTCACCTTAAACACAGTTTCAGGGCAAGAGATTGTGTTTTAGACTAAAAGGGAATGCATTATAAGAAGAATCTTTACTTGGAAACTCTGTTCTTTACCTTTTTCACACTATAAAACAGCTTTGTATTCACCTTCAACACTGTTTCAGGGCAAGAGATTGTGTTTTAGACTAAAAGGGAATGCATTATAAGAAGAATATCTACTTTGAAACTCTATTCTTTACCTTTTTCACTCTATGAAACAGCTTTGTATTCACCTTAAACACTGTTTCAGGGCAAGAGATTGTGTTTTAGACTAAAACGGAATGCATTATAAGAAGAATCTTTACTTTGTAACTCTGTTCTTCACCTTTTTCACACTATGAAACAGCTTTGTATTCACCTTAAACACTGTTTCAGGGCAAGAGATTGTGTTTTAGACTAAAAGGGAATGCATTATAAGAAGAATCTTTACTTTGAAACTCTGTTCTTTACCTTTTTCACACTATGAAACAGCTTTGTATTCACCTTAAACACTGTTTCAGGGCAAGAGATTGTGTTTTAGACTAAAAGGGAATGCATTATAAGAAGAATCTTTACTTTGAAACTCTGTTCTTTACCGTTTTCACACTATGAAACAGCTTTGTATTCAACCTAAACACTGTTGTAGGGCAAGAGATTGTGTTTTAGACTAAAAGGGAATGCATTATAAGAAGAATCTTTACTTTGAAACTCTGTTCTTTACCTTTTTCACACTATGAAACAGCTTTGTATTCACCTTAAACACTGTTTCAGGGCAAGAGATTGTGTTTTAGACTAAAAGGGAAAGCATTATAAGAAGAATCTTTACTTTGAAACTCTGTTCTTCACCTTTTTCACACTATGAAACAGCTTTGTATTCACCTTAAACACAGTTTCAGGGCAAGAGATTGTGTTTTAGACTAAAAGGGAATGCATTATAAGAAGAATATCTACTTTGAAACTCTGTTCTTTACCTTTTTCACTCTATGAAACAGCTTTGTATTCACCTTAAACACTGTTTCAGGGCAAGAGATTGTGTTTTAGACTAAAACGGAATGCATTATAAGAAGAATCTTTACTTTGTAACTCTGTTCTTCACCTTTTTCACACTATAAAACAGCTTTGTATTCACCTTAAACACAGTTTCAGGGCAAGAGATTGTGTTTTAGACTAAAAGGGAATGCATTATAAGAAGAATATCTACTTTGAAACTCTGTTCTTTACCTTTTTCACTCTATGAAACAGCTTTGTATTCACCTTAAACACTGTTTCAGGGCAAGAGATTGTGTTTTAGACTAAAAGGGAATGCATTATAAGAAGAATCTTTACTTTGAAACTCTGTTCTTTACCTTTTTCACACTATGAAACAGCTTGTATTCACCCTAAACACTGTTTCAGGGCAAGAGATTGTGTTTTAGACTAAAAGGGAATGCATTATAAGAAGAATCTTTACTTTGAAACTCTGTTCTTTACCTTTTTCACTCTATGAAACAGCTTTGTATTCACCTTAAACACTGTTTCAGGGCAAGAGATTGTGTTTTAGACTAAAAGGGAAAGCATTATAAGAAGAATCTTTACTTTGAAACTCTGTTCTTCACCTTTTTCACACTATGAAACAGCTTTGTATTCACCTTAAACACAGTTTCAGGGCAAGAGATTGTGTTTTAGACTAAAAGGGAATGCATTATAAGAAGAATATCTACTTTGAAACTCTGTTCTTTACCTTTTTCACTCTATGAAACAGCTTTGTATTCACCTTAAACACTGTTTCAGGGCAAGAGATTGTGTTTTAGACTAAAAGGGAATGCATTATAAGAAGAATCTTTACTTTGAAACTCTGTTCTTTACCTTTTTCACACTATGAAACAGCTTTGTATTGAACTTAAACACTGTTTCAGGGCAAGAGATAGTGTTTTAGCCTAAAAGGTAATGCATTATAAGAAGAATCTGTACTTTGAAACTCTGTTCTTTACCTTTTTCACACTGTGAAACAGCTTTGTATTCGCCTTAAACACTGTTTCAGGGCAAGAGATAGTGTTTTAGACTAAAACGGAATGCATTATAAGAAGAATCTTTACTTTGAAACTATGTTTCAAACTCTGAAGAAAACACATATTTCAAGTGAAACGAGTTTATACAGGGGTGAAACAAGTTGTTTGTAATATGACCAATTAAAGTAATTGCAACTCTGTTTGTACACCTCTAACCACAAAGAAACAGGGCTTCCATGCTTTGTAATCAGCTTATACACCGTTTCAGAGCAAGACATCTTGTTTTTAACCAAACTTAATAACTTACAATATCCTAAGAAAACACATATTTCAAGTGAAAAGAGTTTATCCAGGGGAGAACAAGTTGTTTTAACATGGTTCTAATGTGACCCTTGAAAGTAACTGCAACTCTGTTTTTACACCTCTAACCACAAGGAGGCAACGTTTCCACGCATTATAATTGGCTTATACATAGTTTCAGAGCAAGAAATATTGTATTTAACCAAATTGAATAGCTTAAATACTGTTTCAGGCAAGAGATTGTGTTTTAGACTAAAAGGGAATGCATTATAAGAAGAATCTTTACTTTGAAACTCTGTTCTTTACCTTTTTCACACTATGAAACAGCTTTGTATTCACCCTAAACACTGTTTCAGGGCAAGAGATTGTGTTTTAGACTAAAAGGGAATGCATTATAAGAAGAATCTTTACTTTGAAACTCTGTTCTTTACCTTTTTCACACTATGAAACAGCTTTGTATTCACCTTAAACACTGTTTCAGGGCAAGAGATTGTGTTTTAGACTAAAAGGGAATGCATTTTAAGAAGAATCTTTACTTTGAAACTCTGTTCTTTACCTTTTTCACACTATGAAACAGCTTTGTATTCACCTTCAACACTGTTTCAGGGCAAGAGATTGTGTTTTAGACTAAAAGGGAATGCATTATAAGAAGAATCTTTACTTTGAAACTCTGTTCTTTACCTTTTTCACACTATGAAACAGCTTGTATTCACCCTAAACACTGTTTCAGGGCAAGAGATTGTGTTTTAGACTAAAAGGGAATGCATTATAAGAAGAATCTTTACTTTGAAACTCTGTTCTTTACCTTTTTCACACTATGAAACAGCTTTGTATTCACCTTAAACACAGTTTCAGGGCAAGAGATTGTGTTTTAGACTAAAAGGGAAAGCATTATAAGAAGAATCTTTACTTTGTAACTCTGTTCTTCACCTTTTTCACACTATAAAACAGCTTTGTATTCACCTTAAACACAGTTTCAGGGCAAGAGATTGTGTTTTAGACTAAAAGGGAATGCATTATAAGAAGAATCTTTACTTTGAAACTCTGTTCTTTACCTTTTTCACACTATGAAACAGCTTTGTATTCACCTTAAACACTGTTTCAGGGCAAGAGATTGTGTTTTAGACTAAAAGGGAATGCATTTTAAGAAGAATCTTTACTTTGAAACTCTGTTCTTTACCTTTTTCACACTATGAAACAGCTTTGTATTCACCTTCAACACTGTTTCAGGGCAAGAGATTGTGTTTTAGACTAAAAGGGAATGCATTATAAGAAGAATCTTTACTTTGAAACTCTGTTCTTTACCTTTTTCACACTATGAAACAGCTTGTATTCACCCTAAACACTGTTTCAGGGCAAGAGATTGTGTTTTAGACTAAAAGGGAATGCATTATAAGAAGAATCTTTACTTTGAAACTCTGTTCTTTACCTTTTTCACTCTATGAAACAGCTTTGTATTCACCTTAAACACTGTTTCAGGGCAAGAGATTGTGTTTTAGACTAAAAGGGAAAGCATTATAAGAAGAATCTTTACTTTGAAACTCTGTTCTTCACCTTTTTCACACTATGAAACAGCTTTGTATTCACCTTAAACACAGTTTCAGGGCAAGAGATTGTGTTTTAGACTAAAAGGGAATGCATTATAAGAAGAATATCTACTTTGAAACTCTGTTCTTTACCTTTTTCACTCTATGAAACAGCTTTGTATTCACCTTAAACACTGTTTCAGGGCAAGAGATTGTGTTTTAGACTAAAAGGGAATGCATTATAAGAAGAATCTTTACTTTGAAACTCTGTTCTTTACCTTTTTCACACTATGAAACAGCTTTGTATTCACCTTAAACACTGTTTCAGGGCAAGAGATTGTGTTTTAGACTAAAAGGGAATGCATTATAAGAAGAATCTTTACTTTGAAACTCTGTTCTTTACCTTTTTCACACTATGAAACAGCTTTGTTTTCACCTTAAACACTGTTTCAGGGCAAGAGATTGTGTTTTAGACTAAAAGGGAAAGCATTATAAGAAGAATCTTTACTTTGAAACTCTGTTCTTCACCTTTTTCACACTATGAAACAGCTTTGTATTCACCTTAAACACAGTTTCAGGGCAAGAGATTGTGTTTTAGACTAAAAGGGAATGCATTATAAGAAGAATATCTACTTTGAAACTCTGTTCTTTACCTTTTTCACTCTATGAAACAGCTTTGTATTCACCTTAAACACTGTTTCAGGGCAAGAGATTGTGTTTTAGACTAAAAGGGAATGCATTATAAGAAGAATCTTTACTTTGAAACTCTGTTCTTTACCTTTTTCACACTATGAAACAGCTTGTATTCACCCTAAACACTGTTTCAGGGCAAGAGATTGTGTTTTAGACTAAAAGGGAATGCATTATAAGAAGAATCTTTACTTTGAAACTCTGTTCTTTACCTTTTTCACTCTATGAAACAGCTTTGTATTCACCTTAAACACTGTTTCAGGGCAAGAGATTGTGTTTTAGACTAAAAGGGAAAGCATTATAAGAAGAATCTTTACTTTGAAACTCTGTTCTTCACCTTTTTCACACTATGAAACAGCTTTGTATTCACCTTAAACACAGTTTCAGGGCAAGAGATTGTGTTTTAGACTAAAAGGGAATGCATTATAAGAAGAATATCTACTTTGAAACTCTGTTCTTTACCTTTTTCACTCTATGAAACAGCTTTGTATTCACCTTAAACACTGTTTCAGGGCAAGAGATTGTGTTTTAGACTAAAAGGGAATGCATTATAAGAAGAATCTTTACTTTGAAACTCTGTTCTTTACCTTTTTCACACTATGAAACAGCTTTGTATTCACCTTAAACACTGTTTCAGGGCAAGAGATTGTGTTTTAGACTAAAAGGGAATGCATTATAAGAAGAATCTTTACTTTGAAACTCTGTTCTTTACCTTTTTCACACTATGAAACAGCTTTGTATTCACCTTAAACACTGTTTCAGGGCAAGAGATTGTGTTTTAGACTAAAAGGGAAAGCATAATAAGAAGAATTTTTACTTTGAAACTCTGTTCTTCACCTTTTTCACACTATGAAACAGCTTTGTATTCACCTTAAACACAGTTTCAGGGCAAGAGATTGTGTTTTAGACTAAAAGGGAATGCATTATAAGAAGAATCTTTACTTTGAAACTCTGTTCTTTACCGTTTTCACACTATGAAACAGCTTTGTATTCACCCTAAACACTGTTTTAGGGCAAGAGATTGTTTTTTAGACTAAAAGGGAATGCATTATAAGAAGAATCTTTACTTTGAAACTCTGTTCTTTACCTTTTTCACACTATGAAACAGCTTTGTATTCACCTTAAACACTGTTTCAGGGCAAGAGATTGTGTTTTAGACTAAAAGGGAAAGCATTATAAGAAGAATCTTTACTTTGAAACTGTTCTTCACCTTTTTCACACTATGAAACAGCTTTGTATTCACCTTAAACACAGTTTCAGGGCAAGAGATTGTGTTTTAGACTAAAACGGAATGCATTATAAGAAGAATATCTACTTTGAAACTCTGTTCTTTACCTTTTTCACTCTATGAAACAGCTTTGTATTCACCTTAAACACTGTTTCAGGGCAAGAGATTGTGTTTTAGACTAAAAGGGAATGCATTATAAGAAGAATCTTTACTTTGAAACTCTGTTCTTTACCTTTTTCACACTATGAAACAGCTTGTATTCACCCTAAACACTGTTTCAGGGCAAGAGATTGTGTTTTAGACTAAAAGGGAATGCATTATAAGAAGAATCTTTACTTTGAAACTCTGTTCTTTACCTTTTTCACTCTATGAAACAGCTTTGTATTCACCTTAAACACTGTTTCAGGGCAAGAGATTGTGTTTTAGACTAAAAGGGAAAGCATTATAAGAAGAATCTTTACTTTGAAACTCTGTTCTTCACCTTTTTCACACTATGAAACAGCTTTGTATTCACCTTAGACTAAAAGGGAATGCATTATAAGAAGAATCTTTACTTTGAAACTCTGTTCTTTACCTTTTTCACACTATGAAACAGCTTTTTATTGAACTTAAACACTGTTTCAGGGCAAGAGATAGTGTTTTAGCCTAAAAGGTAATGCATTATAAGAAGAATCTGTACTTTGAAACTCTGTTCTTTACCTTTTTCACACTGTGAAACAGCTTTGTATTCGCCTTAAACACTGTTTCAGGGCAAGAGATAGTGTTTTAGACTAAAACGGAATGCATTATAAGAAGAATCTTTACTTTGAAACTATGTTTCAAACTCTGAAGAAAACACATATTTCAAGTGAAACGAGTTTATACAGGGGTGAAACAAGTTGTTTGTAATATGACCAATTAAAGTAATTGCAACTCTGTTTGTACACCTCTAACCACAAAGAAACAGGGCTTCCATGCTTTGTAATCAGCTTATACACCGTTTCAGAGCAAGACATCTTGTTTTTAACCAAACTGAATAACTTACAATATCCTAAGAAAACACATATTTCAAGTGAAAAGAGTTTATCCAGGGGAGAACAAGTTGTTTTAACATGGTTCTAATGTGACCCTTGAAAGTAACTGCAACTCTGTTTTTACACCTCTAACCACAAGGAGGCAACGTTTCCACGCATTATAATTGGCTTATACATAGTTTCAGAGCAAGAAATATTGTATTTAACCAAATTGAATAGCTTAAATACTGTTTCAGGCAAGAGATTGTGTTTTAGACTAAAAGGGAATGCATTATAAGAAGAATCTTTACTTTGAAACTCTGTTCTTTACCTTTTTCACACTATGAAACAGCTTTGTATTCACCCTAAACACTGTTTCAGGGCAAGAGATTGTGTTTTAGACTAAAAGGGAATGCATTATAAGAAGAATCTTTACTTTGAAACTCTGTTCTTTACCTTTTTCACACTATGAAACAGCTTTGTATTCACCTTAAACACAGTTTCAGGGCAAGAGATTGTGTTTTAGACTAAAAGGGAATGCATTATAAGAAGAATCTTTACTTTGTAACTCTGTTCTTCACCTTTTTCACACTATAAAACAGCTTTGTATTCACCTTAAACACAGTTTCAGGGCAAGAGATTGTGTTTTAGACTAAAAGGGAATGCATTATAAGAAATATCTTTACTTTGAAACTCTGTTCTTTACCTTTTTCACACTATGAAACAGCTTTGTATTCACCTTAAACACTGTTTCAGGGCAAGAGATTGTGTTTTATACTAAAAGGGAATGCATTTTAAGAAGAATCTTTACTTTGAAACTCTGTTCTTTACCTTTTTCACACTATGAAACAGCTTTGTATTCACCTTAAACACTGTTTCAGGGCAAGAGATTGTGTTTTAGACTAAAAGGGAATGCATTATAAGAAGAATCTTTACTTTGAAACTCTGTTCTTTACCTTTTTCACACTATGAAACAGCTTGTATTCACCCTAAACACTGTTTCAGGGCAAGAGATTGTGTTTTAGACTAAAAGGGAATGCATTATAAGAAGAATCTTTACTTTGAAACTCTGTTCTTTACCTTTTTCACTCTATGAAACAGCTTTGTATTCACCTTAAACACTGTTTCAGGGCAAGAGATTGTGTTTTAGACTAAAAGGGAAAGCATTATAAGAAGAATCTTTACTTTGAAACTCTGTTCTTCACCTTTTTCACACTATGAAACAGCTTTGTATTCACCTTAAACACAGTTTCAGGGCAAGAGATTGTGTTTTAGACTAAAAGGGAATGCATTATAAGAAGAATATCTACTTTGAAACTCTGTTCTTTACCTTTTTCACTCTATGAAACAGCTTTGTATTCACCTTAAACACTGTTTCAGGGCAAGAGATTGTGTTTTAGACTAAAAGGGAATGCATTATAAGAAGAATCTTTACTTTGAAACTCTGTTCTTTACCTTTTTCACACTATGAAACAGCTTTGTATTCACCTTAAACACTGTTTCAGGGCAAGAGATTGTGTTTTAGACTAAAAGGGAATGCATTATAAGAAGAATCTTTACTTTGAAACTCTGTTCTTTACCTTTTTCACACTATGAAACAGCTTTGTATTCACCTTAAACACTGTTTCAGGGCAAGAGATTGTGTTTTAGACTAAAAGGGAAAGCATTATAAGAAGAATCTTTACTTTGAAACTCTGTTCTTCACCTTTTTCACACTATGAAACAGCTTTGTATTCACCTTAAACACAGTTTCAGGGCAAGAGATTGTGTTTTAGACTAAAAGGGAATGCATTATAAGAAGAATATCTACTTTGAAACTCTGTTCTTTACCTTTTTCACTCTATGAAACAGCTTTGTATTCACCTTAAACACTGTTTCAGGGCAAGAGATTGTGTTTTAGACTAAAAGGGAATGCATTATAAGAAGAATCTTTACTTTGAAACTCTGTTCTTTACCTTTTTCACACTATGAAACAGCTTTGTATTCACCTTAAACACTGTTTCAGGGCAAGAGATTGTGTTTTAGACTAAAAGGGAAAGCATTATAAGAAGAATCTTTACTTTGAAACTCTGTTCTTCACCTTTTTCACACTATGAAACAGCTTTGTATTCACCTTAAACACAGTTTCAGGGCAAGAGATTGTGTTTTAGACTAAAAGGGAATGCATTATAAGAAGAATCTTTACTTTGAAACTCTGTTCTTTACCTTTTTCACACTATGAAACAGCTTTGTATTCACCTTAAACACTGTTTCAGGGCAAGAGATTGTGTTTTAGACTAAAAGGGAAAGCATTATAAGAAGAATCTTTACTTTGAAACTCTGTTCTTCACCTTTTTCACACTATGAAACAGCTTTGTATTCACCTTAAACACAGTTTCAGGGCAAGAGATTGTGTTTTAGACTAAAAGGGAATGCATTATAAGAAGAATATCTACTTTGAAACTCTGTTCTTTACCTTTTTCACACTATGAAACAGCTTTGTATTCACCTTAAACACTGTTTCAGGGCAAGAGATTGTGTTTTAGACTAAAAGGGAAAGCATTATAAGAAGAATCTTTACTTTGAAACTCTGTTCTTCACCTTTTTCACACTATGAAACAGCTTTGTATTCACCTTAAACACAGTTTCAGGGCAAGAGATTGTGTTTTAGACTAAAAGGGAATGCATTATAAGAAGAATATCTACTTTGAAACTCTGTTCTTTACCTTTTTCACTCTATGAAACAGCTTTGTATTCACCTTAAACACTGTTTCAGGGCAAGAGATTGTGTTTTAGACTAAAACGGAATGCATTATAAGAAGAATCTTTACTTTGTAACTCTGTTCTTCACCTTTTTCACACTATAAAACAGCTTTGTATTCACCTTAAACACAGTTTCAGGGCAAGAGATTGTGTTTTAGACTAAAAGGGAATGCATTATAAGAAGAATATCTACTTTGAAACTCTGTTCTTTACCTTTTTCACTCTATGAAACAGCTTTGTATTCACCTTAAACACTGTTTCAGGGCAAGAGATTGTGTTTTAGACTAAAAGGGAATGCATTATAAGAAGAATCTTTACTTTGAAACTCTGTTCTTTACCTTTTTCACACTATGAAACAGCTTGTATTCACCCTAAACACTGTTTCAGGGCAAGAGATTGTGTTTTAGACTAAAAGGGAATGCATTATAAGAAGAATCTTTACTTTGAAACTCTGTTCTTTACCTTTTTCACTCTATGAAACAGCTTTGTATTCACCTTAAACACTGTTTCAGGGCAAGAGATTGTGTTTTAGACTAAAAGGGAAAGCATTATAAGAAGAATCTTTACTTTGAAACTCTGTTCTTCACCTTTTTCACACTATGAAACAGCTTTGTATTCACCTTAAACACAGTTTCAGGGCAAGAGATTGTGTTTTAGACTAAAAGGGAATGCATTATAAGAAGAATATCTACTTTGAAACTCTGTTCTTTACCTTTTTCACTCTATGAAACAGCTTTGTATTCACCTTAAACACTGTTTCAGGGCAAGAGATTGTGTTTTAGACTAAAAGGGAATGCATTATAAGAAGAATCTTTACTTTGAAACTCTGTTCTTTACCTTTTTCACACTATGAAACAGCTTTGTATTGAACTTAATCACTGTTTCAGGGCAAGAGATAGTGTTTTAGCCTAAAAGGTAATGCATTATAAGAAGAATCTGTACTTTGAAACTCTGTTCTTTACCTTTTTCACACTGTGAAACAGCTTTGTATTCGCCTTAAACACTGTTTCAGGGCAAGAGATAGTGTTTTAGACTAAAACGGAATGCATTATAAGAAGAATCTTTACTTTGAAACTATGTTTCAAACTCTGAAGAAAACACATATTTCAAGTGAAACGAGTTTATACAGGGGTGAAACAAGTTGTTTGTAATATGACCAATTAAAGTAATTGCAACTCTGTTTGTACACCTCTAACCACAAAGAAACAGGGCTTCCATGCTTTGTAATCAGCTTATACACCGTTTCAGAGCAAGACATCTTGTTTTTAACCAAACTGAATAACTTACAATATCCTAAGAAAACACATATTTCAAGTGAAAAGAGTTTATCCAGGGGAGAACAAGTTGTTTTAACATGGTTCTAATGTGACCCTTGAAAGTAACTGCAACTCTGTTTTTACACCTCTAACCACAAGGAGGCAACGTTTCCACGCATTATAATTGGCTTATACATAGTTTCAGAGCAAGAAATATTGTATTTAACCAAATTGAATAGCTTAAATACTGTTTCAGGCAAGAGATTGTGTTTTAGACTAAAAGGGAATGCATTATAAGAAGAATCTTTACTTTGAAACTCTGTTCTTTACCTTTTTCACACTATGAAACAGCTTTGTATTCACCCTAAACACTGTTTCAGGGCAAGAGATTGTGTTTTAGACTAAAAGGGAATGCATTATAAGAAGAATCTTTACTTTGAAACTCTGTTCTTTACCTTTTTCACACTATGAAACAGCTTTGTATTCACCTTCAACACTGTTTCAGGGCAAGAGATTGTGTTTTAGACTAAAAGGGAATGCATTATAAGAAGAATCTTTACTTTGAAACTCTGTTCTTTACCTTTTTCACACTATGAAACAGCTTGTATTCACCCTAAACACTGTTTCAGGGCAAGAGATTGTGTTTTAGACTAAAAGGGAATGCATTATAAGAAGAATCTTTACTTTGAAACTCTGTTCTTTACCTTTTTCACTCTATGAAACAGCTTTGTATTCACCTTAAACACTGTTTCAGGGCAAGAGATTGTGTTTTAGACTAAAAGGGAATGCATTATAAGAAGAATATCTACTTTGAAACTCTGTTCTTTACCTTTTTCACTCTATGAAACAGCTTTGTATTCACCTTAAACACTGTTTCAGGGCAAGAGATTGTGTTTTAGACTAAAACGGAATGCATTATAAGAAGAATCTTTACTTTGTAACTCTGTTCTTCACCTTTTTCACACTATAAAACAGCTTTGTATTCACCTTAAACACAGTTTCAGGGCAAGAGATTGTGTTTTAGACTAAAAGGGAATGCATTATAAGAAGAATCTTTACCTTTTTCACACTATGAAACAGCTTTGTATTGAACTTAAACACTGTTTCAGGGCAAGAGATAGTGTTTTAGCCTAAAAGGTAATGCATTATAAGAAGAATCTGTACTTTGAAACTCTGTTTTTTACCTTTTTCACACTGTGAAACAGCTTTGTATTCGCCTTAAACACTGTTTCAGGGCAAGAGATAGTGTTTTAGCCTAAAAGGTAATGCATTATAAGAAGAATCTGTACTTTGAAACTCTGTTCTTTACCTTTTTCACACTGTGAAACAGCTTTGTATTCGCCTTAAACACTGTTTCAGGGCAAGAGATAGTGTTTTAGACTAAAACGGAATGCATTATAAGAAGAATCTTTACTTTGAAACTATGTTTCAAACTCTGAAGAAAACACATATTTCAAGTGAAACGAGTTTATACAGGGGTGAAACAAGTTGTTTGTAATATGACCAATTAACGTAATTGCAACTCTGTTTGTACACCTCTAACCACAAAGAAACAGGGCTTCCATGCTTTGTAATCAGCTTATACACCGTTTCAGAGCAAGACATCTTGTTTTTAACCAAACTGAATAACTTACAATATCCTAAGAAAACACATATTTCAAGTGAAAAGAGTTTATCCAGGGGAGAACAAGTTGTTTTAACATGGTTCTAATGTGACCCTTGAAAGTAACTGCAACTCTGTTTTTACACCTCTAACCACAAGGAGGCAACGTTTCCACACATTATAATTGGCTTATACATAGTTTCAGAGCAAGAAATATTGTATTTAACCAAATTGAATAGCTTAAACACTGTTTCAGGCAAGAGATTGTGTTTTAGACTAAAAGGGAATGCATTATAAGAAGAATCTTTACTTTGAAACTCTGTTCTTTACCTTTTTCACACTATGAAACAGCTTTGTATTCACCTTAAACACAGTTTCAGGGCAAGAGATTGTGTTTTAGACTAAAAGGGAATGCATTATAAGAAGAATCTTTACTTTGTAACTCTGTTCTTCACCTTTTTCACACTATAAAACAGCTTTGTATTCACCTTAAACACAGTTTCAGGGCAAGAGATTGTGTTTTACACTAAAAGGGAATGCATTATAAGAAGAATCTTTACTTTGAAACTATGTTTCAAACTCTGAAGAAAACACATATTGCAAGTGAAACGAGTTTATACAGGGGTGAAACAAGTTGTTTGTAATATGACCAATTAAAGTAATTGCAACTCTGTTTGTACACCTCTAACCACAAAGAAACAGGGCTTCCATGCTTTGTAATCAGCTTATACACCGTTTCAGAGTAAGACATCTTGTTTTTAACCAAACTGAATAACTTACAATATCCTAAGAAAACACATATTTCAAGTGAAAAGAGTTTATCCAGGGGAGAACAAGTTGTTTTAACATGGTTCTAATGTGACCCTTGAAAGTAACTGCAACTCTGTTTTTACACCTCTAACCACAAGGAGGCAACGTTTCCACGCATTATAATTGGCTTAAACATAGTTTCAGAGCAAGAAATATTGTATTTAACCAAATTGAATAGCTTAAACACTGTTTCAGGGCAAGAGATTGTGTTTTAGACTAAAAGGGAATGCATTATAAGAAGAATCTTTACTTTGAAACTCTGTTCTTTACCTTTTTCACTCTATGAAACAGCTTTGTATTCACCTTAAACACTGTTTCAGGGCAAGAGATTGTGTTTTAGACTAAAAGGGAAAGCATTATAAGAAGAATCTTTACTTTGAAACTCTGTTCTTCACCTTTTTCACACTATGAAACAGCTTTGTATTCACCTTAAACACAGTTTCAGGGCAAGAGATTGTGTTTTAGACTAAAAGGGAATGCATTATAAGAAGAATATCTACTTTGAAACTCTGTTCTTTACCTTTTTCACTCTATGAAACAGCTTTGTATTCACCTTAAACACTGTTTCAGGGCAAGAGATTGTGTTTTAGACTAAAAGGGAATGCATTATAAGAAGAATATCTACTTTGAAACTCTGTTCTTTACCTTTTTCACTCTATGAAACAGCTTTGTATTCACCTTAAACACTGTTTCAGGGCAAGAGATTGTGTTTTAGACTAAAAGGGAATGCATTATAAGAAGAATCTTTACTTTGAAACTCTGTTCTTTACCTTTTTCACTCTATGAAACAGGTTTGTATTCACCTTAAACACTGTTTCAGGGCAAGAGATTGTGTTTTAGACTAAAAGGGAAAGCATTATAAGAAGAATCTTTACTTTGAAACTCTGTTCTTCACCTTTTTCACACTATGAAACAGCTTTGTATTCACCTTAAACACAGTTTCAGGGCAAGAGATTGTGTTTTAGACTAAAAGGGAATGCATTATAAGAAGAATATCTACTTTGAAACTCTGTTCTTTACCTTTTTCACTCTATGAAACAGCTTTGTATTCACCTTAAACACTGTTTCAGGGCAAGAGATTGTGTTTTAGACTAAAAGGGAATGCATTATAAGAAGAATCTTTACTTTGAAACTCTGTTCTTTACCTTTTTCACTCTATGAAACAGCTTTGTATTCACCTTAAACACTGTTTCAGGGCAAGAGATTGTGTTTTAGACTAAAAGGGAAAGCATTATAAGAAGAATCTTTACTTTGAAACTCTGTTCTTCACCTTTTTCACACTATGAAACAGCTTTGTATTCACCTTAAACACAGTTTCAGGGCAAGAGATTGTGTTTTAGACTAAAAGGGAATGCATTATAAGAAGAATATCTACTTTGAAACTCTGTTCTTTACCTTTTTCACTCTATGAAACAGCTTTGTATTCACCTTAAACACTGTTTCAGGGCAAGAGATTGTGTTTTAGACTAAAAGGGAAAGCATTATAAGAAGAATATCTACTTTGAAACTCTGTTCTTTACCTTTTTCACTCTATGAAACAGCTTTGTATTCACCTTAAACACTGTTTCAGGGCAAGAGATTGTGTTTTAGACTAAAAGGGAATGCATTATAAGAAGAATCTTTACTTTGAAACTCTGTTCTTTACCTTTTTCACACTATGAAACAGCTTTGTATTCACCTTAAACACTGTTTCAGGGCAAGAGATTGTGTTTTAGACTAAAAGGGAATGCATTATAAGAAGAATCTTTACTTTGAAACTCTGTTCTTTACCTTTTTCACACTATGAAACAGCTTTGTATTCACCTTAAACACTGTTTCAGGGCAAGAGATTGTGTTTTAGACTAAAAGGGAATGCATTATAAGAAGAATCTTTACTTTGAAACTCTGTTCTTTACCTTTTTCACACTATGAAACAGCTTTGTATTCACCCTAAACACTGTTTTAGGGCAAGAGATTGTGTTTTAGACTAAAAGGGAAAGCATTATAAGAAGAATCTTTACTTTGAAACTCTGTTCTTCACCTTTTTCACACTATGAAACAGCTTTGTATTCACCTTAAACACAGTTTCAGGGCAAGAGATTGTGTTTTAGACTAAAAGGGAATGCATTATAAGAAGAATCTTTACTTTGAAACTCTGTTCTTTACCTTTTTCACACTATGAAACAGCTTTGTATTCACCTTAAACACTGTTTCAGGGCAAGAGATTGTGTTTTAGACTAAAAGGGAATGCATTATAAGAAGAATCTTTACTTTGAAACTCTGTTCTTTACCTTTTTCACACTATGAAACAGCTTTGTATTCACCTTAAACACTGTTTCAGGGCAAGAGATTGTGTTTTAGACTAAAAGGGAATGCATTATAAGAAGAATCTTTACTTTGAAACTCTGTTCTTTACCTTTTTCACACTATGAAACAGCTTTGTATTCACCCTAAACACTGTTTTAGGGCAAGAGATTGTGTTTTAGACTAAAAGGGAAAGCATTATAAGAAGAATCTTTACTTTGAAACTATGTTTCAAACTCTGAAGAAAACACATATTTCAAGTGAAACGAGTTTATACAGGGGTGAAACAAGTTGTTTGTAATATGACCAATTAAAGTAATTGCAACTCTGTTTGTACACCTCTAACCACAAAGAAACAGGGCTTCCATGCTTTGTAATCAGCTTATACACCGTTTCAGAGCAAGACATCTTGTTTTTAACCAAACTGAATAACTTACAATATCCTAAGAAAACACATATTTCAAGTGAAAAGAGTTTATCCAGGGGAGAACAAGTTGTTTTAACATGGTTCTAATGTGACCCTTGAAAGTAACTGCAACTCTGTTTTTACACCTCTAACCACAAGGAGGCAACGTTTCCACGCATTATAATTGGCTTATACATAGTTTCAGAGCAAGAAATATTGTATTTAACCAAATTGAATAGCTTAAACACTGTTTCAGGCAAGAGATTGTGTTTTAGACTAAAAGGGAATGCATTATAAGAAGAATCTTTACTTTGAAACTCTGTTCTTTACCTTTTTCACACTATGAAACAGCTTGTATTCACCCTAAACACTGTTTCAGGGCAAGAGATTGTGTTTTAGACTAAAAGGGAATGCATTATAAGAAGAATCTTTACTTTGTAAATCTGTTCTTCACCTTTTTCACACTATAAAACAGCTTTGTATTCACCTTAAACACAGTTTCAGGGCAAGAGATTGTGTTTTAGACTAAAAGGGAATGCATTATAAGAAATATCTTTACTTTGAAACTCTGTTCTTTACCTTTTTCACACTATGAAACAGCTTTGTATTCACCTTAAACACTGTTTCAGGGCAAGAGATTGTGTTTTAGACTAAAAGGGAATGCATTTTAAGAAGAATCTTTACTTTGAAACTCTGTTCTTTACCTTTTTCACACTATGAAACAGCTTTGTATTCACCTTCAACACTGTTTCAGGGCAAGAGATTGTGTTTTAGACTAAAAGGGAATGCATTATAAGAAGAATCTTTACTTTGAAACTCTGTTCTTTACCTTTTTCACACTATGAAACAGCTTGTATTCACCCTAAACACTGTTTCAGGGCAAGAGATTGTGTTTTAGACTAAAAGGGAATGCATTATAAGAAGAATCTTTACTTTGAAACTCTGTTCTTTACCTTTTTCACTCTATGAAACAGCTTTGTATTCACCTTAAACACTGTTTCAGGGCAAGAGATTGTGTTTTAGACTAAAAGGGAAAGCATTATAAGAAGAATCTTTACTTTGAAACTCTGTTCTTCACCTTTTTCACACTATGAAACAGCTTTGTATTCACCTTAAACACAGTTTCAGGGCAAGAGATTGTGTTTTAGACTAAAAGGGAATGCATTATAAGAAGAATATCTACTTTGAAACTCTGTTCTTTACCTTTTTCACTCTATGAAACAGCTTTGTATTCACCTTAAACACTGTTTCAGGGCAAGAGATTGTGTTTTAGACTAAAAGGGAAAGCATTATAAGAAGAATATCTACTTTGAAACTCTGTTCTTTACCTTTTTCACTCTATGAAACAGCTTTGTATTCACCTTAAACACTGTTTCAGGGCAAGAGATTGTGTTTTAGACTAAAAGGGAATGCATTATAAGAAGAATCTTTACTTTGAAACTCTGTTCTTTACCTTTTTCACACTATGAAACAGCTTTGTATTCACCTTAAACACTGTTTCAGGGCAAGAGATTGTGTTTTAGACTAAAAGGGAATGCATTATAAGAAGAATCTTTACTTTGAAACTCTGTTCTTTACCTTTTTCACACTATGAAACAGCTTTGTATTCACCTTAAACACTGTTTCAGGGCAAGAGATTGTGTTTTAGACTAAAAGGGAATGCATTATAAGAAGAATCTTTACTTTGAAACTCTGTTCTTTACCTTTTTCACACTATGAAACAGCTTTGTATTCACCCTAAACACTGTTTTAGGGCAAGAGATTGTGTTTTAGACTAAAAGGGAAAGCATTATAAGAAGAATCTTTACTTTGAAACTCTGTTCTTCACCTTTTTCACACTATGAAACAGCTTTGTATTCACCTTAAACACAGTTTCAGGGCAAGAGATTGTGTTTTAGACTAAAAGGGAATGCATTATAAGAAGAATCTTTACTTTGAAACTCTGTTCTTTACCTTTTTCACACTATGAAACAGCTTTGTATTCACCTTAAACACTGTTTCAGGGCAAGAGATTGTGTTTTAGACTAAAAGGGAATGCATTATAAGAAGAATCTTTACTTTGAAACTCTGTTCTTTACCTTTTTCACACTATGAAACAGCTTTGTATTCACCTTAAACACTGTTTCAGGGCAAGAGATTGTGTTTTAGACTAAAAGGGAATGCATTATAAGAAGAATCTTTACTTTGAAACTCTGTTCTTTACCTTTTTCACACTATGAAACAGCTTTGTATTCACCCTAAACACTGTTTTAGGGCAAGAGATTGTGTTTTAGACTAAAAGGGAATGCATTATAAGAAGAATCTTTACTTTGAAACTATGTTTCAAACTCTGAAGAAAACACATATTTCAAGTGAAACGAGTTTATACAGGGGTGAAACAAGTTGTTTGTAATATGACCAATTAAAGTAATTGCAACTCTGTTTGTACACCTCTAACCACAAAGAAACAGGGCTTCCATGCTTTGTAATCAGCTTATACACCGTTTCAGAGCAAGACATCTTGTTTTTAACCAAACTGAATAACTTACAATATCCTAAGAAAACACATATTTCAAGTGAAAAGAGTTTATCCAGGGGAGAACAAGTTGTTTTAACATGGTTCTAATGTGACCCTTGAAAGTAACTGCAACTCTGTTTTTACACCTCTAACCACAAGGAGGCAACGTTTCCACGCATTATAATTGGCTTATACATAGTTTCAGAGCAAGAAATATTGTATTTAACCAAATTGAATAGCTTAAACACTGTTTCAGGCAAGAGATTGTGTTTTAGACTAAAAGGGAATGCATTATAAGAAGAATCTTTACTTTGAAACTCTGTTCTTTACCTTTTTCACACTATGAAACAGCTTGTATTCACCCTAAACACTGTTTCAGGGCAAGAGATTGTGTTTTAGACTAAAAGGGAATGCATTATAAGAAGAATCTTTACTTTGTAAATCTGTTCTTCACCTTTTTCACACTATAAAACAGCTTTGTATTCACCTTAAACACAGTTTCAGGGCAAGAGATTGTGTTTTAGACTAAAAGGGAATGCATTATAAGAAATATCTTTACTTTGAAACTCTGTTCTTTACCTTTTTCACACTATGAAACAGCTTTGTATTCACCTTAAACACTGTTTCAGGGCAAGAGATTGTGTTTTAGACTAAAAGGGAATGCATTTTAAGAAGAATCTTTACTTTGAAACTCTGTTCTTTACCTTTTTCACACTATGAAACAGCTTTGTATTCACCTTCAACACTGTTTCAGGGCAAGAGATTGTGTTTTAGACTAAAAGGGAATGCATTATAAGAAGAATCTTTACTTTGAAACTCTGTTCTTTACCTTTTTCACACTATGAAACAGCTTGTATTCACCCTAAACACTGTTTCAGGGCAAGAGATTGTGTTTTAGACTAAAAGGGAATGCATTATAAGAAGAATCTTTACTTTGAAACTCTGTTCTTTACCTTTTTCACTCTATGAAACAGCTTTGTATTCACCTTAAACACTGTTTCAGGGCAAGAGATTGTGTTTTAGACTAAAAGGGAAAGCATTATAAGAAGAATCTTTACTTTGAAACTCTGTTCTTCACCTTTTTCACACTATGAAACAGCTTTGTATTCACCTTAAACACAGTTTCAGGGCAAGAGATTGTGTTTTAGACTAAAAGGGAATGCATTATAAGAAGAATATGTACTTTGAAACTCTGTTCTTTACCTTTTTCACTCTATGAAACAGCTTTGTATTCACCTTAAACACTGTTTCAGGGCAAGAGATTGTGTTTTAGACTAAAAGGGAATGCATTATAAGAAGAATCTTTACTTTGAAACTCTGTTCTTTACCTTTTTCACACTATGAAACAGCTTTGTATTCACCTTAAACACTGTTTCAGGGCAAGAGATTGTGTTTTAGACTAAAAGGGAATGCATTATAAGAAGAATATCTACTTTGAAACTCTGTTCTTTACCTTTTTCACTCTATGAAACAGCTTTGTATTCACCTTAAACACTGTTTCAGGGCAAGAGATTGTGTTTTAGACTAAAAGGGAATGCATTATAAGAAGAATCTTTACTTTGAAACTCTGTTCTTTACCTTTTTCACACTATGAAACAGCTTTGTATTCACCTTAAACACTGTTTCAGGGCAAGAGATTGTGTTTTAGACTAAAAGGGAAAGCATTATAAGAAGAATCTTTACTTTGAAACTCTGTTCTTCACCTTTTTCACACTATGAAACAGCTTTGTATTCACCTTAAACACAGTTTCAGGGCAAGAGATTGTGTTTTAGACTAAAAGGGAATGCATTATAAGAAGAATCTTTACTTTGAAACTCTGTTCTTTACCTTTTTCACACTATGAAACAGCTTTGTATTCACCTTAAACACTGTTTCAGGGCAAGAGATTGTGTTTTAGACTAAAAGGGAAAGCATTATAAGAAGAATCTTTACTTTGAAACTCTGTTCTTCACCTTTTTCACACTATGAAACAGCTTTGTATTCACCTTAAACACAGTTTCAGGGCAAGAGATTGTGTTTTAGACTAAAAGGGAATGCATTATAAGAAGAATATCTACTTTGAAACTCTGTTCTTTACCTTTTTCACACTATGAAACAGCTTTGTATTCACCTTAAACACTGTTTCAGGGCAAGAGATTGTGTTTTAGACTAAAAGGGAAAGCATTAAAAGAAGAATCTTTACTTTGAAACTCTGTTCTTCACCTTTTTCACACTATGAAACAGCTTTGTATTCACCTTAAACACAGTTTCAGGGCAAGAGATTGTGTTTTAGACTAAAAGGGAATGCATTATAAGAAGAATATCTACTTTGAAACTCTGTTCTTTACCTTTTTCACTCTATGAAACAGCTTTGTATTCACCTTAAACACTGTTTCAGGGCAAGAGATTGTGTTTTAGACTAAAACGGAATGCATTATAAGAAGAATCTTTACTTTGTAACTCTGTTCTTCACCTTTTTCACACTATAAAACAGCTTTGTATTCACCTTAAACACAGTTTCAGGGCAAGAGATTGTGTTTTAGACTAAAAGGGAATGCATTATAAGAAGAATATCTACTTTGAAACTCTGTTCTTTACCTTTTTCACTCTATGAAACAGCTTTGTATTCACCTTAAACACTGTTTCAGGGCAAGAGATTGTGTTTTAGACTAAAAGGGAATGCATTATAAGAAGAATCTTTACTTTGAAACTCTGTTCTTTACCTTTTTCACACTATGAAACAGCTTGTATTCACCCTAAACACTGTTTCAGGGCAAGAGATTGTGTTTTAGACTAAAAGGGAATGCATTATAAGAAGAATCTTTACTTTGAAACTCTGTTCTTTACCTTTTTCACTCTATGAAACAGCTTTGTATTCACCTTAAACACTGTTTCAGGGCAAGAGATTGTGTTTTAGACTAAAAGGGAAAGCATTATAAGAAGAATCTTTACTTTGAAACTCTGTTCTTCACCTTTTTCACACTATGAAACAGCTTTGTATTCACCTTAAACACAGTTTCAGGGCAAGAGATTGTGTTTTAGACTAAAAGGGAATGCATTATAAGAAGAATATCTACTTTGAAACTCTGTTCTTTACCTTTTTCACTCTATGAAACAGCTTTGTATTCACCTTAAACACTGTTTCAGGGCAAGAGATTGTGTTTTAGACTAAAAGGGAATGCATTATAAGAAGAATCTTTACTTTGAAACTCTGTTCTTTACCTTTTTCACACTATGAAACAGCTTTGTATTGAACTTAAACACTGTTTCAGGGCAAGAGATAGTGTTTTAGCCTAAAAGGGAATGCATTATAAGAAGAATCTTTACTTTGAAACTCTGTTCTTTACCTTTTTCACACTATGAAACAGCTTTGTATTCACCCTAAACACTGTTTTAGGGCAAGAGATTGTGTTTTAGACTAAAAGGGAATGCATTATAAGAAGAATCTTTACTTTGAAACTATGTTTCAAACTCTGAAGAAAACACATATTTCAAGTGAAACGAGTTTATACAGGGGTGAAACAAGTTGTTTGTAATATGACCAATTAAAGTAATTGCAACTCTGTTTGTACACCTCTAACCACAAAGAAACAGGGCTTCCATGCTTTGTAATCAGCTTATACACCGTTTCAGAGCAAGACATCTTGTTTTTAACCAAACTGAATAACTTACAATATCCTAAGAAAACACATATTTCAAGTGAAAAGAGTTTATCCAGGGGAGAACAAGTTGTTTTAACATGGTTCTAATGTGACCCTTGAAAGTAACTGCAACTCTGTTTTTACACCTCTAACCACAAGGAGGCAACGTTTCCACGCATTATAATTGGCTTATACATAGTTTCAGAGCAAGAAATATTGTATTTAACCAAATTGAATAGCTTAAACACTGTTTCAGGCAAGAGATTGTGTTTTAGACTAAAAGGGAATGCATTATAAGAAGAATCTTTACTTTGAAACTCTGTTCTTTACCTTTTTCACACTATGAAACAGCTTGTATTCACCCTAAACACTGTTTCAGGGCAAGAGATTGTGTTTTAGACTAAAAGGGAATGCATTATAAGAAGAATCTTTACTTTGTAAATCTGTTCTTCACCTTTTTCACACTATAAAACAGCTTTGTATTCACCTTAAACACAGTTTCAGGGCAAGAGATTGTGTTTTAGACTAAAAGGGAATGCATTATAAGAAATATCTTTACTTTGAAACTCTGTTCTTTACCTTTTTCACACTATGAAACAGCTTTGTATTCACCTTAAACACTGTTTCAGGGCAAGAGATTGTGTTTTAGACTAAAAGGGAATGCATTTTAAGAAGAATCTTTACTTTGAAACTCTGTTCTTTACCTTTTTCACACTATGAAACAGCTTTGTATTCACCTTCAACACTGTTTCAGGGCAAGAGATTGTGTTTTAGACTAAAAGGGAATGCATTATAAGAAGAATCTTTACTTTGAAACTCTGTTCTTTACCTTTTTCACACTATGAAACAGCTTGTATTCACCCTAAACACTGTTTCAGGGCAAGAGATTGTGTTTTAGACTAAAAGGGAATGCATTATAAGAAGAATATGTACTTTGAAACTCTGTTCTTTACCTTTTTCACTCTATGAAACAGCTTTGTATTCACCTTAAACACTGTTTCAGGGCAAGAGATTGTGTTTTAGACTAAAAGGGAATGCATTATAAGAAGAATCTTTACTTTGAAACTCTGTTCTTTACCTTTTTCACACTATGAAACAGCTTTGTATTCACCTTAAACACTGTTTCAGGGCAAGAGATTGTGTTTTAGACTAAAAGGGAATGCATTATAAGAAGAATATCTACTTTGAAACTCTGTTCTTTACCTTTTTCACTCTATGAAACAGCTTTGTATTCACCTTAAACACTGTTTCAGGGCAAGAGATTGTGTTTTAGACTAAAAGGGAATGCATTATAAGAAGAATCTTTACTTTGAAACTCTGTTCTTTACCTTTTTCACACTATGAAACAGCTTTGTATTCACCTTAAACACTGTTTCAGGGCAAGAGATTGTGTTTTAGACTAAAAGGGAAAGCATTATAAGAAGAATCTTTACTTTGAAACTCTGTTCTTCACCTTTTTCACACTATGAAACAGCTTTGTATTCACCTTAAACACAGTTTCAGGGCAAGAGATTGTGTTTTAGACTAAAAGGGAATGCATTATAAGAAGAATCTTTACTTTGAAACTCTGTTCTTTACCTTTTTCACACTATGAAACAGCTTTGTATTCACCTTAAACACTGTTTCAGGGCAAGAGATTGTGTTTTAGACTAAAAGGGAAAGCATTATAAGAAGAATCTTTACTTTGAAACTCTGTTCTTCACCTTTTTCACACTATGAAACAGCTTTGTATTCACCTTAAACACAGTTTCAGGGCAAGAGATTGTGTTTTAGACTAAAAGGGAATGCATTATAAGAAGAATATCTACTTTGAAACTCTGTTCTTTACCTTTTTCACACTATGAAACAGCTTTGTATTCACCTTAAACACTGTTTCAGGGCAAGAGATTGTGTTTTAGACTAAAAGGGAAAGCATTAAAAGAAGAATCTTTACTTTGAAACTCTGTTCTTCACCTTTTTCACACTATGAAACAGCTTTGTATTCACCTTAAACACAGTTTCAGGGCAAGAGATTGTGTTTTAGACTAAAAGGGAATGCATTATAAGAAGAATATCTACTTTGAAACTCTGTTCTTTACCTTTTTCACTCTATGAAACAGCTTTGTATTCACCTTAAACACTGTTTCAGGGCAAGAGATTGTGTTTTAGACTAAAACGGAATGCATTATAAGAAGAATCTTTACTTTGTAACTCTGTTCTTCACCTTTTTCACACTATAAAACAGCTTTGTATTCACCTTAAACACAGTTTCAGGGCAAGAGATTGTGTTTTAGACTAAAAGGGAATGCATTATAAGAAGAATATCTACTTTGAAACTCTGTTCTTTACCTTTTTCACTCTATGAAACAGCTTTGTATTCACCTTAAACACTGTTTCAGGGCAAGAGATTGTGTTTTAGACTAAAAGGGAATGCATTATAAGAAGAATCTTTACTTTGAAACTCTGTTCTTTACCTTTTTCACACTATGAAACAGCTTGTATTCACCCTAAACACTGTTTCAGGGCAAGAGATTGTGTTTTAGACTAAAAGGGAATGCATTATAAGAAGAATCTTTACTTTGAAACTCTGTTCTTTACCTTTTTCACTCTATGAAACAGCTTTGTATTCACCTTAAACACTGTTTCAGGGCAAGAGATTGTGTTTTAGACTAAAAGGGAAAGCATTATAAGAAGAATCTTTACTTTGAAACTCTGTTCTTCACCTTTTTCACACTATGAAACAGCTTTGTATTCACCTTAAACACAGTT
The DNA here is from genome assembly GCF_041902795.1 of Electrophorus electricus. Lineage (NCBI taxonomy): Eukaryota > Metazoa > Chordata > Actinopteri > Gymnotiformes > Gymnotidae > Electrophorus > Electrophorus electricus. Next base: position 17,110,115 of record NC_137514.1, on the reverse strand, counting down.
TCAGGGCAAGAGATTGTGTTTTAGACTAAAAGGGAATGCATTATAAGAAGAATATCTACTTTGAAACTCTGTTCTTTACCTTTTTCACTCTATGAAACAGCTTTGTATTCACCTTAAACACTGTTTCAGGGCAAGAGATTGTGTTTTAGACTAAAAGGGAATGCATTATAAGAAGAATCTTTACTTTGAAACTCTGTTCTTTACCTTTTTCACACTATGAAACAGCTTTGTATTGAACTTAAACACTGTTTCAGGGCAAGAGATAGTGTTTTAGCCTAAAAGGGAATGCATTATAAGAAGAATCTTTACTTTGAAACTCTGTTCTTTACCTTTTTCACACTATGAAACAGCTTTGTATTCACCCTAAACACTGTTTTAGGGCAAGAGATTGTGTTTTAGACTAAAAGGGAATGCATTATAAGAAGAATCTTTACTTTGAAACTATGTTTCAAACTCTGAAGAAAACACATATTTCAAGTGAAACGAGTTTATACAGGGGTGAAACAAGTTGTTTGTAATATGACCAATTAAAGTAATTGCAACTCTGTTTGTACACCTCTAACCACAAAGAAACAGGGCTTCCATGCTTTGTAATCAGCTTATACACCGTTTCAGAGCAAGACATCTTGTTTTTAACCAAACTGAATAACTTACAATATCCTAAGAAAACACATATTTCAAGTGAAAAGAGTTTATCCAGGGGAGAACAAGTTGTTTTAACATGGTTCTAATGTGACCCTTGAAAGTAACTGCAACTCTGTTTTTACACCTCTAACCACAAGGAGGCAACGTTTCCACGCATTATAATTGGCTTATACATAGTTTCAGAGCAAGAAATATTGTATTTAACCAAATTGAATAGCTTAAACACTGTTTCAGGCAAGAGATTGTGTTTTAGACTAAAAGGGAATGCATTATAAGAAGAATCTTTACTTTGAAACTCTGTTCTTTACCTTTTTCACACTATGAAACAGCTTGTATTCACCCTAAACACTGTTTCAGGGCAAGAGATTGTGTTTTAGACTAAAAGGGAATGCATTATAAGAAGAATCTTTACTTTGTAAATCTGTTCTTCACCTTTTTCACACTATAAAACAGCTTTGTATTCACCTTAAACACAGTTTCAGGGCAAGAGATTGTGTTTTAGACTAAAAGGGAATGCATTATAAGAAATATCTTTACTTTGAAACTCTGTTCTTTACCTTTTTCACACTATGAAACAGCTTTGTATTCACCTTAAACACTGTTTCAGGGCAAGAGATTGTGTTTTAGACTAAAAGGGAATGCATTTTAAGAAGAATCTTTACTTTGAAACTCTGTTCTTTACCTTTTTCACACTATGAAACAGCTTTGTATTCACCTTCAACACTGTTTCAGGGCAAGAGATTGTGTTTTAGACTAAAAGGGAATGCATTATAAGAAGAATCTTTACTTTGAAACTCTGTTCTTTACCTTTTTCACACTATGAAACAGCTTGTATTCACCCTAAACACTGTTTCAGGGCAAGAGATTGTGTTTTAGACTAAAAGGGAATGCATTATAAGAAGAATCTTTACTTTGAAACTCTGTTCTTTACCTTTTTCACTCTATGAAACAGCTTTGTATTCACCTTAAACACTGTTTCAGGGCAAGAGATTGTGTTTTAGACTAAAAGGGAAAGCATTATAAGAAGAATCTTTACTTTGAAACTCTGTTCTTCACCTTTTTCACACTATGAAACAGCTTTGTATTCACCTTAAACATAGTTTCAGGGCAAGAGATTGTGTTTTAGACTAAAAGGGAATGCATTATAAGAAGAATATGTACTTTGAAACTCTGTTCTTTACCTTTTTCACTCTATGAAACAGCTTTGTATTCACCTTAAACACTGTTTCAGGGCAAGAGATTGTGTTTTAGACTAAAAGGGAATGCATTATAAGAAGAATCTTTACTTTGAAACTCTGTTCTTTACCTTTTTCACACTATGAAACAGCTTTGTATTCACCTTAAACACTGTTTCAGGGCAAGAGATTGTGTTTTAGACTAAAAGGGAATGCATTATAAGAAGAATATCTACTTTGAAACTCTGTTCTTTACCTTTTTCACTCTATGAAACAGCTTTGTATTCACCTTAAACACTGTTTCAGGGCAAGAGATTGTGTTTTAGACTAAAAGGGAATGCATTATAAGAAGAATCTTTACTTTGAAACTCTGTTCTTTACCTTTTTCACACTATGAAACAGCTTTGTATTCACCTTAAACACTGTTTCAGGGCAAGAGATTGTGTTTTAGACTAAAAGGGAAAGCATTATAAGAAGAATCTTTACTTTGAAACTCTGTTCTTCACCTTTTTCACACTATGAAACAGCTTTGTATTCACCTTAAACACAGTTTCAGGGCAAGAGATTGTGTTTTAGACTAAAAGGGAATGCATTATAAGAAGAATCTTTACTTTGAAACTCTGTTCTTTACCTTTTTCACACTATGAAACAGCTTTGTATTCACCTTAAACACTGTTTCAGGGCAAGAGATTGTGTTTTAGACTAAAAGGGAAAGCATTATAAGAAGAATCTTTACTTTGAAACTCTGTTCTTCACCTTTTTCACACTATGAAACAGCTTTGTATTCACCTTAAACACAGTTTCAGGGCAAGAGATTGTGTTTTAGACTAAAAGGGAATGCATTATAAGAAGAATATCTACTTTGAAACTCTGTTCTTTACCTTTTTCACACTATGAAACAGCTTTGTATTCACCTTAAACACTGTTTCAGGGCAAGAGATTGTGTTTTAGACTAAAAGGGAAAGCATTAAAAGAAGAATCTTTACTTTGAAACTCTGTTCTTCACCTTTTTCACACTATGAAACAGCTTTGTATTCACCTTAAACACAGTTTCAGGGCAAGAGATTGTGTTTTAGACTAAAAGGGAATGCATTATAAGAAGAATATCTACTTTGAAACTCTGTTCTTTACCTTTTTCACTCTATGAAACAGCTTTGTATTCACCTTAAACACTGTTTCAGGGCAAGAGATTGTGTTTTAGACTAAAACGGAATGCATTATAAGAAGAATCTTTACTTTGTAACTCTGTTCTTCACCTTTTTCACACTATAAAACAGCTTTGTATTCACCTTAAACACAGTTTCAGGGCAAGAGATTGTGTTTTAGACTAAAAGGGAATGCATTATAAGAAGAATATCTACTTTGAAACTCTGTTCTTTACCTTTTTCACTCTATGAAACAGCTTTGTATTCACCTTAAACACTGTTTCAGGGCAAGAGATTGTGTTTTAGACTAAAAGGGAATGCATTATAAGAAGAATCTTTACTTTGAAACTCTGTTCTTTACCTTTTTCACACTATGAAACAGCTTGTATTCACCCTAAACACTGTTTCAGGGCAAGAGATTGTGTTTTAGACTAAAAGGGAATGCATTATAAGAAGAATCTTTACTTTGAAACTCTGTTCTTTACCTTTTTCACTCTATGAAACAGCTTTGTATTCACCTTAAACACTGTTTCAGGGCAAGAGATTGTGTTTTAGACTAAAAGGGAAAGCATTATAAGAAGAATCTTTACTTTGAAACTCTGTTCTTCACCTTTTTCACACTATGAAACAGCTTTGTATTCACCTTAAACACAGTTTCAGGGCAAGAGATTGTGTTTTAGACTAAAAGGGAATGCATTATAAGAAGAATATCTACTTTGAAACTCTGTTCTTTACCTTTTTCACACTATGAAACAGCTTTGTATTGAACTTAAACACTGTTTCAGGGCAAGAGATAGTGTTTTAGCCTAAAAGGTAATGCATTATAAGAAGAATCTGTACTTTGAAACTCTGTTCTTTACCTTTTTCACACTGTGAAACAGCTTTGTATTCGCCTTAAACACTGTTTCAGGGCAAGAGATAGTGTTTTAGACTAAAACGGAATGCATTATAAGAAGAATCTTTACTTTGAAACTATGTTTCAAACTCTGAAGAAAACACATATTTCAAGTGAAACGAGTTTATACAGGGGTGAAACAAGTTGTTTGTAATATGACCAATTAAAGTAATTGCAACTCTGTTTGTACACCTCTAACCACAAAGAAACAGGGCTTCCATGCTTTGTAATCAGCTTATACACCGTTTCAGAGCAAGACATCTTGTTTTTAACCAAACTGAATAATTTACAATATCCTAAGAAAACACATATTTCAAGTGAAAAGAGTTTATCCAGGGGAGAACAAGTTGTTTTAACATGGTTCTAATGTGACCCTTGAAAGTAACTGCAACTCTGTTTTTACACCTCTAACCACAAGGAGGCAACGTTTCCACGCATTATAATTGGCTTATACATAGTTTCAGAGCAAGAAATATTGTATTTAACCAAATTGAATAGCTTAAATACTGTTTCAGGCAAGAGATTGTGTTTTAGACTAAAAGGGAATGCATTATAAGAAGAATCTTTACTTTGAAACTCTGTTCTTTACCTTTTTCACACTATGAAACAGCTTTGTATTCACCCTAAACACTGTTTCAGGGCAAGAGATTGTGTTTTAGACTAAAAGGGAATGCATTATAAGAAGAATCTTTACTTTGAAACTCTGTTCTTTACCTTTTTCACACTATGAAACAGCTTTGTATTCACCTTAAACACTGTTTCAGGGCAAGAGATTGTGTTTTAGACTAAAAGGGAATGCATTTTAAGAAGAATCTTTACTTTGAAACTCTGTTCTTTACCTTTTTCACACTATGAAACAGCTTTGTATTCACCTTCAACACTGTTTCAGGGCAAGAGATTGTGTTTTAGACTAAAAGGGAATGCATTATAAGAAGAATCTTTACTTTGAAACTCTGTTCTTTACCTTTTTCACACTATGAAACAGCTTGTATTCACCCTAAACACTGTTTCAGGGCAAGAGATTGTGTTTTAGACTAAAAGGGAATGCATTATAAGAAGAATCTTTACTTTGAAACTCTGTTCTTTACCTTTTTCACTCTATGAAACAGCTTTGTATTCACCTTAAACACTGTTTCAGGGCAAGAGATTGTGTTTTAGACTAAAAGGGAATGCATTATAAGAAGAATATCTACTTTGAAACTCTGTTCTTTACCTTTTTCACTCTATGAAACAGCTTTGTATTCACCTTAAACACTGTTTCAGGGCAAGAGATTGTGTTTTAGACTAAAACGGAATGCATTATAAGAAGAATCTTTACTTTGTAACTCTGTTCTTCACCTTTTTCACACTATAAAACAGCTTTGTATTCACCTTAAACACAGTTTCAGGGCAAGAGATTGTGTTTTAGACTAAAAGGGAATGCATTATAAGAAGAATCTTTACTTTGAAACTCTGTTCTTTACCTTTTTCACACTATGAAACAGCTTTGTATTCACCTTAAACACTGTTTCAGGGCAAGAGATTGTGTTTTAGACTAAAAGGGAATGCATTATAAGAAGAATCTTTACTTTGAAACTCTGTTCTTTACCTTTTTCACACTATGAAACAGCTTTGTATTCACCTTAAACACTGTTTCAGGGCAAGAGATTGTGTTTTAGACTAAAAGGGAATGCATTATAAGAAGAATCTTTACTTTGAAACTCTGTTCTTTACCTTTTTCACACTATGAAACAGCTTTGTATTCACCCTAAACACTGTTTTAGGGCAAGAGATTGTGTTTTAGACTAAAAGGGAATGCATTATAAGAAGAATCTTTACTTTGAAACTATGTTTCAAACTCTGAAGAAAACACATATTTCAAGTGAAACGAGTTTATACAGGGGTGAAACAAGTTGTTTGTAATATGACCAATTAAAGTAATTGCAACTCTGTTTGTACACCTCTAACCACAAAGAAACAGGGCTTCCATGCTTTGTAATCAGCTTATACACCGTTTCAGAGCAAGACATCTTGTTTTTAACCAAACTGAATAACTTACAATATCCTAAGAAAACACATATTTCAAGTGAAAAGAGTTTATCCAGGGGAGAACAAGTTGTTTTAACATGGTTCTAATGTGACCCTTGAAAGTAACTGCAACTCTGTTTTTACACCTCTAACCACAAGGAGGCAACGTTTCCACGCATTATAATTGGCTTATACATAGTTTCAGAGCAAGAAATATTGTATTTAACCAAATTGAATAGCTTAAACATTGTTTCAGGCAAGAGATTGTGTTTTAGACTAAAAGGGAATGCATTATAAGAAGAATCTTTACTTTGAAACTCTGTTCTTTACCTTTTTCACACTATGAAACAGCTTTGTATTCACCTTCAACACTGTTTCAGGGCAAGAGATTGTGTTTTAGACTAAAAGGGAATGCATTATAAGAAGAATCTTTACTTTGAAACTCTGTTCTTTACCTTTTTCACTCTATGAAACAGCTTTGTATTCACCTTAAACACAGTTTCAGGGCAAGAGATTGTGTTTTAGACTAAAAGGGAATGCATTATAAGAAGAATATCTACTTTGAAACTCTGTTCTTTACCTTTTTCACTCTATGAAACAGCTTTGTATTCACCTTAAACACTGTTTCAGGGCAAGAGATTGTGTTTTAGACTAAAAGGGAATGCATTATAAGAAGAATCTTTACCTTTTTCACACTATGAAACAGCTTTGTATTGAACTTAAACACTGTTTCAGGGCAAGAGATAGTGTTTTAGCCTAAAAGGTAATGCATTATAAGAAGAATCTGTACTTTGAAACTCTGTTCTTTACCTTTTTCACACTGTGAAACAGCTTTGTATTCGCCTTAAACACTGTTTCAGGGCAAGAGATAGTGTTTTAGCCTAAAAGGTAATGCATTATAAGAAGAATCTGTACTTTGAAACTCTGTTCTTTACCTTTTTCACACTGTGAAACAGCTTTGTATTCGCCTTAAACACTGTTTCAGGGCAAGAGATAGTGTTTTAGACTAAAACGGAATGCATTATAAGAAGAATCTTTACTTTGAAACTATGTTTCAAACTCTGAAGAAAACACATATTTCAAGTGAAACGAGTTTATACAGGGGTGAAACAAGTTGTTTGTAATATGACCAATTAAAGTAATTGCAACTCTGTTTGTACACCTCTAACCACAAAGAAACAGGGCTTCCATGCTTTGTAATCAGCTTATACACCGTTTCAGAGCAAGACATCTTGTTTTTAACCAAACTGAATAACTTACAATATCCTAAGAAAACACATATTTCAAGTGAAAAGAGTTTATCCAGGGGAGAACAAGTTGTTTTAACATGGTTCTAATGTGACCCTTGAAAGTAACTGCAACTCTGTTTTTACACCTCTAACCACAAGGAGGCAACGTTTCCACGCATTATAATTGGCTTATACATAGTTTCAGAGCAAGAAATATTGTATTTAACCAAATTGAATAGCTTAAACATTGTTTCAGGCAAGAGATTGTGTTTTAGACTAAAAGGGAATGCATTATAAGAAGAATCTTTACTTTGAAACTCTGTTCTTTACCTTTTTCACACTATGAAACAGCTTTGTATTCACCTTAAACACAGTTTCAGGGCAAGAGATTGTGTTTTAGACTAAAAGGGAATGCATTATAAGAAGAATCTTTACTTTGTAACTCTGTTCTTCACCTTTTTCACACTATAAAACAGCTTTGTATTCACCTTAAACACAGTTTCAGGGCAAGAGATTGTGTTTTAGACTAAAAGGGAATGCATTATAAGAAGAATCTTTACTTTGAAACTATGTTTCAAACTCTGAAGAAAACACATATTGCAAGTGAAACGAGTTTATACAGGGGTGAAACAAGTTGTTTGTAATATGACCAATTAAAGTAATTGCAACTCTGTTTGTACACCTCTAACCACAAAGAAACAGGGCTTCCATGCTTTGTAATCAGCTTATACACCGTTTCAGAGTAAGACATCTTGTTTTTAACCAAACTGAATAACTTACAATATCCTAAGAAAACACATATTTCAAGTGAAAAGAGTTTATCCAGGGGAGAACAAGTTGTTTTAACATGGTTCTAATGTGACCCTTGAAAGTAACTGCAACTCTGTTTTTACACCTCTAACCACAAGGAGGCAACGTTTCCACGCATTATAATTGGCTTAAACATAGTTTCAGAGCAAGAAATATTGTATTTAACCAAATTGAATAGCTTAAACACTGTTTCAGGGCAAGAGATTGTGTTTTAGACTAAAAGGGAATGCATTATAAGAAGAATCTTTACTTTGAAACTCTGTTCTTTACCTTTTTCACTCTATGAAACAGCTTTGTATTGAACTTAAACACTGTTTCAGGGCAAGAGATAGTGTTTTAGCCTAAAAGGTAATGCATTATAAGAAGAATCTGTACTTTGAAACTCTGTTCTTTACCTTTTTCACACTGTGAAACAGCTTTGTATTCGCCTTAAACACTGTTTCAGGGCAAGAGATAGTGTTTTAGCCTAAAAGGTAATGCATTATAAGAAGAATCTGTACTTTGAAACTCTGTTCTTTACCTTTTTCACACTGTGAAACAGCTTTGTATTCGCCTTAAACACTGTTTCAGGGCAAGAGATAGTGTTTTAGACTAAAACGGAATGCATTATAAGAAGAATCTTTACTTTGAAACTATGTTTCAAACTCTGAAGAAAACACATATTTCAAGTGAAACGAGTTTATACAGGGGTGAAACAAGTTGTTTGTAATATGACCAATTAAAGTAATTGCAACTCTGTTTGTACACCTCTAACCACAAAGAAACAGGGCTTCCATGCTTTGTAATCAGCTTATACACCGTTTCAGAGCAAGACATCTTGTTTTTAACCAAACTGAATAACTTACAATATCCTAAGAAAACACATATTTCAAGTGAAAAGAGTTTATCCAGGGGAGAACAAGTTGTTTTAACATGGTTCTAATGTGACCCTTGAAAGTAACTGCAACTCTGTTTTTACACCTCTAACCACAAGGAGGCAACGTTTCCACGCATTATAATTGGCTTATACATAGTTTCAGAGCAAGAAATATTGTATTTAACCAAATTGAATAGCTTAAACACTGTTTCAGGCAAGAGATTGTGTTTTAGACTAAAAGGGAATGCATTATAAGAAGAATCTTTACTTTGAAACTCTGTTCTTTACCTTTTTCACACTATGAAACAGCTTTGTATTCACCTTAAACACAGTTTCAGGGCAAGAGATTGTGTTTTAGACTAAAAGGGAATGCATTATAAGAAGAATCTTTACTTTGTAACTCTGTTCTTCACCTTTTTCACACTATAAAACAGCTTTGTATTCACCTTAAACACAGTTTCAGGGCAAGAGATTGTGTTTTAGACTAAAAGGGAATGCATTATAAGAAGAATCTTTACTTTGAAACTATGTTTCAAACTCTGAAGAAAACACATATTGCAAGTGAAACGAGTTTATACAGGGGTGAAACAAGTTGTTTGTAATATGACCAATTAAAGTAATTGCAACTCTGTTTGTACACCTCTAACCACAAAGAAACAGGGCTTCCATGCTTTGTAATCAGCTTATACACCGTTTCAGAGTAAGACATCTTGTTTTTAACCAAACTGAATAACTTACAATATCCTAAGAAAACACATATTTCAAGTGAAAAGAGTTTATCCAGGGGAGAACAAGTTGTTTTAACATGGTTCTAATGTGACCCTTGAAAGTAACTGCAACTCTGTTTTTACACCTCTAACCACAAGGAGGCAACGTTTCCACGCATTATAATTGGCTTAAACATAGTTTCAGAGCAAGAAATATTGTATTTAACCAAATTGAATAGCTTAAACACTGTTTCAGGGCAAGAGATTGTGTTTTAGACTAAAAGGGAATGCATTATAAGAAGAATCTTTACTTTGAAACTCTGTTCTTTACCTTTTTCACTCTATGAAACAGCTTTGTATTCACCTTAAACACTGTTTCAGGGCAAGAGATTGTGTTTTAGACTAAAAGGGAAAGCATTTTAAGAAGAATCTTTACTTTGAAACTCTGTTCTTCACCTTTTTCACACTATGAAACAGCTTTGTATTCACCTTAAACACAGTTTCAGGGCAAGAGATTGTGTTTTAGACTAAAAGGGAATGCATTATAAGAAGAATATCTACTTTGAAACTCTGTTCTTTACCTTTTTCACTCTATGAAACAGCTTTGTATTCACCTTAAACACTGTTTCAGGGCAAGAGATTGTGTTTTAGACTAAAAGGGAATGCATTATAAGAAGAATATCTACTTTGAAACTCTGTTCTTTACCTTTTTCACTCTATGAAACAGCTTTGTATTCACCTTAAACACTGTTTCAGGGCAAGAGATTGTGTTTTAGACTAAAAGGGAATGCATTATAAGAAGAATCTTTACTTTGAAACTCTGTTCTTTACCTTTTTCACTCTATGAAACAGGTTTGTATTCACCTTAAACACAGTTTCAGGGCAAGAGATTGTGTTTTAGACTAAAAGGGAATGCATTATAAGAAGAATATCTACTTTGAAACTCTGTTCTTTACCTTTTTCACTCTATGAAACAGCTTTGTATTCACCTTAAACACTGTTTCAGGGCAAGAGATTGTGTTTTAGACTAAAAGGGAATGCATTATAAGAAGAATCTTTACTTTGAAACTCTGTTCTTTACCTTTTTCACACTATGAAACAGCTTGTATTCACCCTAAACACTGTTTCAGGGCAAGAGATTGTGTTTTAGACTAAAAGGGAATGCATTATAAGAAGAATCTTTACTTTGAAACTCTGTTCTTTACCTTTTTCACTCTATGAAACAGCTTTGTATTCACCTTAAACACTGTTTCAGGGCAAGAGATTGTGTTTTAGACTAAAAGGGAAAGCATTATAAGAAGAATCTTTACTTTGAAACTCTGTTCTTCACCTTTTTCACACTATGAAACAGCTTTGTATTCACCTTAAACACAGTTTCAGGGCAAGAGATTGTGTTTTAGACTAAAAGGGAATGCATTATAAGAAGAATATCTACTTTGAAACTCTGTTCTTTACCTTTTTCACTCTATGAAACAGCTTTGTATTCACCTTAAACACTGTTTCAGGGCAAGAGATTGTGTTTTAGACTAAAAGGGAATGCATTATAAGAAGAATCTTTACTTTGAAACTCTGTTCTTTACCTTTTTCACACTATGAAACAGCTTTGTATTGAACTTAATCACTGTTTCAGGGCAAGAGATAGTGTTTTAGCCTAAAAGGTAATGCATTATAAGAAGAATCTGTACTTTGAAACTCTGTTCTTTACCTTTTTCACACTGTGAAACAGCTTTGTATTCGCCTTAAACACTGTTTCAGGGCAAGAGATAGTGTTTTAGACTAAAACGGAATGCATTATAAGAAGAATCTTTACTTTGAAACTATGTTTCAAACTCTGAAGAAAACACATATTTCAAGTGAAACGAGTTTATACAGGGGTGAAACAAGTTGTTTGTAATATGACCAATTAAAGTAATTGCAACTCTGTTTGTACACCTCTAACCACAAAGAAACAGGGCTTCCATGCTTTGTAATCAGCTTATACACCGTTTCAGAGCAAGACATCTTGTTTTTAACCAAACTGAATAACTTACAATATCCTAAGAAAACACATATTTCAAGTGAAAAGAGTTTATCCAGGGGAGAACAAGTTGTTTTAACATGGTTCTAATGTGACCCTTGAAAGTAACTGCAACTCTGTTTTTACACCTCTAACCACAAGGAGGCAACGTTTCCACGCATTATAATTGGCTTATACATAGTTTCAGAGCAAGAAATATTGTATTTAACCAAATTGAATAGCTTAAATACTGTTTCAGGCAAGAGATTGTGTTTTAGACTAAAAGGGAATGCATTATAAGAAGAATCTTTACTTTGAAACTCTGTTCTTTACCTTTTTCACACTATGAAACAGCTTTGTATTCACCCTAAACACTGTTTCAGGGCAAGAGATTGTGTTTTAGACTAAAAGGGAATGCATTATAAGAAGAATCTTTACTTTGAAACTCTGTTCTTTACCTTTTTCACACTATGAAACAGCTTTGTATTCACCTTCAACACTGTTTCAGGGCAAGAGATTGTGTTTTAGACTAAAAGGGAATGCATTATAAGAAGAATCTTTACTTTGAAATTCTGTTCTTTACCTTTTTCACACTATGAAACAGCTTGTATTCACCCTAAACACTGTTTCAGGGCAAGAGATTGTGTTTTAGACTAAAAGGGAATGCATTATAAGAAGAATCTTTACTTTGAAACTCTGTTCTTTACCTTTTTCACTCTATGAAACAGCTTTGTATTCACCTTAAACACTGTTTCAGGGCAAGAGATTGTGTTTTAGACTAAAAGGGAATGCATTATAAGAAGAATATCTACTTTGAAACTCTGTTCTTTACCTTTTTCACTCTATGAAACAGCTTTGTATTCACCTTAAACACTGTTTCAGGGCAAGAGATTGTGTTTTAGACTAAAACGGAATGCATTATAAGAAGAATCTTTACTTTGTAACTCTGTTCTTCACCTTTTTCACACTATAAAACAGCTTTGTATTCACCTTAAACACAGTTTCAGGGCAAGAGATTGTGTTTTAGACTAAAAGGGAATGCATTATAAGAAGAATCTTTACCTTTTTCACACTATGAAACAGCTTTGTATTGAACTTAAACACTGTTTCAGGGCAAGAGATAGTGTTTTAGCCTAAAAGGTAATGCATTATAAGAAGAATCTGTACTTTGAAACTCTGTTCTTTACCTTTTTCACACTGTGAAACAGCTTTGTATTCGCCTTAAACACTGTTTCAGGGCAAGAGATAGTGTTTTAGCCTAAAAGGTAATGCATTATAAGAAGAATCTGTACTTTGAAACTCTGTTCTTTACCTTTTTCACACTGTGAAACAGCTTTGTATTCGCCTTAAACACTGTTTCAGGGCAAGAGATAGTGTTTTAGACTAAAACGGAATGCATTATAAGAAGAATCTTTACTTTGAAACTATGTTTCAAACTCTGAAGAAAACACATATTTCAAGTGAAACGAGTTTATACAGGGGTGAAACAAGTTGTTTGTAATATGACCAATTAACGTAATTGCAACTCTGTTTGTACACCTCTAACCACAAAGAAACAGGGCTTCCATGCTTTGTAATCAGCTTATACACCGTTTCAGAGCAAGACATCTTGTTTTTAACCAAACTGAATAACTTACAATATCCTAAGAAAACACATATTTCAAGTGAAAAGAGTTTATCCAGGGGAGAACAAGTTGTTTTAACATGGTTCTAATGTGACCCTTGAAAGTAACTGCAACTCTGTTTTTACACCTCTAACCACAAGGAGGCAACGTTTCCACACATTATAATTGGCTTATACATAGTTTCAGAGCAAGAAATATTGTATTTAACCAAATTGAATAGCTTAAACACTGTTTCAGGCAAGAGATTGTGTTTTAGACTAAAAGGGAATGCATTATAAGAAGAATCTTTACTTTGAAACTCTGTTCTTTACCTTTTTCACACTATGAAACAGCTTTGTATTCACCTTAAACACAGTTTCAGGGCAAGAGATTGTGTTTTAGACTAAAAGGGAATGCATTATAAGAAGAATCTTTACTTTGTAACTCTGTTCTTCACCTTTTTCACACTATAAAACAGCTTTGTATTCACCTTAAACACAGTTTCAGGGCAAGAGATTGTGTTTTACACTAAAAGGGAATGCATTATAAGAAGAATCTTTACTTTGAAACTATGTTTCAAACTCTGAAGAAAACACATATTGCAAGTGAAACGAGTTTATACAGGGGTGAAACAAGTTGTTTGTAATATGACCAATTAAAGTAATTGCAACTCTGTTTGTACACCTCTAACCACAAAGAAACAGGGCTTCCATGCTTTGTAATCAGCTTATACACCGTTTCAGAGTAAGACATCTTGTTTTTAACCAAACTGAATAACTTACAATATCCTAAGAAAACACATATTTCAAGTGAAAAGAGTTTATCCAGGGGAGAACAAGTTGTTTTAACATGGTTCTAATGTGACCCTTGAAAGTAACTGCAACTCTGTTTTTACACCTCTAACCACAAGGAGGCAACGTTTCCACGCATTATAATTGGCTTAAACATAGTTTCAGAGCAAGAAATATTGTATTTAACCAAATTGAATAGCTTAAACACTGTTTCAGGGCAAGAGATTGTGTTTTAGACTAAAAGGGAATGCATTATAAGAAGAATCTTTACTTTGAAACTCTGTTCTTTACCTTTTTCACTCTATGAAACAGCTTTGTATTCACCTTAAACACTGTTTCAGGGCAAGAGATTGTGTTTTAGACTAAAAGGGAAAGCATTATAAGAAGAATCTTTACTTTGAAACTCTGTTCTTCACCTTTTTCACACTATGAAACAGCTTTGTATTCACCTTAAACACAGTTTCAGGGCAAGAGATTGTGTTTTAGACTAAAAGGGAATGCATTATAAGAAGAATATCTACTTTGAAACTCTGTTCTTTACCTTTTTCACTCTATGAAACAGCTTTGTATTCACCTTAAACACTGTTTCAGGGCAAGAGATTGTGTTTTAGACTAAAAGGGAATGCATTATAAGAAGAATATCTACTTTGAAACTCTGTTCTTTACCTTTTTCACTCTATGAAACAGCTTTGTATTCACCTTAAACACTGTTTCAGGGCAAGAGATTGTGTTTTAGACTAAAAGGGAATGCATTATAAGAAGAATCTTTACTTTGAAACTCTGTTCTTTACCTTTTTCACTCTATGAAACAGGTTTGTATTCACCTTAAACACTGTTTCAGGGCAAGAGATTGTGTTTTAGACTAAAAGGGAAAGCATTATAAGAAGAATCTTTACTTTGAAACTCTGTTCTTCACCTTTTTCACACTATGAAACAGCTTTGTATTCACCTTAAACACAGTTTCAGGGCAAGAGATTGTGTTTTAGACTAAAAGGGAATGCATTATAAGAAGAATATCTACTTTGAAACTCTGTTCTTTACCTTTTTCACTCTATGAAACAGCTTTGTATTCACCTTAAACACTGTTTCAGGGCAAGAGATTGTGTTTTAGACTAAAAGGGAATGCATTATAAGAAGAATCTTTACTTTGAAACTCTGTTCTTTACCTTTTTCACTCTATGAAACAGCTTTGTATTCACCTTAAACACTGTTTCAGGGCAAGAGATTGTGTTTTAGACTAAAAGGGAAAGCATTATAAGAAGAATCTTTACTTTGAAACTCTGTTCTTCACCTTTTTCACACTATGAAACAGCTTTGTATTCACCTTAAACACAGTTTCAGGGCAAGAGATTGTGTTTTAGACTAAAAGGGAATGCATTATAAGAAGAATATCTACTTTGAAACTCTGTTCTTTACCTTTTTCACTCTATGAAACAGCTTTGTATTCACCTTAAACACTGTTTCAGGGCAAGAGATTGTGTTTTAGACTAAAAGGGAAAGCATTATAAGAAGAATCTTTACTTTGAAACTCTGTTCTTCACCTTTTTCACACTATGAAACAGCTTTGTATTCACCTTAAACACAGTTTCAGGGCAAGAGATTGTGTTTTAGACTAAAAGGGAATGCATTATAAGAAGAATATCTACTTTGAAACTCTGTTCTTTACCTTTTTCACTCTATGAAACAGCTTTGTATTCACCTTAAACACTGTTTCAGGGCAAGAGATTGTGTTTTAGACTAAAAGGGAATGCATTATAAGAAGAATCTTTACTTTGAAACTCTGTTCTTTACCTTTTTCACACTATGAAACAGCTTTGTATTCACCTTAAACACTGTTTCAGGGCAAGAGATTGTGTTTTAGACTAAAAGGGAATGCATTATAAGAAGAATCTTTACTTTGAAACTCTGTTCTTTACCTTTTTCACACTATGAAACAGCTTTGTATTCACCTTAAACACTGTTTCAGGGCAAGAGATTGTGTTTTAGACTAAAAGGGAATGCATTATAAGAAGAATCTTTACTTTGAAACTCTGTTCTTTACCTTTTTCACACTATGAAACAGCTTTGTATTCACCCTAAACACTGTTTTAGGGCAAGAGATTGTGTTTTAGACTAAAAGGGAAAGCATTATAAGAAGAATCTTTACTTTGAAACTCTGTTCTTCACCTTTTTCACACTATGAAACAGCTTTGTATTCACCTTAAACACAGTTTCAGGGCAAGAGATTGTGTTTTAGACTAAAAGGGAATGCATTATAAGAAGAATCTTTACTTTGAAACTCTGTTCTTTACCTTTTTCACACTATGAAACAGCTTTGTATTCACCTTAAACACTGTTTCAGGGCAAGAGATTGTGTTTTAGACTAAAAGGGAATGCATTATAAGAAGAATCTTTACTTTGAAACTCTGTTCTTTACCTTTTTCACACTATGAAACAGCTTTGTATTCACCTTAAACACTGTTTCAGGGCAAGAGATTGTGTTTTAGACTAAAAGGGAATGCATTATAAGAAGAATCTTTACTTTGAAACTCTGTTCTTTACCTTTTTCACACTATGAAACAGCTTTGTATTCACCCTAAACACTGTTTTAGGGCAAGAGATTGTGTTTTAGACTAAAAGGGAATGCATTATAAGAAGAATCTTTACTTTGAAACTATGTTTCAAACTCTGAAGAAAACACATATTTCAAGTGAAACGAGTTTATACAGGGGTGAAACAAGTTGTTTGTAATATGACCAATTAAAGTAATTGCAACTCTGTTTGTACACCTCTAACCACAAAGAAACAGGGCTTCCATGCTTTGTAATCAGCTTATACACCGTTTCAGAGCAAGACATCTTGTTTTTAACCAAACTGAATAACTTACAATATCCTAAGAAAACACATATTTCAAGTGAAAAGAGTTTATCCAGGGGAGAACAAGTTGTTTTAACATGGTTCTAATGTGACCCTTGAAAGTAACTGCAACTCTGTTTTTACACCTCTAACCACAAGGAGGCAACGTTTCCACGCATTATAATTGGCTTATACATAGTTTCAGAGCAAGAAATATTGTATTTAACCAAATTGAATAGCTTAAACACTGTTTCAGGCAAGAGATTGTGTTTTAGACTAAAAGGGAATGCATTATAAGAAGAATCTTTACTTTGAAACTCTGTTCTTTACCTTTTTCACACTATGAAACAGCTTGTATTCACCCTAAACACTGTTTCAGGGCAAGAGATTGTGTTTTAGACTAAAAGGGAATGCATTATAAGAAGAATCTTTACTTTGTAAATCTGTTCTTCACCTTTTTCACACTATAAAACAGCTTTGTATTCACCTTAAACACAGTTTCAGGGCAAGAGATTGTGTTTTAGACTAAAAGGGAATGCATTATAAGAAATATCTTTACTTTGAAACTCTGTTCTTTACCTTTTTCACACTATGAAACAGCTTTGTATTCACCTTAAACACTGTTTCAGGGCAAGAGATTGTGTTTTAGACTAAAAGGGAATGCATTTTAAGAAGAATCTTTACTTTGAAACTCTGTTCTTTACCTTTTTCACACTATGAAACAGCTTTGTATTCACCTTCAACACTGTTTCAGGGCAAGAGATTGTGTTTTAGACTAAAAGGGAATGCATTATAAGAAGAATCTTTACTTTGAAACTCTGTTCTTTACCTTTTTCACACTATGAAACAGCTTGTATTCACCCTAAACACTGTTTCAGGGCAAGAGATTGTGTTTTAGACTAAAAGGGAATGCATTATAAGAAGAATCTTTACTTTGAAACTCTGTTCTTTACCTTTTTCACTCTATGAAACAGCTTTGTATTCACCTTAAACACTGTTTCAGGGCAAGAGATTGTGTTTTAGACTAAAAGGGAAAGCATTATAAGAAGAATCTTTACTTTGAAACTCTGTTCTTCACCTTTTTCACACTATGAAACAGCTTTGTATTCACCTTAAACACAGTTTCAGGGCAAGAGATTGTGTTTTAGACTAAAAGGGAATGCATTATAAGAAGAATATGTACTTTGAAACTCTGTTCTTTACCTTTTTCACTCTATGAAACAGCTTTGTATTCACCTTAAACACTGTTTCAGGGCAAGAGATTGTGTTTTAGACTAAAAGGGAATGCATTATAAGAAGAATCTTTACTTTGAAACTCTGTTCTTTACCTTTTTCACACTATGAAACAGCTTTGTATTCACCTTAAACACTGTTTCAGGGCAAGAGATTGTGTTTTAGACTAAAAGGGAATGCATTATAAGAAGAATATCTACTTTGAAACTCTGTTCTTTACCTTTTTCACTCTATGAAACAGCTTTGTATTCACCTTAAACACTGTTTCAGGGCAAGAGATTGTGTTTTAGACTAAAAGGGAATGCATTATAAGAAGAATCTTTACTTTGAAACTCTGTTCTTTACCTTTTTCACACTATGAAACAGCTTTGTATTCACCTTAAACACTGTTTCAGGGCAAGAGATTGTGTTTTAGACTAAAAGGGAAAGCATTATAAGAAGAATCTTTACTTTGAAACTCTGTTCTTCACCTTTTTCACACTATGAAACAGCTTTGTATTCACCTTAAACACAGTTTCAGGGCAAGAGATTGTGTTTTAGACTAAAAGGGAATGCATTATAAGAAGAATCTTTACTTTGAAACTCTGTTCTTTACCTTTTTCACACTATGAAACAGCTTTGTATTCACCTTAAACACTGTTTCAGGGCAAGAGATTGTGTTTTAGACTAAAAGGGAAAGCATTATAAGAAGAATCTTTACTTTGAAACTCTGTTCTTCACCTTTTTCACACTATGAAACAGCTTTGTATTCACCTTAAACACAGTTTCAGGGCAAGAGATTGTGTTTTAGACTAAAAGGGAATGCATTATAAGAAGAATATCTACTTTGAAACTCTGTTCTTTACCTTTTTCACACTATGAAACAGCTTTGTATTCACCTTAAACACTGTTTCAGGGCAAGAGATTGTGTTTTAGACTAAAAGGGAAAGCATTAAAAGAAGAATCTTTACTTTGAAACTCTGTTCTTCACCTTTTTCACACTATGAAACAGCTTTGTATTCACCTTAAACACAGTTTCAGGGCAAGAGATTGTGTTTTAGACTAAAAGGGAATGCATTATAAGAAGAATATCTACTTTGAAACTCTGTTCTTTACCTTTTTCACTCTATGAAACAGCTTTGTATTCACCTTAAACACTGTTTCAGGGCAAGAGATTGTGTTTTAGACTAAAACGGAATGCATTATAAGAAGAATCTTTACTTTGTAACTCTGTTCTTCACCTTTTTCACACTATAAAACAGCTTTGTATTCACCTTAAACACAGTTTCAGGGCAAGAGATTGTGTTTTAGACTAAAAGGGAATGCATTATAAGAAGAATATCTACTTTGAAACTCTGTTCTTTACCTTTTTCACTCTATGAAACAGCTTTGTATTCACCTTAAACACTGTTTCAGGGCAAGAGATTGTGTTTTAGACTAAAAGGGAATGCATTATAAGAAGAATCTTTACTTTGAAACTCTGTTCTTTACCTTTTTCACACTATGAAACAGCTTGTATTCACCCTAAACACTGTTTCAGGGCAAGAGATTGTGTTTTAGACTAAAAGGGAATGCATTATAAGAAGAATCTTTACTTTGAAACTATGTTTCAAACTCTGAAGAAAACACATATTTCAAGTGAAACGAGTTTATACAGGGGTGAAACAAGTTGTTTGTAATATGACCAATTAAAGTAATTGCAACTCTGTTTGTACACCTCTAACCACAAAGAAACAGGGCTTCCATGCTTTGTAATCAGCTTATACACCGTTTCAGAGCAAGACATCTTGTTTTTAACCAAACTGAATAACTTACAATATCCTAAGAAAACACATATTTCAAGTGAAAAGAGTTTATCCAGGGGAGAACAAGTTGTTTTAACATGGTTCTAATGTGACCCTTGAAAGTAACTGCAACTCTGTTTTTACACCTCTAACCACAAGGAGGCAACGTTTCCACGCATTATACTTGGCTTATACATAGTTTCAGAGCAAGAAATATTGTATTTAACCAAATTGAATAGCTTAAACACTGTTTCAGGCAAGAGATTGTGTTTTAGACTAAAAGGGAATGCATTATAAGAAGAATCTTTACTTTGAAACTCTGTTCTTTACCTTTTTCACACTATGAAACAGCTTGTATTCACCCTAAACACTGTTTCAGGGCAAGAGATTGTGTTTTAGACTAAAAGGGAATGCATTATAAGAAGAATCTTTACTTTGTAAATCTGTTCTTCACCTTTTTCACACTATAAAACAGCTTTGTATTCACCTTAAACACAGTTTCAGGGCAAGAGATTGTGTTTTAGACTAAAAGGGAATGCATTATAAGAAATATCTTTACTTTGAAACTCTGTTCTTTACCTTTTTCACACTATGAAACAGCTTTGTATTCACCTTAAACACTGTTTCAGGGCAAGAGATTGTGTTTTAGACTAAAAGGGAATGCATTTTAAGAAGAATCTTTACTTTGAAACTCTGTTCTTTACCTTTTTCACACTATGAAACAGCTTTGTATTCACCTTCAACACTGTTTCAGGGCAAGAGATTGTGTTTTAGACTAAAAGGGAATGCATTATAAGAAGAATCTTTACTTTGAAACTCTGTTCTTTACCTTTTTCACACTATGAAACAGCTTGTATTCACCCTAAACACTGTTTCAGGGCAAGAGATTGTGTTTTAGACTAAAAGGGAATGCATTATAAGAAGAATCTTTACTTTGAAACTCTGTTCTTTACCTTTTTCACTCTATGAAACAGCTTTGTATTCACCTTAAACACTGTTTCAGGGCAAGAGATTGTGTTTTAGACTAAAAGGGAAAGCATTATAAGAAGAATCTTTACTTTGAAACTCTGTTCTTCACCTTTTTCACACTATGAAACAGCTTTGTATTCACCTTAAACACAGTTTCAGGGCAAGAGATTGTGTTTTAGACTAAAAGGGAATGCATTATAAGAAGAATATGTACTTTGAAACTCTGTTCTTTACCTTTTTCACTCTATGAAACAGCTTTGTATTCACCTTAAACACTGTTTCAGGGCAAGAGATTGTGTTTTAGACTAAAAGGGAATGCATTATAAGAAGAATCTTTACTTTGAAACTCTGTTCTTTACCTTTTTCACACTATGAAACAGCTTTGTATTCACCTTAAACACTGTTTCAGGGCAAGAGATTGTGTTTTAGACTAAAAGGGAATGCATTATAAGAAGAATATCTACTTTGAAACTCTGTTCTTTACCTTTTTCACTCTATGAAACAGCTTTGTATTCACCTTAAACACTGTTTCAGGGCAAGAGATTGTGTTTTAGACTAAAAGGGAATGCATTATAAGAAGAATCTTTACTTTGAAACTCTGTTCTTTACCTTTTTCACACTATGAAACAGCTTTGTATTCACCTTAAACACTGTTTCAGGGCAAGAGATTGTGTTTTAGACTAAAAGGGAAAGCATTATAAGAAGAATCTTTACTTTGAAACTCTGTTCTTCACCTTTTTCACACTATGAAACAGCTTTGTATTCACCTTAAACACAGTTTCAGGGCAAGAGATTGTGTTTTAGACTAAAAGGGAATGCATTATAAGAAGAATCTTTACTTTGAAACTCTGTTCTTTACCTTTTTCACACTATGAAACAGCTTTGTATTCACCTTAAACACTGTTTCAGGGCAAGAGATTGTGTTTTAGACTAAAAGGGAAAGCATTATAAGAAGAATCTTTACTTTGAAACTCTGTTCTTCACCTTTTTCACACTATGAAACAGCTTTGTATTCACCTTAAACACAGTTTCAGGGCAAGAGATTGTGTTTTAGACTAAAAGGGAATGCATTATAAGAAGAATATCTACTTTGAAACTCTGTTCTTTACCTTTTTCACACTATGAAACAGCTTTGTATTCACCTTAAACACTGTTTCAGGGCAAGAGATTGTGTTTTAGACTAAAAGGGAAAGCATTAAAAGAAGAATCTTTACTTTGAAACTCTGTTCTTCACCTTTTTCACACTATGAAACAGCTTTGTATTCACCTTAAACACAGTTTCAGGGCAAGAGATTGTGTTTTAGACTAAAAGGGAATGCATTATAAGAAGAATATCTACTTTGAAACTCTGTTCTTTACCTTTTTCACTCTATGAAACAGCTTTGTATTCACCTTAAACACTGTTTCAGGGCAAGAGATTGTGTTTTAGACTAAAAGGGAATGCATTATAAGAAGAATCTTTACTTTGAAACTATGTTTCAAACTCTGAAGAAAACACATATTTCAAGTGAAACGAGTTTATACAGGGGTGAAACAAGTTGTTTGTAATATGACCAATTAAAGTAATTGCAACTCTGTTTGTACACCTCTAACCACAAAGAAACAGGGCTTCCATGCTTTGTAATCAGCTTATACACCGTTTCAGAGCAAGACATCTTGTTTTTAACCAAACTGAATAACTTACAATATCCTAAGAAAACACATATTTCAAGTGAAAAGAGTTTATCCAGGGGAGAACAAGTTGTTTTAACATGGTTCTAATGTGACCCTTGAAAGTAACTGCAACTCTGTTTTTACACCTCTAACCACAAGGAGGCAACGTTTCCACGCATTATAATTGGCTTATACATAGTTTCAGAGCAAGAAATATTGTATTTAACCAAATTGAATAGCTTAAACACTGTTTCAGGCAAGAGATTGTGTTTTAGACTAAAAGGGAATGCATTATAAGAAGAATCTTTACTTTGAAACTCTGTTCTTTACCTTTTTCACACTATGAAACAGCTTGTATTCACCCTAAACACTGTTTCAGGGCAAGAGATTGTGTTTTAGACTAAAAGGGAATGCATTATAAGAAGAATCTTTACTTTGTAAATCTGTTCTTCACCTTTTTCACACTATAAAACAGCTTTGTATTCACCTTAAACACAGTTTCAGGGCAAGAGATTGTGTTTTAGACTAAAAGGGAATGCATTATAAGAAATATCTTTACTTTGAAACTCTGTTCTTTACCTTTTTCACACTATGAAACAGCTTTGTATTCACCTTAAACACTGTTTCAGGGCAAGAGATTGTGTTTTAGACTAAAAGGGAATGCATTTTAAGAAGAATCTTTACTTTGAAACTCTGTTCTTTACCTTTTTCACACTATGAAACAGCTTTGTATTCACCTTCAACACTGTTTCAGGGCAAGAGATTGTGTTTTAGACTAAAAGGGAATGCATTATAAGAAGAATCTTTACTTTGAAACTCTGTTCTTTACCTTTTTCACACTATGAAACAGCTTGTATTCACCCTAAACACTGTTTCAGGGCAAGAGATTGTGTTTTAGACTAAAAGGGAATGCATTATAAGAAGAATCTTTACTTTGAAACTCTGTTCTTTACCTTTTTCACTCTATGAAACAGCTTTGTATTCACCTTAAACACTGTTTCAGGGCAAGAGATTGTGTTTTAGACTAAAAGGGAAAGCATTATAAGAAGAATCTTTACTTTGAAACTCTGTTCTTCACCTTTTTCACACTATGAAACAGCTTTGTATTCACCTTAAACACAGTTTCAGGGCAAGAGATTGTGTTTTAGACTAAAAGGGAATGCATTATAAGAAGAATATGTACTTTGAAACTCTGTTCTTTACCTTTTTCACTCTATGAAACAGCTTTGTATTCACCTTAAACACTGTTTCAGGGCAAGAGATTGTGTTTTAGACTAAAAGGGAATGCATTATAAGAAGAATCTTTACTTTGAAACTCTGTTCTTTACCTTTTTCACACTATGAAACAGCTTTGTATTCACCTTAAACACTGTTTCAGGGCAAGAGATTGTGTTTTAGACTAAAAGGGAATGCATTATAAGAAGAATATCTACTTTGAAACTCTGTTCTTTACCTTTTTCACTCTATGAAACAGCTTTGTATTCACCTTAAACACTGTTTCAGGGCAAGAGATTGTGTTTTAGACTAAAAGGGAATGCATTATAAGAAGAATCTTTACTTTGAAACTCTGTTCTTTACCTTTTTCACACTATGAAACAGCTTTGTATTCACCTTAAACACTGTTTCAGGGCAAGAGATTGTGTTTTAGACTAAAAGGGAAAGCATTATAAGAAGAATCTTTACTTTGAAACTCTGTTCTTCACCTTTTTCACACTATGAAACAGCTTTGTATTCACCTTAAACACAGTTTCAGGGCAAGAGATTGTGTTTTAGACTAAAAGGGAATGCATTATAAGAAGAATCTTTACTTTGAAACTCTGTTCTTTACCTTTTTCACACTATGAAACAGCTTTGTATTCACCTTAAACACTGTTTCAGGGCAAGAGATTGTGTTTTAGACTAAAAGGGAAAGCATTATAAGAAGAATCTTTACTTTGAAACTCTGTTCTTCACCTTTTTCACACTATGAAACAGCTTTGTATTCACCTTAAACACAGTTTCAGGGCAAGAGATTGTGTTTTAGACTAAAAGGGAATGCATTATAAGAAGAATATCTACTTTGAAACTCTGTTCTTTACCTTTTTCACACTATGAAACAGCTTTGTATTCACCTTAAACACTGTTTCAGGGCAAGAGATTGTGTTTTAGACTAAAAGGGAAAGCATTAAAAGAAGAATCTTTACTTTGAAACTCTGTTCTTCACCTTTTTCACACTATGAAACAGCTTTGTATTCACCTTAAACACAGTTTCAGGGCAAGAGATTGTGTTTTAGACTAAAAGGGAATGCATTATAAGAAGAATATCTACTTTGAAACTCTGTTCTTTACCTTTTTCACTCTATGAAACAGCTTTGTATTCACCTTAAACACTGTTTCAGGGCAAGAGATTGTGTTTTAGACTAAAACGGAATGCATTATAAGAAGAATCTTTACTTTGTAACTCTGTTCTTCACCTTTTTCACACTATAAAACAGCTTTGTATTCACCTTAAACACAGTTTCAGGGCAAGAGATTGTGTTTTAGACTAAAAGGGAATGCATTATAAGAAGAATATCTACTTTGAAACTCTGTTCTTTACCTTTTTCACTCTATGAAACAGCTTTGTATTCACCTTAAACACTGTTTCAGGGCAAGAGATTGTGTTTTAGACTAAAAGGGAATGCATTATAAGAAGAATCTTTACTTTGAAACTCTGTTCTTTACCTTTTTCACACTATGAAACAGCTTGTATTCACCCTAAACACTGTTTCAGGGCAAGAGATTGTGTTTTAGACTAAAAGGGAATGCATTATAAGAAGAATCTTTACTTTGAAACTCTGTTCTTTACCTTTTTCACTCTATGAAACAGCTTTGTATTCACCTTAAACACTGTTTCAGGGCAAGAGATTGTGTTTTAGACTAAAAGGGAAAGCATTATAAGAAGAATCTTTACTTTGAAACTCTGTTCTTCACCTTTTTCACACTATGAAACAGCTTTGTATTCACCTTAAACACAGTTTCAGGGCAAGAGATTGTGTTTTAGACTAAAAGGGAATGCATTATAAGAAGAATATCTACTTTGAAACTCTGTTCTTTACCTTTTTCACTCTATGAAACAGCTTTGTATTCACCTTAAACACTGTTTCAGGGCAAGAGATTGTGTTTTAGACTAAAAGGGAATGCATTATAAGAAGAATCTTTACTTTGAAACTCTGTTCTTTACCTTTTTCACACTATGAAACAGCTTTGTATTGAACTTAAACACTGTTTCAGGGCAAGAGATAGTGTTTTAGCCTAAAAGGTAATGCATTATAAGAAGAATCTGTACTTTGAAACTCTGTTCTTTACCTTTTTCACACTGTGAAACAGCTTTGTATTCGCCTTAAACACTGTTTCAGGGCAAGAGATAGTGTTTTAGACTAAAACGGAATGCATTATAAGAAGAATCTTTACTTTGAAACTATGTTTCAAACTCTGAAGAAAACACATATTTCAAGTGAAACGAGTTTATACAGGGGTGAAACAAGTTGTTTGTAATATGACCAATTAAAGTAATTGCAACTCTGTTTGTACACCTCTAACCACAAAGAAACAGGGCTTCCATGCTTTGTAATCAGCTTATACACCGTTTCAGAGCAAGACATCTTGTTTTTAACCAAACTGAATAACTTACAATATCCTAAGAAAACACATATTTCAAGTGAAAAGAGTTTATCCAGGGGAGAACAAGTTGTTTTAACATGGTTCTAATGTGACCCTTGAAAGTAACTGCAACTCTGTTTTTACACCTCTAACCACAAGGAGGCAACGTTTCCACGCATTATAATTGGCTTATACATAGTTTCAGAGCAAGAAATATTGTATTTAACCAAATTGAATAGCTTAAATACTGTTTCAGGCAAGAGATTGTGTTTTAGACTAAAAGGGAATGCATTATAAGAAGAATCTTTACTTTGAAACTCTGTTCTTTACCTTTTTCACACTATGAAACAGCTTTGTATTCACCCTAAACACTGTTTCAGGGCAAGAGATTGTGTTTTAGACTAAAAGGGAATGCATTATAAGAAGAATCTTTACTTTGAAACTCTGTTCTTTACCTTTTTCACACTATGAAACAGCTTTGTATTCACCTTAAACACTGTTTCAGGGCAAGAGATTGTGTTTTAGACTAAAAGGGAATGCATTTTAAGAAGAATCTTTACTTTGAAACTCTGTTCTTTACCTTTTTCACACTATGAAACAGCTTTGTATTCACCTTCAACACTGTTTCAGGGCAAGAGATTGTGTTTTAGACTAAAAGGGAATGCATTATAAGAAGAATCTTTACTTTGAAACTCTGTTCTTTACCTTTTTCACACTATGAAACAGCTTGTATTCACCGTAAACACTGTTTCAGGGCAAGAGATTGTGTTTTAGACTAAAAGGGAATGCATTATAAGAAGAATCTTTACTTTGAAACTCTGTTCTTTACCTTTTTCACTCTATGAAACAGCTTTGTATTCACCTTAAACACTGTTTCAGGGCAAGAGATTGTGTTTTAGACTAAAAGGGAATGCATTATAAGAAGAATATCTACTTTGAAACTCTGTTCTTTACCTTTTTCACTCTATGAAACAGCTTTGTATTCACCTTAAACACTGTTTCAGGGCAAGAGATTGTGTTTTAGACTAAAACGGAATGTATTATAAGAAGAATCTTTACTTTGTAACTCTGTTCTTCACCTTTTTCACACTATAAAACAGCTTTGTATTCACCTTAAACACAGTTTCAGGGCAAGAGATTGTGTTTTAGACTAAAAGGGAATGCATTATAAGAAGAATCTTTACTTTGAAACTCTGTTCTTTACCTTTTTCACACTATGAAACAGCTTTGTATTCACCTTAAACACTGTTTCAGGGCAAGAGATTGTGTTTTAGACTAAAAGGGAATGCATTATAAGAAGAATCTTTACTTTGAAACTCTGTTCTTTACCTTTTTCACACTATGAAACAGCTTTGTATTCACCTTAAACACTGTTTCAGGGCAAGAGATTGTGTTTTAGACTAAAAGGGAATGCATTATAAGAAGAATCTTTACTTTGAAACTCTGTTCTTTACCTTTTTCACACTATGAAACAGCTTTGTATTCACCCTAAACACTGTTTTAGGGCAAGAGATTGTGTTTTAGACTAAAAGGGAATGCATTATAAGAAGAATCTTTACTTTGAAACTATGTTTCAAACTCTGAAGAAAACACATATTTCAAGTGAAACGAGTTTATACAGGGGTGAAACAAGTTGTTTGTAATATGACCAATTAAAGTAATTGCAACTCTGTTTGTACACCTCTAACCACAAAGAAACAGGGCTTCCATGCTTTGTAATCAGCTTATACACCGTTTCAGAGCAAGACATCTTGTTTTTAACCAAACTGAATAACTTACAATATCCTAAGAAAACACATATTTCAAGTGAAAAGAGTTTATCCAGGGGAGAACAAGTTGTTTTAACATGGTTCTAATGTGACCCTTGAAAGTAACTGCAACTCTGTTTTTACACCTCTAACCACAAGGAGGCAACGTTTCCACGCATTATAATTGGCTTATACATAGTTTCAGAGCAAGAAATATTGTATTTAACCAAATTGAATAGCTTAAACATTGTTTCAGGCAAGAGATTGTGTTTTAGACTAAAAGGGAATGCATTATAAGAAGAATCTTTACTTTGAAACTCTGTTCTTTACCTTTTTCACACTATGAAACAGCTTTGTATTCACCTTCAACACTGTTTCAGGGCAAGAGATTGTGTTTTAGACTAAAAGGGAATGCATTATAAGAAGAATCTTTACTTTGAAACTCTGTTCTTCACCTTTTTCACACTATGAAACAGCTTTGTATTCACCTTAAACACAGTTTCAGGGCAAGAGATTGTGTTTTAGACTAAAAGGGAATGCATTATAAGAAGAATATCTACTTTGAAACTCTGTTCTTTACCTTTTTCACACTATGAAACAGCTTTGTATTCACCTTAAACACTGTTTCAGGGCAAGAGATTGTGTTTTAGACTAAAAGGGAAAGCATTAAAAGAAGAATCTTTACTTTGAAACTCTGTTCTTCACCTTTTTCACACTATGAAACAGCTTTGTATTCACCTTAAACACAGTTTCAGGGCAAGAGATTGTGTTTTAGACTAAAAGGGAATGCATTATAAGAAGAATATCTACTTTGAAACTCTGTTCTTTACCTTTTTCACTCTATGAAACAGCTTTGTATTCACCTTAAACACTGTTTCAGGGCAAGAGATTGTGTTTTAGACTAAAACGGAATGCATTATAAGAAGAATCTTTACTTTGTAACTCTGTTCTTCACCTTTTTCACACTATAAAACAGCTTTGTATTCACCTTAAACACAGTTTCAGGGCAAGAGATTGTGTTTTAGACTAAAAGGGAATGCATTATAAGAAGAATATCTACTTTGAAACTCTGTTCTTTACCTTTTTCACTCTATGAAACAGCTTTGTATTCACCTTAAACACTGTTTCAGGGCAAGAGATTGTGTTTTAGACTAAAAGGGAATGCATTATAAGAAGAATCTTTACTTTGAAACTCTGTTCTTTACCTTTTTCACACTATGAAACAGCTTGTATTCACCCTAAACACTGTTTCAGGGCAAGAGATTGTGTTTTAGACTAAAAGGGAATGCATTATAAGAAGAATCTTTACTTTGAAACTCTGTTCTTTACCTTTTTCACTCTATGAAACAGCTTTGTATTCACCTTAAACACTGTTTCAGGGCAAGAGATTGTGTTTTAGACTAAAAGGGAAAGCATTATAAGAAGAATCTTTACTTTGAAACTCTGTTCTTCACCTTTTTCACACTATGAAACAGCTTTGTATTCACCTTAAACACAGTTTCAGGGCAAGAGATTGTGTTTTAGACTAAAAGGGAATGCATTATAAGAAGAATATCTACTTTGAAACTCTGTTCTTTACCTTTTTCACTCTATGAAACAGCTTTGTATTCACCTTAAACACTGTTTCAGGGCAAGAGATTGTGTTTTAGACTAAAAGGGAATGCATTATAAGAAGAATCTTTACTTTGAAACTCTGTTCTTTACCTTTTTCACACTATGAAACAGCTTTGTATTGAACTTAAACACTGTTTCAGGGCAAGAGATAGTGTTTTAGCCTAAAAGGTAATGCATTATAAGAAGAATCTGTACTTTGAAACTCTGTTCTTTACCTTTTTCACACTGTGAAACAGCTTTGTATTCGCCTTAAACACTGTTTCAGGGCAAGAGATAGTGTTTTAGACTAAAACGGAATGCATTATAAGAAGAATCTTTACTTTGAAACTATGTTTCAAACTCTGAAGAAAACACATATTTCAAGTGAAACGAGTTTATACAGGGGTGAAACAAGTTGTTTGTAATATGACCAATTAAAGTAATTGCAACTCTGTTTGTACACCTCTAACCACAAAGAAACAGGGCTTCCATGCTTTGTAATCAGCTTATACACCGTTTCAGAGCAAGACATCTTGTTTTTAACCAAACTGAATAACTTACAATATCCTAAGAAAACACATATTTCAAGTGAAAAGAGTTTATCCAGGGGAGAACAAGTTGTTTTAACATGGTTCTAATGTGACCCTTGAAAGTAACTGCAACTCTGTTTTTACACCTCTAACCACAAGGAGGCAACGTTTCCACGCATTATAATTGGCTTATACATAGTTTCAGAGCAAGAAATATTGTATTTAACCAAATTGAATAGCTTAAATACTGTTTCAGGCAAGAGATTGTGTTTTAGACTAAAAGGGAATGCATTATAAGAAGAATCTTTACTTTGAAACTCTGTTCTTTACCTTTTTCACACTATGAAACAGCTTTGTATTCACCCTAAACACTGTTTCAGGGCAAGAGATTGTGTTTTAGACTAAAAGGGAATGCATTATAAGAAGAATCTTTACTTTGAAACTCTGTTCTTTACCTTTTTCACACTATGAAACAGCTTTGTATTCACCTTAAACACTGTTTCAGGGCAAGAGATTGTGTTTTAGACTAAAAGGGAATGCATTTTAAGAAGAATCTTTACTTTGAAACTCTGTTCTTTACCTTTTTCACACTATGAAACAGCTTTGTATTCACCTTCAACACTGTTTCAGGGCAAGAGATTGTGTTTTAGACTAAAAGGGAATGCATTATAAGAAGAATCTTTACTTTGAAACTCTGTTCTTTACCTTTTTCACACTATGAAACAGCTTGTATTCACCGTAAACACTGTTTCAGGGCAAGAGATTGTGTTTTAGACTAAAAGGGAATGCATTATAAGAAGAATCTTTACTTTGAAACTCTGTTCTTTACCTTTTTCACTCTATGAAACAGCTTTGTATTCACCTTAAACACTGTTTCAGGGCAAGAGATTGTGTTTTAGACTAAAAGGGAATGCATTATAAGAAGAATATCTACTTTGAAACTCTGTTCTTTACCTTTTTCACTCTATGAAACAGCTTTGTATTCACCTTAAACACTGTTTCAGGGCAAGAGATTGTGTTTTAGACTAAAACGGAATGTATTATAAGAAGAAT
Source organism: Electrophorus electricus (assembly GCF_041902795.1). Taxonomy (NCBI): domain Eukaryota; kingdom Metazoa; phylum Chordata; class Actinopteri; order Gymnotiformes; family Gymnotidae; genus Electrophorus; species Electrophorus electricus. The sequence goes on along the minus strand of NC_137514.1, from coordinate 17,079,257 downwards.
CTTTACTTTGTAACTCTGTTCTTCACCTTTTTCACACTATAAAACAGCTTTGTATTCACCTTAAACACAGTTTCAGGGCAAGAGATTGTGTTTTAGACTAAAAGGGAATGCATTATAAGAAGAATCTTTACTTTGAAACTCTGTTCTTTACCTTTTTCACACTATGAAACAGCTTTGTATTCACCTTAAACACTGTTTCAGGGCAAGAGATTGTGTTTTAGACTAAAAGGGAATGCATTATAAGAAGAATCTTTACTTTGAAACTCTGTTCTTTACCTTTTTCACACTATGAAACAGCTTTGTATTCACCTTAAACACTGTTTCAGGGCAAGAGATTGTGTTTTAGACTAAAAGGGAATGCATTATAAGAAGAATCTTTACTTTGAAACTCTGTTCTTTACCTTTTTCACACTATGAAACAGCTTTGTATTCACCCTAAACACTGTTTTAGGGCAAGAGATTGTGTTTTAGACTAAAAGGGAATGCATTATAAGAAGAATCTTTACTTTGAAACTATGTTTCAAACTCTGAAGAAAACACATATTTCAAGTGAAACGAGTTTATACAGGGGTGAAACAAGTTGTTTGTAATATGACCAATTAAAGTAATTGCAACTCTGTTTGTACACCTCTAACCACAAAGAAACAGGGCTTCCATGCTTTGTAATCAGCTTATACACCGTTTCAGAGCAAGACATCTTGTTTTTAACCAAACTGAATAACTTACAATATCCTAAGAAAACACATATTTCAAGTGAAAAGAGTTTATCCAGGGGAGAACAAGTTGTTTTAACATGGTTCTAATGTGACCCTTGAAAGTAACTGCAACTCTGTTTTTACACCTCTAACCACAAGGAGGCAACGTTTCCACGCATTATAATTGGCTTATACATAGTTTCAGAGCAAGAAATATTGTATTTAACCAAATTGAATAGCTTAAACATTGTTTCAGGCAAGAGATTGTGTTTTAGACTAAAAGGGAATGCATTATAAGAAGAATCTTTACTTTGAAACTCTGTTCTTTACCTTTTTCACACTATGAAACAGCTTTGTATTCACCTTCAACACTGTTTCAGGGCAAGAGATTGTGTTTTAGACTAAAAGGGAATGCATTATAAGAAGAATCTTTACTTTGAAACTCTGTTCTTTACCTTTTTCACTCTATGAAACAGCTTTGTATTCACCTTAAACACAGTTTCAGGGCAAGAGATTGTGTTTTAGACTAAAAGGGAATGCATTATAAGAAGAATATCTCCTTTGAAACTCTGTTCTTTACCTTTTTCACTCTATGAAACAGCTTTGTATTCACCTTAAACACTGTTTCAGGGCAAGAGATTGTGTTTTAGACTAAAAGGGAATGCATTATAAGAAGAATCTTTACCTTTTTCACACTATGAAACAGCTTTGTATTGAACTTAAACACTGTTTCAGGGCAAGAGATAGTGTTTTAGCCTAAAAGGTAATGCATTATAAGAAGAATCTTTACTTTGAAACTCTGTTCTTTACCTTTTTCACACTATGAAACAGCTTTGTATTCACCTTAAACACAGTTTCAGGGCAAGAGATTGTGTTTTAGACTAAAAGGGAATGCATTATAAGAAGAATCTTTACTTTGTAACTCTGTTCTTCACCTTTTTCACACTATAAAACAGCTTTGTATTCACCTTAAACACAGTTTCAGGGCAAGAGATTGTGTTTTAGACTAAAAGGGAATGCATTATAAGAAGAATCTTTACTTTGAAACTATGTTTCAAACTCTGAAGAAAACACATATTGCAAGTGAAACGAGTTTATACAGGGGTGAAACAAGTTGTTTGTAATATGACCAATTAAAGTAATTGCAACTCTGTTTGTACACCTCTAACCACAAAGAAACAGGGCTTCCATGCTTTGTAATCAGCTTATACACCGTTTCAGAGTAAGACATCTTGTTTTTAACCAAACTGAATAACTTACAATATCCTAAGAAAACACATATTTCAAGTGAAAAGAGTTTATCCAGGGGAGAACAAGTTGTTTTAACATGGTTCTAATGTGACCCTTGAAAGTAACTGCAACTCTGTTTTTACACCTCTAACCACAAGGAGGCAACGTTTCCACGCATTATAATTGGCTTAAACATAGTTTCAGAGCAAGAAATATTGTATTTAACCAAATTGAATAGCTTAAACACTGTTTCAGGGCAAGAGATTGTGTTTTAGACTAAAAGGGAAAGCATTATAAGAAGAATCTTTACTTTGAAACTCTGTTCTTCACCTTTTTCACACTATGAAACAGCTTTGTATTCACCTTAAACACAGTTTCAGGGCAAGAGATTGTGTTTTAGACTAAAAGGGAATGCATTATAAGAAGAATATCTACTTTGAAACTCTGTTCTTTACCTTTTTCACTCTATGAAACAGCTTTGTATTCACCTTAAACACTGTTTCAGGGCAAGAGATTGTGTTTTAGACTAAAAGGGAATGCATTATAAGAAGAATCTTTACTTTGAAACTCTGTTCTTTACCTTTTTCACTCTATGAAACAGCTTTGTATTCACCTTAAACACTGTTTCAGGGCAAGAGATTGTGTTTTAGACTAAAAGGGAAAGCATTATAAGAAGAATCTTTACTTTGAAACTCTGTTCTTCACCTTTTTCACACTATGAAACAGCTTTGTATTCACCTTAAACACAGTTTCAGGGCAAGAGATTGTGTTTTAGACTAAAAGGGAATGCATTATAAGAAGAATATCTACTTTGAAACTCTGTTCTTTACCTTTTTCACTCTATGAAACAGCTTTGTATTCACCTTAAACACTGTTTCAGGGCAAGAGATTGTGTTTTAGACTAAAAGGGAATGCATTATAAGAAGAATATCTACTTTGAAACTCTGTTCTTTACCTTTTTCACTCTATGAAACAGCTTTGTATTCACCTTAAACACTGTTTCAGGGCAAGAGATTGTGTTTTAGACTAAAAGGGAATGCATTATAAGAAGAATCTTTACTTTGAAACTCTGTTCTTTACCTTTTTCACTCTATGAAACAGCTTTGTATTCACCTTAAACACTGTTTCAGGGCAAGAGATTGTGTTTTAGACTAAAAGGGAAAGCATTATAAGAAGAATCTTTACTTTGAAACTCTGTTCTTCACCTTTTTCACACTATGAAACAGCTTTGTATTCACCTTAAACACAGTTTCAGGGCAAGAGATTGTGTTTTAGACTAAAAGGGAATGCATTATAAGAAGAATATCTACTTTGAAACTCTGTTCTTTACCTTTTTCACTCTATGAAACAGCTTTGTATTCACCTTAAACACTGTTTCAGGGCAAGAGATTGTGTTTTAGACTAAAAGGGAATGCATTATAAGAAGAATCTTTACTTTGAAACTCTGTTCTTTACCTTTTTCACTCTATGAAACAGCTTTGTATTCACCTTAAACACTGTTTCAGGGCAAGAGATTGTGTTTTAGACTAAAAGGGAAAGCATTATAAGAAGAATCTTTACTTTGAAACTCTGTTCTTCACCTTTTTCACACTATGAAACAGCTTTGTATTCACCTTAAACACAGTTTCAGGGCAAGAGATTGTGTTTTAGACTAAAAGGGAATGCATTATAAGAAGAATATCTACTTTGAAACTCTGTTCTTTACCTTTTTCACTCTATGAAACAGCTTTTTATTCACCTTAAACACTGTTTCAGGGCAAGAGATTGTGTTTTAGACTAAAAGGGAATGCATTATAAGAAGAATCTTTACTTTGAAACTCTGTTCTTTACCTTTTTCACTCTATGAAACAGCTTTGTATTCACCTTAAACACTGTTTCAGGGCAAGAGATTGTGTTTTAGACTAAAAGGGAAAGCATTATAAGAAGAATCTTTACTTTGAAACTCTGTTCTTCACCTTTTTCACACTATGAAACAGCTTTGTATTCACCTTAAACACAGTTTCAGGGCAAGATATTGTGTTTTAGACTAAAAGGGAATGCATTATAAGAAGAATATCTACTTTGAAACTCTGTTCTTTACCTTTTTCACTCTATGAAACAGCTTTTTATTCACCTTAAACACTGTTTCAGGGCAAGAGATTGTGTTTTAGACTAAAAGGGAATGCATTATAAGAAGAATCTTTACTTTGAAACTCTGTTCTTTACCTTTTTCACACTATGAAACAGCTTTGTATTCACCTTAAACACTGTTTCAGGGCAAGAGATTGTGTTTTAGACTAAAAGGGAATGCATTATAAGAAGAATCTTTACTTTGAAACTCTGTTCTTTACCTTTTTCACACTATGAAACAGCTTTGTATTCACCTTAAACACTGTTTCAGGGCAAGAGATTGTGTTTTAGACTAAAAGGGAATGCATTATAAGAAGAATCTTTACTTTGAAACTCTGTTCTTTACCTTTTTCACACTATGAAACAGCTTTGTATTCACCCTAAACACTGTTTTAGGGCAAGAGATTGTGTTTTAGACTAAAAGGGAATGCATTATAAGAAGAATCTTTACTTTGTAACTCTGTTCTTCACCTTTTTCACACTATAAAACAGCTTTGTATTCACCTTAAACACAGTTTCAGGGCAAGAGATTGTGTTTTAGACTAAAAGGGAATGCATTATAAGAAGAATCTTTACTTTGAAACTATGTTTCAAACTCTGAAGAAAACACATATTTCAAGTGAAACGAGTTTATACAGGGGTGAAACAAGTTGTTTGTAATATGACCAATTAAAGTAATTGCAACTCTGTTTGTACACGTCTAACCACAAAGAAACAGGGCTTCCATGCTTTGTAATCAGCTTATACACCGTTTCAGAGTAAGACATCTTGTTTTTAACCAAACTGAATAACTTACAATATCCTAAGAAAACACATATTTCAAGTGAAAAGAGTTTATCCAGGGGAGAACAAGTTGTTTTAACATGGTTCTAATGTGACCCTTGAAAGTAACTGCAACTCTGTTTTTACACCTCTAACCACAAGGAGGCAACGTTTCCACGCATTATAATTGGCTTATACATAGTTTCAGAGCAAGAAATATTGTATTTAACCAAATTGAATAGCTTAAACACTGTTTCAGGCAAGAGATTGTGTTTTAGACTAAAAGGGAATGCATTATAAGAAGAATCTTTACTTTGAAACTCTGTTCTTTACCTTTTTCACACTATGAAACAGCTTGTATTCACCCTAAACACTGTTTCAGGGCAAGAGATTGTGTTTTAGACTAAAAGGGAATGCATTATAAGAAGAATCTTTACTTTGAAACTCTGTTCTTTACCTTTTTCACTCTATGAAACAGCTTTGTATTCACCTTAAACACTGTTTCAGGGCAAGAGATTGTGTTTTAGACTAAAAGGGAAAGCATTATAAGAAGAATCTTTACTTTGAAACTCTGTTCTTTACCTTTTTCACACTATGAAACAGCTTTGTATTCACCTTAAACACAGTTTCAGGGCAAGAGATTGTGTTTTAGACTAAAAGGGAATGCATTATAAGAAGAATATATACTTTGAAACTCTGTTCTTTACCTTTTTCACTCTATGAAACTGCTTTGTATTCACCTTAAACACTGTTTCAGGGCAAGAGATTGTGTTTTAGACTAAAACGGAATGCATTATAAGAAGAATCTTTACTTTGTAACTCTGTTCTTCACCTTTTTCACACTATAAAACAGCTTTGTATTCACCTTAAACACAGTTTCAGGGCAAGAGATTGTGTTTTAGACTAAAAGGGAATGCATTATAAGAAGAATATCTACTTTGAAACTCTGTTCTTTACCTTTTTCACACTATGAAACAGCTTTGTATTCACCTTAAACACTGTTTCAGGGCAAGAGATTGTGTTTTAGACTAAAAGGGAATGCATTATAAGAAGAATCTTTACTTTGAAACTCTGTTCTTTACCTTTTTCACACTATGAAACAGCTTTGTATTGAACTTAAACACTGTTTCAGGGCAAGAGATAGTGTTTTAGCCTAAAAGGTAATGCATTATAAGAAGAATCTGTACTTTGAAACTCTGATCTTTACCTTTTTCACACTGTGAAACAGCTTTGTATTCGCCTTAAAGACTGTTTCAGGGCAAGAGATAGTGTTTTAGACTAAAACGGAATGCATTATAAGAAGAATCTTTACTTTGAAACTATGTTTCAAACTCTGAAGAAAACACATATTTCAAGTGAAACGAGTTTATACAGGGGTGAAACAAGTTGTTTGTAATATGACCAATTAAAGTAATTGCAACTCTGTTTGTACACCTCTAACCACAAAGAAACAGGGCTTCCATGCTTTGTAATCAGCTTATACACCGTTTCAGAGTAAGACATCTTGTTTTTAACCAAACTGAATAACTTACAATATCCTAAGAAAACACATATTTCAAGTGAAAAGAGTTTATCCAGGGGAGAACAAGTTGTTTTAACATGGTTCTAATGTGACCCTTGAAAGTAACTGCAACTCTGTTTTTACACCTCTAACCACAAGGAGGCAACGTTTCCACGCATTATAATTGGCTTATACATAGTTTCAGAGCAAGAAATATTGTATTTAACCAAATTGAATAGCTTAAACACTGTTTCAGGGCAAGAGATTGTGTTTTAGACTAAAAGGGAATGCATTATAAGAAGAATCTTTACTTTGAAACTCTGTTCTTTACCTTTTTCACTCTATGAAACAGCTTTGTATTCACCTTAAACACTGTTTCAGGGCAAGAGATTGTGTTTTAGACTAAAAGGGAAAGCATTATAAGAAGAATCTTTACTTTGAAACTCTGTTCTTCACCTTTTTCACACTATGAAACAGCTTTGTATTCACCTTAAACACAGTTTCAGGGCAAGAGATTGTGTTTTAGACTAAAAGGGAATGCATTATAAGAAGAATATCTACTTTGAAACTCTGTTCTTTACCTTTTTCACTCTATGAAACAGCTTTGTATTCACCTTCAACACTGTTTCAGGGCAAGAGATTGTGTTTTAGACTAAAAGGGAATGCATTATAAGAAGAATCTTTACTTTGAAACTCTGTTCTTTACCTTTTTCACACTATGAAACAGCTTGTATTCACCCTAAACACTGTTTCAGGGCAAGAGATTGTGTTTTAGACTAAAAGGGAATGCATTATAAGAAGAATCTTTACTTTGAAACTCTGTTCTTTACCTTTTTCACTCTATGAAACAGCTTTGTATTCACCTTAAACACTGTTTCAGGGCAAGAGATTGTGTTTTAGACTAAAAGGGAAAGCATTATAAGAAGAATCTTTACTTTGAAACTCTGTTCTTCACCTTTTTCACACTATGAAACAGCTTTGTATTCACCTTAAACACAGTTTCAGGGCAAGAGATTGTGTTTTAGACTAAAAGGGAATGCATTATAAGAAGAATATATACTTTGAAACTCTGTTCTTTACCTTTTTCACTCTATGAAACTGCTTTGTATTCACCTTAAACACTGTTTCAGGGCAAGAGATTGTGTTTTAGACTAAAAGGGAATGCATTATAAGAAGAATCTTTACTTTGAAACTCTGTTCTTTACCTTTTTCACTCTATGAAACAGCTTTGTATTCACCTTAAACACTGTTTCAGGGCAAGAGATTGTGTTTTAGACTAAAAGGGAAAGCATTATAAGAAGAATCTTTACTTTGAAACTCTGTTCTTCACCTTTTTCACACTATGAAACAGCTTTGTATTCACCTTAAACACAGTTTCAGGGCAAGAGATTGTGTTTTAGACTAAAAGGGAATGCATTATAAGAAGAATATCTACTTTGAAACTCTGTTCTTTACCTTTTTCACTCTATGAAACAGCTTTGTATTCACCTTAAACACTGTTTCAGGGCAAGAGATTGTGTTTTAGACTAAAAGGGAATGCATTATAAGAAGAATCTTTACTTTGAAACTCTGTTCTTTACCTTTTTCACTCTATGAAACAGCTTTGTATTCACCTTAAACACTGTTTCAGGGCAAGAGATTGTGTTTTAGACTAAAAGGGAATGCATTATAAGAAGAATCTTTACTTTGAAACTCTGTTCTTTACCTTTTTCACACTATGAAACAGCTTTGTATTCACCTTCAACACTGTTTCAGGGCAAGAGATTGTGTTTTAGACTAAAAGGGAATGCATTATAAGAAGAATCTTTACTTTGAAACTCTGTTCTTTACCTTTTTCACACTATGAAACAGCTTGTATTCACCCTAAACACTGTTTCAGGGCAAGAGATTGTGTTTTAGACTAAAAGGGAATGCATTATAAGAAGAATCTTTACTTTGAAACTCTGTTCTTTACCTTTTTCACTCTATGAAACAGCTTTGTATTCACCTTAAACACTGTTTCAGGGCAAGAGATTGTGTTTTAGACTAAAAGGGAAAGCATTATAAGAAGAATCTTTACTTTGAAACTCTGTTCTTCACCTTTTTCACACTATGAAACAGCTTTGTATTCACCTTAAACACAGTTTCAGGGCAAGAGATTGTGTTTTAGACTAAAAGGGAATGCATTATAAGAAGAATATATACTTTGAAACTCTGTTCTTTACCTTTTTCACTCTATGAAACTGCTTTGTATTCACCTTAAACACTGTTTCAGGGCAAGAGATTGTGTTTTAGACTAAAAGGGAATGCATTATAAGAAGAATCTTTACTTTGAAACTCTGTTCTTTACCTTTTTCACTCTATGAAACAGCTTTGTATTCACCTTAAACACTGTTTCAGGGCAAGAGATTGTGTTTTAGACTAAAAGGGAATGCATTATAAGAAGAATCTTTACTTTGAAACTATGTTTCAAACTCTGAAGAAAACACATATTTCAAGTGAAACGAGTTTATACAGGGGTGAAACAAGTTGTTTGTAATATGACCAATTAAAGTAATTGCAACTCTGTTTGTACACCTCTAACCACAAAGAAACAGGGCTTCCATGCTTTGTAATCAGCTTATACACCGTTTCAGAGCAAGACATCTTGTTTTTAACCAAACTGAATAACTTACAATATCCTAAGAAAACACATATTTCAAGTGAAAAGAGTTTATCCAGGGGAGAACAAGTTGTTTTAACATGGTTCTAATGTGACCCTTGAAAGTAACTGCAACTCTTTTTTTACACCTCTAACCACAAGGAGGCAACGTTTCCACGCATTATAATTGGCTTATACATAGTTTCAGAGCAAGAAATATTGTATTTAACCAAATTGAATAGCTTAAACACTGTTTCAGGGCAAGAGATTGTGTTTTAGACTAAAAGGGAATGCATTATAAGAAGAATCTTTACTTTGAAACTCTGTTCTTTACCTTTTTCACTCTATGAAACAGCTTTGTATTCACCTTAAACACTGTTTCAGGGCAAGAGATTGTGTTTTAGACTAAAAGGGAAAGCATTATAAGAAGAATCTTTACTTTGAAACTCTGTTCTTCACCTTTTTCACACTATGAAACAGCTTTGTATTCACCTTAAACACAGTTTCAGGGCAAGAGATTGTGTTTTAGACTAAAAGGGAATGCATTATAAGAAGAATATCTACTTTGAAACTCTGTTCTTTACCTTTTTCACTCTATGAAACAGCTTTGTATTCACCTTAAACACTGTTTCAGGGCAAGAGATTGTGTTTTAGACTAAAAGGGAATGCATTATAAGAAGAATATCTACTTTGAAACTCTGTTCTTTACCTTTTTCACTCTATGAAACAGCTTTGTATTCACCTTAAACACTGTTTCAGGGCAAGAGATTGTGTTTTAGACTAAAAGGGAATGCATTATAAGAAGAATCTTTACTTTGAAACTCTGTTCTTTACCTTTTTCACTCTATGAAACAGCTTTGTATTCACCTTAAACACTGTTTCAGGGCAAGAGATTGTGTTTTAGACTAAAAGGGAAAGCATTATAAGAAGAATCTTTACTTTGAAACTCTGTTCTTCACCTTTTTCACACTATGAAACAGCTTTGTATTCACCTTAAACACAGTTTCAGGGCAAGAGATTGTGTTTTAGACTAAAAGGGAATGCATTATAAGAAGAATATCTACTTTGAAACTCTGTTCTTTACCTTTTTCACTCTATGAAACAGCTTTGTATTCACCTTAAACACTGTTTCAGGGCAAGAGATTGTGTTTTAGACTAAAAGGGAAAGCATTATAAGAAGAATCTTTACTTTGAAACTCTGTTCTTCACCTTTTTCACACTATGAAACAGCTTTGTATTCACCTTAAACACAGTTTCAGGGCAAGAGATTGTGTTTTAGACTAAAAGGGAATGCATTATAAGAAGAATATCTACTTTGAAACTCTGTTCTTTACCTTTTTCACTCTATGAAACAGCTTTGTATTCACCTTAAACACTGTTTCAGGGCAAGAGATTGTGTTTTAGACTAAAAGGGAATGCATTATAAGAAGAATCTTTACTTTGAAACTCTGTTCTTTACCTTTTTCACACTATGAAACAGCTTTGTATTCACCTTAAACACTGTTTCAGGGCAAGAGATTGTGTTTTAGACTAAAAGGGAATGCATTATAAGAAGAATCTTTACTTTGAAACTCTGTTCTTTACCTTTTTCACACTATGAAACAGCTTTGTATTCACCTTAAACACTGTTTCAGGGCAAGAGATTGTGTTTTAGACTAAAAGGGAATGCATTATAAGAAGAATCTTTACTTTGAAACTCTGTTCTTTACCTTTTTCACACTATGAAACAGCTTTGTATTCACCCTAAACACTGTTTTAGGGCAAGAGATTGTGTTTTAGACTAAAAGGGAAAGCATTATAAGAAGAATCTTTACTTTGAAACTCTGTTCTTCACCTTTTTCACACTATGAAACAGCTTTGTATTCACCTTAAACACAGTTTCAGGGCAAGAGATTGTGTTTTAGACTAAAAGGGAATGCATTATAAGAAGAATCTTTACTTTGAAACTCTGTTCTTTACCTTTTTCACACTATGAAACAGCTTTGTATTCACCTTAAACACTGTTTCAGGGCAAGAGATTGTGTTTTAGACTAAAAGGGAATGCATTATAAGAAGAATCTTTACTTTGAAACTCTGTTCTTTACCTTTTTCACACTATGAAACAGCTTTGTATTCACCTTAAACACTGTTTCAGGGCAAGAGATTGTGTTTTAGACTAAAAGGGAATGCATTATAAGAAGAATCTTTACTTTGAAACTCTGTTCTTTACCTTTTTCACACTATGAAACAGCTTTGTATTCACCCTAAACACTGTTTTAGGGCAAGAGATTGTGTTTTAGACTAAAAGGGAATGCATTATAAGAAGAATCTTTACTTTGTAACTCTGTTCTTCACCTTTTTCACACTATAAAACAGCTTTGTATTCGCCTTAAACACTGTTTCAGGGCAAGAGATAGTGTTTTAGACTAAAACGGAATGCATTATAAGAAGAATCTTTACTTTGAAACTATGTTTCAAACTCTGAAGAAAACACATATTTCAAGTGAAACGAGTTTATACAGGGGTGAAACAAGTTGTTTGTAATATGACCAATTAAAGTAATTGCAACTCTGTTTGTACACCTCTAACCACAAAGAAACAGGGCTTCCATGCTTTGTAATCAGCTTATACACCGTTTCAGAGCAAGACATCTTGTTTTTAACCAAACTGAATAACTTACAATATCCTAAGAAAACACATATTTCAAGTGAAAAGAGTTTATCCAGGGGAGAACAAGTTGTTTTAACATGGTTCTAATGTGACCCTTGAAAGTAACTGCAACTCTGTTTTTACACCTCTAACCACAAGGAGGCAACGTTTCCACGCATTATAATTGGCTTATACATAGTTTCAGAGCAAGAAATATTGTATTTAACCAAATTGAATAGCTTAAACACTGTTTCAGGCAAGAGATTGTGTTTTAGACTAAAAGGGAATGCATTATAAGAAGAATCTTTACTTTGAAACTCTGTTCTTTACCTTTTTCACACTATGAAACAGCTTGTATTCACCCTAAACACTGTTTCAGGGCAAGAGATTGTGTTTTAGACTAAAAGGGAATGCATTATAAGAAGAATCTTTACTTTGAAACTCTGTTCTTTACCTTTTTCACTCTATGAAACAGCTTTGTATTCACCTTAAACACTGTTTCAGGGCAAGAGATTGTGTTTTAGACTAAAAGGGAAAGCATTATAAGAAGAATCTTTACTTTGAAACTCTGTTCTTTACCTTTTTCACACTATGAAACAGCTTTGTATTCACCTTAAACACAGTTTCAGGGCAAGAGATTGTGTTTTAGACTAAAAGGGAATGCATTATAAGAAGAATATATACTTTGAAACTCTGTTCTTTACCTTTTTCACTCTATGAAACTGCTTTGTATTCACCTTAAACACTGTTTCAGGGCAAGAGATTGTGTTTTAGACTAAAACGGAATGCATTATAAGAAGAATCTTTACTTTGTAACTCTGTTCTTCACCTTTTTCACACTATAAAACAGCTTTGTATTCACCTTAAACACAGTTTCAGGGCAAGAGATTGTGTTTTAGACTAAAAGGGAATGCATTATAAGAAGAATATCTACTTTGAAACTCTGTTCTTTACCTTTTTCACACTATGAAACAGCTTTGTATTCACCTTAAACACTGTTTCAGGGCAAGAGATTGTGTTTTAGACTAAAAGGGAATGCATTATAAGAAGAATCTTTACTTTGAAACTCTGTTCTTTACCTTTTTCACACTATGAAACAGCTTTGTATTGAACTTAAACACTGTTTCAGGGCAAGAGATAGTGTTTTAGCCTAAAAGGTAATGCATTATAAGAAGAATCTGTACTTTGAAACTCTGATCTTTACCTTTTTCACACTGTGAAACAGCTTTGTATTCGCCTTAAAGACTGTTTCAGGGCAAGAGATAGTGTTTTAGACTAAAACGGAATGCATTATAAGAAGAATCTTTACTTTGAAACTATGTTTCAAACTCTGAAGAAAATACATATTTCAAGTGAAATGAGTTTATACAGGGGTGAAACAAGTTGTTTGTAATATGACCAATTAAAGTAATTGCAACTCTGTTTGTACACCTCTAACCACAAAGAAACAGGGCTTCCATGCTTTGTAATCAGCTTATACACCGTTTCAGAGCAAGACATCTTGTTTTTAACCAAACTGAATAACTTACAATATCCTAAGAAAACACATATTTCAAGTGAAAAGAGTTTATCCAGGGGAGAACAAGTTGTTTTAACATGGTTCTAATGTGACCCTTGAAAGTAACTGCAACTCTTTTTTTACACCTCTAACCACAAGGAGGCAACGTTTCCACGCATTATAATTGGCTTATACATAGTTTCAGAGCAAGAAATATTGTATTTAACCAAATTGAATAGCTTAAACACTGTTTCAGGGCAAGAGATTGTGTTTTAGACTAAAAGGGAATGCATTATAAGAAGAATCTTTACTTTGAAACTCTGTTCTTTACCTTTTTCACTCTATGAAACAGCTTTGTATTCACCTTAAACACTGTTTCAGGGCAAGAGATTGTGTTTTAGACTAAAAGGGAAAGCATTATAAGAAGAATCTTTACTTTGAAACTCTGTTCTTCACCTTTTTCACACTATGAAACAGCTTTGTATTCACCTTAAACACAGTTTCAGGGCAAGAGATTGTGTTTTAGACTAAAAGGGAATGCATTATAAGAAGAATATCTACTTTGAAACTCTGTTCTTTACCTTTTTCACTCTATGAAACAGCTTTGTATTCACCTTAAACACTGTTTCAGGGCAAGAGATTGTGTTTTAGACTAAAAGGGAATGCATTATAAGAAGAATATCTACTTTGAAACTCTGTTCTTTACCTTTTTCACTCTATGAAACAGCTTTGTATTCACCTTAAACACTGTTTCAGGGCAAGAGATTGTGTTTTAGACTAAAAGGGAATGCATTATAAGAAGAATCTTTACTTTGAAACTCTGTTCTTTACCTTTTTCACTCTATGAAACAGCTTTGTATTCACCTTAAACACTGTTTCAGGGCAAGAGATTGTGTTTTAGACTAAAAGGGAAAGCATTATAAGAAGAATCTTTACTTTGAAACTCTGTTCTTCACCTTTTTCACACTATGAAACAGCTTTGTATTCACCTTAAACACAGTTTCAGGGCAAGAGATTGTGTTTTAGACTAAAAGGGAATGCATTATAAGAAGAATATCTACTTTGAAACTCTGTTCTTTACCTTTTTCACTCTATGAAACAGCTTTGTATTCACCTTAAACACTGTTTCAGGGCAAGAGATTGTGTTTTAGACTAAAAGGGAATGCATTATAAGAAGAATCTTTACTTTGAAACTCTGTTCTTTACCTTTTTCACTCTATGAAACAGCTTTGTATTCACCTTAAACACTGTTTCAGGGCAAGAGATTGTGTTTTAGACTAAAAGGGAAAGCATTATAAGAAGAATCTTTACTTTGAAACTCTGTTCTTCACCTTTTTCACACTATGAAACAGCTTTGTATTCACCTTAAACACAGTTTCAGGGCAAGAGATTGTGTTTTAGACTAAAAGGGAATGCATTATAAGAAGAATATCTACTTTGAAACTCTGTTCTTTACCTTTTTCACTCTATGAAACAGCTTTTTATTCACCTTAAACACTGTTTCAGGGCAAGAGATTGTGTTTTAGACTAAAAGGGAATGCATTATAAGAAGAATCTTTACTTTGAAACTCTGTTCTTTACCTTTTTCACTCTATGAAACAGCTTTGTATTCACCTTAAACACTGTTTCAGGGCAAGAGATTGTGTTTTAGACTAAAAGGGAAAGCATTATAAGAAGAATCTTTACTTTGAAACTCTGTTCTTCACCTTTTTCACACTATGAAACAGCTTTGTATTCACCTTAAACACAGTTTCAGGGCAAGATATTGTGTTTTAGACTAAAAGGGAATGCATTATAAGAAGAATATCTACTTTGAAACTCTGTTCTTTACCTTTTTCACTCTATGAAACAGCTTTTTATTCACCTTAAACACTGTTTCAGGGCAAGAGATTGTGTTTTAGACTAAAAGGGAATGCATTATAAGAAGAATCTTTACTTTGAAACTCTGTTCTTTACCTTTTTCACACTATGAAACAGCTTTGTATTCACCTTAAACACTGTTTCAGGGCAAGAGATTGTGTTTTAGACTAAAAGGGAATGCATTATAAGAAGAATCTTTACTTTGAAACTCTGTTCTTTACCTTTTTCACACTATGAAACAGCTTTGTATTCACCTTAAACACTGTTTCAGGGCAAGAGATTGTGTTTTAGACTAAAAGGGAATGCATTATAAGAAGAATCTTTACTTTGAAACTCTGTTCTTTACCTTTTTCACACTATGAAACAGCTTTGTATTCACCCTAAACACTGTTTTAGGGCAAGAGATTGTGTTTTAGACTAAAAGGGAATGCATTATAAGAAGAATCTTTACTTTGTAACTCTGTTCTTCACCTTTTTCACACTATAAAACAGCTTTGTATTCACCTTAAACACAGTTTCAGGGCAAGAGATTGTGTTTTAGACTAAAAGGGAATGCATTATAAGAAGAATCTTTACTTTGAAACTATGTTTCAAACTCTGAAGAAAACACATATTTCAAGTGAAACGAGTTTATACAGGGGTGAAACAAGTTGTTTGTAATATGACCAATTAAAGTAATTGCAACTCTGTTTGTACACCTCTAACCACAAAGAAACAGGGCTTCCATGCTTTGTAATCAGCTTATACACCGTTTCAGAGTAAGACATCTTGTTTTTAACCAAACTGAATAACTTACAATATCCTAAGAAAACACATATTTCAAGTGAAAAGAGTTTATCCAGGGGAGAACAAGTTGTTTTAACATGGTTCTAATGTGACCCTTGAAAGTAACTGCAACTCTGTTTTTACACCTCTAACCACAAGGAGGCAACGTTTCCACGCATTATAATTGGCTTATACATAGTTTCAGAGCAAGAAATATTGTATTTAACCAAATTGAATAGCTTAAACACTGTTTCAGGGCAAGAGATTGTGTTTTAGACTAAAAGGGAATGCATTATAAGAAGAATCTTTACTTTGAAACTCTGTTCTTTACCTTTTTCACTCTATGAAACAGCTTTGTATTCACCTTAAACACAGTTTCAGGGCAAGAGATTGTGTTTTAGACTAAAAGGGAATGCATTATAAGAAGAATATCTACTTTGAAACTCTGTTCTTTACCTTTTTCACTCTATGAAACAGCTTTGTATTCACCTTAAACACAGTTTCAGGGCAAGAGATTGTGTTTTAGACTAAAAGGGAATGCATTATAAGAAGAATATCTACTTTGAAACTCTGTTCTTTACCTTTTTCACACTATGAAACAGCTTTGTATTCACCTTAAACACTGTTTCAGGGCAAGAGATTGTGTTTTAGACTAAAAGGGAATGCATTATAAGAAGAATCTTTACTTTGAAACTCTGTTCTTTACCTTTTTCACACTATGAAACAGCTTTGTATTGAACTTAAACACTGTTTCAGGGCAAGAGATAGTGTTTTAGCCTAAAAGGTAATGCATTATAAGAAGAATCTGTACTTTGAAACTCTGTTCTTTACCTTTTTCACACTGTGAAACAGCTTTGTATTCGCCTTAAACACTGTTTCAGGGCAAGAGATAGTGTTTTAGACTAAAACGGAATGCATTATAAGAAGAATCTTTACTTTGAAACTATGTTTCAAACTCTGAAGAAAACACATATTTCAAGTGAAACGAGTTTATACAGGGGTGAAACAAGTTGTTTGTAATATGACCAATTAAAGTAATTGCAACTCTGTTTGTACACCTCTAACCACAAAGAAACAGGGCTTCCATGCTTTGTAATCAGCTTATACACCGTTTCAGAGCAAGACATCTTGTTTTTAACCAAACTGAATAACTTACAATATCCTAAGAAAACACATATTTCAAGTGAAAAGAGTTTATCCAGGGGAGAACAAGTTGTTTTAACATGGTTCTAATGTGACCCTTGAAAGTAACTGCAACTCTGTTTTTACACCTCTAACCACAAGGAGGCAACGTTTCCACGCATTATAATTGGCTTATACATAGTTTCAGAGCAAGAAATATTGTATTTAACCAAATTGAATAGCTTAAACACTGTTTCAGGCAAGAGATTGTGTTTTAGACTAAAAGGGAATGCATTATAAGAAGAATCTTTACTTTGAAACTCTGTTCTTTACCTTTTTCACTCTATGAAACAGCTTTGTATTCACCTTAAACACTGTTTCAGGGCAAGAGATTGTGTTTTAGACTAAAAGGGAAAGCATTATAAGAAGAATCTTTACTTTGAAACTCTGTTCTTCACCTTTTTCACACTATGAAACAGCTTTGTATTCACCTTAAACACAGTTTCAGGGCAAGAGATTGTGTTTTAGACTAAAAGGGAATGCATTATAAGAAGAATATATACTTTGAAACTCTGTTCTTTACCTTTTTCACTCTATGAAACTGCTTTGTATTCACCTTAAACACTGTTTCAGGGCAAGAGATTGTGTTTTAGACTAAAAGGGAATGCATTATAAGAAGAATCTTTACTTTGAAACTCTGTTCTTTACCTTTTTCACTCTATGAAACAGCTTTGTATTCACCTTAAACACTGTTTCAGGGCAAGAGATTGTGTTTTAGACTAAAAGGGAAAGCATTATAAGAAGAATCTTTACTTTGAAACTCTGTTCTTCACCTTTTTCACACTATGAAACAGCTTTGTATTCACCTTAAACACAGTTTCAGGGCAAGAGATTGTGTTTTAGACTAAAAGGGAATGCATTATAAGAAGAATATCTACTTTGAAACTCTGTTCTTTACCTTTTTCACTCTATGAAACAGCTTTGTATTCACCTTAAACACTGTTTCAGGGCAAGAGATTGTGTTTTAGACTAAAAGGGAATGCATTATAAGAAGAATCTTTACTTTGAAACTCTGTTCTTTACCTTTTTCACACTATGAAACAGCTTTGTATTGAACTTAAACACTGTTTCAGGGCAAGAGATAGTGTTTTAGCCTAAAAGGTAATGCATTATAAGAAGAATCTGTACTTTGAAACTCTGATCTTTACCTTTTTCACACTGTGAAACAGCTTTGTATTCGCCTTAAACACTGTTTCAGGGCAAGAGATAGTGTTTTAGACTAAAACGGAATGCATTATAAGAAGAATCTTTACTTTGAAACTATGTTTCAAACTCTGAAGAAAATACATATTTCAAGTGAAACGAGTTTATACAGGGGTGAAACAAGTTGTTTGTAATATGACCAATTAAAGTAATTGCAACTCTGTTTGTACACCTCTAACCACAAAGAAACAGGGCTTCCATGCTTTGTAATCAGCTTATACACCGTTTCAGAGCAAGACATCTTGTTTTTAACCAAACTGAATAACTTACAATATCCTAAGAAAACACATATTTCAAGTGAAAAGAGTTTATCCAGGGGAGAACAAGTTGTTTTAACATGGTTCTAATGTGACCCTTGAAAGTAACTGCAACTCTGTTTTTACACCTCTAACCACAAGGAGGCAACGTTTCCACGCATTATAATTGGCTTATACATAGTTTCAGAGCAAGAAATATTGTATTTAACCAAATTGAATAGCTTAAACACTGTTTCAGGCAAGAGATTGTGTTTTAGACTAAAAGGGAATGCATTATAAGAAGAATCTTTACTTTGAAACTCTGTTCTTTACCTTTTTCACACTATGAAACAGCTTTGTATTCACCTTCAACACTGTTTCAGGGCAAGAGATAGTGTTTTAGCCTAAAAGGTAATGCATTATAAGAAGAATCTGTACTTTGAAACTCTGATCTTTACCTTTTTCACACTGTGAAACAGCTTTGTATTCGCCTTAAAGACTGTTTCAGGGCAAGAGATAGTGTTTTAGACTAAAACGGAATGCATTATAAGAAGAATCTTTACTTTGAAACTATGTTTCAAACTCTGAAGAAAATACATATTTCAAGTGAAACGAGTTTATACAGGGGTGAAACAAGTTGTTTGTAATATGACCAATTAAAGTAATTGCAACTCTGTTTGTACACCTCTAACCACAAAGAAACAGGGCTTCCATGCTTTGTAATCAGCTTATACACCGTTTCAGAGCAAGACATCTTGTTTTTAACCAAACTGAATAACTTACAATATCCTAAGAAAACACATATTTTAAGTGAAAAGAGTTTATCCAGGGGAGAACAAGTTGTTTTAACATGGTTCTAATGTGACCCTTGAAAGTAACTGCAACTCTGTTTTTACACCTCTAACCACAAGGAGGCAACGTTTCCACGCATTATAATTGGCTTATACATAGTTCCAGAGCAAGAAATATTGTATTTAACCAAATTGAATAGCTTAAACACTGTTTCAGGCAAGAGATTGTGTTTTAGACTAAAAGGGAATGCATTATAAGAAGAATCTTTACTTTGAAACTCTGTTCTTTACCTTTTTCACTCTATGAAACAGCTTTGTATTCACCTTAAACACTGTTTCAGGGCAAGAGATTGTGTTTTAGACTAAAAGGGAAAGCATTATAAGAAGAATCTTTACTTTGAAACTCTGTTCTTCACCTTTTTCACACTATGAAACAGCTTTGTATTCACCTTAAACACAGTTTCAGGGCAAGAGATTGTGTTTTAGACTAAAAGGGAATGCATTATAAGAAGAATATATACTTTGAAACTCTGTTCTTTACCTTTTTCACTCTATGAAACTGCTTTGTATTCACCTTAAACACTGTTTCAGGGCAAGAGATTGTGTTTTAGACTAAAAGGGAATGCATTATAAGAAGAATCTTTACTTTGAAACTCTGTTCTTTACCTTTTTCACTCTATGAAACAGCTTTGTATTCACCTTAAACACTGTTTCAGGGCAAGAGATTGTGTTTTAGACTAAAAGGGAAAGCATTATAAGAAGAATCTTTACTTTGAAACTCTGTTCTTCACCTTTTTCACACTATGAAACAGCTTTGTATTCACCTTAAACACAGTTTCAGGGCAAGAGATTGTGTTTTAGACTAAAAGGGAATGCATTATAAGAAGAATATCTACTTTGAAACTCTGTTCTTTACCTTTTTCACTCTATGAAACAGCTTTGTATTCACCTTAAACACTGTTTCAGGGCAAGAGATTGTGTTTTAGACTAAAAGGGAATGCATTATAAGAAGAATCTTTACTTTGAAACTCTGTTCTTTACCTTTTTCACACTATGAAACAGCTTTGTATTGAACTTAAACACTGTTTCAGGGCAAGAGATAGTGTTTTAGCCTAAAAGGTAATGCATTATAAGAAGAATCTGTACTTTGAAACTATGTTTCAAACTCTGAAGAAAATACATATTTCAAGTGAAACGAGTTTATACAGGGGTGAAACAAGTTGTTTGTAATATGACCAATTAAAGTAATTGCAACTCTGTTTGTACACCTCTAACCACAAAGAAACAGGGCTTCCATGCTTTGTAATCAGCTTATACACCGTTTCAGAGCAAGACATCTTGTTTTTAACCAAACTGAATAACTTACAATATCCTAAGAAAACACATATTTCAAGTGAAAAGAGTTTATCCAGGGGAGAACAAGTTGTTTTAACATGGTTCTAATGTGACCCTTGAAAGTAACTGCAACTCTGTTTTTACACCTCTAACCACAAGGAGGCAACGTTTCCACGCATTATAATTGGCTTATACATAGTTTCAGAGCAAGAAATATTGTATTTAACCAAATTGAATAGCTTAAACACTGTTTCAGGCAAGAGATTGTGTTTTAGACTAAAAGGGAATGCATTATAAGAAGAATCTTTACTTTGAAACTCTGTTCTTTACCTTTTTCACACTATGAAACAGCTTTGTATTCACCTTCAACACTGTTTCAGGGCAAGAGATAGTGTTTTAGCCTAAAAGGTAATGCATTATAAGAAGAATCTGTACTTTGAAACTCTGATCTTTACCTTTTTCACACTGTGAAACAGCTTTGTATTCGCCTTAAAGACTGTTTCAGGGCAAGAGATAGTGTTTTAGACTAAAACGGAATGCATTATAAGAAGAATCTTTACTTTGAAACTATGTTTCAAACTCTGAAGAAAATACATATTTCAAGTGAAACGAGTTTATACAGGGGTGAAACAAGTTGTTTGTAATATGACCAATTAAAGTAATTGCAACTCTGTTTGTACACCTCTAACCACAAAGAAACAGGGCTTCCATGCTTTGTAATCAGCTTATACACCGTTTCAGAGCAAGACATCTTGTTTTTAACCAAACTGAATAACTTACAATATCCTAAGAAAACACATATTTTAAGTGAAAAGAGTTTATCCAGGGGAGAACAAGTTGTTTTAACATGGTTCTAATGTGACCCTTGAAAGTAACTGCAACTCTGTTTTTACACCTCTAACCACAAGGAGGCAACGTTTCCACGCATTATAATTGGCTTATACATAGTTTCAGAGCAAGAAATATTGTATTTAACCAAATTGAATAGCTTAAACACTGTTTCAGGCAAGAGATTGTGTTTTAGACTAAAAGGGAATGCATTATAAGAAGAATCTTTACTTTGAAACTCTGTTCTTTACCTTTTTCACACTATGAAACAGCTTGTATTCACCCTAAACACTGTTTCAGGGCAAGAGATTGTGTTTTAGACTAAAAGGGAATGCATTATAAGAAGAATCTTTACTTTGAAACTCTGTTCTTTACCTTTTTCACTCTATGAAACAGCTTTGTATTCACCTTAAACACTGTTTCAGGGCAAGAGATTGTGTTTTAGACTAAAAGGGAAAGCATTATAAGAAGAATCTTTACTTTGAAACTCTGTTCTTCACCTTTTTCACACTATGAAACAGCTTTGTATTCACCTTAAACACAGTTTCAGGGCAAGAGATTGTGTTTTAGACTAAAAGGGAATGCATTATAAGAAGAATATATACTTTGAAACTCTGTTCTTTACCTTTTTCACTCTATGAAACTGCTTTGTATTCACCTTAAACACTGTTTCAGGGCAAGAGATTGTGTTTTAGACTAAAACGGAATGCATTATAAGAAGAATCTTTACTTTGTAACTCTGTTCTTCACCTTTTTCACACTATAAAACAGCTTTGTATTCACCTTAAACACTGTTTCAGGGCAAGAGATTGTGTTTTAGACTAAAAGGGAATGCATTATAAGAAGAATCTTTACTTTGTAACTCTGTTCTTCACCTTTTTCACACTATAAAACAGCTTTGTATTCACCTTAAACACAGTTTCAGGGCAAGAGATTGTGTTTTAGCCTAAAAGGGAATGCATTATAAGAAGAATCTTTACTTTGAAACTCTGTTCTTTACCTTTTTCACACTATGAAACAGCTTTGTATTCACCTTCAACACTGTTTCAGGGCAAGAGATTGTGTTTTAGACTAAAAGGGAATGCATTATAAGAAGAATCTTTACTTTGAAACTCTGTTCTTTACCTTTTTCACACTATGAAACAGCTTTGTATTCACCTTCAACACTGTTTCAGGGCAAGAGATTGTGTTTTAGACTAAAAGGGAATGCATTATAAGAAGAATCTTTACTTTGAAACTCTGTTCTTTACCTTTTTCACACTATGAAACAGCTTTGTATTCACCTTCAACACTGTTTCAGGGCAAGAGATAGTGTTTTAGCCTAAAAGGTAATGCATTATAAGAAGAATCTGTACTTTGAAACTCTGATCTTTACCTTTTTCACACTGTGAAACAGCTTTGTATTCGCCTTAAAGACTGTTTCAGGTCAAGAGATAGTGTTTTAGACTAAAACGGAATGCATTATAAGAAGAATCTTTACTTTGAAACTATGTTTCAAACTCTGAAGAAAATACATATTTCAAGTGAAACGAGTTTATACAGGGGTGAAACAAGTTGTTTGTAATATGACCAATTAAAGTAATTGCAACTCTGTTTGTACACCTCTAACCACAAAGAAACAGGGCTTCCATGCTTTGTAATCAGCTTATACACCGTTTCAGAGCAAGACATCTTGTTTTTAACCAAACTGAATAACTTACAATATCCTAAGAAAACACATATTTTAAGTGAAAAGAGTTTATCCAGGGGAGAACAAGTTGTTTTAACATGGTTCTAATGTGACCCTTGAAAGTAACTGCAACTCTGTTTTTACACCTCTAACCACAAGGAGGCAACGTTTCCACGCATTATAATTGGCTTATACATAGTTTCAGAGCAAGAAATATTGTATTTAACCAAATTGAATAGCTTAAACACTGTTTCAGGCAAGAGATTGTGTTTTAGACTAAAAGGGAATGCATTATAAGAAGAATCTTTACTTTGAAACTCTGTTCTTTACCTTTTTCACACTATGAAACAGCTTGTATTCACCCTAAACACTGTTTCAGGGCAAGAGATTGTGTTTTAGACTAAAAGGGAATGCATTATAAGAAGAATCTTTACTTTGAAACTCTGTTCTTTACCTTTTTCACTCTATGAAACAGCTTTGTATTCACCTTAAACACTGTTTCAGGGCAAGAGATTGTGTTTTAGACTAAAAGGGAAAGCATTATAAGAAGAATCTTTACTTTGAAACTCTGTTCTTCACCTTTTTCACACTATGAAACAGCTTTGTATTCACCTTAAACACAGTTTCAGGGCAAGAGATTGTGTTTTAGACTAAAAGGGAATGCATTATAAGAAGAATATATACTTTGAAACTCTGTTCTTTACCTTTTTCACTCTATGAAACTGCTTTGTATTCACCTTAAACACTGTTTCAGGGCAAGAGATTGTGTTTTAGACTAAAACGGAATGCATTATAAGAAGAATCTTTACTTTGTAACTCTGTTCTTCACCTTTTTCACACTATAAAACAGCTTTGTATTCACCTTAAACACTGTTTCAGGGCAAGAGATTGTGTTTTAGACTAAAAGGGAATGCATTATAAGAAGAATCTTTACTTTGTAACTCTGTTCTTCACCTTTTTCACACTATAAAACAGCTTTGTATTCACCTTAAACACAGTTTCAGGGCAAGAGATTGTGTTTTAGCCTAAAAGGGAATGCATTATAAGAAGAATCTTTACTTTGAAACTCTGTTCTTTACCTTTTTCACACTATGAAACAGCTTTGTATTCACCTTCAACACTGTTTCAGGGCAAGAGATTGTGTTTTAGACTAAAAGGGAATGCATTATAAGAAGAATCTTTACTTTGAAACTCTGTTCTTTACCTTTTTCACACTATGAAACAGCTTTGTATTCACCTTCAACACTGTTTCAGGGCAAGAGATTGTGTTTTAGACTAAAAGGGAATGCATTATAAGAAGAATCTTTACTTTGAAACTCTGTTCTTTACCTTTTTCACACTATGAAACAGCTTTGTATTCACCTTCAACACTGTTTCAGGGCAAGAGATTGTGTTTTAGACTAAAAGGGAATGCATTATAAGAAGAATCTTTACTTTGAAACTCTGTTCTTTACCTTTTTCACACTATGAAACAGCTTTGTATTCACCTTCAACACTGTTTCAGGGCAAGAGATTGTGTTTTACACTAAAAGGGAATGCATTATAAGAAGAATCTTTACTTTGAAACTATGTTTCAAACTCTGAAGAAAACACATATTTCAAGTGAAACGAGTTTATACAGGGGTGAAACAAGTTGTTTGTAATATGACCAATTAAAGTAATTGCAACTCTGTTTGTACACCTCTAACCACAAAGAAACAGGGCTTCCATGCTTTGTAATCAGCTTATACACCGTTTCAGAGTAAGACATCTTGTTTTTAACCAAACTGAATAACTTACAATATCCTAAGAAAACACATATTTCAAGTGAAAAGAGTTTATCCAGGGGAGAACAAGTTGTTTTAACATGGTTCTAATGTGACCCTTGAAAGTAACTGCAACTCTGTTTTTACACCTCTAACCACAAGGAGGCAACGTTTCCACGCATTATAATTGGCTTATACATAGTTTCAGAGCAAGAAATATTGTATTTAACCAAATTGAATAGCTTAAACACTGTTTCAGGGCAAGAGATTGTGTTTTAGACTAAAAGGGAATGCATTATAAGAAGAATCTTTACTTTGAAACTCTGTTCTTTACCTTTTTCACTCTATGAAACAGCTTTGTATTCACCTTAAACACTGTTTCAGGGCAAGAGATTGTGTTTTAGACTAAAAGGGAAAGCATTATAAGAAGAATCTTTACTTTGAAACTCTGTTCTTCACCTTTTTCACACTATGAAACAGCTTTGTATTCACCTTAAACACAGTTTCAGGGCAAGAGATTGTGTTTTAGACTAAAAGGGAATGCATTATAAGAAGAATATCTACTTTGAAACTCTGTTCTTTACCTTTTTCACTCTATGAAACAGCTTTGTATTCACCTTCAACACTGTTTCAGGGCAAGAGATTGTGTTTTAGACTAAAAGGGAATGCATTATAAGAAGAATCTTTACTTTGAAACTCTGTTCTTTACCTTTTTCACACTATGAAACAGCTTGTATTCACCCTAAACACTGTTTCAGGGCAAGAGATTGTGTTTTAGACTAAAAGGGAATGCATTATAAGAAGAATCTTTACTTTGAAACTCTGTTCTTTACCTTTTTCACTCTATGAAACAGCTTTGTATTCACCTTAAACACTGTTTCAGGGCAAGAGATTGTGTTTTAGACTAAAAGGGAAAGCATTATAAGAAGAATCTTTACTTTGAAACTCTGTTCTTCACCTTTTTCACACTATGAAACAGCTTTGTATTCACCTTAAACACAGTTTCAGGGCAAGAGATTGTGTTTTAGACTAAAAGGGAATGCATTATAAGAAGAATATATACTTTGAAACTCTGTTCTTTACCTTTTTCACTCTATGAAACTGCTTTGTATTCACCTTAAACACTGTTTCAGGGCAAGAGATTGTGTTTTAGACTAAAAGGGAATGCATTATAAGAAGAATCTTTACTTTGAAACTCTGTTCTTTACCTTTTTCACTCTATGAAACAGCTTTGTATTCACCTTAAACACTGTTTCAGGGCAAGAGATTGTGTTTTAGACTAAAAGGGAATGCATTATAAGAAGAATATCTACTTTGAAACTCTGTTCTTTACCTTTTTCACTCTATGAAACAGCTTTGTATTCACCTTAAACACTGTTTCAGGGCAAGAGATTGTGTTTTAGACTAAAAGGGAATGCATTATAAGAAGAATCTTTACTTTGAAACTCTGTTCTTTACCTTTTTCACACTATGAAACAGCTTTGTATTCACCTTCAACACTGTTTCAGGGCAAGAGATTGTGTTTTAGACTAAAAGGGAATGCATTATAAGAAGAATCTTTACTTTGAAACTCTGTTCTTTACCTTTTTCACACTATGAAACAGCTTGTATTCACCCTAAACACTGTTTCAGGGCAAGAGATTGTGTTTTAGACTAAAAGGGAATGCATTATAAGAAGAATCTTTACTTTGAAACTCTGTTCTTTACCTTTTTCACTCTATGAAACAGCTTTGTAATCACCTTAAACACTGTTTCAGGGCAAGAGATTGTGTTTTAGACTAAAAGGGAAAGCATTATAAGAAGAATCTTTACTTTGAAACTCTGTTCTTCACCTTTTTCACACTATGAAACAGCTTTGTATTCACCTTAAACACAGTTTCAGGGCAAGAGATTGTGTTTTAGACTAAAAGGGAATGCATTATAAGAAGAATATATACTTTGAAACTCTGTTCTTTACCTTTTTCACTCTATGAAACTGCTTTGTATTCACCTTAAACACTGTTTCAGGGCAAGAGATTGTGTTTTAGACTAAAAGGGAATGCATTATAAGAAGAATCTTTACTTTGAAACTCTGTTCTTTACCTTTTTCACTCTATGAAACAGCTTTGTATTCACCTTAAACACTGTTTCAGGGCAAGAGATTGTGTTTTAGACTAAAAGGGAATGCATTATAAGAAGAATCTTTACTTTGAAACTATGTTTCAAACTCTGAAGAAAACACATATTTCAAGTGAAACGAGTTTATACAGGGGTGAAACAAGTTGTTTGTAATATGACCAATTAAAGTAATTGCAACTCTGTTTGTACACCTCTAACCACAAAGAAACAGGGCTTCCATGCTTTGTAATCAGCTTATACACCGTTTCAGAGCAAGACATCTTGTTTTTAACCAAACTGAATAACTTACAATATCCTAAGAAAACACATATTTCAAGTGAAAAGAGTTTATCCAGGGGAGAACAAGTTGTTTTAACATGGTTCTAATGTGACCCTTGAAAGTAACTGCAACTCTTTTTTTACACCTCTAACCACAAGGAGGCAACGTTTCCACGCATTATAATTGGCTTATACATAGTTTCAGAGCAAGAAATATTGTATTTAACCAAATTGAATAGCTTAAACACTGTTTCAGGGCAAGAGATTGTGTTTTAGACTAAAAGGGAATGCATTATAAGAAGAATCTTTACTTTGAAACTCTGTTCTTTACCTTTTTCACTCTATGAAACAGCTTTGTATTCACCTTAAACACTGTTTCAGGGCAAGAGATTGTGTTTTAGACTAAAAGGGAAAGCATTATAAGAAGAATCTTTACTTTGAAACTCTGTTCTTCACCTTTTTCACACTATGAAACAGCTTTGTATTCACCTTAAACACAGTTTCAGGGCAAGAGATTGTGTTTTAGACTAAAAGGGAATGCATTATAAGAAGAATATCTACTTTGAAACTCTGTTCTTTACCTTTTTCACTCTATGAAACAGCTTTGTATTCACCTTCAACACTGTTTCAGGGCAAGAGATTGTGTTTTAGACTAAAAGGGAATGCATTATAAGAAGAATCTTTACTTTGAAACTCTGTTCTTTACCTTTTTCACACTATGAAACAGCTTGTATTCACCCTAAACACTGTTTCAGGGCAAGAGATTGTGTTTTAGACTAAAAGGGAATGCATTATAAGAAGAATCTTTACTTTGAAACTCTGTTCTTTACCTTTTTCACTCTATGAAACAGCTTTGTAATCACCTTAAACACTGTTTCAGGGCAAGAGATTGTGTTTTAGACTAAAAGGGAAAGCATTATAAGAAGAATCTTTACTTTGAAACTCTGTTCTTCACCTTTTTCACACTATGAAACAGCTTTGTATTCACCTTAAACACAGTTTCAGGGCAAGAGATTGTGTTTTAGACTAAAAGGGAATGCATTATAAGAAGAATATATACTTTGAAACTCTGTTCTTTACCTTTTTCACTCTATGAAACTGCTTTGTATTCACCTTAAACACTGTTTCAGGGCAAGAGATTGTGTTTTAGACTAAAAGGGAATGCATTATAAGAAGAATCTTTACTTTGAAACTCTGTTCTTTACCTTTTTCACTCTATGAAACAGCTTTGTATTCACCTTAAACACTGTTTCAGGGCAAGAGATTGTGTTTTAGACTAAAAGGGAATGCATTATAAGAAGAATCTTTACTTTGAAACTATGTTTCAAACTCTGAAGAAAACACATATTTCAAGTGAAACGAGTTTATACAGGGGTGAAACAAGTTGTTTGTAATATGACCAATTAAAGTAATTGCAACTCTGTTTGTACACCTCTAACCACAAAGAAACATGGCTTCCATGCTTTGTAATCAGCTTATACACCGTTTCAGAGCAAGACATCTTGTTTTTAACCAAACTGAATAACTTACAATATCCTAAGAAAACACATATTTCAAGTGAAAAGAGTTTATCCAGGGGAGAACAAGTTGTTTTAACATGGTTCTAATGTGACCCTTGAAAGTAACTGCAACTCTTTTTTTACACCTCTAACCACAAGGAGGCAACGTTTCCACGCATTATAATTGGCTTATACATAGTTTCAGAGCAAGAAATATTGTATTTAACCAAATTGAATAGCTTAAACACTGTTTCAGGGCAAGAGATTGTGTTTTAGACTAAAAGGGAATGCATTATAAGAAGAATCTTTACTTTGAAACTCTGTTCTTTACCTTTTTCACTCTATGAAACAGCTTTGTATTCACCTTAAACACTGTTTCAGGGCAAGAGATTGTGTTTTAGACTAAAAGGGAAAGCATTATAAGAAGAATCTTTACTTTGAAACTCTGTTCTTCACCTTTTTCACACTATGAAACAGCTTTGTATTCACCTTAAACACAGTTTCAGGGCAAGAGATTGTGTTTTAGACTAAAAGGGAATGCATTATAAGAAGAATATCTACTTTGAAACTCTGTTCTTTACCTTTTTCACTCTATGAAACAGCTTTGTATTCACCTTCAACACTGTTTCAGGGCAAGAGATTGTGTTTTAGACTAAAAGGGAATGCATTATAAGAAGAATCTTTACTTTGAAACTCTGTTCTTTACCTTTTTCACACTATGAAACAGCTTGTATTCACCCTAAACACTGTTTCAGGGCAAGAGATTGTGTTTTAGACTAAAAGGGAATGCATTATAAGAAGAATCTTTACTTTGAAACTCTGTTCTTTACCTTTTTCACTCTATGAAACAGCTTTGTATTCACCTTAAACACTGTTTCAGGGCAAGAGATTGTGTTTTAGACTAAAAGGGAAAGCATTATAAGAAGAATCTTTACTTTGAAACTCTGTTCTTCACCTTTTTCACACTATGAAACAGCTTTGTATTCACCTTAAACACAGTTTCAGGGCAAGAGATTGTGTTTTAGACTAAAAGGGAATGCATTATAAGAAGAATATATACTTTGAAACTCTGTTCTTTACCTTTTTCACTCTATGAAACTGCTTTGTATTCACCTTAAACACTGTTTCAGGGCAAGAGATTGTGTTTTAGACTAAAAGGGAATGCATTATAAGAAGAATCTTTACTTTGAAACTCTGTTCTTTACCTTTTTCACTCTATGAAACAGCTTTGTATTCACCTTAAACACTGTTTCAGGGCAAGAGATTGTGTTTTAGACTAAAAGGGAAAGCATTATAAGAAGAATCTTTACTTTGAAACTCTGTTCTTCACCTTTTTCACACTATGAAACAGCTTTGTATTCACCTTAAACACAGTTTCAGGGCAAGAGATTGTGTTTTAGACTAAAAGGGAATGCATTATAAGAAGAATATCTACTTTGAAACTCTGTTCTTTACCTTTTTCACTCTATGAAACAGCTTTGTATTCACCTTAAACACTGTTTCAGGGCAAGAGATTGTGTTTTAGACTAAAAGGGAATGCATTATACGAAGAATATCTACTTTGAAACTCTGTTCTTTACCTTTTTCACTCTATGAAACAGCTTTGTATTCACCTTAAACACTGTTTCAGGGCAAGAGATTGTGTTTTAGACTAAAAGGGAATGCATTATAAGAAGAATCTTTACTTTGAAACTCTGTTCTTTACCTTTTTCACACTATGAAACAGCTTTGTATTCACCTTCAACACTGTTTCAGGGCAAGAGATTGTGTTTTAGACTAAAAGGGAATGCATTATAAGAAGAATCTTTACTTTGAAACTCTGTTCTTTACCTTTTTCACACTATGAAACAGCTTGTATTCACCCTAAACACTGTTTCAGGGCAAGAGATTGTGTTTTAGACTAAAAGGGAATGCATTATAAGAAGAATCTTTACTTTGAAACTCTGTTCTTTACCTTTTTCACTCTATGAAACAGCTTTGTATTCACCTTAAACACTGTTTCAGGGCAAGAGATTGTGTTTTAGACTAAAAGGGAAAGCATTATAAGAAGAATCTTTACTTTGAAACTCTGTTCTTCACCTTTTTCACACTATGAAACAGCTTTGTATTCACCTTAAACACAGTTTCAGGGCAAGAGATTGTGTTTTAGACTAAAAGGGAATGCATTATAAGAAGAATATATACTTTGAAACTCTGTTCTTTACCTTTTTCACTCTATGAAACTGCTTTGTATTCACCTTAAACACTGTTTCAGGGCAAGAGATTGTGTTTTAGACTAAAAGGGAATGCATTATAAGAAGAATCTTTACTTTGAAACTCTGTTCTTTACCTTTTTCACTCTATGAAACAGCTTTGTATTCACCTTAAACACTGTTTCAGGGCAAGAGATTGTGTTTTAGACTAAAAGGGAATGCATTATAAGAAGAATCTTTACTTTGAAACTATGTTTCAAACTCTGAAGAAAACACATATTTCAAGTGAAACGAGTTTATACAGGGGTGAAACAAGTTGTTTGTAATATGACCAATTAAAGTAATTGCAACTCTGTTTGTACACCTCTAACCACAAAGAAACAGGGCTTCCATGCTTTGTAATCAGCTTATACACCGTTTCAGAGCAAGACATCTTGTTTTTAACCAAACTGAATAACTTACAATATCCTAAGAAAACACATATTTCAAGTGAAAAGAGTTTATCCAGGGGAGAACAAGTTGTTTTAACATGGTTCTAATGTGACCCTTGAAAGTAACTGCAACTCTTTTTTTACACCTCTAACCACAAGGAGGCAACGTTTCCACGCATTATAATTGGCTTATACATAGTTTCAGAGCAAGAAATATTGTATTTAACCAAATTGAATAGCTTAAACACTGTTTCAGGGCAAGAGATTGTGTTTTAGACTAAAAGGGAATGCATTATAAGAAGAATCTTTACTTTGAAACTCTGTTCTTTACCTTTTTCACTCTATGAAACAGCTTTGTATTCACCTTAAACACTGTTTCAGGGCAAGAGATTGTGTTTTAGACTAAAAGGGAAAGCATTATAAGAAGAATCTTTACTTTGAAACTCTGTTCTTCACCTTTTTCACACTATGAAACAGCTTTGTATTCACCTTAAACACAGTTTCAGGGCAAGAGATTGTGTTTTAGACTAAAAGGGAATGCATTATAAGAAGAATATCTACTTTGAAACTCTGTTCTTTACCTTTTTCACTCTATGAAACAGCTTTGTATTCACCTTAAACACTGTTTCAGGGCAAGAGATTGTGTTTTAGACTAAAAGGGAATGCATTATAAGAAGAATATCTACTTTGAAACTCTGTTCTTTACCTTTTTCACTCTATGAAACAGCTTTGTATTCACCTTAAACACTGTTTCAGGGCAAGAGATTGTGTTTTAGACTAAAAGGGAATGCATTATAAGAAGAATCTTTACTTTGAAACTCTGTTCTTTACCTTTTTCACTCTATGAAACAGCTTTGTATTCACCTTAAACACTGTTTCAGGGCAAGAGATTGTGTTTTAGACTAAAAGGGAAAGCATTATAAGAAGAATCTTTACTTTGAAACTCTGTTCTTCACCTTTTTCACACTATGAAACAGCTTTGTATTCACCTTAAACACAGTTTCAGGGCAAGAGATTGTGTTTTAGACTAAAAGGGAATGCATTATAAGAAGAATATCTACTTTGAAACTCTGTTCTTTACCTTTTTCACTCTATGAAACAGCTTTGTATTCACCTTAAACACTGTTTCAGGGCAAGAGATTGTGTTTTAGACTAAAAGGGAATGCATTATAAGAAGAATCTTTACTTTGAAACTCTGTTCTTTACCTTTTTCACTCTATGAAACAGCTTTGTATTCACCTTAAACACTGTTTCAGGGCAAGAGATTGTGTTTTAGACTAAAAGGGAAAGCATTATAAGAAGAATCTTTACTTTGAAACTCTGTTCTTCACCTTTTTCACACTATGAAACAGCTTTGTATTCACCTTAAACACAGTTTCAGGGCAAGAGATTGTGTTTTAGACTAAAAGGGAATGCATTATAAGAAGAATATCTACTTTGAAACTCTGTTCTTTACCTTTTTCACTCTATGAAACAGCTTTTTATTCACCTTAAACACTGTTTCAGGGCAAGAGATTGTGTTTTAGACTAAAAGGGAATGCATTATAAGAAGAATCTTTACTTTGAAACTCTGTTCTTTACCTTTTTCACTCTATGAAACAGCTTTGTATTCACCTTAAACACTGTTTCAGGGCAAGAGATTGTGTTTTAGACTAAAAGGGAAAGCATTATAAGAAGAATCTTTACTTTGAAACTCTGTTCTTCACCTTTTTCACACTATGAAACAGCTTTGTATTCACCTTAAACACAGTTTCAGGGCAAGATATTGTGTTTTAGACTAAAAGGGAATGCATTATAAGAAGAATATCTACTTTGAAACTCTGTTCTTTACCTTTTTCACTCTATGAAACAGCTTTTTATTCACCTTAAACACTGTTTCAGGGCAAGAGATTGTGTTTTAGACTAAAAGGGAATGCATTATAAGAAGAATCTTTACTTTGAAACTCTGTTCTTTACCTTTTTCACACTATGAAACAGCTTTGTATTCACCTTAAACACTGTTTCAGGGCAAGAGATTGTGTTTTAGACTAAAAGGGAATGCATTATAAGAAGAATCTTTACTTTGAAACTCTTTTCTTTACCTTTTTCACACTATGAAACAGCTTTGTATTCACCTTAAACACTGTTTCAGGGCAAGAGATTGTGTTTTAGACTAAAAGGGAATGCATTATAAGAAGAATCTTTACTTTGAAACTCTGTTCTTTACCTTTTTCACACTATGAAACAGCTTTGTATTCACCCTAAACACTGTTTTAGGGCAAGAGATTGTGTTTTAGACTAAAAGGGAATGCATTATAAGAAGAATCTTTACTTTGTAACTCTGTTCTTCACCTTTTTCACACTATAAAACAGCTTTGTATTCACCTTAAACACAGTTTCAGGGCAAGAGATTGTGTTTTAGACTAAAAGGGAATGCATTATAAGAAGAATCTTTACTTTGAAACTATGTTTCAAACTCTGAAGAAAACACATATTTCAAGTGAAACGAGTTTATACAGGGGTGAAACAAGTTGTTTGTAATATGACCAATTAAAGTAATTGCAACTCTGTTTGTACACCTCTAACCACAAAGAAACAGGGCTTCCATGCTTTGTAATCAGCTTATACACCGTTTCAGAGTAAGACATCTTGTTTTTAACCAAACTGAATAACTTACAATATCCTAAGAAAACACATATTTCAAGTGAAAAGAGTTTATCCAGGGGAGAACAAGTTGTTTTAACATGGTTCTAATGTGACCCTTGAAAGTAACTGCAACTCTGTTTTTACACCTCTAACCACAAGGAGGCAACGTTTCCACGCATTATAATTGGCTTATACATAGTTTCAGAGCAAGAAATATTGTATTTAACCAAATTGAATAGCTTAAACACTGTTTCAGGGCAAGAGATTGTGTTTTAGACTAAAAGGGAATGCATTATAAGAAGAATCTTTACTTTGAAACTCTGTTCTTTACCTTTTTCACTCTATGAAACAGCTTTGTATTCACCTTAAACACAGTTTCAGGGCAAGAGATTGTGTTTTAGACTAAAAGGGAATGCATTATAAGAAGAATATCTACTTTGAAACTCTGTTCTTTACCTTTTTCACTCTATGAAACAGCTTTGTATTCACCTTAAACACAGTTTCAGGGCAAGAGATTGTGTTTTAGACTAAAAGGGAATGCATTATAAGAAGAATATCTACTTTGAAACTCTGTTCTTTACCTTTTTCACACTATGAAACAGCTTTGTATTCACCTTAAACACTGTTTCAGGGCAAGAGATTGTGTTTTAGACTAAAAGGGAATGCATTATAAGAAGAATCTTTACTTTGAAACTCTGTTCTTTACCTTTTTCACACTATGAAACAGCTTTGTATTGAACTTAAACACTGTTTCAGGGCAAGAGATAGTGTTTTAGCCTAAAAGGTAATGCATTATAAGAAGAATCTGTACTTTGAAACTCTGTTCTTTACCTTTTTCACACTGTGAAACAGCTTTGTATTCGCCTTAAACACTGTTTCAGGGCAAGAGATAGTGTTTTAGACTAAAACGGAATGCATTATAAGAAGAATCTTTACTTTGAAACTATGTTTCAAACTCTGAAGAAAACACATATTTCAAGTGAAACGAGTTTATACAGGGGTGAAACAAGTTGTTTGTAATATGACCAATTAAAGTAATTGCAACTCTGTTTGTACACCTCTAACCACAAAGAAACAGGGCTTCCATGCTTTGTAATCAGCTTATACACCGTTTCAGAGCAAGACATCTTGTTTTTAACCAAACTGAATAACTTACAATATCCTAAGAAAACACATATTTCAAGTGAAAAGAGTTTATCCAGGGGAGAACAAGTTGTTTTAACATGGTTCTAATGTGACCCTTGAAAGTAACTGCAACTCTGTTTTTACACCTCTAACCACAAGGAGGCAACGTTTCCACGCATTATAATTGGCTTATACATAGTTTCAGAGCAAGAAATATTGTATTTAACCAAATTGAATAGCTTAAACACTGTTTCAGGCAAGAGATTGTGTTTTAGACTAAAAGGGAATGCATTATAAGAAGAATCTTTACTTTGAAACTCTGTTCTTTACCTTTTTCACTCTATGAAACAGCTTTGTATTCACCTTAAACACTGTTTCAGGGCAAGAGATTGTGTTTTAGACTAAAAGGGAAAGCATTATAAGAAGAATCTTTACTTTGAAACTCTGTTCTTCACCTTTTTCACACTATGAAACAGCTTTGTATTCACCTTAAACACAGTTTCAGGGCAAGAGATTGTGTTTTAGACTAAAAGGGAATGCATTATAAGAAGAATATATACTTTGAAACTCTGTTCTTTACCTTTTTCACTCTATGAAACTGCTTTGTATTCACCTTAAACACTGTTTCAGGGCAAGAGATTGTGTTTTAGACTAAAAGGGAATGCATTATAAGAAGAATCTTTACTTTGAAACTCTGTTCTTTACCTTTTTCACTCTATGAAACAGCTTTGTATTCACCTTAAACACTGTTTCAGGGCAAGAGATTGTGTTTTAGACTAAAAGGGAAAGCATTATAAGAAGAATCTTTACTTTGAAACTCTGTTCTTCACCTTTTTCACACTATGAAACAGCTTTGTATTCACCTTAAACACAGTTTCAGGGCAAGAGATTGTGTTTTAGACTAAAAGGGAATGCATTATAAGAAGAATATCTACTTTGAAACTCTGTTCTTTACCTTTTTCACTCTATGAAACAGCTTTGTATTCACCTTAAACACTGTTTCAGGGCAAGAGATTGTGTTTTAGACTAAAAGGGAATGCATTATAAGAAGAATCTTTACTTTGAAACTCTGTTCTTTACCTTTTTCACACTATGAAACAGCTTTGTATTGAACTTAAACACTGTTTCAGGGCAAGAGATAGTGTTTTAGCCTAAAAGGTAATGCATTATAAGAAGAATCTGTACTTTGAAACTCTGATCTTTACCTTTTTCACACTGTGAAACAGCTTTGTATTCGCCTTAAACACTGTTTCAGGGCAAGAGATAGTGTTTTAGACTAAAACGGAATGCATTATAAGAAGAATCTTTACTTTGAAACTATGTTTCAAACTCTGAAGAAAATACATATTTCAAGTGAAACGAGTTTATACAGGGGTGAAACAAGTTGTTTGTAATATGACCAATTAAAGTAATTGCAACTCTGTTTGTACACCTCTAACCACAAAGAAACAGGGCTTCCATGCTTTGTAATCAGCTTATACACCGTTTCAGAGCAAGACATCTTGTTTTTAACCAAACTGAATAACTTACAATATCCTAAGAAAACACATATTTCAAGTGAAAAGAGTTTATCCAGGGGAGAACAAGTTGTTTTAACATGGTTCTAATGTGACCCTTGAAAGTAACTGCAACTCTGTTTTTACACCTCTAACCACAAGGAGGCAACGTTTCCACGCATTATAATTGGCTTATACATAGTTTCAGAGCAAGAAATATTGTATTTAACCAAATTGAATAGCTTAAACACTGTTTCAGGCAAGAGATTGTGTTTTAGACTAAAAGGGAATGCATTATAAGAAGAATCTTTACTTTGAAACTCTGTTCTTTACCTTTTTCACACTATGAAACAGCTTTGTATTCACCTTCAACACTGTTTCAGGGCAAGAGATTGTGTTTTAGACTAAAAGGGAATGCATTATAAGAAGAATCTTTACTTTGAAACTCTGTTCTTTACCTTTTTCACACTATGAAACAGCTTGTATTCACCCTAAACACTGTTTCAGGGCAAGAGATTGTGTTTTAGACTAAAAGGGAAAGCATTATAAGAAGAATCTTTACTTTGAAACTCTGTTCTTCACCTTTTTCACACTATGAAACAGCTTTGTATTCACCTTAAACACAGTTTCAGGGCAAGAGATTGTGTTTTAGACTAAAAGGGAATGCATTATAAGAAGAATATCTACTTTGAAACTCTGTTCTTTACCTTTTTCACTCTATGAAACAGCTTTGTATTCACCTTAAACACTGTTTCAGGGCAAGAGATTGTGTTTTAGACTAAAAGGGAATGCATTATTAGAAGAATATCTACTTTGAAACTCTGTTCTTTACCTTTTTCACTCTATGAAACAGCTTTGTATTCACCTTAAACACTGTTTCAGGGCAAGAGATTGTGTTTTAGACTAAAAGGGAAAGCATTATAAGAAGAATCTTTACTTTGAAACTCTGTTCTTCACCTTTTTCACACTATGAAACAGCTTTGTATTCACCTTAAACACAGTTTCAGGGCAAGAGATTGTGTTTTAGACTAAAAGGGAATGCATTATAAGAAGAATATCTACTTTGAAACTCTGTTCTTTACCTTTTTCACACTATGAAACAGCTTTGTATTCACCTTCAACACAGTTTCAGGGCAAGAGATTGTGTTTTAGACTAAAAGGGAATGCATTATAAGAAGAATCTTTACTTTGAAACTCTGTTCTTTACCTTTTTCACACTATGAAACAGCTTGTATTCACCCTAAACACTGTTTCAGGGCAAGAGATTGTGTTTTAGACTAAAAGGGAATGCATTATAAGAAGAATCTTTACTTTGAAACTCTGTTCTTTACCTTTTTCACTCTATGAAACAGCTTTGTATTCACCTTAAACACTGTTTCAGGGCAAGAGATTGTGTTTTAGACTAAAAGGGAAAGCATTATAAGAAGAATCTTTACTTTGAAACTCTGTTCTTCACCTTTTTCACACTATGAAACAGCTTTGTATTCACCTTAAACACAGTTTCAGGGCAAGAGATTGTGTTTTAGACTAAAAGGGAATGCATTATAAGAAGAATATCTACTTTGAAACTCTGTTCTTTACCTTTTTCACTCTATGAAACAGCTTTGTATTCACCTTAAACACTGTTTCAGGGCAAGAGATTGTGTTTTAGACTAAAAGGGAATGCATTATAAGAAGAATCTTTACTTTGAAACTCTGTTCTTTACCTTTTTCACACTATGAAACAGCTTTGTATTGAACTTAAACACTGTTTCAGGGCAAGAGATAGTGTTTTAGCCTAAAAGGTAATGCATTATAAGAAGAATCTGTACTTTGAAACTCTGATCTTTACCTTTTTCACACTGTGAAACAGCTTTGTATTCGCCTTAAACACTGTTTCAGGGCAAGAGATAGTGTTTTAGACTAAAACGGAATGCATTATAAGAAGAATCTTTACTTTGAAACTATGTTTCAAACTCTGAAGAAAATACATATTTCAAGTGAAACGAGTTTATACAGGGGTGAAACAAGTTGTTTGTAATATGACCAATTAAAGTAATTGCAACTCTGTTTGTACACCTCTAACCACAAAGAAACAGGGCTTCCATGCTTTGTAATCAGCTTATACACCGTTTCAGAGCAAGACATCTTGTTTTTAACCAAACTGAATAACTTACAATATCCTAAGAAAACACATATTTCAAGTGAAAAGAGTTTATCCAGGGGAGAACAAGTTGTTTTAACATGGTTCTAATGTGACCCTTGAAAGTAACTGCAACTCTGTTTTTACACCTCTAACCACAAGAAGGCAACGTTTCCACGCATTATAATTGGCTTATACATAGTTTCAGAGCAAGAAATATTGTATTTAACCAAATTGAATAGCTTAAACACTGTTTCAGGCAAGAGATTGTGTTTTAGACTAAAAGGGAATGCATTATAAGAAGAATCTTTACTTTGAAACTCTGTTCTTTACCTTTTTCACACTATGAAACAGCTTTGTATTCACCTTCAACACTGTTTCAGGGCAAGAGATTGTGTTTTAGACTAAAAGGGAATGCATTATAAGAAGAATCTTTACTTTGAAACTCTGTTCTTTACCTTTTTCACACTATGAAACAGCTTGTATTCACCCTAAACACTGTTTCAGGGCAAGAGATTGTGTTTTAGACTAAAAGGGAAAGCATTATAAGAAGAATCTTTACTTTGAAACTCTGTTCTTCACCTTTTTCACACTATGAAACAGCTTTGTATTCACCTTAAACACAGTTTCAGGGCAAGAGATTGTGTTTTAGACTAAAAGGGAATGCATTATAAGAAGAATATCTACTTTGAAACTCTGTTCTTTACCTTTTTCACTCTATGAAACAGCTTTGTATTCACCTTAAACACTGTTTCAGGGCAAGAGATTGTGTTTTAGACTAAAAGGGAATGCATTATAAGAAGAATATCTACTTTGAAACTCTGTTCTTTACCTTTTTCACTCTATGAAACAGCTTTGTATTCACCTTAAACACTGTTTCAGGGCAAGAGATTGTGTTTTAGACTAAAAGGGAATGCATTATAAGAAGAATCTTTACTTTGAAACTCTGTTCTTTACCTTTTTCACTCTATGAAACAGCTTTGTATTCACCTTAAACACTGTTTCAGGGCAAGAGATTGTGTTTTAGACTAAAAGGGAAAGCATTATAAGAAGAATCTTTACTTTGAAACTCTGTTCTTCACCTTTTTCACACTATGAAACAGCTTTGTATTCACCTTAAACACAGTTTCAGGGCAAGAGATTGTGTTTTAGACTAAAAGGGAATGCATTATAAGAAGAATATCTACTTTGAAACTCTGTTCTTTACCTTTTTCACACTATGAAACAGCTTTGTATTCACCTTAAACACTGTTTCAGGGCAAGAGATTGTGTTTTAGACTAAAAGGGAATGCATTATAAGAAGAATCTTTACTTTGAAACTCTGTTCTTTACCTTTTTCACACTATGAAACAGCTTTGTATTGAACTTAAACACTGTTTCAGGGCAAGAGATAGTGTTTTAGCCTAAAAGGTAATGCATTATAAGAAGAATCTGTACTTTGAAACTCTGATCTTTACCTTTTTCACACTGTGAAACAGCTTTGTATTCGCCTTAAACACTGTTTCAGGGCAAGAGATAGTGTTTTAGACTAAAACGGAATGCATTATAAGAAGAATCTTTACTTTGAAACTATGTTTCAAACTCTGAAGAAAATACATATTTCAAGTGAAACGAGTTTATACAGGGGTGAAACAAGTTGTTTGTAATATGACCAATTAAAGTAATTGCAACTCTGTTTGTACACCTCTAACCACAAAGAAACAGGGCTTCCATGCTTTGTAATCAGCTTATACACCGTTTCAGAGCAAGACATCTTGTTTTTAACCAAACTGAATAACTTACAATATCCTAAGAAAACACATATTTCAAGTGAAAAGAGTTTATCCAGGGGAGAACAAGTTGTTTTAACATGGTTCTAATGTGACCCTTGAAAGTAACTGCAACTCTGTTTTTACACCTCTAACCACAAGGAGGCAACGTTTCCACGCATTATAATTGGCTTATACATAGTTTCAGAGCAAGAAATATTGTATTTAACCAAATTGAATAGCTTAAACACTGTTTCAGGCAAGAGATTGTGTTTTAGACTAAAAGGGAATGCATTATAAGAAGAATCTTTACTTTGAAACTCTGTTCTTTACCTTTTTCACACTATGAAACAGCTTTGTATTCACCTTCAACACTGTTTCAGGGCAAGAGATTGTGTTTTAGACTAAAAGGGAATGCATTATAAGAAGAATCTTTACTTTGAAACTCTGTTCTTTACCTTTTTCACACTATGAAACAGCTTGTATTCACCCTAAACACTGTTTCAGGGCAAGAGATTGTGTTTTAGACTAAAAGGGAATGCATTATAAGAAGAATCTTTACTTTGAAACTCTGTTCTTTACCTTTTTCACTCTATGAAACAGCTTTGTATTCACCTTAAACACTGTTTCAGGGCAAGAGATTGTGTTTTAGACTAAAAGGGAAAGCATTATAAGAAGAATCTTTACTTTGAAACTCTGTTCTTCACCTTTTTCACACTATGAAACAGCTTTGTATTCACCTTAAACACAGTTTCAGGGCAAGAGATTGTGTTTTAGACTAAAAGGGAATGCATTATAAGAAGAATATATACTTTGAAACTCTGTTCTTTACCTTTTTCACTCTATGAAACTGCTTTGTATTCACCTTAAACACTGTTTCAGGGCAAGAGATTGTGTTTTAGACTAAAAGGGAATGCATTATAAGAAGAATCTTTACTTTGAAACTCTGTTCTTTACCTTTTTCACTCTATGAAACAGCTTTGTATTCACCTTAAACACTGTTTCAGGGCAAGAGATTGTGTTTTAGACTAAAAGGGAAAGCATTATAAGAAGAATCTTTACTTTGAAACTCTGTTCTTCACCTTTTTCACACTATGAAACAGCTTTGTATTCACCTTAAACACAGTTTCAGGGCAAGAGATTGTGTTTTAGACTAAAAGGGAATGCATTATAAGAAGAATATCTACTTTGAAACTCTGTTCTTTACCTTTTTCACTCTATGAAACAGCTTTGTATTCACCTTAAACACTGTTTCAGGGCAAGAGATTGTGTTTTAGACTAAAAGGGAATGCATTATAAGAAGAATATCTACTTTGAAACTCTGTTCTTTACCTTTTTCACTCTATGAAACAGCTTTGTATTCACCTTAAACACTGTTTCAGGGCAAGAGATTGTGTTTTAGACTAAAAGGGAATGCATTATAAGAAGAATCTTTACGTTGAAACTCTGTTCTTTACCTTTTTCACTCTATGAAACAGCTTTGTATTCACCTTAAACACTGTTTCAGGGCAAGAGATTGTGTTTTAGACTAAAAGGGAAAGCATTATAAGAAGAATCTTTACTTTGAAACTCTGTTCTTCACCTTTTTCACACTATGAAACAGCTTTGTATTCACCTTAAACACAGTTTCAGGGCAAGAGATTGTGTTTTAGACTAAAAGGGAATGCATTATAAGAAGAATATCTACTTTGAAACTCTGTTCTTTACCTTTTTCACACTATGAAACAGCTTTGTATTCACCTTAAACACTGTTTCAGGGCAAGAGATTGTGTTTTAGACTAAAAGGGAATGCATTATAAGAAGAATCTTTACTTTGAAACTCTGTTCTTTACCTTTTTCACATTATGAAACAGCTTTGTATTGAACTTAAACACTGTTTCAGGGCAAGAGATAGTGTTTTAGCCTAAAATGTAATGCATTATAAGAAGAATCTGTACTTTGAAACTCTGATCTTTACCTTTTTCACACTGTGAAACAGCTTTGTATTCGCCTTAAACACTGTTTCAGGGCAAGAGATAGTGTTTTAGACTAAAACGGAATGCATTATAAGAAGAATCTTTACTTTGAAACTATGTTTCAAACTCTGAAGAAAATACATATTTCAAGTGAAACGAGTTTATACAGGGGTGAAACAAGTTGTTTGTAATATGACCAATTAAAGTAATTGCAACTCTGTTTGTACACCTCTAACCACAAAGAAACAGGGCTTCCATGCTTTGTAATCAGCTTATACACCGTTTCAGAGTAAGACATCTTGTTTTTAACCAAACTGAATAACTTACAATATCCTAAGAAAACACATATTTCAAGTGAAAAGAGTTTATCCAGGGGAGAACAAGTTGTTTTAACATGGTTCTAATGTGACCCTTGAAAGTAACTGCAACTCTGTTTTTACACCTCTAACCACAAGGAGGCAACGTTTCCACGCATTATAATTGGCTTATACATAGTTTCAGAGCAAGAAATATTGTATTTAACCAAATTGAATAGCTTAAACACTGTTTCAGGCAAGAGATTGTGTTTTAGACTAAAAGGGAATGCATTATAAGAAGAATCTTTACTTTGAAACTCTGTTCTTTACCTTTTTCACACTATGAAACAGCTTTGTATTCACCTTCAACACTGTTTCAGGGCAAGAGATTGTGTTTTAGACTAAAAGGGAATGCATTATAAGAAGAATCTTTACTTTGAAACTCTGTTCTTTACCTTTTTCACACTATGAAACAGCTTGTATTCACCCTAAACACTGTTTCAGGGCAAGAGATTGTGTTTTAGACTAAAAGGGAATGCATTATAAGAAGAATCTTTACTTTGAAACTCTGTTCTTTACCTTTTTCACTCTATGAAACAGCTTTGTATTCACCTTAAACACTGTTTCAGGGCAAGAGATTGTGTTTTAGACTAAAAGGGAATGCATTATAAGAAGAATATATACTTTGAAACTCTGTTCTTTACCTTTTTCACTCTATGAAACTGCTTTGTATTCACCTTAAACACTGTTTCAGGGCAAGAGATTGTGTTTTAGACTAAAACGGAATGCATTATAAGAAGAATCTTTACTTTGTAACTCTGTTCTTCACCTTTTTCACACTATAAAACAGCTTTGTATTCACCTTAAACACAGTTTCAGGGCAAGAGATTGTGTTTTAGACTAAAAGGGAATGCATTATAAGAAGAATCTTTACTTTGAAACTCTGTTCTTTACCTTTTTCACACTATGAAACAGCTTTGTATTCACCTTAAACACTGTTTCAGGGCAAGAGATTGTGTTTTAGACTAAAAGGGAATGCATTATAAGAAGA
Source organism: Electrophorus electricus (assembly GCF_041902795.1). NCBI lineage: Eukaryota > Metazoa > Chordata > Actinopteri > Gymnotiformes > Gymnotidae > Electrophorus > Electrophorus electricus. The sequence goes on along the minus strand of NC_137514.1, from coordinate 17,035,684 downwards.
ATATCTACTTTGAAACTCTGTTCTTTACCTTTTTCACTCTATGAAACAGCTTTGTATTCACCTTAAACACTGTTTCAGGGCAAGAGATTGTGTTTTAGACTAAAAGGGAATGCATTATAAGAAGAATCTTTACTTTGAAACTCTGTTCTTTACCTTTTTCACACTATGAAACAGCTTTGTATTCACCTTCAACACTGTTTCAGGGCAAGAGATTGTGTTTTAGACTAAAAGGGAATGCATTATAAGAAGAATCTTTACTTTGAAACTCTGTTCTTTACCTTTTTCACACTATGAAACAGCTTGTATTCACCCTAAACACTGTTTCAGGGCAAGAGATTGTGTTTTAGACTAAAAGGGAATGCATTATAAGAAGAATCTTTACTTTGAAACTCTGTTCTTTACCTTTTTCACACTATGAAACAGCTTTGTATTCACCTTCAACACAGTTTCAGAGCAAGAGATTGTGTTTTAGACTAAAAGGGAATGCATTATAAGAAGAATCTTTACTTTGAAACTCTGTTCTTTACCTTTTTCACACTATGAAACAGCTTGTATTCACCCTAAACACTGTTTCAGGGCAAGAGATTGTGTTTTAGACTAAAAGGGAATGCATTATAAGAAGAATCTTTACTTTGAAACTCTGTTCTTTACCTTTTTCACTCTATGAAACAGCTTTGTATTCACCTTAAACACTGTTTCAGGGCAAGAGATTGTGTTTTAGACTAAAAGGGAAAGCATTATAAGAAGAATCTTTACTTTGAAACTCTGTTCTTCACCTTTTTCACACTATGAAACAGCTTTGTATTCACCTTAAACACAGTTTCAGGGCAAGAGATTGTGTTTTAGACTAAAAGGGAATGCATTATAAGAAGAATATCTACTTTGAAACTCTGTTCTTTACCTTTTTCACTCTATGAAACAGCTTTGTATTCACCTTAAACACTGTTTCAGGGCAAGAGATTGTGTTTTAGACTAAAAGGGAATGCATTATAAGAAGAATCTTTACTTTGAAACTCTGTTCTTTACCTTTTTCACACTTTGAAACAGCTTTGTATTCACCTTAAACACTGTTTCAGGGCAAGAGATTGTGTTTTAGACTAAAAGGGAATGCATTATAAGAAGAATCTTTACTTTGAAACTCTGTTCTTTACCTTTTTCACACTATGAAACAGCTTTGTATTCACCTTAAACACTGTTTCAGGGCAAGAGATTGTGTTTTAGACTAAAAGGGAATGCATTATAAGAAGAATCTTTACTTTGAAACTCTGTTCTTTACCTTTTTCACACTATGAAACAGCTTTGTATTCACCCTAAACACTGTTTTAGGGCAAGAGATTGTGTTTTAGACTAAAAGGGAATGCATTATAAGAAGAATCTTTACTTTGTAACTCTGTTCTTCACCTTTTTCACACTATAAAACAGCTTTGTATTCACCTTAAACACAGTTTCAGGGCAAGAGATTGTGTTTTAGACTAAAAGGGAATGCATTATAAGAAGAATCTTTACTTTGAAACTATGTTTCAAACTCTGAAGTAAACACATATTTCAAGTGAAACGAGTTTATACAGGGGTGAAACAAGTTGTTTGTAATATGACCAATTAAAGTAATTGCAACTCTGTTTGTACACCTCTAACCACAAAGAAACAGGGCTTCCATGCTTTGTAATCAGCTTATACACCGTTTCAGAGTAAGACATCTTGTTTTTAACCAAACTGAATAACTTACAATATCCTAAGAAAACACATATTTCAAGTGAAAAGAGTTTATCCAGGGGAGAACAAGTTGTTTTAACATGGTTCTAATGTGACCCTTGAAAGTAACTGCAACTCTGTTTTTACACCTCTAACCACAAAGAGGCAACGTTTCCACGCATTATAATTGGCTTATACATAGTTTCAGAGCAAGAAATATTGTATTTAACCAAATTGAATAGCTTAAACACTGTTTCAGGGCAAGAGATTGTGTTTTAGACTAAAAGGGAATGCATTATAAGAAGAATCTTTACTTTGAAACTCTGTTCTTTACCTTTTTCACTCTATGAAACAGCTTTGTATTCACCTTAAACACTGTTTCAGGGCAAGAGATTGTGTTTTAGACTAAAAGGGAAAGCATTATAAGAAGAATCTTTACTTTGAAACTCTGTTCTTCACCTTTTTCACACTATGAAACAGCTTTGTATTCACCTTAAACACAGTTTCAGGGCAAGAGATTGTGTTTTAGACTAAAAGGGAATGCATTATAAGAAGAATATCTACTTTGAAACTCTGTTCTTTAACTTTTTCACTCTATGAAACAGCTTTGTATTCACCTTAAACACTGTTTCAGGGCAAGAGATTGTGTTTTAGACTAAAAGGGAATGCATTATAAGAAGAATATCTACTTTGAAACTCTGTTCTTTACCTTTTTCACTCTATGAAACAGCTTTGTATTCACCTTAAACACTGTTTCAGGGCAAGAGATTGTGTTTTAGACTAAAAGGGAATGCATTATAAGAAGAATATCTACTTTGAAACTCTGTTCTTTACCTTTTTCACTCTATGAAACAGCTTTGTATACACCTTAAACACTGTTTCAGGGCAAGAGATTGTGTTTTAGACTAAAAGGGAATGCATTATAAGAAGAATCTTTACTTTGAAACTCTGTTCTTTACCTTTTTCACTCTATGAAACTGCTTTGTATTCACCTTAAACACTGTTTCAGGGCAAGAGATTGTGTTTTAGACTAAAACGGAATGCATTATAAGAAGAATCTTTACTTTGTAACTCTGTTCTTCACCTTTTTCACACTATAAAACAGCTTTGTATTCACCTTAAACACAGTTTCAGGGCAAGAGATTGTGTTTTAGACTAAAAGGGAATGCATTATAAGAAGAATCTTTACTTTGAAACTCTGTTCTTTACCTTTTTCACACTATGAAACAGCTTTGTATTCACCTTAAACACTGTTTCAGGGCAAGAGATTGTGTTTTAGACTAAAAGGGAATGCATTATAAGAAGAATATCTACTTTGAAACTCTGTTCTTTACCTTTTTCACTCTATGAAACAGCTTTGTATTCACCTTAAACACTGTTTCAGGGCAAGAGATTGTGTTTTAGACTAAAACGGAATGCATTATAAGAAGAATCTTTACTTTGTAACTCTGTTCTTCACCTTTTTCACACTATAAAACAGCTTTGTATTCACCTTAAACACAGTTTCAGGGCAAGAGATTGTGTTTTAGACTAAAAGGGAATGCATTATAAGAAGAATCTTTACTTTGAAACTCTGTTCTTTACCTTTTTCACACTATGAAACAGCTTTGTATTCACCTTCAACACTGTTTCAGGGCAAGAGATTGTGTTTTAGACTAAAAGGGAATGCATTATAAGAAGAATCTTTACTTTGAAACTCTGTTCTTTACCTTTTTCACACTATGAAACAGCTTTGTATTCACCTTCAACACTGTTTCAGGGCAAGAGATTGTGTTTTAGACTAAAAGGGAATGCATTATAAGAAGAATCTTTACTTTGAAACTCTGTTCTTTACCTTTTTCACACTATGAAACAGCTTGTATTCACCCTAAACACTGTTTCAGGGCAAGAGATTGTGTTTTAGACTAAAAGGGAATGCATTATAAGAAGAATCTTTACTTTGAAACTCTGTTCTTTACCTTTTTCACACTATGAAACAGCTTTGTATTCACCTTCAACACAGTTTCAGAGCAAGAGATTGTGTTTTAGACTAAAAGGGAATGCATTATAAGAAGAATCTTTACTTTGAAACTCTGTTCTTTACCTTTTTCACACTATGAAACAGCTTGTATTCACCCTAAACACTGTTTCAGGGCAAGAGATTGTGTTTTAGACTAAAAGGGAATGCATTATAAGAAGAATCTTTACTTTGAAACTCTGTTCTTTACCTTTTTCACTCTATGAAACAGCTTGTATTCACCTTAAACACTGTTTCAGGGCAAGAGATTGTGTTTTAGACTAAAAGGGAAAGCATTATAAGAAGAATCTTTACTTTGAAACTCTGTTCTTCACCTTTTTCACACTATGAAACAGCTTTGTATTCACCTTAAACACAGTTTCAGGGCAAGAGATTGTGTTTTAGACTAAAAGGGAATGCATTATAAGAAGAATATCTACTTTGAAACTCTGTTCTTTACCTTTTTCACTCTATGAAACAGCTTTGTATTCACCTTAAACACTGTTTCAGGGCAAGAGATTGTGTTTTAGACTAAAAGGGAAAGCATTATAAGAAGAATCTTTACTTTGAAACTCTGTTCTTCACCTTTTTCACACTATGAAACAGCTTTGTATTCACCTTAAACACAGTTTCAGGGCAAGAGATTGTGTTTTAGACTAAAAGGGAATGCATTATAAGAAGAATATCTACTTTGAAACTCTGTTCTTTACCTTTTTCACTCTATGAAACAGCTTTGTATTCACCTTAAACACTGTTTCAGGGCAAGAGATTGTGTTTTAGACTAAAAGGGAATGCATTATAAGAAGAATCTTTACTTTGAAACTCTGTTCTTTACCTTTTTCACACTTTGAAACAGCTTTGTATTCACCTTAAACACTGTTTCAGGGCAAGAGATTGTGTTTTAGACTAAAAGGGAATGCATTATAAGAAGAATCTTTACTTTGAAACTCTGTTCTTTACCTTTTTCACACTATGAAACAGCTTTGTATTCACCTTAAACACTGTTTCAGGGCAAGAGATTGTGTTTTAGACTAAAAGGGAATGCATTATAAGAAGAATCTTTACTTTGAAACTCTGTTCTTTACCTTTTTCACACTATGAAACAGCTTTGTATTCACCCTAAACACTGTTTTAGGGCAAGAGATTGTGTTTTAGACTAAAAGGGAATGCATTATAAGAAGAATCTTTACTTTGTATCTCTGTTCTTCACCTTTTTCACACTATAAAACAGCTTTGTATTCACCTTAAACACAGTTTCAGGGCAAGAGATTGTGTTTTAGACTAAAAGGGAATGCATTATAAGAAGAATCTTTACTTTGAAACTATGTTTCAAACTCTGAAGTAAACACATATTTCAAGTGAAACGAGTTTATACAGGGGTGAAACAAGTTGTTTGTAATATGACCAATTAAAGTAATTGCAACTCTGTTTGTACACCTCTAACCACAAAGAAACAGGGCTTCCATGCTTTGTAATCAGCTTATACACCGTTTCAGAGTAAGACATCTTGTTTTTAACCAAACTGAATAACTTACAATATCCTAAGAAAACACATATTTCAAGTGAAAAGAGTTTATCCAGGGGAGAACAAGTTGTTTTAACATGGTTCTAATGTGACCCTTGAAAGTAACTGCAACTCTGTTTTTACACCTCTAACCACAAGGAGGCAACGTTTCCACGCATTATAATTGGCTTATACATAGTTTCAGAGCAAGAAATATTGTATTTAACCAAATTGAATAGCTTAAACACTGTTTCAGGGCAAGAGATTGTGTTTTAGACTAAAAGGGAATGCATTATAAGAAGAATCTTTACTTTGAAACTCTGTTCTTTACCTTTTTCACTCTATGAAACAGCTTTGTATTCACCTTAAACACTGTTTCAGGGCAAGAGATTGTGTTTTAGACTAAAAGGGAAAGCATTATAAGAAGAATCTTTACTTTGAAACTCTGTTCTTCACCTTTTTCACACTATGAAACAGCTTTGTATTCACCTTAAACACAGTTTCAGGGCAAGAGATTGTGTTTTAGACTAAAAGGGAATGCATTATAAGAAGAATATCTACTTTGAAACTCTGTTCTTTACCTTTTTCACTCTATGAAACAGCTTTGTATTCACCTTAAACACTGTTTCAGGGCAAGAGATTGTGTTTTAGACTAAAAGGGAATGCATTATAAGAAGAATATCTACTTTGAAACTCTGTTATTTACCTTTTTCACTCTATGAAACAGCTTTGTATTCACCTTAAACACTGTTTCAGGGCAAGAGATTGTGTTTTAGACTAAAAGGGAATGCATTATAAGAAGAATCTTTACTTTGAAACTCTGTTCTTTACCTTTTTCACTCTATGAAACAGCTTTGTATTCACCTTAAACACTGTTTCAGGGCAAGAGATTGTGTTTTAGACTAAAAGGGAAAGCATTATAAGAAGAATCTTTACTTTGAAACTCTGTTCTTCACCTTTTTCACACTATGAAACAGCTTTGTATTCACCTTAAACACAGTTTCAGGGCAAGAGATTGTGTTTTAGACTAAAAGGGAATGCATTATAAGAAGAATATCTACTTTGAAACTCTGTTCTTTACCTTTTTCACTCTATGAAACAGCTTTGTATTGAACTTAAACACTGTTTCAGGGCAAGAGATAGTGTTTTAGCCTAAAAGGTAATGCATTATAAGAAGAATCTGTACTTTGAAACTCTGTTCTTTACCTTTCTCACACTGTGAAACAGCTTTGTATTCGCCTTAAACACTGTTTCAGGGCAAGAGATTGTGTTTTAGACTAAAAGGGAAAGCATTATAAGAAGAATCTTTACTTTGAAACTCTGTTCTTCACCTTTTTCACACTATGAAACAGCTTTGTATTCACCTTAAACACAGTTTCAGGGCAAGAGATTGTGTTTTAGACTAAAAGGGAATGCATTATAAGAAGAATATCTACTTTGAAACTCTGTTCTTTACCTTTTTCACTCTATGAAACAGCTTTTTATTCACCTTAAACACTGTTTCAGGGCAAGAGATTGTGTTTTAGACTAAAAGGGAATGCATTATAAGAAGAATCTTTACTTTGAAACTCTGTTCTTTACCTTTTTCACACTATGAAACAGCTTTGTATTCACCTTAAACACTGTTTCAGGGCAAGAGATTGTGTTTTAGACTAAAAGGGAATGCATTATAAGAAGAATCTTTACTTTGAAACTCTGTTCTTTACCTTTTTCACACTATGAAACAGCTTTGTATTCACCTTAAACACTGTTTCAGGGCAAGAGATTGTGTTTTAGACTAAAAGGGAATGTATTATAAGAAGAATCTTTACTTTGAAACTCTGTTCTTTACCTTTTTCACACTATGAAACAGCTTTGTATTCACCCTAAACACTGTTTTAGGGCAAGAGATTGTGTTTTAGACTAAAAGGGAATGCATTATAAGAAGAATCTTTACTTTGTAACTCTGTTCTTCACCTTTTTCACACTATAAAACAGCTTTGTATTCACCTTAAACACAGTTTCAGGGCAAGAGATTGTGTTTTAGACTAAAAGGGAATGCATTATAAGAAGAATCTTTACTTTGAAACTATGTTTCAAACTCTGAAGAAAACACATATTTCAAGTGAAACGAGTTTATACAGGGGTGAAACAAGTTGTTTGTAATATGACCAATTAAAGTAATTGCAACTCTGTTTGTACACCTCTAACCACAAAGAAACAGGGCTTCCATGCTTTGTAATCAGCTTATACACCGTTTCAGAGCAAGACATCTTGTTTTTAACCAAACTGAATAACTTACAATATCCTAAGAAAACACATATTTCAAGTGAAAAGAGTTTATCCAGGGGAGAACAAGTTGTTTTAACATGGTTCTAATGTGACCCTTGAAAGTAACTGCAACTCTGTTTTTACACCTCTAACCACAAGGAGGCAACGTTTCCACGCATTATAATTGGCTTATACATAGTTTCAGAGCAAGAAATATTGTATTTAACCAAATTGAATAGCTTAAACACTGTTTCAGGGCAAGAGATTGTGTTTTAGACTAAAAGGGAATGCATTATAAGAAGAATCTTTACTTTGAAACTCTGTTCTTTACCTTTTTCACTCTATGAAACAGCTTTGTATTCACCTTAAACACTGTTTCAGGGCAAGAGATTGTGTTTTAGACTAAAAGGGAAAGCATTATAAGAAGAATCTTTACTTTGAAACTCTGTTCTTCACCTTTTTCACACTATGAAACAGCTTTGTATTCACCTTAAACACAGTTTCAGGGCAAGAGATTGTGTTTTAGACTAAAAGGGAATGCATTATAAGAAGAATATCTACTTTGAAACTCTGTTCTTTACCTTTTTCACTCTATGAAACAGCTTTGTATTCACCTTAAACACTGTTTCAGGGCAAGAGATTGTGTTTTAGACTAAAAGGGAATGCATTATAAGAAGAATATCTACTTTGAAACTCTGTTCTTTACCTTTTTCACTCTATGAAACAGCTTTGTATTCACCTTAAACACTGTTTCAGGGCAAGAGATTGTGTTTTAGACTAAAAGGGAATGCATTATAAGAAGAATCTTTACTTTGAAACTCTGTTCTTTACCTTTTTCACTCTATGAAACAGCTTTGTATTCACCTTAAACACTGTTTCAGGGCAAGAGATTGTGTTTTAGACTAAAAGGGAAAGCATTATAAGAAGAATCTTTACTTTGAAACTCTGTTCTTCACCTTTTTCACACTATGAAACAGCTTTGTATTCACCTTAAACACAGTTTCAGGGCAAGAGATTGTGTTTTAGACTAAAAGGGAATGCATTATAAGAAGAATATCTACTTTGAAACTCTGTTCTTTACCTTTTTCACTCTATGAAACAGCTTTGTATTGAACTTAAACACTGTTTCAGGGCAAGAGATAGTGTTTTAGCCTAAAAGGTAATGCATTATAAGAAGAATCTGTACTTTGAAACTCTGTTCTTTACCTTTTTCACACTGTGAAACAGCTTTGTATTCGCCTTAAACACTGTTTCAGGGCAAGAGATAGTGTTTTAGACTAAAACGGAATGCATTATAAGAAGAATCTTTACTTTGAAACTCTGTTCTTTACCTTTTTCACACTATGAAACAGCTTTGTATTCACCTTAAACACTGTTTCTGGGCAAGAGATTGTGTTTTAGACTAAAAGGGAAAGCATTATAAGAAGAATCTTTACTTTGAAACTCTGTTCTTCACCTTTTTCACACTGTGAAACAGCTTTGTATTCACCTTAAACACAGTTTCAGGGCAAGAGATTGTGTTTTAGACTAAAAGGGAATGCATTATAAGAAGAATATCTACTTTGAAACTCTGTTCTTTACCTTTTTCACTCTATGAAACAGCTTTTTATTCACCTTAAACACTGTTTCAGGGCAAGAGATTGTGTTTTAGACTAAAAGGGAATGCATTATAAGAAGAATCTTTACTTTGAAACTCTGTTCTTTACCTTTTTCACACTATGAAACAGCTTTGTATTCACCTTAAACACTGTTTCAGGGCAAGAGATTGTGTTTTAGACTAAAAGGGAATGCATTATAAGAAGAATCTTTACTTTGAAACTCTGTTCTTTACCTTTTTCACACTATGAAACAGCTTTGTATTCACCTTAAACACTGTTTCAGGGCAAGAGATTGTGTTTTAGACTAAAAGGGAATGTATTATAAGAAGAATCTTTACTTTGAAACTCTGTTCTTTACCTTTTTCACACTATGAAACAGCTTTGTATTCACCCTAAACACTGTTTTAGGGCAAGAGATTGTGTTTTAGACTAAAAGGGAATGCATTATAAGAAGAATCTTTACTTTGTAACTGTTCTTCACCTTTTTCACACTATAAAACAGCTTTGTATTCACCTTAAACACAGTTTCAGGGCAAGAGATTGTGTTTTAGACTAAAAGGGAATGCATTATAAGAAGAATCTTTACTTTGAAACTATGTTTCAAACTCTGAAGAAAACACATATTTCAAGTGAAACGAGTTTATACAGGGGTGAAACAAGTTGTTTGTAATATGACCAATTAAAGTAATTGCAACTCTGTTTGTACACCTCTAACCACAAAGAAACAGGGCTTCCATGCTTTGTAATCAGCTTATACACCGTTTCAGAGCAAGACATCTTGTTTTTAACCAAACTGAATAACTTACAATATCCTAAGAAAACACATATTTCAAGTGAAAAGAGTTTATCCAGGGGAGAACAAGTTGTTTTAACATGGTTCTAATGTGACCCTTGAAAGTAACTGCAACTCTGTTTTTACACCTCTAACCACAAGGAGGCAACGTTTCCACGCATTATAATTGGCTTATACATAGTTTCAGAGCAAGAAATATTGTATTTAACCAAATTGAATAGCTTAAACACTGTTTCAGGGCAAGAGATTGTGTTTTAGACTAAAAGGGAATGCATTATAAGAAGAATCTTTACTTTGAAACTCTGTTCTTTACCTTTTTCACTCTATGAAACAGCTTTGTATTCACCTTAAACACTGTTTCAGGGCAAGAGATTGTGTTTTAGACTAAAAGGGAAAGCATTATAAGAAGAATCTTTACTTTGAAACTCTGTTCTTCACCTTTTTCACACTATGAAACAGCTTTGTATTCACCTTAAACACAGTTTCAGGGCAAGAGATTGTGTTTTAGACTAAAAGGGAATGCATTATAAGAAGAATATCTACTTTGAAACTCTGTTCTTTACCTTTTTCACTCTATGAAACAGCTTTGTATTCACCTTAAACACTGTTTCAGGGCAAGAGATTGTGTTTTAGACTAAAAGGGAATGCATTATAAGAAGAATATCTACTTTGAAACTCTGTTCTTTACCTTTTTCACTCTATGAAACAGCTTTGTATTCACCTTAAACACTGTTTCAGGGCAAGAGATTGTGTTTTAGACTAAAAGGGAATGCATTATAAGAAGAATCTTTACTTTGAAACTCTGTTCTTTACCTTTTTCACTCTATGAAACAGCTTTGTATTCACCTTAAACACTGTTTCAGGGCAAGAGATTGTGTTTTAGACTAAAAGGGAAAGCATTATAAGAAGAATCTTTACTTTGAAACTCTGTTCTTCACCTTTTTCACACTATGAAACAGCTTTGTATTCACCTTAAACACAGTTTCAGGGCAAGAGATTGTGTTTTAGACTAAAAGGGAATGCATTATAAGAAGAATATCTACTTTGAAACTCTGTTCTTTACCTTTTTCACTCTATGAAACAGCTTTGTATTGAACTTAAACACTGTTTCAGGGCAAGAGATAGTGTTTTAGCCTAAAAGGTAATGCATTATAAGAAGAATCTGTACTTTGAAACTCTGTTCTTTACCTTTTTCACACTGTGAAACAGCTTTGTATTCGCCTTAAACACTGTTTCAGGGCAAGAGATAGTGTTTTAGACTAAAACGGAATGCATTATAAGAAGAATCTTTACTTTGAAACTCTGTTCTTTACCTTTTTCACACTATGAAACAGCTTTGTATTCACCTTAAACACTGTTTCAGGGCAAGAGATTGTGTTTTAGACTAAAAGGGAAAGCATTATAAGAAGAATCTTTACTTTGAAACTCTGTTCTTCACCTTTTTCACACTGTGAAACAGCTTTGTATTCACCTTAAACACAGTTTCAGGGCAAGAGATTGTGTTTTAGACTAAAAGGGAATGCATTATAAGAAGAATATCTACTTTGAAACTCTGTTCTTTACCTTTTTCACTCTATGAAACAGCTTTTTATTCACCTTAAACACTGTTTCAGGGCAAGAGATTGTGTTTTAGACTAAAAGGGAATGCATTATAAGAAGAATCTTTACTTTGAAACTCTGTTCTTTACCTTTTTCACACTATGAAACAGCTTTGTATTCACCTTAAACACTGTTTCAGGGCAAGAGATTGTGTTTTAGACTAAAAGGGAATGCATTATAAGAAGAATCTTTACTTTGAAACTCTGTTCTTTACCTTTTTCACACTATGAAACAGCTTTGTATTCACCTTAAACACTGTTTCAGGGCAAGAGATTGTGTTTTAGACTAAAAGGGAATGTATTATAAGAAGAATCTTTACTTTGAAACTCTGTTCTTTACCTTTTTCACACTATGAAACAGCTTTGTATTCACCCTAAACACTGTTTTAGGGCAAGAGATTGTGTTTTAGACTAAAAGGGAATGCATTATAAGAAGAATCTTTACTTTGTAACTCTGTTCTTCACCTTTTTCACACTATAAAACAGCTTTGTATTCACCTTAAACACAGTTTCAGGGCAAGAGATTGTGTTTTAGACTAAAAGGGAATGCATTATAAGAAGAATCTTTACTTTGAAACTATGTTTCAAACTCTGAAGAAAACACATATTTCAAGTGAAACGAGTTTATACAGGGGTGAAACAAGTTGTTTGTAATATGACCAATTAAAGTAATTGCAACTCTGTTTGTACACCTCTAACCACAAAGAAACAGGGCTTCCATGCTTTGTAATCAGCTTATACACCGTTTCAGAGTAAGACATCTTGTTTTTAACCAAACTGAATAACTTACAATATCCTAAGAAAACACATATTTCAAGTGAAAAGAGTTTATCCAGGGGAGAACAAGTTGTTTTAACATGGTTCTAATGTGACCCTTGAAAGTAACTGCAACTCTGTTTTTACACCTCTAACCACAAGGAGGCAACGTTTCCACGCATTATAATTGGCTTATACATAGTTTCAGAGCAAGAAATATTGTATTTAACCAAATTGAATAGCTTAAACACTGTTTCAGGGCAAGAGATTGTGTTTTAGACTAAAAGGGAATGCATTATAAGAAGAATCTTTACTTTGAAACTCTGTTCTTTACCTTTTTCACTCTATGAAACAGCTTTGTATTCACCTTAAACACTGTTTCAGGGCAAGAGATTGTGTTTTAGACTAAAAGGGAAAGCATTATAAGAAGAATCTTTACTTTGAAACTCTGTTCTTCACCTTTTTCACACTATGAAACAGCTTTGTATTCACCTTAAACACAGTTTCAGGGCAAGAGATTGTGTTTTAGACTAAAAGGGAATGCATTATAAGAAGAATATCTACTTTGAAACTCTGTTCTTTACATTTTTCACTCTATGAAACAGCTTTGTATTCACCTTAAACACTGTTTCAGGGCAAGAGATTGTGTTTTAGACTAAAAGGGAATGCATTATAAGAAGAATATCTACTTTGAAACTCTGTTCTTTACCTTTTTCACTCTATGAAACAGCTTTGTATTCACCTTAAACACTGTTTCAGGGCAAGAGATTGTGTTTTAGACTAAAAGGGAATGCATTATAAGAAGAATATCTACTTTGAAACTCTGTTCTTTACCTTTTTCACTCTATGAAACAGCTTTGTATTCACCTTAAACACTGTTTCAGGGCAAGAGATTGTGTTTTAGACTAAAAGGGAATGCATTATAAGAAGAATCTTTACTTTGAAACTCTGTTCTTTACCTTTTTCACTCTATGAAACAGCTTTGTATTCACCTTAAACACTGTTTCAGGGCAAGAGATTGTGTTTTAGACTAAAAGGGAAAGCATTATAAGAAGAATCTTTACTTTGAAACTCTGTTCTTCACCTTTTTCACACTATGAAACAGCTTTGTATTCACCTTAAACACAGTTTCAGGGCAAGAGATTGTGTTTTAGACTAAAAGGGAATGCATTATAAGAAGAATATCTACTTTGAAACTCTGTTCTTTACCTTTTTCACACTATGAAACAGCTTTGTATTCACCTTAAACACTGTTTCAGGGCAAGAGATAGTGTTTTAGACTAAAACGGAATGCATTATAAGAAGAATCTTTACTTTGAAACTATGTTTCAAACTCTGAAGAAAACACATATTTCAAGTGAAACGAGTTTATACAGGGGTGAAACAAGTTGTTTGTAATATGACCAATTAAAGTAATTGCAACTCTGTTTGTACACCTCTAACCACAAAGAAACAGGGCTTCCATGCTTTGTAATCAGCTTATACACCGTTTCAGAGCAAGACATCTTGTTTTTAACCAAACTGAATAACTTACAATATCCTAAGAAAACACATATTTCAAGTGAAAAGAGTTTATCCAGGGGAGAACAAGTTGTTTTAACATGGTTCTAATGTGACCCTTGAAAGTAACTGCAACTCTGTTTTTACACCTCTAACCACAAGGAGGCAACGTTTCCACGCATTATAATTGGCTTATACATAGTTTCAGAGCAAGAAATATTGTATTTAACCAAATTGAATAGCTTAAACACTGTTTCAGGGCAAGAGATTGTGTTTTAGACTAAAAGGGAATGCATTATAAGAAGAATCTTTACTTTGAAACTCTGTTCTTTACCTTTTTCACTCTATGAAACAGCTTTGTATTCACCTTAAACACTGTTTCAGGGCAAGAGATTGTGTTTTAGACTAAAAGGGAAAGCATTATAAGAAGAATCTTTACTTTGAAACTCTGTTCTTCACCTTTTTCACACTATGAAACAGCTTTGTATTCACCTTAAACACAGTTTCAGGGCAAGAGATTGTGTTTTAGACTAAAAGGGAATGCATTATAAGAAGAATATCTACTTTGAAACTCTGTTCTTTACCTTTTTCACTCTATGAAACAGCTTTGTATTGAACTTAAACACTGTTTCAGGGCAAGAGATAGTGTTTTAGCCTAAAAGGTAATGCATTATAAGAAGAATATCTACTTTGAAACTCTGTTCTTTACCTTTTTCACACTGTGAAACAGCTTTGTATTCGCCTTAAACACTGTTTCAGGGCAAGAGATAGTGTTTTAGACTAAAACGGAATGCATTATAAGAAGAATCTTTACTTTGAAACTCTGTTCTTTACCTTTTTCACTCTATGAAACAGCTTTGTATTCACCTTAAACACTGTTTCAGGGCAAGAGATTGTGTTTTAGACTAAAAGGGAAAGCATTATAAGAAGAATCTTTACTTTGAAACTCTGTTCTTCACCTTTTTCACACTATGAAACAGCTTTGTATTCACCTTAAACACAGTTTCAGGGCAAGAGATTGTGTTTTAGACTAAAAGGGAATGCATTATAAGAAGAATATCTACTTTGAAACTCTGTTCTTTACCTTTTTCACTCTATGAAACAGCTTTTTATTCACCTTAAACACTGTTTCAGGGCAAGAGATTGTGTTTTAGACTAAAAGGGAATGCATTATAAGAAGAATCTTTACTTTGAAACTCTGTTCTTTACCTTTTTCACACTATGAAACAGCTTTGTATTCACCTTAAACACTGTTTCAGGGCAAGAGATTGTGTTTTAGACTAAAAGGGAATGCATTATAAGAAGAATCTTTACTTTGAAACTCTGTTCTTTACCTTTTTCACACTATGAAACAGCTTTGTATTCACCTTAAACACTGTTTCAGGGCAAGAGATTGTGTTTTAGACTAAAAGGGAATGCATTATAAGAAGAATCTTTACTTTGAAACTCTGTTCTTTACCTTTTTCACACTATGAAACAGCTTTGTATTCACCCTAAACACTGTTTTAGGGCAAGAGATTGTGTTTTAGACTAAAAGGGAATGCATTATAAGAAGAATCTTTACTTTGTAACTCTGTTCTTCACCTTTTTCACACTATAAAACAGCTTTGTATTCACCTTAAACACAGTTTCAGGGCAAGAGATTGTGTTTTAGACTAAAAGGGAATGCATTATAAGAAGAATCTTTACTTTGAAACTATGTTTCAAACTCTGAAGAAAACACATATTTCAAGTGAAACGAGTTTATACAGGGGTGAAACAAGTTGTTTGTAATATGACCAATTAAAGTAATTGCAACTCTGTTTGTACACCTCTAACCACAAAGAAACAGGGCTTCCATGCTTTGTAATCAGCTTATACACCGTTTCAGAGTAAGACATCTTGTTTTTAACCAAACTGAATAACTTACAATATCCTAAGAAAACACATATTTCAAGTGAAAAGAGTTTATCCAGGGGAGAACAAGTTGTTTTAACATGGTTCTAATGTGACCCTTGAAAGTAACTGCAACTCTGTTTTTACACCTCTAACCACAAGGAGGCAACGTTTCCACGCATTATAATTGGCTTATACATAGTTTCAGAGCAAGAAATATTGTATTTAACCAAATTGAATAGCTTAAACACTGTTTCAGGGCAAGAGATTGTGTTTTAGACTAAAAGGGAATGCATTATAAGAAGAATCTTTACTTTGAAACTCTGTTCTTTACCTTTTTCACTCTATGAAACAGCTTTGTATTCACCTTAAACACTGTTTCAGGGCAAGAGATTGTGTTTTAGACTAAAAGGGAAAGCATTATAAGAAGAATCTTTACTTTGAAACTCTGTTCTTCACCTTTTTCACACTATGAAACAGCTTTGTATTCACCTTAAACACAGTTTCAGGGCAAGAGATTGTGTTTTAGACTAAAAGGGAATGCATTATAAGAAGAATATCTACTTTGAAACTCTGTTCTTTACCTTTTTCACTCTATGAAACAGCTTTGTATTCACCTTAAACACTGTTTCAGGGCAAGAGATTGTGTTTTAGACTAAAAGGGAATGCATTATAAGAAGAATATCTACTTTGAAACTCTGTTCTTTACCTTTTTCACTCTATGAAACAGCTTTGTATTCACCTTAAACACTGTTTCAGGGCAAGAGATTGTGTTTTAGACTAAAAGGGAATGCATTATAAGAAGAATCTTTACTTTGAAACTCTGTTCTTTACCTTTTTCACTCTATGAAACAGCTTTGTATTCACCTTAAACACTGTTTCAGGGCAAGAGATTGTGTTTTAGACTAAAAGGGAATGCATTATAAGAAGAATCTTTACTTTGAAACTCTGTTCTTTACCTTTTTCACTCTATGAAACAGCTTTGTATTCACCTTAAACACTGTTTCAGGGCAAGAGATTGTGTTTTAGACTAAAAGGGAAAGCATTATAAGAAGAATCTTTACTTTGAAACTCTGTTCTTCACCTTTTTCACACTATGAAACAGCTTTGTATTCACCTTAAACACAGTTTCAGGGCAAGAGATTGTGTTTTAGACTAAAAGGGAATGCATTATAAGAAGAATATCTACTTTGAAACTCTGTTCTTTACCTTTTTCACACTATGAAACAGCTTTGTATTCACCTTAAACACTGTTTCAGGGCAAGAGATAGTGTTTTAGACTAAAACGGAATGCATTATAAGAAGAATCTTTACTTTGAAACTATGTTTCAAACTCTGAAGAAAACACATATTTCAAGTGAAACGAGTTTATACAGGGGTGAAACAAGTTGTTTGTAATATGACCAATTAAAGTAATTGCAACTCTGTTTGTACACCTCTAACCACAAAGAAACAGGGCTTCCATGCTTTGTAATCAGCTTATACACCGTTTCAGAGCAAGACATCTTGTTTTTAACCAAACTGAATAACTTACAATATCCTAAGAAAACACATATTTCAAGTGAAAAGAGTTTATCCAGGGGAGAACAAGTTGTTTTAACATGGTTCTAATGTGACCCTTGAAAGTAACTGCAACTCTGTTTTTACACCTCTAACCACAAGGAGGCAACGTTTCCACGCATTATAATTGGCTTATACATAGTTTCAGAGCAAGAAATATTGTATTTAACCAAATTGAATAGCTTAAACACTGTTTCAGGGCAAGAGATTGTGTTTTAGACTAAAAGGGAATGCATTATAAGAAGAATCTTTACTTTGAAACTCTGTTCTTTACCTTTTTCACTCTATGAAACAGCTTTGTATTCACCTTAAACACTGTTTCAGGGCAAGAGATTGTGTTTTAGACTAAAAGGGAAAGCATTATAAGAAGAATCTTTACTTTGAAACTCTGTTCTTCACCTTTTTCACACTATGAAACAGCTTTGTATTCACCTTAAACACAGTTTCAGGGCAAGAGATTGTGTTTTAGACTAAAAGGGAATGCATTATAAGAAGAATATCTACTTTGAAACTCTGTTCTTTACCTTTTTCACTCTATGAAACAGCTTTGTATTCACCTTAAACACTGTTTCAGGGCAAGAGATTGTGTTTTAGACTAAAAGGGAATGCATTATAAGAATATCTACTTTGAAACTCTGTTCTTTACCTTTTTCACTCTATGAAACAGCTTTGTATTCACCTTAAACACTGTTTCAGGGCAAGAGATTGTGTTTTAGACTAAAAGGGAATGCATTATAAGAAGAATATCTACTTTGAAACTCTGTTCTTTACCTTTTTCACTCTATGAAACAGCTTTGTATTCACCTTAAACACTGTTTCAGGGCAAGAGATTGTGTTTTAGACTAAAAGGGAATGCATTATAAGAAGAATCTTTACTTTGAAACTCTGTTCTTTACCTTTTTCACTCTATGAAACAGCTTTGTATTCACCTTAAACACTGTTTCAGGGCAAGAGATTGTGTTTTAGACTAAAAGGGAAAGCATTATAAGAAGAATCTTTACTTTGAAACTCTGTTCTTCACCTTTTTCACACTATGAAACAGCTTTGTATTCACCTTAAACACAGTTTCAGGGCAAGAGATTGTGTTTTAGACTAAAAGGGAATGCATTATAAGAAGAATATCTACTTTGAAACTCTGTTCTTTACCTTTTTCACACTATGAAACAGCTTTGTATTCACCTTAAACACTGTTTCAGGGCAAGAGATAGTGTTTTAGACTAAAACGGAATGCATTATAAGAAGAATCTTTACTTTGAAACTATGTTTCAAACTCTGAAGTAAACACATATTTCAAGTGAAACGAGTTTATACAGGGGTGAAACAAGTTGTTTGTAATATGACCAATTAAAGTAATTGCAACTCTGTTTGTACACCTCTAACCACAAAGAAACAGGGCTTCCATGCTTTGTAATCAGCTTATACACCGTTTCAGAGCAAGACATCTTGTTTTTAACCAAACTGAATAACTTACAATATCCTAAGAAAACACATATTTCAAGTGAAAAGAGTTTATCCAGGGGAGAACAAGTTGTTTTAACATGGTTCTAATGTGACCCTTGAAAGTAACTGCAACTCTGTTTTTACACCTCTAACCACAAGGAGGCAACGTTTCCACGCATTATAATTGGCTTATACATAGTTTCAGAGCAAGAAATATTGTATTTAACCAAATTGAATAGCTTAAACACTGTTTCAGGGCAAGAGATTGTGTTTTAGACTAAAAGGGAATGCATTATAAGAAGAATCTTTACTTTGAAACTCTGTTCTTTACCTTTTTCACTCTATGAAACAGCTTTGTATTCACCTTAAACACTGTTTCAGGGCAAGAGATTGTGTTTTAGACTAAAAGGGAAAGCATTATAAGAAGAATCTTTACTTTGAAACTCTGTTCTTCACCTTTTTCACACTATGAAACAGCTTTGTATTCACCTTAAACACAGTTTCAGGGCAAGAGATTGTGTTTTAGACTAAAAGGGAATGCATTATAAGAAGAATATCTACTTTGAAACTCTGTTCTTTACCTTTTTCACTCTATGAAACAGCTTTGTATTGAACTTAAACACTGTTTCAGGGCAAGAGATAGTGTTTTAGCCTAAAAGGTAATGCATTATAAGAAGAATATCTACTTTGAAACTCTGTTCTTTACCTTTTTCACACTGTGAAACAGCTTTGTATTCGCCTTAAACACTGTTTCAGGGCAAGAGATAGTGTTTTAGACTAAAACGGAATGCATTATAAGAAGAATCTTTACTTTGAAACTCTGTTCTTTACCTTTTTCACTCTATGAAACAGCTTTGTATTCACCTTAAACACTGTTTCAGGGCAAGAGATTGTGTTTTAGACTAAAAGGGAAAGCATTATAAGAAGAATCTTTACTTTGAAACTCTGTTCTTCACCTTTTTCACACTATGAAACAGCTTTGTATTCACCTTAAACACAGTTTCAGGGCAAGAGATTGTGTTTTAGACTAAAAGGGAATGCATTATAAGAAGAATATCTACTTTGAAACTCTGTTCTTTACCTTTTTCACTCTATGAAACAGCTTTTTATTCACCTTAAACACTGTTTCAGGGCAAGAGATTGTGTTTTAGACTAAAAGGGAATGCATTATAAGAAGAATCTTTACTTTGAAACTCTGTTCTTTACCTTTTTCACACTATGAAACAGCTTTGTATTCACCTTAAACACTGTTTCAGGGCAAGAGATTGTGTTTTAGACTAAAAGGGAATGCATTATAAGAAGAATCTTTACTTTGAAACTCTGTTCTTTACCTTTTTCACACTATGAAACAGCTTTGTATTCACCTTAAACACTGTTTCAGGGCAAGAGATTGTGTTTTAGACTAAAAGGGAATGCATTATAAGAAGAATCTTTACTTTGAAACTCTGTTCTTTACCTTTTTCACACTATGAAACAGCTTTGTATTCACCCTAAACACTGTTTTAGGGCAAGAGATTGTGTTTTAGACTAAAAGGGAATGCATTATAAGAAGAATCTTTACTTTGTAACTCTGTTCTTCACCTTTTTCACACTATAAAACAGCTTTGTATTCACCTTAAACACAGTTTCAGGGCAAGAGATTGTGTTTTAGACTAAAAGGGAATGCATTATAAGAAGAATCTTTACTTTGAAACTATGTTTCAAACTCTGAAGAAAACACATATTTCAAGTGAAACGAGTTTATACAGGGATGAAACAAGTTGTTTGTAATATGACCAATTAAAGTAATTGCAACTCTGTTTGTACACCTCTAACCACAAAGAAACAGGGCTTCCATGCTTTGTAATCAGCTTATACACCGTTTCAGAGTAAGACATCTTGTTTTTAACCAAACTGAATAACTTACAATATCCTAAGAAAACACATATTTCAAGTGAAAAGAGTTTATCCAGGGGAGAACAAGTTGTTTTAACATGGTTCTAATGTGACCCTTGAAAGTAACTGCAACTCTGTTTTTACACCTCTAACCACAAGGAGGCAACGTTTCCACGCATTATAATTGGCTTATACATAGTTTCAGAGCAAGAAATATTGTATTTAACCAAATTGAATAGCTTAAACACTGTTTCAGGGCAAGAGATTGTGTTTTAGACTAAAAGGGAATGCATTATAAGAAGAATCTTTACTTTGAAACTCTGTTCTTTACCTTTTTCACTCTATGAAACAGCTTTGTATTCACCTTAAACACTGTTTCAGGGCAAGAGATTGTGTTTTAGACTAAAAGGGAAAGCATTATAAGAAGAATCTTTACTTTGAAACTCTGTTCTTCACCTTTTTCACACTATGAAACAGCTTTGTATTCACCTTAAACACAGTTTCAGGGCAAGAGATTGTGTTTTAGACTAAAAGGGAATGCATTATAAGAAGAATATCTACTTTGAAACTCTGTTCTTTACCTTTTTCACTCTATGAAACAGCTTTGTATTCACCTTAAACACTGTTTCAGGGCAAAAGATTGTGTTTTAGACTAAAAGGGAATGCATTATAAGAAGAATATCTACTTTGAAACTCTGTTCTTTACCTTTTTCACTCTATGAAACAGCTTTGTATTCACCTTAAACACTGTTTCAGGGCAAGAGATTGTGTTTTAGACTAAAAGGGAATGCATTATAAGAAGAATATCTACTTTGAAACTCTGTTCTTTACCTTTTTCACTCTATGAAACAGCTTTGTATTCACCTTAAACACTGTTTCAGGGCAAGAGATTGTGTTTTAGACTAAAAGGGAATGCATTATAAGAAGAATCTTTACTTTGAAACTCTGTTCTTTACCTTTTTCACTCTATGAAACAGCTTTGTATTCACCTTAAACACTGTTTCAGGGCAAGAGATTGTGTTTTAGACTAAAAGGGAAAGCATTATAAGAAGAATCTTTACTTTGAAACTCTGTTCTTCACCTTTTTCACACTATGAAACAGCTTTGTATTCACCTTAAACACAGTTTCAGGGCAAGAGATAGTGTTTTAGACTAAAACGGAATGCATTATAAGAAGAATCTTTACTTTGAAACTATTTTTCAAACTCTGAAGAAAACACATATTTCAAGTGAAACGAGTTTATACAGGGGTGAAACAAGTTGTTTGTAATATGACCAATTAAAGTAATTGCAACTCTGTTTGTACACCTCTAACCACAAAGAAACAGGGCTTCCATGCTTTGTAATCAGCTTATACACCGTTTCAGAGCAAGACATCTTGTTTTTAACCAAACTGAATAACTTACAATATCCTAAGAAAACACATATTTCAAGTGAAAAGAGTTTATCCAGGGGAGAACAAGTTGTTTTAACATGGTTCTAATGTGACCCTTGAAAGTAACTGCAACTCTGTTTTTACACCTCTAACCACAAGGAGGCAACGTTTCCACGCATTATAATTGGCTTATACATAGTTTCAGAGCAAGAAATATTGTATTTAACCAAATTGAATAGCTTAAACACTGTTTCAGGGCAAGAGATTGTGTTTTAGACTAAAAGGGAATGCATTATAAGAAGAATCTTTACTTTGAAACTCTGTTCTTTACCTTTTTCACTCTATGAAACAGCTTTGTATTCACCTTAAACACTGTTTCAGGGCAAGAGATTGTGTTTTAGACTAAAAGGGAAAGCATTATAAGAAGAATCTTTACTTTGAAACTCTGTTCTTCACCTTTTTCACACTATGAAACAGCTTTGTATTCACCTTAAACACAGTTTCAGGGCAAGAGATTGTGTTTTAGACTAAAAGGGAATGCATTATAAGAAGAATATCTACTTTGAAACTCTGTTCTTTACCTTTTTCACTCTATGAAACAGCTTTGTATTGAACTTAAACACTGTTTCAGGGCAAGAGATAGTGTTTTAGCCTAAAAGGTAATGCATTATAAGAAGAATATCTACTTTGAAACTCTGTTCTTTACCTTTTTCACACTGTGAAACAGCTTTGTATTCGCCTTAAACACTGTTTCAGGGCAAGAGATAGTGTTTTAGACTAAAACGGAATGCATTATAAGAAGAATCTTTACTTTGAAACTCTGTTCTTTACCTTTTTCACTCTATGAAACAGCTTTGTATTCACCTTAAACACTGTTTCAGGGCAAGAGATTGTGTTTTAGACTAAAAGGGAAAGCATTATAAGAAGAATCTTTACTTTGAAACTCTGTTCTTCACCTTTTTCACACTATGAAACAGCTTTGTATTCACCTTAAACACAGTTTCAGGGCAAGAGATTGTGTTTTAGACTAAAAGGGAATGCATTATAAGAAGAATATCTACTTTGAAACTCTGTTCTTTACCTTTTTCACTCTATGAAACAGCTTTTTATTCACCTTAAACACTGTTTCAGGGCAAGAGATTGTGTTTTAGACTAAAAGGGAATGCATTATAAGAAGAATCTTTACTTTGAAACTCTGTTCTTTACCTTTTTCACACTATGAAACAGCTTTGTATTCACCTTAAACACTGTTTCAGGGCAAGAGATTGTGTTTTAGACTAAAAGGGAATGCATTATAAGAAGAATCTTTACTTTGAAACTCTGTTCTTTACCTTTTTCACACTATGAAACAGCTTTGTATTCACCTTAAACACTGTTTCAGGGCAAGAGATTGTGTTTTAGACTAAAAGGGAATGCATTATAAGAAGAATCTTTACTTTGAAACTCTGTTCTTTACCTTTTTCACACTATGAAACAGCTTTGTATTCACCCTAAACACTGTTTTAGGGCAAGAGATTGTGTTTTAGACTAAAAGGGAATGCATTATAAGAAGAATCTTTACTTTGTAACTCTGTTCTTCACCTTTTTCACACTATAAAACAGCTTTGTATTCACCTTAAACACAGTTTCAGGGCAAGAGATTGTGTTTTAGACTAAAAGGGAATGCATTATAAGAAGAATCTTTACTTTGAAACTATGTTTCAAACTCTGAAGAAAACACATATTTCAAGTGAAACGAGTTTATACAGGGGTGAAACAAGTTGTTTGTAATATGACCAATTAAAGTAATTGCAACTCTGTTTGTACACCTCTAACCACAAAGAAACAGGGCTTCCATGCTTTGTAATCAGCTTATACACCGTTTCAGAGTAAGACATCTTGTTTTTAACCAAACTGAATAACTTACAATATCCTAAGAAAACACATATTTCAAGTGAAAAGAGTTTATCCAGGGGAGAACAAGTTGTTTTAACATGGTTCTAATGTGACCCTTGAAAGTAACTGCAACTCTGTTTTTACACCTCTAACCACAAGGAGGCAACGTTTCCACGCATTATAATTGGCTTATACATAGTTTCAGAGCAAGAAATATTGTATTTAACCAAATTGAATAGCTTAAACACTGTTTCAGGGCAAGAGATTGTGTTTTAGACTAAAAGGGAATGCATTATAAGAAGAATCTTTACTTTGAAACTCTGTTCTTTACCTTTTTCACTCTATGAAACAGCTTTGTATTCACCTTAAACACTGTTTCAGGGCAAGAGATTGTGTTTTAGACTAAAAGGGAAAGCATTATAAGAAGAATCTTTACTTTGAAACTCTGTTCTTCACCTTTTTCACACTATGAAACAGCTTTGTATTCACCTTAAACACAGTTTCAGGGCAAGAGATTGTGTTTTAGACTAAAAGGGAATGCATTATAAGAAGAATATCTACTTTGAAACTCTGTTCTTTACCTTTTTCACTCTATGAAACAGCTTTGTATTCACCTTAAACACTGTTTCAGGGCAAGAGATTGTGTTTTAGACTAAAAGGGAATGCATTATAAGAAGAATATCTACTTTGAAACTCTGTTCTTTACCTTTTTCACTCTATGAAACAGCTTTGTATTCACCTTAAACACTGTTTCAGGGCAAGAGATTGTGTTTTAGACTAAAAGGGAATGCATTATAAGAAGAATATCTACTTTGAAACTCTGTTCTTTACCTTTTTCACTCTATGAAACAGCTTTGTATTCACCTTAAACACTGTTTCAGGGCAAGAGATTGTGTTTTAGACTAAAAGGGAATGCATTATAAGAAGAATCTTTACTTTGAAACTCTGTTCTTTACCTTTTTCACTCTATGAAACAGCTTTGTATTCACCTTAAACACTGTTTCAGGGCAAGAGATTGTGTTTTAGACTAAAAGGGAAAGCATTATAAGAAGAATCTTTACTTTGAAACTCTGTTCTTCACCTTTTTCACACTATGAAACAGCTTTGTATTCACCTTAAACACAGTTTCAGGGCAAGAGATTGTGTTTTAGACTAAAAGGGAATGCATTATAAGAAGAATATCTACTTTGAAACTCTGTTCTTTACCTTTTTCACACTATGAAACAGCTTTGTATTCACCTTAAACACTGTTTCAGGGCAAGAGATAGTGTTTTAGACTAAAACGGAATGCATTATAAGAAGAATCTTTACTTTGAAACTATGTTTCAAACTCTGAAGAAAACACATATTTCAAGTGAAACGAGTTTATACAGGGGTGAAACAAGTTGTTTGTAATATGACCAATTAAAGTAATTGCAACTCTGTTTGTACACCTCTAACCACAAAGAAACAGGGCTTCCATGCTTTGTAATCAGCTTATACACCGTTTCAGAGCAAGACATCTTGTTTTTAACCAAACTGAATAACTTACAATATCCTAAGAAAACACATATTTCAAGTGAAAAGAGTTTATCCAGGGGAGAACAAGTTGTTTTAACATGGTTCTAATGTGACCCTTGAAAGTAACTGCAACTCTGTTTTTACACCTCTAACCACAAGGAGGCAACGTTTCCACGCATTATAATTGGCTTATACATAGTTTCAGAGCAAGAAATATTGTATTTAACCAAATTGAATAGCTTAAACACTGTTTCAGGGCAAGAGATTGTGTTTTAGACTAAAAGGGAATGCATTATAAGAAGAATCTTTACTTTGAAACTCTGTTCTTTACCTTTTTCACTCTATGAAACAGCTTTGTATTCACCTTAAACACAGTTTCAGGGCAAGAGATTGTGTTTTAGACTAAAAGGGAATGCATTATAAGAAGAATATCTACTTTGAAACTCTGTTCTTTACCTTTTTCACACTATGAAACAGCTTTGTATTCACCTTAAACACTGTTTCAGGGCAAGAGATTGTGTTTTAGATTAAAAGGGAAAGCATTATAAGAAGAATCTTTACTTTGAAACTCTGTTCTTCACCTTTTTCACACTATGAAACAGCTTTGTATTCACCTTAAACACAGTTTCAGGGCAAGAGATTGTGTTTTAGACTAAAAGGGAATGCATTATAAGAAGAATATCTACTTTGAAACTCTGTTCTTTACCTTTTTCACTCTATGAAACAGCTTTGTATTCACCTTAAACACTGTTTCAGGGCAAGAGATTGTGTTTTAGACTAAAAGGGAATGCATTATAAGAAGAATATCTACTTTGAAACTCTGTTCTTTACCTTTTTCACTCTATGAAACAGCTTTGTATTCACCTTAAACACTGTTTCAGGGCAAGAGATTGTGTTTTAGACTAAAAGGGAATGCATTATAAGAAGAATATCTACTTTGAAACTCTGTTCTTTACCTTTTTCACTCTATGAAACAGCTTTGTATTCACCTTAAACACTGTTTCAGGGCAAGAGATTGTGTTTTAGACTAAAAGGGAATGCATTATAAGAAGAATCTTTACTTTGAAACTCTGTTCTTTACCTTTTTCACTCTATGAAACAGCTTTGTATTCACCTTAAACACTGTTTCAGGGCAAGAGATTGTGTTTTAGACTAAAAGGGAAAGCATTATAAGAAGAATCTTTACTTTGAAACTCTGTTCTTCACCTTTTTCACACTATGAAACAGCTTTGTATTCACCTTAAACACAGTTTCAGGGCAAGAGATTGTGTTTTAGACTAAAAGGGAATGCATTATAAGAAGAATATCTACTTTGAAACTCTGTTCTTTACCTTTTTCACACTATGAAACAGCTTTGTATTCACCTTAAACACTGTTTCAGGGCAAGAGATAGTGTTTTAGACTAAAACGGAATGCATTATAAGAAGAATCTTTACTTTGAAACTATGTTTCAAACTCTGAAGAAAACACATATTTCAAGTGAAACGAGTTTATACAGGGGTGAAACAAGTTGTTTGTAATATGACCAATTAAAGTAATTGCAACTCTGTTTGTACACCTCTAACCACAAAGAAACAGGGCTTCCATGCTTTGTAATCAGCTTATACACCGTTTCAGAGCAAGACATCTTGTTTTTAACCAAACTGAATAACTTACAATATCCTAAGAAAACACATATTTCAAGTGAAAAGAGTTTATCCAGGGGAGAACAAGTTGTTTTAACATGGTTCTAATGTGACCCTTGAAAGTAACTGCAACTCTGTTTTTACACCTCTAACCACAAGGAGGCAACGTTTCCACGCATTATAATTGGCTTATACATAGTTTCAGAGCAAGAAATATTGTATTTAACCAAATTGAATAGCTTAAACACTGTTTCAGGGCAAGAGATTGTGTTTTAGACTAAAAGGGAATGCATTATAAGAAGAATCTTTACTTTGAAACTCTGTTCTTTACCTTTTTCACTGTATGAAACAGCTTTGTATTCACCTTAAACACTGTTTCAGGGCAAGAGATTGTGTTTTAGACTAAAAGGGAAAGCATTATAAGAAGAATCTTTACTTTGAAACTCTGTTCTTCACCTTTTTCACACTATGAAACAGCTTTGTATTCACCTTAAACACAGTTTCAGGGCAAGAGATTGTGTTTTAGACTAAAAGGGAATGCATTATAAGAAGAATATCTACTTTGAAACTCTGTTCTTTACCTTTTTCACTCTATGAAACAGCTTTGTATTCACCTTAAACACTGTTTCAGGGCAAGAGATTGTGTTTTAGACTAAAAGGGAATGCATTATAAGAAGAATATCTACTTTGAAACTCTGTTCTTTACCTTTTTCACTCTATGAAACAGCTTTGTATTCACCTTAAACACTGTTTCAGGGCAAGAGATTGTGTTTTAGACTAAAAGGGAATGCATTATAAGAAGAATATCTACTTTGAAACTCTGTTCTTTACCTTTTTCACTCTATGAAACAGCTTTGTATTCACCTTAAACACTGTTTCAGGGCAAGAGATTGTGTTTTAGACTAAAAGGGAATGCATTATAAGAAGAATCTTTACTTTGAAACTCTGTTCTTTACCTTTTTCACTCTATGAAACAGCTTTGTATTCACCTTAAACACTGTTTCAGGGCAAGAGATTGTGTTTTAGACTAAAAGGGAAAGCATTATAAGAAGAATCTTTACTTTGAAACTCTGTTCTTCACCTTTTTCACACTATGAAACAGCTTTGTATTCACCTTAAACACAGTTTCAGGGCAAGAGATTGTGTTTTAGACTAAAAGGGAATGCATTATAAGAAGAATATCTACTTTGAAACTCTGTTCTTTACCTTTTTCACACTATGAAACAGCTTTGTATTCACCTTAAACACTGTTTCAGGGCAAGAGATTGTGTTTTAGACTAAAAGGGAATGCATTATAAGAAGAATCTTTACTTTGAAACTCTGTTCTTTACCTTTTTCACACTATGAAACAGCTTTGTATTGAACTTAAACACTGTTTCAGGGCAAGAGATAGTGTTTTAGCCTAAAAGGTAATGCATTATAAGAAGAATCTGTACTTTGAAACTCTGTTCTTTACCTTTTTCACACTGTGAAACAGCTTTGTATTCGCCTTAAACACTGTTTCAGGGCAAGAGATAGTGTT
This sequence comes from Electrophorus electricus, assembly GCF_041902795.1. Lineage (NCBI taxonomy): Eukaryota > Metazoa > Chordata > Actinopteri > Gymnotiformes > Gymnotidae > Electrophorus > Electrophorus electricus. The sequence continues at coordinate 17,007,350 of NC_137514.1, read as the reverse complement.
TTAGACTAAAACGGAATGCATTATAAGAAGAATCTTTACTTTGAAACTATGTTTCAAACTCTGAAGAAAACACATATTTCAAGTGAAACGAGTTTATACAGGGGTGAAACAAGTTGTTTGTAATATGACCAATTAAAGTAATTGCAACTCTGTTTGTACACCTCTAACCACAAAGAAACAGGGCTTCCATGCTTTGTAATCAGCTTATACACCGTTTCAGAGCAAGACATCTTGTTTTTAACCAAACTGAATAACTTACAATATCCTAAGAAAACACATATTTCAAGTGAAAAGAGTTTATCCAGGGGAGAACAAGTTGTTTTAACATGGTTCTAATGTGACCCTTGAAAGTAACTGCAACTCTGTTTTTACACCTCTAACCACAAGGAGGCAACGTTTCCACGCATTATAATTGGCTTAGACATAGTTTCAGAGCAAGAAATATTGTATATAACCAAATTGAATAGCTTAAACACTGTTTCAGGCAAGAGATTGTGTTTTAGACTAAAAGGGAATGCATTATAAGAAGAATCTTTACTTTGAAACTCTGTTCTTTACCTTTTTCACACTATGAAACAGCTTTGTATTCACCTTCAACACTGTTTCAGGGCAAGAGATTGTGTTTTAGACTAAAAGGGAATGCATTATAAGAAGAATATATACTTTGAAACTCTGTTCTTTACCTTTTTCACTCTATGAAACTGCTTTGTATTCACCTTAAACACTGTTTCAGGGCAAGAGATTGTGTTTTAGACTAAAACGGAATGCATTATAAGAAGAATCTTTACTTTGTAACTCTGTTCTTCACCTTTTTCACACTATAAAACAGCTTTGTATTCACCTTAAACACAGTTTCAGGGCAAGAGATTGTGTTTTAGACTAAAAGGGAATGCATTATAAGAAGAATCTTTACTTTGAAACTCTGTTCTTTACCTTTTTCACACTATGAAACAGCTTTGTATTCACCTTAAACACTGTTTCAGGGCAAGAGATTGTGTTTTAGACTAAAAGGGAATGCATTATAAGAAGAATATCTACTTTGAAACTCTGTTCTTTACCTTTTTCACTCTATGAAACAGCTTTGTATTCACCTTAAACACTGTTTCAGGGCAAGAGATTGTGTTTTAGACTAAAACGGAATGCATTATAAGAAGAATCTTTACTTTGTAACTCTGTTCTTCACCTTTTTCACACTATAAAACAGCTTTGTATTCACCTTAAACACAGTTTCAGGGCAAGAGATTGTGTTTTAGACTAAAAGGGAATGCATTATAAGAAGAATCTTTACTTTGATACTCTGTTCTTTACCTTTTTCACACTATGAAACAGCTTTGTATTCACCTTCAACACTGTTTCAGGGCAAGAGATTGTGTTTTAGACTAAAAGGGAATGCATTATAAGAAGAATCTTTACTTTGAAACTCTGTTCTTTACCTTTTTCACTCTATGAAACAGCTTTGTATTCACCTTCAACACTGTTTCAGGGCAAGAGATTGTGTTTTAGACTAAAAGGGAATGCATTATAAGAAGAATCTTTACTTTGAAACTCTGTTCTTTACCTTTTTCACACTATGAAACAGCTTGTATTCACCCTAAACACTGTTTCAGGGCAAGAGATTGTGTTTTAGACTAAAAGGGAATGCATTATAAGAAGAATCTTTACTTTGAAACTCTGTTCTTTACCTTTTTCACACTATGAAACAGCTTTGTATTCACCTTCAACACAGTTTCAGGGCAAGAGATTGTGTTTTAGACTAAAAGGGAATGCATTATAAGAAGAATCTTTACTTTGAAACTCTGTTCTTTACCTTTTTCACACTATGAAACAGCTTGTATTCACCCTAAACACTGTTTCAGGGCAAGAGATTGTGTTTTAGACTAAAAGGGAATGCATTATAAGAAGAATCTTTACTTTGAAACTCTGTTCTTTACCTTTTTCACTCTATGAAACAGCTTTGTATTCACCTTAAACACTGTTTCAGGGCAAGAGATTGTGTTTTAGACTAAAAGGGAAAGCATTATAAGAAGAATCTTTACTTTGAAACTCTGTTCTTCACCTTTTTCACACTATGAAACAGCTTTGTATTCACCTTAAACACAGTTTCAGGGCAAGAGATTGTGTTTTAGACTAAAAGGGAATGCATTATAAGAAGAATATCTACTTTGAAACTCTGTTCTTTACCTTTTTCACTCTATGAAACAGCTTTGTATTCACCTTAAACACTGTTTCAGGGCAAGAGATTGTGTTTTAGACTAAAAGGGAATGCATTATAAGAAGAATCTTTACTTTGAAACTCTGTTCGTTACCTTTTTCACACTATGAAACAGCTTTGTATTGAACTTAAACACTGTTTCAGGGCAAGAGATAGTGTTTTAGCCTAAAAGGTAATGCATTATAAGAAGAATCTGTACTTTGAAACTCTGTTCTTTACCTTTTTCACACTGTGAAACAGCTTTGTATTCGCCTTAAACACTGTTTCAGGGCAAGAGATAGTGTTTTAGACTAAAACGGAATGCATTATAAGAAGAATCTTTACTTTGAAACTCTGTTCTTTACCTTTTTCACTCTATGAAACAGCTTTGTATTCACCTTAAACACTGTTTCAGGGCAAGAGATTGTGTTTTAGACTAAAAGGGAAAGCATTATAAGAAGAATCTTTACTTTGAAACTCTGTTCTTCACCTTTTTCACACTATGAAACAGCTTTGTATTCACCTTAAACACAGTTTCAGGGCAAGAGATTGTGTTTTAGACTAAAAGGGAATGCATTATAAGAAGAATATCTACTTTGAAACTCTGTTCTTTACCTTTTTCACTCTATGAAACAGCTTTTTATTCACCTTAAACACTGTTTCAGGGCAAGAGATTGTGTTTTAGACTAAAAGGGAATGCATTATAAGAAGAATCTTTACTTTGAAACTCTGTTCTTTACCTTTTTCACACTATGAAACAGCTTTGTATTCACCTTAAACACTGTTTCAGGGCAAGAGATTGTGTTTTAGACTAAAAGGGAATGCATTATAAGAAGAATCTTTACTTTGAAACTCTGTTCTTTACCTTTTTCACACTATGAAACAGCTTTGTATTCACCTTAAACACTGTTTCAGGGCAAGAGATTGTGTTTTAGACTAAAAGGGAATGCATTATAAGAAGAATCTTTACTTTGAAACTCTGTTCTTTACCTTTTTCACACTATGAAACAGCTTTGTATTCACCCTAAACACTGTTTTAGGGCAAGAGATTGTGTTTTAGACTAAAAGGGAATGCATTATAAGAAGAATCTTTACTTTGTAACTCTGTTCTTCACCTTTTTCACACTATAAAACAGCTTTGTATTCACCTTAAACACAGTTTCAGGGCAAGAGATTGTGTTTTAGACTAAAAGGGAATGCATTATAAGAAGAATCTTTACTTTGAAACTATGTTTCAAACTCTGAAGAAAACACATATTTCAAGTGAAACGAGTTTATACAGGGGTGAAACAAGTTGTTTGTAATATGACCAATTAAAGTAATTGCAACTCTGTTTGTACACCTCTAACCACAAAGAAACAGGGCTTCCATGCTTTGTAATCAGCTTATACACCGTTTCAGAGCAAGACATCTTGTTTTTAACCAAACTGAATAACTTACAATATCCTAAGAAAACACATATTTCAAGTGAAAAGAGTTTATCCAGGGGAGAACAAGTTGTTTTAACATGGTTCTAATGTGACCCTTGAAAGTAACTGCAACTCTGTTTTTACACCTCTAACCACAAGGAGGCAACGTTTCCACGCATTATAATTGGCTTATACATAGTTTCAGAGCAAGAAATATTGTATTTAACCAAATTGAATAGCTTAAACACTGTTTCAGGGCAAGAGATTGTGTTTTAGACTAAAAGGGAATGCATTATGAGAAGAATCTTTACTTTGAAACTCTGTTCTTTACCTTTTTCACTCTATGAAACAGCTTTGTATTCACCTTAAACACTGTTTCAGGGCAAGAGATTGTGTTTTAGACTAAAAGGGAAAGCATTATAAGAAGAATCTTTACTTTGAAACTCTGTTCTTCACCTTTTTCACACTATGAAACAGCTTTGTATTCACCTTAAACACAGTTTCAGGGCAAGAGATTGTGTTTTAGACTAAAAGGGAATGCATTATAAGAAGAATATCTACTTTGAAACTCTGTTCTTTACCTTTTTCACTCTATGAAACAGCTTTGTATTCACCTTAAACACTGTTTCAGGGCAAGAGATTGTGTTTTAGACTAAAAGGGAATGCATTATAAGAAGAATATCTACTTTGAAACTCTGTTCTTTACCTTTTTCACTCTATGAAACAGCTTTGTATTCACCTTAAACACTGTTTCAGGGCAAGAGATTGTGTTTTAGACTAAAAGGGAATGCATTATAAGAAGAATATCTACTTTGAAACTCTGTTCTTTACCTTTTTCACTCTATGAAACAGCTTTGTATTCACCTTAAACACTGTTTCAGGGCAAGAGATTGTGTTTTAGACTAAAAGGGAATGCATTATAAGAAGAATCTTTACTTTGAAACTCTGTTCTTTACCTTTTTCACTCTATGAAACAGCTTTGTATTCACCTTAAACACTGTTTCAGGGCAAGAGATTGTGTTTTAGACTAAAAGGGAAAGCATTATAAGAAGAATCTTTACTTTGAAACTCTGTTCTTCACCTTTTTCACACTATGAAACAGCTTTGTATTCACCTTAAACACAGTTTCAGGGCAAGAGATTGTGTTTTAGACTAAAAGGGAATGCATTATAAGAAGAATATCTACTTTGAAACTCTGTTCTTTACCTTTTTCACACTATGAAACAGCTTTGTATTCACCTTAAACACTGTTTCAGGGCAAGAGATAGTGTTTTAGACTAAAACGGAATGCATTATAAGAAGAATCTTTACTTTGAAACTATGTTTCAAACTCTGAAGAAAACACATATTTCAAGTGAAACGAGTTTATACAGGGGTGAAACAAGTTGTTTGTAATATGACCAATTAAAGTAATTGCAACTCTGTTTGTACACCTCTAACCACAAAGAAACAGGGCTTCCATGCTTTGTAATCAGCTTATACACCGTTTCAGAGCAAGACATCTTGTTTTTAACCAAACTGAATAACTTACAATATCCTAAGAAAACACATATTTCAAGTGAAAAGAGTTTATCCAGGGGAGAACAAGTTGTTTTAACATGGTTCTAATGTGACCCTTGAAAGTAACTGCAACTCTGTTTTTACACCTCTAACCACAAGGAGGCAACGTTTCCACGCATTATAATTGGCTTATACATAGTTTCAGAGCAAGAAATATTGTATTTAACCAAATTGAATAGCTTAAACACTGTTTCAGGGCAAGAGATTGTGTTTTAGACTAAAAGGGAATGCATTATAAGAAGAATCTTTACTTTGAAACTCTGTTCTTTACCTTTTTCACTCTATGAAACAGCTTTGTATTCACCTTAAACACTGTTTCAGGGCAAGAGATTGTGTTTTAGACTAAAAGGGAAAGCATTATAAGAAGAATCTTTACTTTGAAACTCTGTTCTTCACCTTTTTCACACTATGAAACAGCTTTGTATTCACCTTAAACACAGTTTCAGGGCAAGAGATTGTGTTTTAGACTAAAAGGGAATGCATTATAAGAAGAATATCTACTTTGAAACTCTGTTCTTTACCTTTTTCACTCTATGAAACAGCTTTGTATTCACCTTAAACACTGTTTCAGGGCAAGAGATTGTGTTTTAGACTAAAAGGGAATGCATTATAAGAAGAATATCTACTTTGAAACTCTGTTCTTTACCTTTTTCACTCTATGAAACAGCTTTGTATTCACCTTAAACACTGTTTCAGGGCAAGAGATTGTGTTTTAGACTAAAAGGGAATGCATTATAAGAAGAATATCTACTTTGAAACTCTGTTCTTTACCTTTTTCACTCTATGAAACAGCTTTGTATTCACCTTAAACACTGTTTCAGGGCAAGAGATTGTGTTTTAGACTAAAAGGGAATGCATTATAAGAAGAATCTTTACTTTGAAACTCTGTTCTTTACCTTTTTCACTCTATGAAACAGCTTTGTATTCACCTTAAACACTGTTTCAGGGCAAGAGATTGTGTTTTAGACTAAAAGGGAAAGCATTATAAGAAGAATCTTTACTTTGAAACTCTGTTCTTCACCTTTTTCACACTATGAAACAGCTTTGTATTCACCTTAAACACAGTTTCAGGGCAAGAGATTGTGTTTTAGACTAAAAGGGAATGCATTATAAGAAGAATATCTACTTTGAAACTCTGTTCTTTACCTTTTTCACACTATGAAACAGCTTTGTATTCACCTTAAACACTGTTTCAGGGCAAGAGATTGTGTTTTAGACTAAAAGGGAATGCATTATAAGAAGAATCTTTACTTTGAAACTCTGTTCTTTACCTTTTTCACACTATGAAACAGCTTTGTATTGAACTTAAACACTGTTTCAGGGCAAGAGATAGTGTTTTAGCCTAAAAGGTAATGCATTATAAGAAGAATCTGTACTTTGAAACTCTGTTCTTTACCTTTTTCACACTGTGAAACAGCTTTGTATTCGCCTTAAACACTGTTTCAGGGCAAGAGATAGTGTTTTAGACTAAAACGGAATGCATTATAAGAAGAATCTTTACTTTGAAACTATGTTTCAAACTCTGAAGAAAACACATATTTCAAGTGAAACGAGTTTATACAGGGGTGAAACAAGTTGTTTGTAATATGACCAATTAAAGTAATTGCAACTCTGTTTGTACACCTCTAACCACAAAGAAACAGGGCTTCCATGCTTTGTAATCAGCTTATACACCGTTTCAGAGCAAGACATCTTGTTTTTAACCAAACTGAATAACTTACAATATCCTAAGAAAACACATATTTCAAGTGAAAAGAGTTTATCCAGGGGAGAACAAGTTGTTTTAACATGGTTCTAATGTGACCCTTGAAAGTAACTGCAACTCTGTTTTTACACCTCTAACCACAAGGAGGCAACGTTTCCACGCATTATAATTGGCTTAGACATAGTTTCAGAGCAAGAAATATTGTATATAACCAAATTGAATAGCTTAAACACTGTTTCAGGCAAGAGATTGTGTTTTAGACTAAAAGGGAATGCATTATAAGAAGAATCTTTACTTTGAAACTCTGTTCTTTACCTTTTTCACACTATGAAACAGCTTTGTATTCACCTTCAACACAGTTTCAGGGCAAGAGATTGTGTTTTAGACTAAAAGGGAATGCATTATAAGAAGAATCTTTACTTTGAAACTCTGTTCTTTACCTTTTTCACACTATGAAACAGCTTGTATTCACCCTAAACACTGTTTCAGGGCAAGAGATTGTGTTTTAGACTAAAAGGGAATGCATTATAAGAAGAATCTTTACTTTGAAACTCTGTTCTTTACCTTTTTCACTCTATGAAACAGCTTTGTATTCACCTTAAACACTGTTTCAGGGCAAGAGATTGTGTTTTAGACTAAAAGGGAAAGCATTATAAGAAGAATCTTTACTTTGAAACTCTGTTCTTCACCTTTTTCACACTATGAAACAGCTTTGTATTCACCTTAAACACAGTTTCAGGGCAAGAGATTGTGTTTTAGACTAAAAGGGAATGCATTATAAGAAGAATATCTACTTTGAAACTCTGTTCTTTACCTTTTTCACTCTATGAAACAGCTTTGTATTCACCTTAAACACTGTTTCAGGGCAAGAGATTGTGTTTTAGACTAAAAGGGAATGCATTATAAGAAGAATCTTTACTTTGAAACTCTGTTCTTTACCTTTTTCACACTTTGAAACAGCTTTGTATTCACCTTAAACACTGTTTCAGGGCAAGAGATTGTGTTTTAGACTAAAAGGGAATGCATTATAAGAAGAATCTTTACTTTGAAACTCTGTTCTTTACCTTTTTCACACTATGAAACAGCTTTGTATTCACCTTAAACACTGTTTCAGGGCAAGAGATTGTGTTTTAGACTAAAAGGGAATGCATTATAAGAAGAATCTTTACTTTGAAACTCTGTTCTTTACCTTTTTCACACTATGAAACAGCTTTGTATTCACCTTCAACACAGTTTCAGGGCAAGAGATTGTGTTTTAGACTAAAAGGGAATGCATTATAAGAAGAATCTTTACTTTGAAACTCTGTTCTTTACCTTTTTCACACTATGAAACAGCTTGTATTCACCCTAAACACTGTTTCAGGGCAAGAGATTGTGTTTTAGACTAAAAGGGAATGCATTATAAGAAGAATCTTTACTTTGAAACTCTGTTCTTTACCTTTTTCACTCTATGAAACAGCTTTGTATTCACCTTAAACACTGTTTCAGGGCAAGAGATTGTGTTTTAGACTAAAAGGGAAAGCATTATAAGAAGAATCTTTACTTTGAAACTCTGTTCTTCACCTTTTTCACACTATGAAACAGCTTTGTATTCACCTTAAACACTGTTTCAGGGCAAGAGATTGTGTTTTAGACTAAAAGGGAATGCATTATAAGAAGAATCTTTACTTTGAAACTCTGTTCTTTACCTTTTTCACACTATGAAACAGCTTTGTATTCACCTTAAACACTGTTTCAGGGCAAGAGATTGTGTTTTAGACTAAAAGGGAATGCATTATAAGAAGAATCTTTACTTTGAAACTCTGTTCTTTACCTTTTTCACACTATGAAACAGCTTTGTATTCACCCTAAACACTGTTTTAGGGCAAGAGATTGTGTTTTAGACTAAAAGGGAATGCATTATAAGAAGAATCTTTACTTTGTAACTCTGTTCTTCACCTTTTTCACACTATAAAACAGCTTTGTATTCACCTTAAACACAGTTTCAGGGCAAGAGATTGTGTTTTAGACTAAAAGGGAATGCATTATAAGAAGAATCTTTACTTTGAAACTATGTTTCAAACTCTGAAGTAAACACATATTTCAAGTGAAACGAGTTTATACAGGGGTGAAACAAGTTGTTTGTAATATGACCAATTAAAGTAATTGCAACTCTGTTTGTACACCTCTAACCACAAAGAAACAGGGCTTCCATGCTTTGTAATCAGCTTATACACCGTTTCAGAGTAAGACATCTTGTTTTTAACCAAACTGAATAACTTACAATATCCTAAGAAAACACATATTTCAAGTGAAAAGAGTTTATCCAGGGGAGAACAAGTTGTTTTAACATGGTTCTAATGTGACCCTTGAAAGTAACTACAACTCTGTTTTTACACCTCTAACCACAAGGAGGCAACGTTTCCACGCATTATAATTGGCTTATACATAGTTTCAGAGCAAGAAATATTGTATTTAACCAAATTGAATAGCTTAAACACTGTTTCAGGGCAAGAGATTGTGTTTTAGACTAAAAGGGAATGCATTATAAGAAGAATCTTTACTTTGAAACTCTGTTCTTTACCTTTTTCACACTATGAAACAGCTTTGTATTCACCTTCAACACAGTTTCAGGGCAAGAGATTGTGTTTTAGACTAAAAGGGAATGCATTATAAGAAGAATCTTTACTTTGAAACTCTGTTCTTTACCTTTTTCACACTATGAAACAGCTTGTATTCACCCTAAACACTGTTTCAGGGCAAGAGATTGTGTTTTAGACTAAAAGGGAATGCATTATAAGAAGAATCTTTACTTTGAAACTCTGTTCTTTACCTTTTTCACTCTATGAAACAGCTTTGTATTCACCTTAAACACTGTTTCAGGGCAAGAGATTGTGTTTTAGACTAAAAGGGAAAGCATTATAAGAAGAATCTTTACTTTGAAACTCTGTTCTTCACCTTTTTCACACTATGAAACAGCTTTGTATTCACCTTAAACACAGTTTCAGGGCAAGAGATTGTGTTTTAGACTAAAAGGGAATGCATTATAAGAAGAATATCTACTTTGAAACTCTGTTCTTTACCTTTTTCACTCTATGAAACAGCTTTGTATTCACCTTAAACACTGTTTCAGGGCAAGAGATTGTGTTTTAGACTAAAAGGGAATGCATTATAAGAAGAATCTTTACTTTGAAACTCTGTTCTTTACCTTTTTCACACTTTGAAACAGCTTTGTATTCACCTTAAACACTGTTTCAGGGCAAGAGATTGTGTTTTAGACTAAAAGGGAATGCATTATAAGAAGAATCTTTACTTTGAAACTCTGTTCTTTACCTTTTTCACACTATGAAACAGCTTTGTATTCACCTTAAACACTGTTTCAGGGCAAGAGATTGTGTTTTAGACTAAAAGGGAATGCATTATAAGAAGAATCTTTACTTTGAAACTCTGTTCTTTACCTTTTTCACACTATGAAACAGCTTTGTATTCACCTTCAACACAGTTTCAGGGCAAGAGATTGTGTTTTAGACTAAAAGGGAATGCATTATAAGAAGAATCTTTACTTTGAAACTCTGTTCTTTACCTTTTTCACACTATGAAACAGCTTGTATTCACCCTAAACACTGTTTCAGGGCAAGAGATTGTGTTTTAGACTAAAAGGGAATGCATTATAAGAAGAATCTTTACTTTGAAACTCTGTTCTTTACCTTTTTCACTCTATGAAACAGCTTTGTATTCACCTTAAACACTGTTTCAGGGCAAGAGATTGTGTTTTAGACTAAAAGGGAAAGCATTATAAGAAGAATCTTTACTTTGAAACTCTGTTCTTCACCTTTTTCACACTATGAAACAGCTTTGTATTCACCTTAAACACTGTTTCAGGGCAAGAGATTGTGTTTTAGACTAAAAGGGAATGCATTATAAGAAGAATCTTTACTTTGAAACTCTGTTCTTTACCTTTTTCACACTATGAAACAGCTTTGTATTCACCTTAAACACTGTTTCAGGGCAAGAGATTGTGTTTTAGACTAAAAGGGAATGCATTATAAGAAGAATCTTTACTTTGAAACTCTGTTCTTTACCTTTTTCACACTATGAAACAGCTTTGTATTCACCCTAAACACTGTTTTAGGGCAAGAGATTGTGTTTTAGACTAAAAGGGAATGCATTATAAGAAGAATCTTTACTTTGTAACTCTGTTCTTCACCTTTTTCACACTATAAAACAGCTTTGTATTCACCTTAAACACAGTTTCAGGGCAAGAGATTGTGTTTTAGACTAAAAGGGAATGCATTATAAGAAGAATCTTTACTTTGAAACTATGTTTCAAACTCTGAAGTAAACACATATTTCAAGTGAAACGAGTTTATACAGGGGTGAAACAAGTTGTTTGTAATATGACCAATTAAAGTAATTGCAACTCTGTTTGTACACCTCTAACCACAAAGAAACAGGGCTTCCATGCTTTGTAATCAGCTTATACACCGTTTCAGAGTAAGACATCTTGTTTTTAACCAAACTGAATAACTTACAATATCCTAAGAAAACACATATTTCAAGTGAAAAGAGTTTATCCAGGGGAGAACAAGTTGTTTTAACATGGTTCTAATGTGACCCTTGAAAGTAACTGCAACTCTGTTTTTACACCTCTAACCACAAGGAGGCAACGTTTCCACGCATTATAATTGGCTTATACATAGTTTCAGAGCAAGAAATATTGTATTTAACCAAATTGAATAGCTTAAACACTGTTTCAGGGCAAGAGATTGTGTTTTAGACTAAAAGGGAATGCATTATAAGAAGAATCTTTACTTTGAAACTCTGTTCTTTACCTTTTTCACACTATGAAACAGCTTTGTATTCACCTTCAACACAGTTTCAGGGCAAGAGATTGTGTTTTAGACTAAAAGGGAATGCATTATAAGAAGAATCTTTACTTTGAAACTCTGTTCTTTACCTTTTTCACACTATGAAACAGCTTGTATTCACCCTAAACACTGTTTCAGGGCAAGAGATTGTGTTTTAGACTAAAAGGGAATGCATTATAAGAAGAATCTTTACTTTGAAACTCTGTTCTTTACCTTTTTCACTCTATGAAACAGCTTTGTATTCACCTTAAACACTGTTTCAGGGCAAGAGATTGTGTTTTAGACTAAAAGGGAAAGCATTATAAGAAGAATCTTTACTTTGAAACTCTGTTCTTCACCTTTTTCACACTATGAAACAGCTTTGTATTCACCTTAAACACAGTTTCAGGGCAAGAGATTGTGTTTTAGACTAAAAGGGAATGCATTATAAGAAGAATATCTACTTTGAAACTCTGTTCTTTACCTTTTTCACTCTATGAAACAGCTTTGTATTCACCTTAAACACTGTTTCAGGGCAAGAGATTGTGTTTTAGACTAAAAGGGAATGCATTATAAGAAGAATCTTTACTTTGAAACTCTGTTCTTTACCTTTTTCACACTTTGAAACAGCTTTGTATTCACCTTAAACACTGTTTCAGGGCAAGAGATTGTGTTTTAGACTAAAAGGGAATGCATTATAAGAAGAATCTTTACTTTGAAACTCTGTTCTTTACCTTTTTCACACTATGAAACAGCTTTGTATTCACCTTAAACACTGTTTCAGGGCAAGAGATTGTGTTTTAGACTAAAAGGGAATGCATTATAAGAAGAATCTTTACTTTGAAACTCTGTTCTTTACCTTTTTCACACTATGAAACAGCTTTGTATTCACCTTCAACACAGTTTCAGGGCAAGAGATTGTGTTTTAGACTAAAAGGGAATGCATTATAAGAAGAATCTTTACTTTGAAACTCTGTTCTTTACCTTTTTCACACTATGAAACAGCTTGTATTCACCCTAAACACTGTTTCAGGGCAAGAGATTGTGTTTTAGACTAAAAGGGAATGCATTATAAGAAGAATCTTTACTTTGAAACTCTGTTCTTTACCTTTTTCACTCTATGAAACAGCTTTGTATTCACCTTAAACACTGTTTCAGGGCAAGAGATTGTGTTTTAGACTAAAAGGGAAAGCATTATAAGAAGAATCTTTACTTTGAAACTCTGTTCTTCACCTTTTTCACACTATGAAACAGCTTTGTATTCACCTTAAACACTGTTTCAGGGCAAGAGATTGTGTTTTAGACTAAAAGGGAATGCATTATAAGAAGAATCTTTACTTTGAAACTCTGTTCTTTACCTTTTTCACACTATGAAACAGCTTTGTATTCACCTTAAACACTGTTTCAGGGCAAGAGATTGTGTTTTAGACTAAAAGGGAATGCATTATAAGAAGAATCTTTACTTTGAAACTCTGTTCTTTACCTTTTTCACACTATGAAACAGCTTTGTATTCACCCTAAACACTGTTTTAGGGCAAGAGATTGTGTTTTAGACTAAAAGGGAATGCATTATAAGAAGAATCTTTACTTTGTAACTCTGTTCTTCACCTTTTTCACACTATAAAACAGCTTTGTATTCACCTTAAACACAGTTTCAGGGCAAGAGATTGTGTTTTAGACTAAAAGGGAATGCATTATAAGAAGAATCTTTACTTTGAAACTATGTTTCAAACTCTGAAGTAAACACATATTTCAAGTGAAACGAGTTTATACAGGGGTGAAACAAGTTGTTTGTAATATGACCAATTAAAGTAATTGCAACTCTGTTTGTACACCTCTAACCACAAAGAAACAGGGCTTCCATGCTTTGTAATCAGCTTATACACCGTTTCAGAGTAAGACATCTTGTTTTTAACCAAACTGAATAACTTACAATATCCTAAGAAAACACATATTTCAAGTGAAAAGAGTTTATCCAGGGGAGAACAAGTTGTTTTAACATGGTTCTAATGTGACCCTTGAAAGTAACTGCAACTCTGTTTTTACACCTCTAACCACAAGGAGGCAACGTTTCCACGCATTATAATTGGCTTATACATAGTTTCAGAGCAAGAAATATTGTATTTAACCAAATTGAATAGCTTAAACACTGTTTCAGGGCAAGAGATTGTGTTTTAGACTAAAAGGGAATGCATTATAAGAAGAATCTTTACTTTGAAACTCTGTTCTTTACCTTTTTCACTCTATGAAACAGCTTTGTATTCACCTTAAACACTGTTTCAGGGCAAGAGATTGTGTTTTAGACTAAAAGGGAATGCATTATAAGAAGAATATCTACTTTGAAACTCTGTTCTTTACCTTTTTCACTCTATGAAACAGCTTTGTATTCACCTTAAACACTGTTTCAGGGCAAGAGATTGTGTTTTAGACTAAAAGGGAATGCATTATAAGAAGAATCTTTACTTTGAAACTCTGTTCTTTACCTTTTTCACTCTATGAAACAGCTTTGTATTCACCTTAAACACTGTTTCAGGGCAAGAGATTGTGTTTTAGACTAAAAGGGAATGCATTATAAGAAGAATCTTTACTTTGAAACTCTGTTCGTTACCTTTTTCACACTATGAAACAGCTTTGTATTGAACTTAAACACTGTTTCAGGGCAAGAGATAGTGTTTTAGCCTAAAAGGTAATGCATTATAAGAAGAATCTGTACTTTGAAACTCTGTTCTTTACCTTTTTCACACTGTGAAACAGCTTTGTATTCGCCTTAAACACTGTTTCAGGGCAAGAGATAGTGTTTTAGACTAAAACGGAATGCATTATAAGAAGAATCTTTACTTTGAAACTCTGTTCTTTACCTTTTTCACTCTATGAAACAGCTTTGTATTCACCTTAAACACTGTTTCAGGGCAAGAGATTGTGTTTTAGACTAAAAGGGAAAGCATTATAAGAAGAATCTTTACTTTGAAACTCTGTTCTTCACCTTTTTCACACTATGAAACAGCTTTGTATTCACCTTAAACACAGTTTCAGGGCAAGAGATTGTGTTTTAGACTAAAAGGGAATGCATTATAAGAAGAATATCTACTTTGAAACTCTGTTCTTTACCTTTTTCACTCTATGAAACAGCTTTTTATTCACCTTAAACACTGTTTCAGGGCAAGAGATTGTGTTTTAGACTAAAAGGGAATGCATTATAAGAAGAATCTTTACTTTGAAACTCTGTTCTTTACCTTTTTCACACTATGAAACAGCTTTGTATTCACCTTAAACACTGTTTCAGGGCAAGAGATTGTGTTTTAGACTAAAAGGGAATGCATTATAAGAAGAATCTTTACTTTGAAACTCTGTTCTTTACCTTTTTCACACTATGAAACAGCTTTGTATTCACCTTAAACACTGTTTCAGGGCAAGAGATTGTGTTTTAGACTAAAAGGGAATGCATTATAAGAAGAATCTTTACTTTGAAACTCTGTTCTTTACCTTTTTCACACTATGAAACAGCTTTGTATTCACCCTAAACACTGTTTTAGGGCAAGAGATTGTGTTTTAGACTAAAAGGGAATGCATTATAAGAAGAATCTTTACTTTGTAACTCTGTTCTTCACCTTTTTCACACTATAAAACAGCTTTGTATTCACCTTAAACACAGTTTCAGGGCAAGAGATTGTGTTTTAGACTAAAAGGGAATGCATTATAAGAAGAATCTTTACTTTGAAACTATGTTTCAAACTCTGAAGAAAACACATATTTCAAGTGAAACGAGTTTATACAGGGGTGAAACAAGTTGTTTGTAATATGACCAATTAAAGTAATTGCAACTCTGTTTGTACACCTCTAACCACAAAGAAACAGGGCTTCCATGCTTTGTAATCAGCTTATACACCGTTTCAGAGCAAGACATCTTGTTTTTAACCAAACTGAATAACTTACAATATCCTAAGAAAACACATATTTCAAGTGAAAAGAGTTTATCCAGGGGAGAACAAGTTGTTTTAACATGGTTCTAATGTGACCCTTGAAAGTAACTGCAACTCTGTTTTTACACCTCTAACCACAAGGAGGCAACGTTTCCACGCATTATAATTGGCTTATACATAGTTTCAGAGCAAGAAATATTGTATTTAACCAAATTGAATAGCTTAAACACTGTTTCAGGGCAAGAGATTGTGTTTTAGACTAAAAGGGAATGCATTATGAGAAGAATCTTTACTTTGAAACTCTGTTCTTTACCTTTTTCACTCTATGAAACAGCTTTGTATTCACCTTAAACACTGTTTCAGGGCAAGAGATTGTGTTTTAGACTAAAAGGGAAAGCATTATAAGAAGAATCTTTACTTTGAAACTCTGTTCTTCACCTTTTTCACACTATGAAACAGCTTTGTATTCACCTTAAACACAGTTTCAGGGCAAGAGATTGTGTTTTAGACTAAAAGGGAATGCATTATAAGAAGAATATCTACTTTGAAACTCTGTTCTTTACCTTTTTCACTCTATGAAACAGCTTTGTATTCACCTTAAACACTGTTTCAGGGCAAGAGATTGTGTTTTAGACTAAAAGGGAATGCATTATAAGAAGAATATCTACTTTGAAACTCTGTTCTTTACCTTTTTCACTCTATGAAACAGCTTTGTATTCACCTTAAACACTGTTTCAGGGCAAGAGATTGTGTTTTAGACTAAAAGGGAATGCATTATAAGAAGAATATCTACTTTGAAACTCTGTTCTTTACCTTTTTCACTCTATGAAACAGCTTTGTATTCACCTTAAACACTGTTTCAGGGCAAGAGATTGTGTTTTAGACTAAAAGGGAATGCATTATAAGAAGAATCTTTACTTTGAAACTCTGTTCTTTACCTTTTTCACTCTATGAAACAGCTTTGTATTCACCTTAAACACTGTTTCAGGGCAAGAGATTGTGTTTTAGACTAAAAGGGAAAGCATTATAAGAAGAATCTTTACTTTGAAACTCTGTTCTTCACCTTTTTCACACTATGAAACAGCTTTGTATTCACCTTAAACACAGTTTCAGGGCAAGAGATTGTGTTTTAGACTAAAAGGGAATGCATTATAAGAAGAATATCTACTTTGAAACTCTGTTCTTTACCTTTTTCACACTATGAAACAGCTTTGTATTCACCTTAAACACTGTTTCAGGGCAAGAGATAGTGTTTTAGACTAAAACGGAATGCATTATAAGAAGAATCTTTACTTTGAAACTATGTTTCAAACTCTGAAGAAAACACATATTTCAAGTGAAACGAGTTTATACAGGGGTGAAACAAGTTGTTTGTAATATGACCAATTAAAGTAATTGCAACTCTGTTTGTACACCTCTAACCACAAAGAAACAGGGCTTCCATGCTTTGTAATCAGCTTATACACCGTTTCAGAGCAAGACATCTTGTTTTTAACCAAACTGAATAACTTACAATATCCTAAGAAAACACATATTTCAAGTGAAAAGAGTTTATCCAGGGGAGAACAAGTTGTTTTAACATGGTTCTAATGTGACCCTTGAAAGTAACTGCAACTCTGTTTTTACACCTCTAACCACAAGGAGGCAACGTTTCCACGCATTATAATTGGCTTATACATAGTTTCAGAGCAAGAAATATTGTATTTAACCAAATTGAATAGCTTAAACACTGTTTCAGGGCAAGAGATTGTGTTTTAGACTAAAAGGGAATGCATTATAAGAAGAATCTTTACTTTGAAACTCTGTTCTTTACCTTTTTCACTCTATGAAACAGCTTTGTATTCACCTTAAACACTGTTTCAGGGCAAGAGATTGTGTTTTAGACTAAAAGGGAAAGCATTATAAGAAGAATCTTTACTTTGAAACTCTGTTCTTCACCTTTTTCACACTATGAAACAGCTTTGTATTCACCTTAAACACAGTTTCAGGGCAAGAGATTGTGTTTTAGACTAAAAGGGAATGCATTATAAGAAGAATATCTACTTTGAAACTCTGTTCTTTACCTTTTTCACTCTATGAAACAGCTTTGTATTCACCTTAAACACTGTTTCAGGGCAAGAGATTGTGTTTTAGACTAAAAGGGAATGCATTATAAGAAGAATATCTACTTTGAAACTCTGTTCTTTACCTTTTTCACTCTATGAAACAGCTTTGTATTCACCTTAAACACTGTTTCAGGGCAAGAGATTGTGTTTTAGACTAAAAGGGAATGCATTATAAGAAGAATATCTACTTTGAAACTCTGTTCTTTACCTTTTTCACTCTATGAAACAGCTTTGTATTCACCTTAAACACTGTTTCAGGGCAAGAGATT
This sequence comes from Electrophorus electricus, assembly GCF_041902795.1. Classification (NCBI taxonomy): domain Eukaryota; kingdom Metazoa; phylum Chordata; class Actinopteri; order Gymnotiformes; family Gymnotidae; genus Electrophorus; species Electrophorus electricus. The sequence goes on along the minus strand of NC_137514.1, from coordinate 16,989,365 downwards.
GTGTTTTAGACTAAAAGGGAATGCATTATAAGAAGAATCTTTACTTTGAAACTATGTTTCAAACTCTGAAGAAAACACATATTTCAAGTGAAACGAGTTTATACAGGGGTGAAACAAGTTGTTTGTAATATGACCAATTAAAGTAATTGCAACTCTGTTTGTACACCTCTAACCACAAAGAAACAGGGCTTCCATGCTTTGTAATCAGCTTATACACCGTTTCAGAGCAAGACATCTTGTTTTTAACCAAACTGAATAACTTACAATATCCTAAGAAAACACATATTTCAAGTGAAAAGAGTTTATCCAGGGGAGAACAAGTTGTTTTAACATGGTTCTAATGTGACCCTTGAAAGTAACTGCAACTCTGTTTTTACACCTCTAACCACAAGGAGGCAACGTTTCCACGCATTATAATTGGCTTAGACATAGTTTCAGAGCAAGAAATATTGTATATAACCAAATTGAATAGCTTAAACACTGTTTCAGGCAAGAGATTGTGTTTTAGACTAAAAGGGAATGCATTATAAGAAGAATCTTTACTTTGAAACTCTGTTCTTTACCTTTTTCACACTATGAAACAGCTTTGTATTCACCTTCAACACTGTTTCAGGGCAAGAGATTGTGTTTTAGACTAAAAGGGAATGCATTATAAGAAGAATATATACTTTGAAACTCTGTTCTTTACCTTTTTCACTCTATGAAACTGCTTTGTATTCACCTTAAACACTGTTTCAGGGCAAGAGATTGTGTTTTAGACTAAAACGGAATGCATTATAAGAAGAATCTTTACTTTGTAACTCTGTTCTTCACCTTTTTCACACTATAAAACAGCTTTGTATTCACCTTAAACACAGTTTCAGGGCAAGAGATTGTGTTTTAGACTAAAAGGGAATGCATTATAAGAAGAATCTTTACTTTGAAACTCTGTTCTTTACCTTTTTCACACTATGAAACAGCTTTGTATTCACCTTAAACACTGTTTCAGGGCAAGAGATTGTGTTTTAGACTAAAAGGGAATGCATTATAAGAAGAATATCTACTTTGAAACTCTGTTCTTTACCTTTTTCACTCTATGAAACAGCTTTGTATTCACCTTAAACACTGTTTCAGGGCAAGAGATTGTGTTTTAGACTAAAACGGAATGCATTATAAGAAGAATCTTTACTTTGTAACTCTGTTCTTCACCTTTTTCACACTATAAAACAGCTTTGTATTCACCTTAAACACAGTTTCAGGGCAAGAGATTGTGTTTTAGACTAAAAGGGAATGCATTATAAGAAGAATCTTTACTTTGATACTCTGTTCTTTACCTTTTTCACACTATGAAACAGCTTTGTATTCACCTTCAACACTGTTTCAGGGCAAGAGATTGTGTTTTAGACTAAAAGGGAATGCATTATAAGAAGAATCTTTACTTTGAAACTCTGTTCTTTACCTTTTTCACTCTATGAAACAGCTTTGTATTCACCTTCAACACTGTTTCAGGGCAAGAGATTGTGTTTTAGACTAAAAGGGAATGCATTATAAGAAGAATCTTTACTTTGAAACTCTGTTCTTTACCTTTTTCACACTATGAAACAGCTTGTATTCACCCTAAACACTGTTTCAGGGCAAGAGATTGTGTTTTAGACTAAAAGGGAATGCATTATAAGAAGAATCTTTACTTTGAAACTCTGTTCTTTACCTTTTTCACACTATGAAACAGCTTTGTATTCACCTTCAACACAGTTTCAGGGCAAGAGATTGTGTTTTAGACTAAAAGGGAATGCATTATAAGAAGAATCTTTACTTTGAAACTCTGTTCTTTACCTTTTTCACACTATGAAACAGCTTGTATTCACCCTAAACACTGTTTCAGGGCAAGAGATTGTGTTTTAGACTAAAAGGGAATGCATTATAAGAAGAATCTTTACTTTGAAACTCTGTTCTTTACCTTTTTCACTCTATGAAACAGCTTTGTATTCACCTTAAACACTGTTTCAGGGCAAGAGATTGTGTTTTAGACTAAAAGGGAAAGCATTATAAGAAGAATCTTTACTTTGAAACTCTGTTCTTCACCTTTTTCACACTATGAAACAGCTTTGTATTCACCTTAAACACAGTTTCAGGGCAAGAGATTGTGTTTTAGACTAAAAGGGAATGCATTATAAGAAGAATATCTACTTTGAAACTCTGTTCTTTACCTTTTTCACTCTATGAAACAGCTTTGTATTCACCTTAAACACTGTTTCAGGGCAAGAGATTGTGTTTTAGACTAAAAGGGAATGCATTATAAGAAGAATCTTTACTTTGAAACTCTGTTCTTTACCTTTTTCACACTTTGAAACAGCTTTGTATTCACCTTAAACACTGTTTCAGGGCAAGAGATTGTGTTTTAGACTAAAAGGGAATGCATTATAAGAAGAATCTTTACTTTGAAACTCTGTTCTTTACCTTTTTCACACTATGAAACAGCTTTGTATTCACCTTAAACACTGTTTCAGGGCAAGAGATTGTGTTTTAGACTAAAAGGGAATGCATTATAAGAAGAATCTTTACTTTGAAACTCTGTTCTTTACCTTTTTCACACTATGAAACAGCTTTGTATTCACCTTCAACACAGTTTCAGGGCAAGAGATTGTGTTTTAGACTAAAAGGGAATGCATTATAAGAAGAATCTTTACTTTGAAACTCTGTTCTTTACCTTTTTCACACTATGAAACAGCTTGTATTCACCCTAAACACTGTTTCAGGGCAAGAGATTGTGTTTTAGACTAAAAGGGAATGCATTATAAGAAGAATCTTTACTTTGAAACTCTGTTCTTTACCTTTTTCACTCTATGAAACAGCTTTGTATTCACCTTAAACACTGTTTCAGGGCAAGAGATTGTGTTTTAGACTAAAAGGGAAAGCATTATAAGAAGAATCTTTACTTTGAAACTCTGTTCTTCACCTTTTTCACACTATGAAACAGCTTTGTATTCACCTTAAACACTGTTTCAGGGCAAGAGATTGTGTTTTAGACTAAAAGGGAATGCATTATAAGAAGAATCTTTACTTTGAAACTCTGTTCTTTACCTTTTTCACACTATGAAACAGCTTTGTATTCACCTTAAACACTGTTTCAGGGCAAGAGATTGTGTTTTAGACTAAAAGGGAATGCATTATAAGAAGAATCTTTACTTTGAAACTCTGTTCTTTACCTTTTTCACACTATGAAACAGCTTTGTATTCACCCTAAACACTGTTTTAGGGCAAGAGATTGTGTTTTAGACTAAAAGGGAATGCATTATAAGAAGAATCTTTACTTTGTAACTCTGTTCTTCACCTTTTTCACACTATAAAACAGCTTTGTATTCACCTTAAACACAGTTTCAGGGCAAGAGATTGTGTTTTAGACTAAAAGGGAATGCATTATAAGAAGAATCTTTACTTTGAAACTATGTTTCAAACTCTGAAGTAAACACATATTTCAAGTGAAACGAGTTTATACAGGGGTGAAACAAGTTGTTTGTAATATGACCAATTAAAGTAATTGCAACTCTGTTTGTACACCTCTAACCACAAAGAAACAGGGCTTCCATGCTTTGTAATCAGCTTATACACCGTTTCAGAGTAAGACATCTTGTTTTTAACCAAACTGAATAACTTACAATATCCTAAGAAAACACATATTTCAAGTGAAAAGAGTTTATCCAGGGGAGAACAAGTTGTTTTAACATGGTTCTAATGTGACCCTTGAAAGTAACTGCAACTCTGTTTTTACACCTCTAACCACAAGGAGGCAACGTTTCCACGCATTATAATTGGCTTATACATAGTTTCAGAGCAAGAAATATTGTATTTAACCAAATTGAATAGCTTAAACACTGTTTCAGGGCAAGAGATTGTGTTTTAGACTAAAAGGGAATGCATTATAAGAAGAATCTTTACTTTGAAACTCTGTTCTTTACCTTTTTCACTCTATGAAACAGCTTTGTATTCACCTTAAACACTGTTTCAGGGCAAGAGATTGTGTTTTAGACTAAAAGGGAATGCATTATAAGAAGAATATCTACTTTGAAACTCTGTTCTTTACCTTTTTCACTCTATGAAACAGCTTTGTATTCACCTTAAACACTGTTTCAGGGCAAGAGATTGTGTTTTAGACTAAAAGGGAATGCATTATAAGAAGAATCTTTACTTTGAAACTCTGTTCTTTACCTTTTTCACTCTATGAAACAGCTTTGTATTCACCTTAAACACTGTTTCAGGGCAAGAGATTGTGTTTTAGACTAAAAGGGAATGCATTATAAGAAGAATCTTTACTTTGAAACTCTGTTCGTTACCTTTTTCACACTATGAAACAGCTTTGTATTGAACTTAAACACTGTTTCAGGGCAAGAGATAGTGTTTTAGCCTAAAAGGTAATGCATTATAAGAAGAATCTGTACTTTGAAACTCTGTTCTTTACCTTTTTCACACTGTGAAACAGCTTTGTATTCGCCTTAAACACTGTTTCAGGGCAAGAGATAGTGTTTTAGACTAAAACGGAATGCATTATAAGAAGAATCTTTACTTTGAAACTCTGTTCTTTACCTTTTTCACTCTATGAAACAGCTTTGTATTCACCTTAAACACTGTTTCAGGGCAAGAGATTGTGTTTTAGACTAAAAGGGAAAGCATTATAAGAAGAATCTTTACTTTGAAACTCTGTTCTTCACCTTTTTCACACTATGAAACAGCTTTGTATTCACCTTAAACACAGTTTCAGGGCAAGAGATTGTGTTTTAGACTAAAAGGGAATGCATTATAAGAAGAATATCTACTTTGAAACTCTGTTCTTTACCTTTTTCACTCTATGAAACAGCTTTTTATTCACCTTAAACACTGTTTCAGGGCAAGAGATTGTGTTTTAGACTAAAAGGGAATGCATTATAAGAAGAATCTTTACTTTGAAACTCTGTTCTTTACCTTTTTCACACTATGAAACAGCTTTGTATTCACCTTAAACACTGTTTCAGGGCAAGAGATTGTGTTTTAGACTAAAAGGGAATGCATTATAAGAAGAATCTTTACTTTGAAACTCTGTTCTTTACCTTTTTCACACTATGAAACAGCTTTGTATTCACCTTAAACACTGTTTCAGGGCAAGAGATTGTGTTTTAGACTAAAAGGGAATGCATTATAAGAAGAATCTTTACTTTGAAACTCTGTTCTTTACCTTTTTCACACTATGAAACAGCTTTGTATTCACCCTAAACACTGTTTTAGGGCAAGAGATTGTGTTTTAGACTAAAAGGGAATGCATTATAAGAAGAATCTTTACTTTGTAACTCTGTTCTTCACCTTTTTCACACTATAAAACAGCTTTGTATTCACCTTAAACACAGTTTCAGGGCAAGAGATTGTGTTTTAGACTAAAAGGGAATGCATTATAAGAAGAATCTTTACTTTGAAACTATGTTTCAAACTCTGAAGAAAACACATATTTCAAGTGAAACGAGTTTATACAGGGGTGAAACAAGTTGTTTGTAATATGACCAATTAAAGTAATTGCAACTCTGTTTGTACACCTCTAACCACAAAGAAACAGGGCTTCCATGCTTTGTAATCAGCTTATACACCGTTTCAGAGCAAGACATCTTGTTTTTAACCAAACTGAATAACTTACAATATCCTAAGAAAACACATATTTCAAGTGAAAAGAGTTTATCCAGGGGAGAACAAGTTGTTTTAACATGGTTCTAATGTGACCCTTGAAAGTAACTGCAACTCTGTTTTTACACCTCTAACCACAAGGAGGCAACGTTTCCACGCATTATAATTGGCTTATACATAGTTTCAGAGCAAGAAATATTGTATTTAACCAAATTGAATAGCTTAAACACTGTTTCAGGGCAAGAGATTGTGTTTTAGACTAAAAGGGAATGCATTATGAGAAGAATCTTTACTTTGAAACTCTGTTCTTTACCTTTTTCACTCTATGAAACAGCTTTGTATTCACCTTAAACACTGTTTCAGGGCAAGAGATTGTGTTTTAGACTAAAAGGGAAAGCATTATAAGAAGAATCTTTACTTTGAAACTCTGTTCTTCACCTTTTTCACACTATGAAACAGCTTTGTATTCACCTTAAACACAGTTTCAGGGCAAGAGATTGTGTTTTAGACTAAAAGGGAATGCATTATAAGAAGAATATCTACTTTGAAACTCTGTTCTTTACCTTTTTCACTCTATGAAACAGCTTTTTATTCACCTTAAACACTGTTTCAGGGCAAGAGATTGTGTTTTAGACTAAAAGGGAATGCATTATAAGAAGAATCTTTACTTTGAAACTCTGTTCTTTACCTTTTTCACACTATGAAACAGCTTTGTATTCACCTTAAACACTGTTTCAGGGCAAGAGATTGTGTTTTAGACTAAAAGGGAATGCATTATAAGAAGAATCTTTACTTTGAAACTGTTCTTTACCTTTTTCACACTATGAAACAGCTTTGTATTCACCTTAAACACTGTTTCAGGGCAAGAGATTGTGTTTTAGACTAAAAGGGAATGCATTATAAGAAGAATCTTTACTTTGAAACTCTGTTCTTTACCTTTTTCACACTATGAAACAGCTTTGTATTCACCCTAAACACTGTTTTAGGGCAAGAGATTGTGTTTTAGACTAAAAGGGAATGCATTATAAGAAGAATCTTTACTTTGTAACTCTGTTCTTCACCTTTTTCACACTATAAAACAGCTTTGTATTCACCTTAAACACAGTTTCAGGGCAAGAGATTGTGTTTTAGACTAAAAGGGAATGCATTATAAGAAGAATCTTTACTTTGAAACTATGTTTCAAACTCTGAAGAAAACACATATTTCAAGTGAAACGAGTTTATACAGGGGTGAAACAAGTTGTTTGTAATATGACCAATTAAAGTAATTGCAACTCTTTTTGTACACCTCTAACCACAAAGAAACAGGGCTTCCATGCTTTGTAATCAGCTTATACACTGTTTCAGAGCAAGACATCTTGTTTTTAAGCAAACTGAATAACTTACAATATCCTAAGAAAACACATATTTCAAGTGAAAAGAGTTTATCCAGGGGAGAACAAGTTGTTTTAACATGGTTCTAATGTGACCCTTGAAAGTAACTGCAACTCTGTTTTTACACCTCTAACCACAAGGAGGCAACGTTTCCACGCATTATAATTGGCTTATACATAGTTTCAGAGCAAGAAATATTGTATTTAACCAAATTGAATAGCTTAAACACTGTTTCAGGGCAAGAGATTGTGTTTTAGACTAAAAGGGAATGCATTATAAGAAGAATCTTTACTTTGAAACTCTGTTCTTTACCTTTTTCACTCTATGAAACAGCTTTGTATTCACCTTAAACACTGTTTCAGGGCAAGAGATTGTGTTTTAGACTAAAAGGGAAAGCATTATAAGAAGAATCTTTACTTTGAAACTCTGTTCTTCACCTTTTTCACACTATGAAACAGCTTTGTATTCACCTTAAACACAGTTTCAGGGCAAGAGATTGTGTTTTAGACTAAAAGGGAATGCATTATAAGAAGAATCTTTACTTTGAAACTCTGTTCTTTACCTTTTTCACTCTATGAAACAGCTTTGTATTCACCTTAAACACTGTTTCAGGGCAAGAGATTGTGTTTTAGACTAAAAGGGAAAGCATTATAAGAAGAATCTTTACTTTGAAACTCTGTTCTTCACCTTTTTCACACTATGAAACAGCTTTGTATTCACCTTAAACACAGTTTCAGGGCAAGAGATTGTGTTTTAGACTAAAAGGGAATGCATTATAAGAAGAATATCTACTTTGAAACTCTGTTCTTTACCTTTTTCACTCTATGAAACAGCTTTGTATTCACCTTAAACACTGTTTCAGGGCAAGAGATTGTGTTTTAGACTAAAAGGGAATGCATTATAAGAAGAATATCTACTTTGAAACTCTGTTCTTTACCTTTTTCACTCTATGAAACAGCTTTGTATTCACCTTAAACACTGTTTCAGGGCAAGAGATTGTGTTTTAGACTAAAAGGGAATGCATTATAAGAAGAATATCTACTTTGAAACTCTGTTCTTTACCTTTTTCACTCTATGAAACAGCTTTGTATTCACCTTAAACACTGTTTCAGGGCAAGAGATTGTGTTTTAGACTAAAAGGGAATGCATTATAAGAAGAATATCTACTTTGAAACTCTGTTCTTTACCTTTTTCACTCTATGAAACAGCTTTGTATTCACCTTAAACACTGTTTCAGGGCAAGAGATTGTGTTTTAGACTAAAAGGGAATGCATTATAAGAAGAATCTTTACTTTGAAACTCTGTTCTTTACCTTTTTCACTCTATGAAACAGCTTTGTATTCACCTTAAACACTGTTTCAGGGCAAGAGATTGTGTTTTAGACTAAAAGGGAAAGCATTATAAGAAGAATCTTTACTTTGAAACTCTGTTCTTCACCTTTTTCACACTATGAAACAGCTTTGTATTCACCTTAAACACAGTTTCAGGGCAAGAGATTGTGTTTTAGACTAAAAGGGAATGCATTATAAGAAGAATATCTACTTTGAAACTCTGTTCTTTACCTTTTTCACTCTATGAAACAGCTTTGTATTCACCTTAAACACTGTTTCAGGGCAAGAGATTGTGTTTTAGACTAAAAGGGAATGCATTATAAGAAGAATATCTACTTTGAAACTCTGTTCTTTACCTTTTTCACTCTATGAAACAGCTTTGTATTCACCTTAAACACTGTTTCAGGGCAAGAGATTGTGTTTTAGACTAAAAGGGAATGCATTATAAGAAGAATCTTTACTTTGAAACTCTGTTCTTTACCTTTTTCACTCTATGAAACAGCTTTGTATTCACCTTAAACACTGTTTCAGGGCAAGAGATTGTGTTTTAGACTAAAAGGGAATGCATTATAAGAAGAATCTTTACTTTGAAACTCTGTTCTTTACCTTTTTCACACTATGAAACAGCTTTGTATTGAACTTAAACACTGTTTCAGGGCAAGAGATAGTGTTTTAGCCTAAAAGGTAATGCATTATAAGAAGAATCTGTACTTTGAAACTCTGTTCTTTACCTTTTTCACACTGTGAAACAGCTTTGTATTCGCCTTAAACACTGTTTCAGGGCAAGAGATAGTGTTTTAGACTAAAACGGAATGCATTATAAGAAGAATCTTTACTTTGAAACTCTGTTCTTTACCTTTTTCACTCTATGAAACAGCTTTGTATTCACCTTAAACACTGTTTCAGGGCAAGAGATTGTGTTTTAGACTAAAAGGGAAAGCATTATAAGAAGAATCTTTACTTTGAAACTCTGTTCTTCACCTTTTTCACACTATGAAACAGCTTTGTATTCACCTTAAACACAGTTTCAGGGCAAGAGATTGTGTTTTAGACTAAAAGGGAATGCATTATAAGAAGAATATCTACTTTGAAACTCTGTTCTTTACCTTTTTCACTCTATGAAACAGCTTTTTATTCACCTTAAACACTGTTTCAGGGCAAGAGATTGTGTTTTAGACTAAAAGGGAATGCATTATAAGAAGAATCTTTACTTTGAAACTCTGTTCTTTACCTTTTTCACACTATGAAACAGCTTTGTATTCACCTTAAACACTGTTTCAGGGCAAGAGATTGTGTTTTAGACTAAAAGGGAATGCATTATAAGAAGAATCTTTACTTTGAAACTCTGTTCTTTACCTTTTTCACACTATGAAACAGCTTTGTATTCACCTTAAACACTGTTTCAGGGCAAGAGATTGTGTTTTAGACTAAAAGGGAATGCATTATAAGAAGAATCTTTACTTTGAAACTCTGTTCTTTACCTTTTTCACACTATGAAACAGCTTTGTATTCACCCTAAACACTGTTTTAGGGCAAGAGATTGTGTTTTAGACTAAAAGGGAATGCATTATAAGAAGAATCTTTACTTTGTAACTCTGTTCTTCACCTTTTTCACACTATAAAACAGCTTTGTATTCACCTTAAACACAGTTTCAGGGCAAGAGATTGTGTTTTAGACTAAAAGGGAATGCATTATAAGAAGAATCTTTACTTTGAAACTATGTTTCAAACTCTGAAGAAAACACATATTTCAAGTGAAACGAGTTTATACAGGGGTGAAACAAGTTGTTTGTAATATGACCAATTAAAGTAATTGCAACTCTGTTTGTACACCTCTAACCACAAAGAAACAGGGCTTCCATGCTTTGTAATCAGCTTATACACCGTTTCAGAGCAAGACATCTTGTTTTTAACCAAACTGAATAACTTACAATATCCTAAGAAAACACATATTTCAAGTGAAAAGAGTTTATCCAGGGGAGAACAAGTTGTTTTAACATGGTTCTAATGTGACCCTTGAAAGTAACTGCAACTCTGTTTTTACACCTCTAACCACAAGGAGGCAACGTTTCCACGCATTATAATTGGCTTATACATAGTTTCAGAGCAAGAAATATTGTATTTAACCAAATTGAATAGCTTAAACACTGTTTCAGGGCAAGAGATTGTGTTTTAGACTAAAAGGGAATGCATTATGAGAAGAATCTTTACTTTGAAACTCTGTTCTTTACCTTTTTCACTCTATGAAACAGCTTTGTATTCACCTTAAACACTGTTTCAGGGCAAGAGATTGTGTTTTAGACTAAAAGGGAAAGCATTATAAGAAGAATCTTTACTTTGAAACTCTGTTCTTCACCTTTTTCACACTATGAAACAGCTTTGTATTCACCTTAAACACAGTTTCAGGGCAAGAGATTGTGTTTTAGACTAAAAGGGAATGCATTATAAGAAGAATATCTACTTTGAAACTCTGTTCTTTACCTTTTTCACTCTATGAAACAGCTTTTTATTCACCTTAAACACTGTTTCAGGGCAAGAGATTGTGTTTTAGACTAAAAGGGAAAGCATTATAAGAAGAATCTTTACTTTGAAACTCTGTTCTTCACCTTTTTCACACTATGAAACAGCTTTGTATTGAACTTAAACACTGTTTCAGGGCAAGAGATAGTGTTTTAGCCTAAAAGGTAATGCATTATAAGAAGAATCTGTACTTTGAAACTCTGTTCTTTACCTTTTTCACACTGTGAAACAGCTTTGTATTCGCCTTAAACACTGTTTCAGGGCAAGAGATAGTGTTTTAGACTAAAACGGAATGCATTATAAGAAGAATCTTTACTTTGAAACTCTGTTCTTTACCTTTTTCACTCTATGAAACAGCTTTGTATTCACCTTAAACACTGTTTCAGGGCAAGAGATTGTGTTTTAGACTAAAAGGGAAAGCATTATAAGAAGAATCTTTACTTTGAAACTCTGTTCTTCACCTTTTTCACACTATGAAACAGCTTTGTATTCACCTTAAACACAGTTTCAGGGCAAGAGATTGTGTTTTAGACTAAAAGGGAATGCATTATAAGAAGAATATCTACTTTGAAACTCTGTTCTTTACCTTTTTCACTCTATGAAACAGCTTTTTATTCACCTTAAACACTGTTTCAGGGCAAGAGATTGTGTTTTAGACTAAAAGGGAATGCATTATAAGAAGAATCTTTACTTTGAAACTCTGTTCTTTACCTTTTTCACACTATGAAACAGCTTTGTATTCACCTTAAACACTGTTTCAGGGCAAGAGATTGTGTTTTAGACTAAAAGGGAATGCATTATAAGAAGAATCTTTACTTTGAAACTCTGTTCTTTACCTTTTTCACACTATGAAACAGCTTTGTATTCACCTTAAACACTGTTTCAGGGCAAGAGATTGTGTTTTAGACTAAAAGGGAATGCATTATAAGAAGAATCTTTACTTTGAAACTCTGTTCTTTACCTTTTTCACACTATGAAACAGCTTTGTATTCACCCTAAACACTGTTTTAGGGCAAGAGATTGTGTTTTAGACTAAAAGGGAATGCATTATAAGAAGAATCTTTACTTTGTAACTCTGTTCTTCACCTTTTTCACACTATAAAACAGCTTTGTATTCACCTTAAACACAGTTTCAGGGCAAGAGATTGTGTTTTAGACTAAAAGGGAATGCATTATAAGAAGAATCTTTACTTTGAAACTATGTTTCAAACTCTGAAGAAAACACATATTTCAAGTGAAACGAGTTTATACAGGGGTGAAACAAGTTGTTTGTAATATGACCAATTAAAGTAATTGCAACTCTGTTTGTACACCTCTAACCACAAAGAAACAGGGCTTCCATGCTTTGTAATCAGCTTATACACCGTTTCAGAGCAAGACATCTTGTTTTTAACCAAACTGAATAACTTACAATATCCTAAGAAAACACATATTTCAAGTGAAAAGAGTTTATCCAGGGGAGAACAAGTTGTTTTAACATGGTTCTAATGTGACCCTTGAAAGTAACTGCAACTCTGTTTTTACACCTCTAACCACAAGGAGGCAACGTTTCCACGCATTATAATTGGCTTATACATAGTTTCAGAGCAAGAAATATTGTATTTAACCAAATTGAATAGCTTAAACACTGTTTCAGGGCAAGAGATTGTGTTTTAGACTAAAAGGGAATGCATTATGAGAAGAATCTTTACTTTGAAACTCTGTTCTTTACCTTTTTCACTCTATGAAACAGCTTTGTATTCACCTTAAACACTGTTTCAGGGCAAGAGATTGTGTTTTAGACTAAAAGGGAAAGCATTATAAGAAGAATCTTTACTTTGAAACTCTGTTCTTCACCTTTTTCACACTATGAAACAGCTTTGTATTCACCTTAAACACAGTTTCAGGGCAAGAGATTGTGTTTTAGACTAAAAGGGAATGCATTATAAGAAGAATATCTACTTTGAAACTCTGTTCTTTACCTTTTTCACTCTATGAAACAGCTTTTTATTCACCTTAAACACTGTTTCAGGGCAAGAGATTGTGTTTTAGACTAAAAGGGAATGCATTATAAGAAGAATCTTTACTTTGAAACTCTGTTCTTTACCTTTTTCACACTATGAAACAGCTTTGTATTCACCTTAAACACTGTTTCAGGGCAAGAGATTGTGTTTTAGACTAAAAGGGAATGCATTATAAGAAGAATCTTTACTTTGAAACTCTGTTCTTTACCTTTTTCACACTATGAAACAGCTTTGTATTCACCTTAAACACTGTTTCAGGGCAAGAGATTGTGTTTTAGACTAAAAGGGAATGCATTATAAGAAGAATCTTTACTTTGAAACTCTGTTCTTTACCTTTTTCACACTATGAAACAGCTTTGTATTCACCCTAAACACTGTTTTAGGGCAAGAGATTGTGTTTTAGACTAAAAGGGAATGCATTATAAGAAGAATCTTTACTTTGTAACTCTGTTCTTCACCTTTTTCACACTATAAAACAGCTTTGTATTCACCTTAAACACAGTTTCAGGGCAAGAGATTGTGTTTTAGACTAAAAGGGAATGCATTATAAGAAGAATCTTTACTTTGAAACTATGTTTCAAACTCTGAAGAAAACACATATTTCAAGTGAAACGAGTTTATACAGGGGTGAAACAAGTTGTTTGTAATATGACCAATTAAAGTAATTGCAACTCTGTTTGTACACCTCTAACCACAAAGAAACAGGGCTTCCATGCTTTGTAATCAGCTTATACACTGTTTCAGAGCAAGACATCTTGTTTTTAACCAAACTGAATAACTTACAATATCCTAAGAAAACACATATTTCAAGTGAAAAGAGTTTATCCAGGGGAGAACAAGTTGTTTTAACATGGTTCTAATGTGACCCTTGAAAGTAACTGCAACTCTGTTTTTACACCTCTAACCACAAGGAGGCAACGTTTCCACGCATTATAATTGGCTTATACATAGTTTCAGAGCAAGAAATATTGTATTTAACCAAATTGAATAGCTTAAACACTGTTTCAGGGCAAGAGATTGTGTTTTAGACTAAAAGGGAATGCATTATAAGAAGAATCTTTACTTTGAAACTCTGTTCTTTACCTTTTTCACTCTATGAAACAGCTTTGTATTCACCTTAAACACTGTTTCAGGGCAAGAGATTGTGTTTTAGACTAAAAGGGAAAGCATTATAAGAAGAATCTTTACTTTGAAACTCTGTTCTTCACCTTTTTCACACTATGAAACAGCTTTGTATTCACCTTAAACACAGTTTCAGGGCAAGAGATTGTGTTTTAGACTAAAAGGGAATGCATTATAAGAAGAATCTTTACTTTGAAACTCTGTTCTTTACCTTTTTCACTCTATGAAACAGCTTTGTATTCACCTTAAACACTGTTTCAGGGCAAGAGATTGTGTTTTAGACTAAAAGGGAAAGCATTATAAGAAGAATCTTTACTTTGAAACTCTGTTCTTCACCTTTTTCACACTATGAAACAGCTTTGTATTCACCTTAAACACAGTTTCAGGGCAAGAGATTGTGTTTTAGACTAAAAGGGAATGCATTATAAGAAGAATATCTACTTTGAAACTCTGTTCTTTACCTTTTTCACTCTATGAAACAGCTTTGTATTCACCTTAAACACTGTTTCAGGGCAAGAGATTGTGTTTTAGACTAAAAGGGAATGCATTATAAGAAGAATATCTACTTTGAAACTCTGTTCTTTACCTTTTTCACTCTATGAAACAGCTTTGTATTCACCTTAAACACTGTTTCAGGGCAAGAGATTGTGTTTTAGACTAAAAGGGAATGCATTATAAGAAGAATATCTACTTTGAAACTCTGTTCTTTACCTTTTTCACTCTATGAAACAGCTTTGTATTCACCTTAAACACTGTTTCAGGGCAAGAGATTGTGTTTTAGACTAAAAGGGAATGCATTATAAGAAGAATATCTACTTTGAAACTCTGTTCTTTACCTTTTTCACTCTATGAAACAGCTTTGTATTCACCTTAAACACTGTTTCAGGGCAAGAGATTGTGTTTTAGACTAAAAGGGAATGCATTATAAGAAGAATCTTTACTTTGAAACTCTGTTCTTTACCTTTTTCACTCTATGAAACAGCTTTGTATTCACCTTAAACACTGTTTCAGGGCAAGAGATTGTGTTTTAGACTAAAAGGGAAAGCATTATAAGAAGAATCTTTACTTTGAAACTCTGTTCTTCACCTTTTTCACACTATGAAACAGCTTTGTATTCACCTTAAACACAGTTTCAGGGCAAGAGATTGTGTTTTAGACTAAAAGGGAATGCATTATAAGAAGAATATCTACTTTGAAACTCTGTTCTTTACCTTTTTCACACTATGAAACAGCTTTGTATTCACCTTAAACACTGTTTCAGGGCAAGAGATTGTGTTTTAGACTAAAAGGGAATGCATTATAAGAAGAATCTTTACTTTGAAACTCTGTTCTTTACCTTTTTCACACTATGAAACAGCTTTGTATTGAACTTAAACACTGTTTCAGGGCAAGAGATAGTGTTTTAGCCTAAAAGGTAATGCATTATAAGAAGAATCTGTACTTTGAAACTCTGTTCTTTACCTTTTTCACACTGTGAAACAGCTTTGTATTCGCCTTAAACACTGTTTCAGGGCAAGAGATAGTGTTTTAGACTAAAACGGAATGCATTATAAGAAGAATCTTTACTTTGAAACTATGTTTCAAACTCTGAAGAAAACACATATTTCAAGTGAAACGAGTTTATACAGGGGTGAAACAAGTTGTTTGTAATATGACCAATTAAAGTAATTGCAACTCTGTTTGTACACCTCTAACCACAAAGAAACAGGGCTTCCATGCTTTGTAATCAGCTTATACACCGTTTCAGAGCAAGACATCTTGTTTTTAACCAAACTGAATAACTTACAATATCCTAAGAAAACACATATTTCAAGTGAAAAGAGTTTATCCAGGGGAGAACAAGTTGTTTTAACATGGTTCTAATGTGACCCTTGAAAGTAACTGCAACTCTGTTTTTACACCTCTAACCACAAGGAGGCAACGTTTCCACGCATTATAATTGGCTTATACATAGTTTCAGAGCAAGAAATATTGTATTTAACCAAATTGAATAGCTTAAACACTGTTTCAGGCAAGAGATTGTGTTTTAGACTAAAAGGGAATGCATTATAAGAAGAATCTTTACTTTGAAACTCTGTTCTTTACCTTTTTCACACTATGAAACAGCTTTGTATTCACCTTCAACACTGTTTCAGGGCAAGAGATTGTGTTTTAGACTAAAAGGGAATGCATTATAAGAAGAATCTTTACTTTGAAACTCTGTTCTTTACCTTTTTCACTCTATGAAACTGCTTTGTATTCACCTTAAACACTGTTTCAGGGCAAGAGATTGTGTTTTAGACTAAAACGGAATGCATTATAAGAAGAATCTTTACTTTGTAACTCTGTTCTTCACCTTTTTCACACTATAAAACAGCTTTGTATTCACCTTAAACACAGTTTCAGGGCAAGAGATTGTGTTTTGGACTAAAACGGAATGCATTATAAGAAGAATCTTTACTTTGAAACTCTGTTCTTTACCTTTTTCACACTATGAAACAGCTTTGTATTCACCTTAAACACTGTTTCAGGGCAAGAGATTGTGTTTTAGACTAAAAGGGAATGCATTATAAGAAGAATCTTTACTTTGAAACTCTGTTCTTTACCTTTTTCACTCTATGAAACAGCTTTGTATTCACCTTAAACACTGTTTCAGGGCAAGAGATTGTGTTTTAGACTAAAAGGGAAAGCATTATAAGAAGAATCTTTACTTTGAAACTCTGTTCTTCACCTTTTTCACACTATGAAACAGCTTTGTATTCACCTTAAACACAGTTTCAGGGCAAGAGATTGTGTTTTAGACTAAAAGGGAATGCATTATAAGAAGAATATCTACTTTGAAACTCTGTTCTTTACCTTTTTCACACTATGAAACAGCTTTGTATTCACCTTAAACACTGTTTCAGGGCAAGAGATTGTGTTTTAGACTAAAAGGGAATGCATTATAAGAAGAATCTTTACTTTGAAACTCTGTTCTTTACCTTTTTCACACTATGAAACAGCTTTGTATTGAACTTAAACACTGTTTCAGGGCAAGAGATAGTGTTTTAGCCTAAAAGGTAATGCATTATAAGAAGAATCTGTACTTTGAAACTCTGTTCTTTACCTTTTTCACACTGTGAAACAGCTTTGTATTCGCCTTAAACACTGTTTCAGGGCAAGAGATAGTGTTTTAGACTAAAACGGAATGCATTATAAGAAGAATCTTTACTTTGAAACTATGTTTCAAACTCTGAAGAAAACACATATTTCAAGTGAAACGAGTTTATACAGGGGTGAAACAAGTTGTTTGTAATATGACCAATTAAAGTAATTGCAACTCTGTTTGTACACCTCTAACCACAAAGAAACAGGGCTTCCATGCTTTGTAATCAGCTTATACACCGTTTCAGAGCAAGACATCTTGTTTTTAACCAAACTGAATAACTTACAATATCCTAAGAAAACACATATTTCAAGTGAAAAGAGTTTATCCAGGGGAGAACAAGTTGTTTTAACATGGTTCTAATGTGACCCTTGAAAGTAACTGCAACTCTGTTTTTACACCTCTAACCACAAGGAGGCAACGTTTCCACGCATTATAATTGGCTTATACATAGTTTCAGAGCAAGAAATATTGTATTTAACCAAATTGAATAGCTTAAACACTGTTTCAGGCAAGAGATTGTGTTTTAGACTAAAAGGGAATGCATTATAAGAAGAATCTTTACTTTGAAACTCTGTTCTTTACCTTTTTCACACTATGAAACAGCTTTGTATTCACCTTCAACACTGTTTCAGGGCAAGAGATTGTGTTTTAGACTAAAAGGGAATGCATTATAAGAAGAATCTTTACTTTGAAACTCTGTTCTTTACCTTTTTCACTCTATGAAACTGCTTTGTATTCACCTTAAACACTGTTTCAGGGCAAGAGATTGTGTTTTAGACTAAAACGGAATGCATTATAAGAAGAATCTTTACTTTGTAACTCTGTTCTTCACCTTTTTCACACTATAAAACAGCTTTGTATTCACCTTAAACACAGTTTCAGGGCAAGAGATTGTGTTTTGGACTAAAACGGAATGCATTATAAGAAGAATCTTTACTTTGAAACTCTGTTCTTTACCTTTTTCACACTATGAAACAGCTTTGTATTCACCTTAAACACTGTTTCAGGGCAAGAGATTGTGTTTTAGACTAAAAGGGAATGCATTATAAGAAGAATATCTACTTTGAAACTCTGTTCTTTACCTTTTTCACTCTATGAAACAGCTTTGTATTCACCTTAAACACTGTTTCAGGGCAAGAGATTGTGTTTTAGACTAAAACGGAATGCATTATAAGAAGAATCTTTACTTTGTAACTCTGTTCTTCACCTTTTTCACACTATAAAACAGCTTTGTATTCACCTTAAACACAGTTTCAGGGCAAGAGATTGTGTTTTAGACTAAAAGGGACTGCATTATAAGAAGAATCTTTACTTTGAAACTCTGTTCTTTACCTTTTTCACACTATGAAACAGCTTTGTATTCACCTTCAACACTGTTTCAGGGCAAGAGATTGTGTTTTAGACTAAAAGGGAATGCATTATAAGAAGAATCTTTACTTTGAAACTCTGTTCTTTACCTTTTTCACACTATGAAACAGCTTTGTATTCACCTTCAACACTGTTTCAGGGCAAGAGATTGTGTTTTAGACTAAAAGGGAATGCATTATAAGAAGAATCTTTACTTTGAAACTCTGTTCTTTACCTTTTTCACACTATGAAACAGCTTGTATTCACCCTAAACACTGTTTCAGGGCAAGAGATTGTGTTTTAGACTAAAAGGGAATGCATTATAAGAAGAATCTTTACTTTGAAACTCTGTTCTTTACCTTTTTCACTCTATGAAACAGCTTTGTATTCACCTTAAACACTGTTTCAGGGCAAGAGATTGTGTTTTAGACTAAAATGGAATGCATTATAAGAAGAATCTTTACTTTGTAACTCTGTTCTTCACCTTTTTCACACTATAAAACAGCTTTGTATTCACCTTAAACACAGTTTCAGGGCAAGAGATTGTGTTTTAGACTAAAAGGGAATGCATTATAAGAAGAATCTTTACTTTGAAACTCTGTTCTTTACCTTTTTCACACTATGAAACAGCTTTGTATTCACCTTCAACACTGTTTCAGGGCAAGAGATTGTGTTTTAGACTAAAAGGGAATGCATTATAAGAAGAATCTTTACTTTGAAACTCTGTTCTTCACCTTTTTCACACTATGAAACAGCTTTGTATTCACCTTAAACACTGTTTCAGGGCAAGAGATTGTGTTTTAGACTAAAAGGGAATGCATTATAAGAAGAATATCTACTTTGAACTCTGTTCTTTACCTTTTTCACTCTATGAAACAGCTTTGTATTCACCTTAAACACTGTTTCAGGGCAAGAGATTGTGTTTTAGACTAAAACGGAATGCATTATAAGAAGAATCTTTACTTTGTAACTCTGTTCTTCACCTTTTTCACACTATAAAACAGCTTTGTATTCACCTTAAACACAGTTTCAGGGCAAGAGATTGTGTTTTAGACTAAAAGGGAATGCATTATAAGAAGAATCTTTACTTTGAAACTCTGTTCTTTACCTTTTTCACACTATGAAACAGCTTTGTATTCACCTTCAACACTGTTTCAGGGCAAGAGATTGTGTTTTAGACTAAAAGGGAATGCATTATAAGAAGAATCTTTACTTTGAAACTCTGTTCTTTACCTTTTTCACACTATGAAACAGCTTTGTATTCACCTTCAACACTGTTTCAGGGCAAGAGATTGTGTTTTAGACTAAAAGGGAATGCATTATAAGAAGAATCTTTACTTTGAAACTCTGTTCTTTACCTTTTTCACACTATGAAACAGCTTTGTATTCACCTTAAACACTGTTTCAGGGCAAGAGATTGTGTTTTAGACTAAAAGGGAATGCATTATAAGAAGAATCTTTACTTTGAAACTCTGTTCTTTACCTTTTTCACACTATGAAACAGCTTTGTATTCACCTTAAACACTGTTTCAGGGCAAGAATTTGTGTTTTAGACTAAAAGGGAATGCATTATAAGAAGAATCTTTACTTTGATACTCTGTTCTTTACCTTTTTCACACTATGAAACAGCTTTGTATTCACCCTAAACACTGTTTTAGGGCAAGAGATTGTGTTTTAGACTAAAAGGGAATGCATTATAAGAAGAATCTTTACTTTGAAACTCTGTTCTTTACCTTTTTCACACTATGAAACAGCTTTGTATTCACCTTAAACACTGTTTCAGGGTAAGAGATTGTGTTTTAGACTAAAAGGGAAAGCATTATAAGAAGAATCTTTACTTTGAAACTCTGTTCTTCACCTTTTTCACACTATGAAACAGCTTTGTATTCACCTTAAACACAGTTTCAGGGCAAGAGATTGTGTTTTAGACTAAAAGGGAAAGCATTATAAGAAGAATCTTTACTTTGAAACTCTGTTCTTCACCTTTTTCACACTATGAAACAGCTTTGTATTCACCTTAAACACAGTTTCAGGGCAAGAGATTGTGTTTTAGACTAATAGGGAATGCATTATAAGAAGAATCTTTACTTTGAAACTATGTTTCAAACTCTGAAGAAAACACATATATCAAGTGAAACGAGTTTATACAGGGGTGAAACAAGTTGTTTGTAATATGACCAATTAAAGTAATTGCAACTCTGTTTGTACACCTCTAACCACAAAGAAACAGGGCTTCCATGCATTGTAATCAGCTTATACACCGTTTCAGAGCAAGACATCTTGTTTTTAACCAAACTGAATAACTTACAATATCCTAAGAAAACACATATTTCAAGTGAAAAGAGTTTATCCAGGGGAGAACAAGTTGTTTTAACATGGTTCTAATGTGACCCTTGAAAGTAACTGCAACTCTGTTTTTACACCTCTAACCACAAGGAGGCAACGTTTCCACGCATTATAATTGGCTTATACATAGTTTCAGAGCAAGAAATATTGTATTTAACCAAATTGAATAGCTTAAACACTGTTTCAGGGCAAGAGATTGTGTTTTAGACTAAAAGGGAATGCATTATAAGAAGAATCTTTACTTTGAAACTCTGTTCTTTACCTTTTTCACTCTATGAAACAGCTTTGTATTCACCTTAAACACTGTTTCAGGGCAAGAGATTGTGTTTTAGACTAAAAGGGAAAGCATTATAAGAAGAATCTTTACTTTGAAACTCTGTTCTTTACCTTTTTCACACTATGAAACAGCTTTGTATTCACCTTCAACACTGTTTCAGGGCAAGAGATTGTGTTTTAGACTAAAAGGGAATGCATTATAAGAAGAATCTTTACTTTGAAACTCTGTTCTTTACCTTTTTCACACTATGAAACAGCTTTGTATTCACCTTCAACACTGTTTCAGGGCAAAAGATTGTGTTTTAGACTAAAAGGGAATGCATTATAAGAAGAATCTTTACTTTGAAACTCTGTTCTTCACCTTTTTCACACTATGAAACAGCTTTGTATTCACCTTAAACACTGTTTCAGGGCAAGAGATTGTGTTTTAGACTAAAAGGGAATGCATTATAAGAAGAATATCTACTTTGAACTCTGTTCTTTACCTTTTTCACTCTATGAAACAGCTTTGTATTCACCTTAAACACTGTTTCAGGGCAAGAGATTGTGTTTTAGACTAAAACGGAATGCATTATAAGAAGAATCTTTACTTTGTAACTCTGTTCTTCACCTTTTTCACACTATAAAACAGCTTTGTATTCACCTTAAACACAGTTTCAGGGCAAGAGATTGTGTTTTAGACTAAAAGGGAATGCATTATAAGAAGAATCTTTACTTTGAAACTCTGTTCTTTACCTTTTTCACACTATGAAACAGCTTTGTATTCACCTTCAACACTGTTTCAGGGCAAGAGATTGTGTTTTAGACTAAAAGGGAATGCATTATAAGAAGAATCTTTACTTTGAAACTCTGTTCTTTACCTTTTTCACACTATGAAACAGCTTTGTATTCACCTTCAACACTGTTTCAGGGCAAGAGATTGTGTTTTAGACTAAAAGGGAATGCATTATAAGAAGAATCTTTACTTTGAAACTCTGTTCTTTACCTTTTTCACACTATGAAACAGCTTTGTATTCACCTTAAACACTGTTTCAGGGCAAGAGATTGTGTTTTAGACTAAAAGGGAATGCATTATAAGAAGAATCTTTACTTTGAAACTCTGTTCTTTACCTTTTTCACACTATGAAACAGCTTTGTATTCACCTTAAACACTGTTTCAGGGCAAGAGATTGTGTTTTAGACTAAAAGGGAATGCATTATAAGAAGAATCTTTACTTTGATACTCTGTTCTTTACCTTTTTCACACTATGAAACAGCTTTGTATTCACCCTAAACACTGTTTTAGGGCAAGAGATTGTGTTTTAGACTAAAAGGGAATGCATTATAAGAAGAATCTTTACTTTGAAACTCTGTTCTTTACCTTTTTCACACTATGAAACAGCTTTGTATTCACCTTAAACACTGTTTCAGGGTAAGAGATTGTGTTTTAGACTAAAAGGGAAAGCATTATAAGAAGAATCTTTACTTTGAAACTCTGTTCTTCACCTTTTTCACACTATGAAACAGCTTTGTATTCACCTTAAACACAGTTTCAGGGCAAGAGATTGTGTTTTAGACTAATAGGGAATGCATTATAAGAAGAATCTTTACTTTGAAACTATGTTTCAAACTCTGAAGAAAACACATATTTCAAGTGAAACGAGTTTATACAGGGGTGAAACAAGTTGTTTGTAATATGACCAATTAAAGTAATTGCAACTCTGTTTGTACACCTCTAACCACAAAGAAACAGGGCTTCCATGCATTGTAATCAGCTTATACACCGTTTCAGAGCAAGACATCTTGTTTTTAACCAAACTGAATAACTTACAATATCCTAAGAAAACACATATTTCAAGTGAAAAGAGTTTATCCAGGGGAGAACAAGTTGTTTTAACATGGTTCTAATGTGACCCTTGAAAGTAACTGCAACTCTGTTTTTACACCTCTAACCACAAGGAGGCAACGTTTCCACGCATTATAATTGGCTTATACATAGTTTCAGAGCAAGAAATATTGTATTTAACCAAATTGAATAGCTTAAACACTGTTTCAGGGCAAGAGATTGTGTTTTAGACTAAAACGGAATGCATTATAAGAAGAATCTTTACTTTGAAACTCTGTTCTTTACATTTTTCACACTATGAAACAGCTTTGTATTCACCTTAAACACTGTTTCAGGGCAAGAGATTGTGTTTTAGACTAAAATGGAATGCATTATAAGAAGAATATCTACTTTGAAACTCTGTTCTTTACCTTTTTCACTCTATGAAACAGCTTTGTATTCACCTTAAACACTGTTTCAGGGCAAGAGATTGTGTTTTAGACTAAAAGGGAAAGCATTATAAGAAGAATCTTTACTTTGAAACTCTGTTCTTCACCTTTTTCACACTATGAAACAGCTTTGTATTCACCTTAAACACAGTTTCAGGGCAAGAGATTGTGTTTTAGACTAATAGGGAATGCATTATAAGAAGAATCTTTACTTTGAAACTATGTTTCAAACTCTGAAGAAAACACATATTTCAAGTGAAACGAGTTTATACAGGGGTGAAACAAGTTGTTTGTAATATGACCAATTAAAGTAATTGCAACTCTGTTTGTACACCTCTAACCACAAAGAAACAGGGCTTCCATGCATTGTAATCAGCTTATACACCGTTTCAGAGCAAGACATCTTGTTTTTAACCAAACTGAATAACTTACAATATCCTAAGAAAACACATATTTCAAGTGAAAAGAGTTTATCCAGGGGAGAACAAGTTGTTTTAACATGGTTCTAATGTGACCCTTGAAAGTAACTGCAACTCTGTTTTTACACCTCTAACCACAAGGAGGCAACGTTTCCACGCATTATAATTGGCTTATACATAGTTTCAGAGCAAGAAATATTGTATTTAACCAAATTGAATAGCTTAAACACTGTTTCAGGGCAAGAGATTGTGTTTTAGACTAAAACGGAATGCATTATAAGAAGAATCTTTACTTTGAAACTCTGTTCTTTACCTTTTTCACACTATGAAACAGCTTTGTATTCACCTTAAACACTGTTTCAGGGCAAGAGATTGTGTTTTAGACTAAAAGGGAATGCATTATAAGAAGAATATCTACTTTGAAACTCTGTTCTTTACCTTTTTCACTCTATGAAACAGCTTTGTATTCACCTTAAACACTGTTTCAGGGCAAGAGATTGTGTTTTAGACTAAAACGGAATGCATTATAAGAAGAATCTTTACTTTGTAACTCTGTTCTTCACCTTTTTCACACTATAAACAGCTTTGTATTCACCTTAAACACTGTTTCAGGGCAAGAGATTGTGTTTTAGACTAAAAGGGAATGCATTATAAGAAGAATCTTTACTTTGAAACTCTGTTTCAAACTCTGAAGAAAACACATATTTCAAGTGAAACGAGTTTATACAGGGGTGAAACAAGTTGTTTGTAATATGACCAATTAAAGTAATTGCAACTCTGTTTGTACACCTCTAACCACAAAGAAACAGGGCTTCCATGCATTGTAATCAGCTTATACACCGTTTCAGAGCAAGACATCTTGTTTTTAACCAAACTGAATAACTTACAATATCCTAAGAAAACTCATATTTCAAGTGAAAAGAGTTTATCCAGGGGAGAACAAGTTGTTTTAACATGGTTCTAATGTGACCCTTGAAAGTAACTGCAACTCTGTTTTTACACCTCTAACCACAAGGAGGCAACGTTTCCACGCATTATAATTGGCTTATACATAGTTTCAGAGCAAGAAATATTGTATTTAACCAAATTGAATAGCTTAAACACTGTTTCAGGGCTAGAGATTGTGTTTTAGACTAAAACGGAATGCATTATAAGAAGAATCTTTACTTTGAAACTCTGTTCTTTACCTTTTTCACACTATGAAACAGCTTTGTATTCACCTTAAACACTGTTTCAGGGCAAGAGATTGTGTTTTAGACTAAAAGGGAATGCATTATAAGAAGAATATCTGCTTTGAAACTCTGTTTCAAACTCTGAAGAAAACACATATTTCAAGTGAAACGAGTTTATACAGGGGTGAAACAAGTTGTTTGTAATATGACCAATTAAAGTAATAGCAACTCTGTTTGTACACCTCTAACCACAAAGAAACAGGGCTTCCATGCTTTGTAATCAGCTTATACACCGTTTCAGAGCAAGACATCTTGTTTTTAACCAAACTGAATAACTTACAATATCCTAAGAAAACACATATTTCAAGTGAAAAGAGTTTATCCAGGGGAGAACAAGTTGTTTTAACATGGTTCTAATGTGACCCTTGAAAGTAACTGCAACTCTGTTTTTACACCTCTAACCACAAGGAGGCAACGTTTCCACGCATTATAATTGGCTTATACATAGATTCAGAGCAAGAAATATTGTATTTAACCAAATTGAATAGCTTAAACACTGTTTCAGGCAAGAGATTGTGTTTTAGACTAAAAGGGAATGCATTATAAGAAGAATCTTTACTTTGAAACTCTGTTCTTTACCTTTTTCACACTATGAAACAGCTTTGTATTCACCTTAAACACTGTTTCAGGGCAAGAGATTGTGTTTTAGACTAAAATGGAATGCATTATAAGAAGAATCTTTACTTTGGAACTCTGTTCTTTACCTTTTTCACACTATGAAACAGCTTTGTATTCACCTTAAACACTGTTTCAGGGCAAGAGATTGTGTTTTAGACTAAAAGGGAATGCATTATAAGAAGAATCTGTACTTTGAAACTCTGTTCTTTACCTTTTTCACACTATGAAACAGCTTTGTATTCACCCTAAACACTGTTTCAGGGCAAGAGATTGTGTTTTAGACTAAAAGGGAATGCATTATAAGAAGAATCTTTACTTTGAAACTCTGTTTCAAACTCTGAAGAAAACACATATTTCAAGTGAAACGAGTTTATACAGGGGTGAAACAAGTTGTTTGTAATATGACCAATTAAAGTAATTGCAACTCTGTTTGTACACCTCTAACCACAAAGAAACAGGGCTTCCATGCATTGTAATCAGCTTATACACCGTTTCAGAGCAAGACATCTTGTTTTTAACCAAACTGAATAACTTACAATATCCTAAGAAAACACATATTTCAAGTGAAAAGAGTTTATCCAGGGGAGAACAAGTTGTTTTAACATGGTTCTAATGTGACCCTTGAAAGTAACTGCAACTCTGTTTTTACACCTCTAACCACAAGGAGGCAACGTTTCCACGCATTATAATTGGCTTATACATAGATTCAGAGCAAGAAATATTGTATTTAACCAAAGTGAATAGCTTAAACACTGTTTCAGGCAAGAGATTGTGTTTTAGACTAAAAGGGAATGCATTATAAGAAGAATCTTTACTTTGAAACTCTGTTCTTTACCTTTTTCACACTATGAAACAGCTTTGTATTCACCTTAAACACTGTTTCAGGGCAAGAGATTGTGTTTTAGACTAAAAGGGAATGCATTATAAGAAGAATCTTTACTTTGAAACTCTGTTCTTTACCTTTTTCACACTATGAAACAGCTTTGTATTCACCCTAAACACTGTTTCAGGGTAAGAGATTGTGTTTTAGACTAAAAGGGAAAGCATTATAAGAAGAATCTTTACTTTGAAACTCTGTTCTTCACCTTTTTCACACTATGAAACAGCTTTGTATTCACCTTAAACACAGTTTCAGGGCAAGAGATTGTGTTTTAGACTAAAAGGGAAAGCATTATAAGAAGAATCTTTACTTTGAAACTCTGTTTCAAACTCTGAAGAAAACACATATTTCAAGTGAAACGAGTTTATACAGGGGTGAAACAAGTTGTTTGTAATATGACCAATTAAAGTAATTGCAACTCTGTTTGTACACCTCTAACCACAAAGAAACAGGGCTTCCATGCATTGTAATCAGCTTATACACCGTTTCAGAGCAAGACATCTTGTTTTTAACCAAACTGAATAACTTACAATATCCTAAGAAAACACATATTTCAAGTGAAAAGAGTTTATCCAGGGGAGAACAAGTTGTTTTAACATGGTTCTAATGTGACCCTTGAAAGTAACTGCAACTCTGTTTTTACACCTCTAACCACAAGGAGGCAACGTTTCCACGCATTATAATTGGCTTATACATAGTTTCAGAGCAAGAAATATTGTATTTAACCAAATTGAATAGCTTAAACACTGTTTCAGGGCAAGAGATTGTGTTTTAGACTAAAAGGGAATGCATTATAAGAAGAATCTCTACTTTGAAACTCTGTTCTTTACCTTTTTCACTCTATGAAACAGCTTTGTATTCACCTTAAACACTGTTTCAGGGCAAGAGATTGTGTTTTAGACTAAAAGGGAAAGCATTATAAGAAGAATCTTTACTTTGAAACTCTGTTCTTCACCTTTTTCACACTATGAAACAGCTTTGTATTCACCTTAAACACAGTTTCAGGGCAAGAGATTGTGTTTTAGACTAAAAGGGAATGCATTATAAGAAGAATATCTACTTTGAAACTCTGTTCTTTACCTTTTTCACTCTATGAAACAGCTTTGTATTCACCTTAAACACTGTTTCAGGGCAAGAGATTGTGTTTTAGACTAAAACGGAATGCATTATAAGAAGAATCTTTACTTTGTAACTCTGTTCTTCACCTTTTTCACACTATAAAACAGCTTTGTATTCACCTTAAACACAGTTTCAGGGCAAGAGATTGTGTTTTAGACTAAAAGGGAATGCATTATAAGAAGAATCTTTACTTTGAAACTCTGTTCTTTACCTTTTTCACACTATGAAACAGCTTTGTATTCACCTTCAACACTGTTTCAGGGCAAGAGATTGTGTTTTAGACTAAAAGGGAAAGCATTATAAGAAGAATCTTTACTTTGAAACTCTGTTCTTTACCTTTTTCACTCTATGAAACAGCTTTGTATTCACCTTAAACACTGTTTCAGGGCAAGAGATTGTGTTTTAGACTAAAACGGAATGCATTATAAGAAGAATCTTTACTTTGAAACTCTGTTCTTTACCTTTTTCACACTATGAAACAGCTTTGTATTCACCTTAAACACTGTTTCAGGGCAAGAGATTGTGTTTTAGACTAAAAGGGAATGCATTATAAGAAGAATCTTTACTTTGAAACTCTGTTCTTTACCTTTTTCACACTATGAAACAGCTTTGTATTCACCCTAAACACTGTTTCAGGGTAAGAGATTGTGTTTTAGACTAAAAGGGAAAGCATTATAAGAAGAATCTTTACTTTGAAACTCTGTTCTTCACCTTTTTCACACTATGAAACAGCTTTGTATTCACCTTAAACACAGTTTCAGGGCAAGAGATTGTGTTTTAGACTAAAAGGGAAAGCATTATAAGAAGAATCTTTACTTTGAAACTCTGTTTCAAACTCTGAAGAAAACACATATTTCAAGTGAAACGAGTTTATACAGGGGTGAAACAAGTTGTTTGTAATATGACCAATTAAAGTAATTGCAACTCTGTTTGTACACCTCTAACCACAAAGAAACAGGGCTTCCATGCATTGTAATCAGCTTATACACCGTTTCAGAGCAAGACATCTTGTTTTTAACCAAACTGAATAACTTACAATATCCTAAGAAAACACATATTTCAAGTGAAAAGAGTTTATCCAGGGGAGAACAAGTTGTTTTAACATGGTTCTAATGTGACCCTTGAAAGTAACTGCAACTCTGTTTTTACACCTCTAACCACAAGGAGGCAACGTTTCCACGCATTATAATTGGCTTATACATAGTTTCAGAGCAAGAAATATTGTATTTAACCAAATTGAATAGCTTAAACACTGTTTCAGGGCAAGAGATTGTGTTTTAGACTAAAAGGGAATGCATTATAAGAAGAATCTCTACTTTGAAACTCTGTTCTTTACCTTTTTCACTCTATGAAACAGCTTTGTATTCACCTTAAACACTGTTTCAGGGCAAGAGATTGTGTTTTAGACTAAAAGGGAAAGCATTATAAGAAGAATCTTTACTTTGAAACTCTGTTCTTCACCTTTTTCACACTATGAAACAGCTTTGTATTCACCTTAAACACAGTTTCAGGGCAAGAGATTGTGTTTTAGACTAAAAGGGAATGCATTATAAGAAGAATATCTACTTTGAAACTCTGTTCTTTACCTTTTTCACTCTATGAAACAGCTTTGTATTCACCTTAAACACTGTTTCAGGGCAAGAGATTGTGTTTTAGACTAAAACGGAATGCATTATAAGAAGAATCTTTACTTTGTAACTCTGTTCTTCACCTTTTTCACACTATAAAACAGCTTTGTATTCACCTTAAACACAGTTTCAGGGCAAGAGATTGTGTTTTAGACTAAAAGGGAATGCATTATAAGAAGAATCTTTACTTTGAAACTCTGTTCTTTACCTTTTTCACACTATGAAACAGCTTTGTATTCAACTTCAACACTGTTTCAGGGCAAGAGATTGTGTTTTAGACTAAAAGGGAAAGCATTATAAGAAGAATCTTTACTTTGAAACTCTGTTCTTTACCTTTTTCACTCTATGAAACAGCTTTGTATTCACCTTAAACACTGTTTCAGGGCAAGAGATTGTGTTTTAGACTAAAACGGAATGCATTATAAGAAGAATCTTTACTTTGAAACTCTGTTCTTTACCTTTTTCACACTATGAAACAGCTTTGTATTCACCTTAAACACTGTTTCAGGGCAAGAGATTGTGTTTTAGACTAAAAGGGAATGCATTATAAGAAGAATCTTTACTTTGAAACTCTGTTCTTTACCTTTTTCACACTATGAAACAGCTTTGTATTCACCCTAAACACTGTTTCAGGGTAAGAGATTGTGTTTTAGACTAAAAGGGAAAGCATTATAAGAAGAATCTTTACTTTGAAACTCTGTTCTTCACCTTTTTCACACTATGAAACAGCTTTGTATTCACCTTAAACACAGTTTCAGGGCAAGAGATTGTGTTTTAGACTAAAAGGGAAAGCATTATAAGAAGAATCTTTACTTTGAAACTCTGTTTCAAACTCTGAAGAAAACACATATTTCAAGTGAAACGAGTTTATACAGGGGTGAAACAAGTTGTTTGTAATATGACCAATTAAAGTAATTGCAACTCTGTTTGTACACCTCTAACCACAAAGAAACAGGGCTTCCATGCATTGTAATCAGCTTATACACCGTTTCAGAGCAAGACATCTTGTTTTTAACCAAACTGAATAACTTACAATATCCTAAGAAAACACATATTTCAAGTGAAAAGAGTTTATCCAGGGGAGAACAAGTTGTTTTAACATGGTTCTAATGTGACCCTTGAAAGTAACTGCAACTCTGTTTTTACACCTCTAACCACAAGGAGGCAACGTTTCCACGCATTATAATTGGCTTATACATAGTTTCAGAGCAAGAAATATTGTATTTAACCAAATTGAATAGCTTAAACACTGTTTCAGGGCAAGAGATTGTGTTTTAGACTAAAAGGGAATGCATTATAAGAAGAATCTCTACTTTGAAACTCTGTTCTTTACCTTTTTCACTCTATGAAACAGCTTTGTATTCACCTTAAACACTGTTTCAGGGCAAGAGATTGTGTTTTAGACTAAAAGGGAAAGCATTATAAGAAGAATCTTTACTTTGAAACTCTGTTCTTCACCTTTTTCACACTATGAAACAGCTTTGTATTCACCTTAAACACAGTTTCAGGGCAAGAGATTGTGTTTTAGACTAAAAGGGAATGCATTATAAGAAGAATATCTACTTTGAAACTCTGTTCTTTACCTTTTTCACTCTATGAAACAGCTTTGTATTCACCTTAAACACTGTTTCAGGGCAAGAGATTGTGTTTTAGACTAAAACGGAATGCATTATAAGAAGAATCTTTACTTTGTAACTCTGTTCTTCACCTTTTTCACACTATAAAACAGCTTTGTATTCACCTTAAACACAGTTTCAGGGCAAGAGATTGTGTTTTAGACTAAAAGGGAATGCATTATAAGAAGAATCTTTACTTTGAAACTCTGTTCTTTACCTTTTTCACACTATGAAACAGCTTTGTATTCACCTTCAACACTGTTTCAGGGCAAGAGATTGTGTTTTAGACTAAAAGGGAATGCATTATAAGAAGAATCTTTACTTTGAAACTCTGTTCTTTACCTTTTTCACACTATGAAACAGCTTTGTATTCACCTTCAACACTGTTTCAGGGCAAGGGATTGTGTTTTAGACTAAAAGGGAATGCATTATAAGAAGAATCTTTACTTTGAAACTCTGTTCTTTACCTTTTTCACACTATGAAACAGCTTGTATTCACCCTAAACACTGTTTCAGGGCAAGAGATTGTGTTTTAGACTAAAAGGGAATGCATTATAAGAAGAATCTTTACTTTGAAACTCTGTTCTTTACCTTTTTCACACTATGAAACAGCTTGTATTCACCCTAAACACTGTTTCAGGGCAAGAGATTGTGTTTTAGACTAAAAGGGAATGCATTATAAGAAGAATCTTTACTTTGAAACTCTGTTCTTTACCTTTTTCACTCTATGAAACAGCTTTGTATTCACCTTAAACACTGTTTCAGGGCAAGAGATTGTGTTTTAGACTAAAAGGGAAAGCATTATAAGAAGAATCTTTACTTTGAAACTCTGTTCTTTACCTTTTTCACACTATGAAATAGCTTTGTATTCACCTTCAACACTGTTTCAGGGCAAGAGATTGTGTTTTAGACTAAAAGGGAATGCATTATAAGAAGAATCTTTACTTTGAAACTCTGTTCTTTACCTTTTTCACACTATGAAACAGCTTTGTATTCACCCTAAACACTGTTTCAGGGCAAGAGATTGTGTTTTAGACTAAAAGGGAATGCATTATAAGAAGGATCTTTACTTTGAAACTCTGTTTCAAACTCTGAAGAAAACACATATTTCAAGTGAAACGAGTTTATACAGGGGTGAAACAAGTTGTTTGTAATATGACCAATTAAAGTAATTGCAACTCTGTTTGTACACCTCTAACCACAAAGAAACAGGGCTTCCATGCATTGTAATCAGCTTATACACCGTTTCAGAGCAAGACATCTTGTTTTTAACCAAACTGAATAACTTACAATATCCTAAGAAAACACATATTTCAAGTGAAAAGAGTTTATCCAGAGGAGAACAAGTTGTTTTAACATGGTTCTAATGTGACCCTTGAAAGTAACTGCAACTCTGTTTTTACACCTCTAACCACAAGGAGGCAACGTTTCCACGCATTACAATTGGCTTATACATAGTTTCAGAGGAAGAAATATTGTATTTAACCAAATTGAATAGCTTGAACACTGTTTCAGGCAAGAGATTGTGTTTTAGACTAAAAGGGAATCCATTATAAGAAGAATCTTTACTTTGAAACTCTGTTCTTTACCTTTTTCATACTATGAAACAGCTTTGTATTCACCTTAAACACTCTTTCAGGGCAAGATATTGTGTTTTAGACTAAAAGGGAATGCATTATAAGAAGAATCTTTGCTTTGAAACTCTGTTCTTTACCTTTTTCACTCTATGAAACAGCTTTGTATTCACCTTAAACACAGTTTCAGGGCAAGAGATTGTGTTTTAGACTAAAAGGGAATGCATTATAAGAAGAATATCTACTTTGAAACTCTGTTCTTTACCTTTTTCACTCTATGAAACAGCTTTGTATTCACCTTAAACACTGTTTCAGGGCAAGTGATTGTGTTTTAGACTAAAACGGAATGCATTATAAGAAGAATCTTTACTTTGTAACTCTGTTCTTCACCTTTTTCACACTATAAAATCGCTTTGTATTCACCTTAAACACAGTTTCAGGGCAAGAGATTGTGTTTTAGACTAAAAGGGAATGCATTATAAGAAGAATCTTTACTTTGAAACTGTTCTTTACCTTTTTCACACTATGAAACAGCTTTGTATTCACCCTAAACACTGTTTCAGGGCAAGAGATTGTGTTTTAGACTAAAATGGAATGCATTATAAGAAGAATCTTTACTTTGAAACTCTGTTTCAAACTCTGAAGAAAAAACATATTTCAAGTGAAACGAGTTGATACGGGGTGAAACAAGTTGTTTGTAATATGACCAATTAAAGTAATTGCAACTCTGTTTGTACACCTCTAACCACAAAGAAACAGGGCTTCCATGCATTGTAATCAGCTTATACACCGTTTTAGAGCAAGACATCTTGTTTTTAACCAAACTGAATAACTTACAATATCCTAAGAAAACACATATTTCAAGTGAAAAGAGTTTATCCAGGGGAGAACAAGTTGTTTTAACATGGTTCTAATGTGACCCTTGAAAGTAACTGCAACTCTGTTTTTACACCTCTAACCACAAGGAGGCAACGTTTCCACGCATTATAATTGGCTTATACATAGTTTCAGAGGAAGAAATATTGTATTTAACCAAATTGAATAGCTTGAACACTGTTTCAGGCAAGAGATTGTGTTTTAGACTAAAAGGGAATCCATTATAAGAAGAATCTTTACTTTGAAACTCTGTTCTTTACCTTTTTCATACTATGAAACAGGTTTGTATTCACCTTAAACACTCTTTCAGGGCAAGATATTGTGTTTTAGACTAAAAGGGAATGCATTATAAGAAGAATCTTTGCTTTGAAACTCTGTTCTTTACCTTTTTCACTCTATGAAACAGCTTTGTATTCACCTTAAACACTGTTTCAGGGCAAGAGATTGTGTTTTAGACTAAAAGGGAATGCATTATAAGAAGAATCTTTACTTTGAAACTCTGTTCTTTACCTTTTTCACACTATGAAATAGCTTTGTATTCACCTTCAACACTGTTTCAGGGCAAGAGATTGTGTTTTAGACTAAAACGGAATGCATTATAAGAAGAATCTTTACTTTGAAACTCTGTTCTTTACCTTTTTTACACTATGAAACAGCTTTGTATTCACCTTAAACACTGTTTCAGGGCAAGAGATTGTGTTTTAGACTAAAACGGAAAGCATTATAAGACGAATCTTTACTTTGAAACTGTTCTTCACCTTTTTCACACTATGAAACAGCTTTGTATTCACCTTAAACACAGTTTCAGGGCAAGAGATTGTGTTTTAGACTAAAAGGGAATGCATTATAAGAAGAATATCTACTTTGAAACTCTGTTCTTTACCTTTTTCACTCTATGAAACAGCTTTGTATTCACCTTAAACACTGTTTCAGGGCAAGAGATTGTGTTTTAGACTAAAACGGAATGCATTATAAGAAGAATCTTTACTTTGTAACTCTGTTCTTCACCTTTTTCACACTATAAAATCGCTTTGTATTCACCTTAAACACAGTTTCAGGGCAAGAGATTGTGTTTTAGACTAAAAGGGAATGCATTATAAGAAGAATCTTTACTTTGAAACTGTTCTTTACCTTTTTCACACTATGAAACAGCTTTGTATTCACCCTAAACACTGTTTCAGGGCAAGAGATTGTGTTTTAGACTAAAATGGAATGCATTATAAGAAGAATCTTTACTTTGAAACTCTGTTTCAAACTCTGAAGAAAAAACATATTTCAAGTGAAACGAGTTGATACGGGGTGAAACAAGTTGTTTGTAATATGACCAATTAAAGTAATTGCAACTCTGTTTGTACACCTCTAACCACAAAGAAACAGGGCTTCCATGCATTGTAATCAGCTTATACACCGTTTTAGAGCAAGACATCTTGTTTTTAACCAAACTGAATAACTTACAATATCCTAAGAAAACACATATTTCAAGTGAAAAGAGTTTATCCAGGGGAGAACAAGTTGTTTTAACATGGTTCTAATGTGACCCTTGAAAGTAACTGCAACTCTGTTTTTACACCTCTAACCACAAGGAGGCAACGTTTCCACGCATTATAATTGGCTTATACATAGTTTCAGAGCAAGAAATATTGTATTTAACCAAATTGAATAGCTTAAACACTGTTTCAGGCAAGAGATTGTGTTTTAGACTAAAAGGGAATGCATTATAAGAAGAATCTTTACTTTGAAACTCTGTTCTTTACCTTTTTCACACTATGAAACAGCTTTGTATTCACCTTAAACACTGTTTCAGGGCAAGAGATTGTGTTTTAGACTAAAAGGGAATGCATTATAAGAAGAATCTTTACTTTGAAACTCTGTTCTTTACCTTTTTCACACTATGAAACAGCTTTGTATTCACCTTAAACACTGTTTCAGGGCAAGAGATTGTGTTTTAGACTAAAAGGGAAAGCATTATAAGAAGAATCTTTACTTTGAAACTCTGTTCTTCACCTTTTTCACAATATGAAACAGCTTTGTATTCACCTTAAACACAGTTTCAGGGCAAGAGATTGTGTTTTAGACTAAAAGGGAATGCATTATAAGAAGAATATCTACTTTGAAACTCTGTTCTTTACCTTTTTCACTCTATGAAACAGCTTTGTATTCACCTTAAACACTGTTTCAGGGCAAGAGATTGTGTTTTAGACTAAAAGGGAATGCATTATAAGAAGAATCTTTACTTTGAAACTCTGTTCTTTACCTTTTTCACACTATGAAACAGCTTTGTATTCACCCTAAACACTGTTTCAGGGCAAGAGATTGTGTTTTAGACTAAAAGGGAATGCATTATAAGAAGGATCTTTACTTTGAAACTCTGTTTCAAACTCTGAAGAAAACACATATTTCAAGTGAAACGAGTTTATACAGGGGTGAAACAAGTTGTTTGTAATATGACCAATTAAAGTAATTGCAACTCTGTTTGTACACCTCTAACCACAAAGAAACAGGGCTTCCATGCATTGTAATCAGCTTATACACCGTTTCAGAGCAAGACATCTTGTTTTTAACCAAACTGAATAACTTACAATATCCTAAGAAAACACATATTTCAAGTGAAAAGAGTTTATCCAGAGGAGAACAAGTTGTTTTAACATGGTTCTAATGTGACCCTTGAAAGTAACTGCAACTCTGTTTTTACACCTCTAACCACAAGGAGGCAACGTTTCCACGCATTATAATTGGCTTATACATAGTTTCAGAGGAAGAAATATTGTATTTAACCAAATTGAATAGCTTGAACACTGTTTCAGGCAAGAGATTGTGTTTTAGACTAAAAGGGAATCCATTATAAGAAGAATCTTTACTTTGAAACTCTGTTCTTTACCTTTTTCATACTATGAAACAGCTTTGTATTCACCTTAAACACTCTTTCAGGGCAAGATATTGTGTTTTAGACTAAAAGGGAATGCATTATAAGAAGAATCTTTGCTTTGAAACTCTGTTCTTTACCTTTTTCACTCTATGAAACAGCTTTGTATTCACCTTAAACACTGTTTCAGGGCAAGAGATTGTGTTTTAGACTAAAAGGGAATGCATTATAAGAAGAATCTTTACTTTGAAACTCTGTTCTTTACCTTTTTCACACTATGAAACAGCTTTGTATTCACCTTCAACACTGTTTCAGGGCAAGAGATTGTGTTTTAGACTAAAACGGAATGCATTATAAGAAGAATCTTTACTTTGTAACTCTGTTCTTCACCTTTTTCACACTATAAAACAGCTTTGTATTCACCTTAAACACAGTTTCAGGGCAAGAGATTGTGTTTTAGACTAAAAGGGAATGCATTATAAGAAGAATCTTTACTTTGAAACTCTGTTCTTTACCTTTTTTACACTATGAAACAGCTTTGTATTCACCTTAAACACTGTTTCAGGGCAAGAGATTGTGTTTTAGACTAAAACGGAAAGCATTATAAGACGAATCTTTACTTTGAAACTGTTCTTCACCTTTTTCACACTATGAAACAGCTTTGTATTCACCTTAAACACAGTTTCAGGGCAAGAGATTGTGTTTTAGACTAAAAGGGAATGCATTATAAGAAGAATATCTACTTTGAAACTCTGTTCTTTACCTTTTTCACTCTATGAAACAGCTTTGTATTCACCTTAAACACTGTTTCAGGGCAAGAGATTGTGTTTTAGACTAAAACGGAATGCATTATAAGAAGAATCTTTACTTTGTAACTCTGTTCTTTACCTTTTTCACACTATGAAACAGCTTTGTATTCACCCTAAACACTGTTTCAGGGCAAGAGATTGTGTTTTAGACTAAAATGGAATGCATTATAAGAAGAATCTTTACTTTGAAACTCTGTTTCAAACTCTGAAGAAAAAACATATTTCAAGTGAAACGAGTTGATACGGGGTGAAACAAGTTGTTTGTAATATGACCAATTAAAGTAATTGCAACTCTGTTTGTACACCTCTAACCACAAAGAAACAGGGCTTCCATGCATTGTAATCAGCTTATACACCGTTTTAGAGCAAGACATCTTGTTTTTAACCAAACTGAATAACTTACAATATCCTAAGAAAACACATATTTCAAGTGAAAAGAGTTTATCCAGGGGAGAACAAGTTGTTTTAACATGGTTCTAATGTGACCCTTGAAAGTAACTGCAACTCTGTTTTTACACCTCTAACCACAAGGAGGCAACGTTTCCACGCATTATAATTGGCTTATACATAGTTTCAGAGGAAGAAATATTGTATTTAACCAAATTGAATAGCTTGAACACTGTTTCAGGCAAGAGATTGTGTTTTAGACTAAAAGGGAATCCATTATAAGAAGAATCTTTACTTTGAAACTCTGTTCTTTACCTTTTTCATACTATGAAACAGCTTTGTATTCACCTTAAACACTCTTTCAGGGCAAGATATTGTGTTTTAGACTAAAAGGGAATGCATTATAAGAAGAATCTTTGCTTTGAAACTCTGTTCTTTACCTTTTTCACTCTATGAAACAGCTTTGTATTCACCTTAAACACTGTTTCAGGGCAAGAGATTGTGTTTTAGACTAAAAGGGAATGCATTATAAGAAGAATCTTTACTTTGAAACTCTGTTCTTTACCTTTTTCACACTATGAAACAGCTTTGTATTCACCTTCAACACTGTTTCAGGGCAAGAGATTGTGTTTTAGACTAAAAGGGAATGCATTATAAGAAGAATCTTTACTTTGTAACTCTGTTCTTCACCTTTTTCACACTATAAAACAGCTTTGTATTCACCTTAAACAGTTTCAGGGCAAGAGATTGTGTTTTAGACTAAAAGGGAATGCATTATAAGAAGAATCTTTACTTTGAAACTCTGTTCTTTACCTTTTTCACACTATGAAACAGCTTTGTATTCGCCTTAAACACAGTTTCAGGGCAAGAG
The DNA here is from genome assembly GCF_041902795.1 of Electrophorus electricus. NCBI lineage: Eukaryota > Metazoa > Chordata > Actinopteri > Gymnotiformes > Gymnotidae > Electrophorus > Electrophorus electricus. The sequence goes on along the minus strand of NC_137514.1, from coordinate 16,951,152 downwards.
ATTGTGTTTTAGACTAAAAGGGAATGCATTATAAGAAGAATATCTACTTTGAAACTCTGTTCTTTACCTTTTTCACTCTGTGAAACAGCTTTGTATTCACCTTAAACACTGTTTCAGGGCAAGAGATTGTGTTTTAGACTAAAAGGGAATGCATTATAAGAAGAATCTTTACTTTGAAACTGTTCTTTACCTTTTTCACACTATGAAACAGCTTTGTATTCACCCTAAACACTGTTTCAGGGCAAGAGATTGTGTTTTAGACTAAAATGGAATGCATTATAAGAAGAATCTTTACTTTGAAACTCTGTTTCAAACTCTGAAGAAAACACATATTTCAAGTGAAACGAGTTGATACGGGGTGAAACAAGTTGTTTGTAATATGACCAATTAAAGTAATTGCAACTCTGTTTGTACACCTCTAACCACAAAGAAACAGGGCTTCCATGCATTGTAATCAGCTTATACACCGTTTCAGAGCAAGACATCTTGTTTTTAACCAAACTGAATAACTTACAATATCCTAAGAAAACACATATTTCAAGTGAAAAGAGTTTATCCAGAGGAGAACAAGTTGTTTTAACATGGTTCTAATGTGACCCTTGAAAGTAACTGCAACTCTGTTTTTACACCTCTAACCACAAGGAGGCAACGTTTCCACGCATTATAATTGGCTTATACATAGTTTCAGAGGAAGAAATATTGTATTTAACCAAATTGAATAGCTTGAACACTGTTTCAGGCAAGAGATTGTGTTTTAGACTAAAAGGGAATCCATTATAAGAAGAATCTTTACTTTGAAACTCTGTTCTTTACCTTTTTCATACTATGAAACAGCTTTGTATTCACCTTAAACACTCTTTCAGGGCAAGATATTGTGTTTTAGACTAAAAGGGAATGCATTATAAGAAGAATCTTTGCTTTGAAACTCTGTTCTTTACCTTTTTCACTCTATGAAACAGCTTTGTATTCACCTTAAACACTGTTTCAGGGCAAGAGATTGTGTTTTAGACTAAAAGGGAATGCATTATAAGAAGAATCTTTACTTTGAAACTCTGTTCTTTACCTTTTTCACACTATGAAACAGCTTTGTATTCACCTTCAACACTGTTTCAGGGCAAGAGATTGTGTTTTAGACTAAAACGGAATGCATTATAAGAAGAATCTTTACTTTGTAACTCTGTTCTTCACCTTTTTCACACTATAAAACAGCTTTGTATTCACCTTAAACACAGTTTCAGGGCAAGAGATTGTGTTTTAGACTAAAAGGGAATGCATTATAAGAAGAATCTTTACTTTGAAACTCTGTTCTTTACCTTTTTTACACTATGAAACAGCTTTGTATTCACCTTAAACACTGTTTCAGGGCAAGAGATTGTGTTTTAGACTAAAACGGAAAGCATTATAAGACGAATCTTTACTTTGAAACTGTTCTTCACCTTTTTCACACTATGAAACAGCTTTGTATTCACCTTAAACACAGTTTCAGGGCAAGAGATTGTGTTTTAGACTAAAAGGGAATGCATTATAAGAAGAATATCTACTTTGAAACTCTGTTCTTTACCTTTTTCACTCTATGAAACAGCTTTGTATTCACCTTAAACACTGTTTCAGGGCAAGAGATTGTGTTTTAGACTAAAACGGAATGCATTATAAGAAGAATCTTTACTTTGTAACTCTGTTCTTTACCTTTTTCACACTATGAAACAGCTTTGTATTCACCCTAAACACTGTTTCAGGGCAAGAGATTGTGTTTTAGACTAAAATGGAATGCATTATAAGAAGAATCTTTACTTTGAAACTCTGTTTCAAACTCTGAAGAAAAAACATATTTCAAGTGAAACGAGTTGATACGGGGTGAAACAAGTTGTTTGTAATATGACCAATTAAAGTAATTGCAACTCTGTTTGTACACCTCTAACCACAAAGAAACAGGGCTTCCATGCATTGTAATCAGCTTATACACCGTTTTAGAGCAAGACATCTTGTTTTTAACCAAACTGAATAACTTACAATATCCTAAGAAAACACATATTTCAAGTGAAAAGAGTTTATCCAGGGGAGAACAAGTTGTTTTAACATGGTTCTAATGTGACCCTTGAAAGTAACTGCAACTCTGTTTTTACACCTCTAACCACAAGGAGGCAACGTTTCCACGCATTATAATTGGCTTATACATAGTTTCAGAGGAAGAAATATTGTATTTAACCAAATTGAATAGCCTGAACACTGTTTCAGGCAAGAGATTGTGTTTTAGACTAAAAGGGAATCCATTATAAGAAGAATCTTTACTTTGAAACTCTGTTCTTTACCTTTTTCATACTATGAAACAGCTTTGTATTCACCTTAAACACTCTTTCAGGGCAAGATATTGTGTTTTAGACTAAAAGGGAATGCATTATAAGAAGAATCTTTGCTTTGAAACTCTGTTCTTTACCTTTTTCACTCTATGAAACAGCTTTGTATTCACCTTAAACACTGTTTCAGGGCAAGAGATTGTGTTTTAGACTAAAAGGGAATGCATTATAAGAAGAATCTTTACTTTGAAACTCTGTTCTTTACCTTTTTCACACTATGAAACAGCTTTGTATTCACCTTCAACACTGTTTCAGGGCAAGAGATTGTGTTTTAGACTAAAAGGGAATGCATTATAAGAAGAATCTTTACTTTGTAACTCTGTTCTTCACCTTTTTCACACTATAAAACAGCTTTGTATTCACCTTAAACAGTTTCAGGGCAAGAGATTGTGTTTTAGACTAAAAGGGAATGCATTATAAGAAGAATCTTTACTTTGAAACTCTGTTCTTTACCTTTTTCACACTATGAAACAGCTTTGTATTCGCCTTAAACACAGTTTCAGGGCAAGAGATTGTGTTTTAGACTAAAAGGGAATGCATTATAAGAAGAATATCTACTTTGAAACTCTGTTCTTTACCTTTTTCACTCTGTGAAACAGCTTTGTATTCACCTTAAACACTGTTTCAGGGCAAGAGATTGTGTTTTAGACTAAAAGGGAATGCATTATAAGAAGAATCTTTACTTTGAAACTCTGTTCTTTACCTTTTTCACACTATGAAACAGCTTTGTATTCACCCTAAACACTGTTTCAGGGCAAGAGATTGTGTTTTAGACTAAAAGGGAATGCATTATAAGAAGAATCTTTACTTTGAAACTCTGTTTCAAACTCTGAAGAAAACACATATTTCAAGTGAAACGAGTTTATACAGGGGTGAAACAAGTTGTTTGTAATATGACCAATTAAAGTAATTGCAACTCTGTTTGTACACCTCTAACCACAAAGAAACAGGGCTTCCATGCATTGTAATCAGCTTATACACCGTTTCAGAGCAAGACATCTTGTTTTTAACCAAACTGAATAACTTACAATATCCTAAGAAAACACATATTTCAAGTGAAAAGAGTTTATCCAGGGGAGAACAAGTTGTTTTAACATGGTTCTAATGTGACCCTTGAAAGTAACTGCAACTCTGTTTTTACACCTCTAACCACAAGGAGGCAACGTTTCCACGCATTATAATTGGCTTAAACATAGTTTCAGAGCAAGAAATATTGTATTTAACCAAATTGAATAGCTTAAACACTGTTTCAGGCAAGAGATTGTGTTTTAGACTAAAAGGGAATGCATTATAAGAAGAATCTTTACTTTGAAACTCTGTTCTTTACCTTTTTCACACTATGAAACAGCTTTGTATTCACCTTAAACACTGTTTCAGGGCAAGAGATTGTGTTTTAGACTAAAATGGAATGCATTATAAGAAGAATCTTTACTTTGAAACTCTGTTCTTTACCTTTTTCACACTATGAAACAGCTTTGTATTCACCTTAAACACTGTTTCAGGGTAAGAGATTGTGTTTTAGACTAAAAGGGAATGCATTATAAGAAGAATCTTTACTTTGAAACTCTGTTCTTTACCTTTTTCACACTATGAAACAGCTTTGTATTCACCTTCAACACTGTTTCAGGGCAAGATATTGTGTTTTAGACTAAAAGGGAATGCATTATAAGAAGAATCTTTACTTTGAAACTCTGTTCTTTACCTTTTTCACACTATGAAACAGCTTTGTATTCACCTTAAACACTGTTTCAGGGCAAGAGATTGTGTTTTAGACTAAAAGGGAATGCATTATAAGAAGAATCTTTACTTTGAAACTCTGTTCTTTACCTTTTTCACTCTATGAAACAGCTTTGTATTCACCTTAAACACTGTTTCAGGGCAAGAGATTGTGTTTTAGACTAAAAGGGAAAGCATTATAAGAAGAATCTTTACTTTGAAACTCTGTTCTTCACCTTTTTCACACTATGAAACAGCTTTGTATTCACCTTAAACACAGTTTCAGGGCAAGAGATTGTGTTTTAGACTAAAAGGGAATGCATTATAAGAAGAATATCTACTTTGAAACTCTGTTCTTTACCTTTTTCACTCTATGAAACAGCTTTGTATTCACCTTAAACACTGTTTCAGGGCAAGAGATTGTGTTTTAGACTAAAAGGGAATGCATTATAAGAAGAATCTTTACTTTGAAACTCTGTTCTTTACCTTTTTCACACTATGAAACAGCTTTGTATTCACCCTAAACACTGTTTCAGGGCAAGAGATTGTGTTTTAGACTAAAAGGGAATGCATTATAAGAAGGATCTTTACTTTGAAACTCTGTTTCAAACTCTGAAGAAAACACATATTTCAAGTGAAACGAGTTTATACAGGGGTGAAACAAGTTGTTTGTAATATGACCAATTAAAGTAATTGCAACTCTGTTTGTACACCTCTAACCACAAAGAAACAGGGCTTCCATGCATTGTAATCAGCTTATACACCGTTTCAGAGCAAGACATCTTGTTTTTAACCAAACTGAATAACTTACAATATCCTAAGAAAACACATATTTCAAGTGAAAAGAGTTTATCCAGGGGAGAACAAGTTGTTTTAACATGGTTCTAATGTGACCCTTGAAAGTAACTGCAACTCTGTTTTTACACCTCTAACCACAAGGAGGCAACGTTTCCACGCATTATAATTGGCTTATACATAGTTTCAGAGGAAGAAATATTGTATTTAACCAAATTGAATAGCTTGAACACTGTTTCAGGCAAGAGATTGTGTTTTAGACTAAAAGGGAATCCATTATAAGAAGAATCTTTACTTTGAAACTCTGTTCTTTACCTTTTTCATACTATGAAACAGCTTTGTATTCACCTTAAACACTCTTTCAGGGCAAGATATTGTGTTTTAGACTAAAAGGGAATGCATTATAAGAAGAATCTTTGCTTTGAAACTCTGTTCTTTACCTTTTTCACTCTATGAAACAGCTTTGTATTCACCTTAAACACTGTTTCAGGGCAAGAGATTGTGTTTTAGACTAAAAGGGAATGCATTATAAGAAGAATCTTTACTTTGAAACTCTGTTCTTTACCTTTTTCACAGTATGAAACAGCTTTGTATTCACCTTCAACACTGTTTCAGGGCAAGAGATTGTGTTTTAGACTAAAACGGAATGCATTATAAGAAGAATCTTTACTTTGTAACTCTGTTCTTCACCTTTTTCACACTATAAAACAGCTTTGTATTCACCTTAAACACAGTTTCAGGGCAAGAGATTGTGTTTTAGACTAAAAGGGAATGCATTATAAGAAGAATCTTTACTTTGAAACTCTGTTCTTTACCTTTTTTACACTATGAAACAGCTTTGTATTCACCTTAAACACTGTTTCAGGGCAAGAGATTGTGTTTTAGACTAAAACGGAAAGCATTATAAGACGAATCTTTACTTTGAAACTGTTCTTCACCTTTTTCACACTATGAAACAGCTTTGTATTCACCTTAAACACAGTTTCAGGGCAAGAGATTGTGTTTTAGACTAAAAGGGAATGCATTATAAGAAGAATATCTACTTTGAAACTCTGTTCTTTACCTTTTTCACTCTATGAAACAGCTTTGTATTCACCTTAAACACTGTTTCAGGGCAAGAGATTGTGTTTTAGACTAAAACGGAATGCATTATAAGAAGAATCTTTACTTTGTAACTCTGTTCTTCACCTTTTTCACACTATAAAATCGCTTTGTATTCACCTTAAACACAGTTTCAGGGCAAGAGATTGTGTTTTAGACTAAAAGGGAATGCATTATAAGAAGAATCTTTACTTTGAAACTGTTCTTTACCTTTTTCACACTATGAAACAGCTTTGTATTCACCCTAAACACTGTTTCAGGGCAAGAGATTGTGTTTTAGACTAAAACGGAAAGCATTATAAGACGAATCTTTACTTTGAAACTGTTCTTCACCTTTTTCACACTATGAAACAGCTTTGTATTCACCTTAAACACAGTTTCAGGGCAAGAGATTGTGTTTTAGACTAAAAGGGAATGCATTATAAGAAGAATATCTACTTTGAAACTCTGTTCTTTACCTTTTTCACTCTATGAAACAGCTTTGTATTCACCTTAAACACTGTTTCAGGGCAAGAGATTGTGTTTTAGACTAAAACGGAATGCATTATAAGAAGAATCTTTACTTTGTAACTCTGTTCTTCACCTTTTTCACACTATAAAATCGCTTTGTATTCACCTTAAACACAGTTTCAGGGCAAGAGATTGTGTTTTAGACTAAAAGGGAATGCATTATAAGAAGAATCTTTACTTTGAAACTGTTCTTTACCTTTTTCACACTATGAAACAGCTTTGTATTCACCCTAAACACTGTTTCAGGGCAAGAGATTGTGTTTTAGACTAAAATGGAATGCATTATAAGAAGAATCTTTACTTTGAAACTCTGTTTCAAACTCTGAAGAAAAAACATATTTCAAGTGAAACGAGTTGATACGGGGTGAAACAAGTTGTTTGTAATATGACCAATTAAAGTAATTGCAACTCTGTTTGTACACCTCTAACCACAAAGAAACAGGGCTTCCATGCATTGTAATCAGCTTATACACCGTTTCAGAGCAAGACATCTTGTTTTTAACCAAACTGAATAACTTACAATATCCTAAGAAAACACATATTTCAAGTGAAAAGAGTTTATCCAGGGGAGAACAAGTTGTTTTAACATGGTTCTAATGTGACCCTTGAAAGTAACTGCAACTCTGTTTTTACACCTCTAACCACAAGGAGGCAACGTTTCCACGCATTATAATTGGCTTATACATAGTTTCAGAGCAAGAAATATTGTATTTAACCAAATTGAATAGCTTAAACACTGTTTCAGGCAAGAGATTGTGTTTTAGACTAAAAGGGAATGCATTATAAGAAGAATCTTTACTTTGAAACTCTGTTCTTTACCTTTTTCACACTATGAAACAGCTTTGTATTCACCTTAAACACTGTTTCAGGGCAAGAGATTGTGTTTTAGACTAAAATGGAATGCATTATAAGAAGAATCTTTACTTTGAAACTCTGTTCTTTACCTTTTTCACACTATGAAACAGCTTTGTATTCACCTTCAACACTGTTTCAGGGCAAGAGATTGTGTTTTAGACTAAAACGGAATGCATTATAAGAAGAATCTTTACTTTGTAACTCTGTTCTTCACCTTTTTCACACTATAAAACAGCTTTGTCTTGACCTTAAACACAGTTTCAGGGCAAGAGATTGTGTTTTAGACTAAAAGGGAATGCATTATAAGAAGAATCTTTACTTTGAAACTCTGTTCTTTACCTTTTTCACACTATGAAACAGCTTTGTATTCACCTTAAACACTGTTTCAGGGCAAGAGATTGTGTTTTAGACTAAAAGGGAATGCATTATAAGAAGAATCTTTACTTTGAAACTCTGTTCTTTACCTTTTTCACACTATGAAACAGCTTGTATTCACCCTAAACACTGTTTCAGGGCAAGAGATTGTGTTTTAGACCAAAAGGGAATGCATTATAAGAAGAATCTTTACTTTGAAACTCTGTTCTTTACCTTTTTCATACTATGAAACAGCTTTGTATTCACCTTAAACACTCTTTCAGGGCAAGATATTGTGTTTTAGACTAAAAGGGAATGCATTATAAGAAGAATCTTTGCTTTGAAACTCTGTTCTTTACCTTTTTCACTCTATGAAACAGCTTTGTATTCACCTTAAACACTGTTTCAGGGCAAGAGATTGTGTTTTAGACTAAAAGGGAATGCATTATAAGAAGAATCTTTACTTTGAAACTCTGTTCTTTACCTTTTTCACAGTATGAAACAGCTTTGTATTCACCTTCAACACTGTTTCAGGGCAAGAGATTGTGTTTTAGACTAAAACGGAATGCATTATAAGAAGAATCTTTACTTTGTAACTCTGTTCTTCACCTTTTTCACACTATAAAACAGCTTTGTATTCACCTTAAACACAGTTTCAGGGCAAGAGATTGTGTTTTAGACTAAAAGGGAATGCATTATAAGAAGAATCTTTACTTTGAAACTCTGTTCTTTACCTTTTTTACACTATGAAACAGCTTTGTATTCACCTTAAACACTGTTTCAGGGCAAGAGATTGTGTTTTAGACTAAAACGGAAAGCATTATAAGACGAATCTTTACTTTGAAACTGTTCTTCACCTTTTTCACACTATGAAACAGCTTTGTATTCACCTTAAACACAGTTTCAGGGCAAGAGATTGTGTTTTAGACTAAAAGGGAATGCATTATAAGAAGAATATCTACTTTGAAACTCTGTTCTTTACCTTTTTCACTCTATGAAACAGCTTTGTATTCACCTTAAACACTGTTTCAGGGCAAGAGATTGTGTTTTAGACTAAAACGGAATGCATTATAAGAAGAATCTTTACTTTGTAACTCTGTTCTTCACCTTTTTCACACTATAAAATCGCTTTGTATTCACCTTAAACACAGTTTCAGGGCAAGAGATTGTGTTTTAGACTAAAAGGGAATGCATTATAAGAAGAATCTTTACTTTGAAACTGTTCTTTACCTTTTTCACACTATGAAACAGCTTTGTATTCACCCTAAACACTGTTTCAGGGCAAGAGATTGTGTTTTAGACTAAAACGGAAAGCATTATAAGACGAATCTTTACTTTGAAACTGTTCTTCACCTTTTTCACACTATGAAACAGCTTTGTATTCACCTTAAACACAGTTTCAGGGCAAGAGATTGTGTTTTAGACTAAAAGGGAATGCATTATAAGAAGAATCTTTACTTTGAAACTGTTCTTTACCTTTTTCACACTATGAAACAGCTTTGTATTCACCCTAAACACTGTTTCAGGGCAAGAGATTGTGTTTTAGACTAAAATGGAATGCATTATAAGAAGAATCTTTACTTTGAAACTCTGTTTCAAACTCTGAAGAAAAAACATATTTCAAGTGAAACGAGTTGATACGGGGTGAAACAAGTTGTTTGTAATATCACCAATTAAAGTAATTGCAACTCTGTTTGTACACCTCTAACCACAAAGAAACAGGGCTTCCATGCATTGTAATCAGCTTATACACCGTTTCAGAGCAAGACATCTTGTTTTTAACCAAACTGAATAACTTACAATATCCTAAGAAAACACATATTTCAAGTGAAAAGAGTTTATCCAGGGGAGAACAAGTTGTTTTAACATGGTTCTAATGTGACCCTTGAAAGTAACTGCAACTCTGTTTTTACACCTCTAACCACAAGGAGGCAACGTTTCCACGCATTATAATTGGCTTATACATAGTTTCAGAGCAAGAAATATTGTATTTAACCAAATTGAATAGCTTAAACACTGTTTCAGGCAAGAGATTGTGTTTTAGACTAAAAGGGAATGCATTATAAGAAGAATCTTTACTTTGAAACTCTGTTCTTTACCTTTTTCACACTATGAAACAGCTTTGTATTCACCTTAAACACTGTTTCAGGGCAAGAGATTGTGTTTTAGACTAAAATGGAATGCATTATAAGAAGAATCTTTACTTTGAAACTCTGTTCTTTACCTTTTTCACACTATGAAACAGCTTTGTATTCACCTTCAACACTGTTTCAGGGCAAGAGATTGTGTTTTAGACTAAAACGGAATGCATTATAAGAAGAATCTTTACTTTGTAACTCTGTTCTTCACCTTTTTCACACTATAAAACAGCTTTGTCTTGACCTTAAACACAGTTTCAGGGCAAGAGATTGTGTTTTAGACTAAAAGGGAATGCATTATAAGAAGAATCTTTACTTTGAAACTCTGTTCTTTACCTTTTTCACACTATGAAACAGCTTTGTATTCACCTTAAACACTGTTTCAGGGCAAGAGATTGTGTTTTAGACTAAAAGGGAATGCATTATAAGAAGAATCTTTACTTTGAAACTCTGTTCTTTACCTTTTTCACACTATGAAACAGCTTGTATTCACCCTAAACACTGTTTCAGGGCAAGAGATTGTGTTTTAGACCAAAAGGGAATGCATTATAAGAAGAATCTTTACTTTGAAACTCTGTTCTTTACCTTTTTCACACTATGAAACAGCTTTGTATTCACCTTAAACACTGTTTCAGGGGAAGAGATTGTGTTTTAGACTAAAAGGGAATGCATTATAAGAAGAATCTTTACTTTGAAACTCTGTTCTTTACCTTTTTCACACTATGAAACAGCTTGTATTCACCCTAAACACTGTTTCAGGGCAAGAGATTGTGTTTTAGACTAAAAGGGAATGCATTATAAGAAGAATCTTTACTTTGAAACTCTGTTCTTTACCTTTTTCACACTATGAAACAGCTTTGTATTCACCTTAAACACTGTTTCAGGGCAAGAGATTGTGTTTTAGACTAAAAGGGAAAGCATTATAAGAAGAATCTTTACTTTGAAACTCTGTTCTTCACCTTTTTCACACTATGAAACAGCTTTGTATTCACCTTAAACACAGTTTCAGGGCAAGAGATTGTGTTTTAGACTAAAACGGAATGCATTATAAGAAGAATCTTTACTTTGTAACTCTGTTCTTCACCTTTTTCACACTATAAAACAGCTTTGTATTCACCTTAAACACAGTTTCAGGGCAAGAGATTGTGTTTTAGACTAAAAGGGAATGCATTATAAGAAGAATCTTTACTTTGAAACTCTGTTCTTTACCTTTTTCACACTATGAAACAGCTTTGTATTCACCTTAAACACAGTTTCAGGGCAAGAGATTGTGTTTTAGACTAAAAGGGAATGCATTATAAGAAGAATCTTTACTTTGAAACTGTTCTTTACCTTTTTCACACTATGAAACAGCTTTGTATTCACCCTAAACACTGTTTCAGGGCAAGAGATTGTGTTTTAGACTAAAAGGGAATGCATTATAAGAAGAATCTTTACTTTGAAACTCTGTTTCAAACTCTGAAGAAAAAACATACTTCAAGTGAAACGAGTTGATACGGGGTGAAACAAGTTGTTTGTAATATGACCAATTAAAGTAATTGCAACTCTGTTTGTACACCTCTAACCACAAAGAAACAGGGCTTCCATGCATTGTAATCAGCTTATACACCGTTTCAGAGCAAGACATCTTGTTTTTAACCAAGCTGAATAACTTACAATATCCTAAGAAAACACATATTTCAAGTGAAAAGAGTTTATCCAGGGGAGAACAAGTTGTTTTAACATGGTTCTAATGTGACCCTTGAAAGTAACTGCAACTCTGTTTTTACACCTCTATCCACAAGGAGGCAACGTTTCCACGCATTATAATTGGCTTATACATAGTTTCAGAGCAAGAAATATTGTATTTAACCAAATTGAATAGCTTAAACACTGTTTCAGGCAAGAGATTGTGTTTTAGACTAAAAGGGAATGCATTATAAGAAGAATCTTTACTTTGAAACTCTGTTCTTTACCTTTTTCACACTATGAAACAGCTTTGTATTCACCTTAAACACTGTTTCAGGGCAAGAGATTGTGTTTTAGACTAAAATGGAATGCATTATAAGAAGAATCTTTACTTTGAAACTCTGTTCTTTACCTTTTTCACACTATGAAACAGCTTTGTATTCACCTTCAACACTGTTTCAGGGCAAGAGATTGTGTTTTAGACTAAAACGGAATGCATTATAAGAAGAATCTTTACTTTGTAACTCTGTTCTTCACCTTTTTCACACTATAAAACAGCTTTGTCTTGACCTTAAACACAGTTTCAGGGCAAGAGATTGTGTTTTAGACTAAAAGGGAATGCATTATAAGAAGAATCTTTACTTTGAAACTCTGTTCTTTACCTTTTTCACACTATGAAACAGCTTTGTATTCACCTTAAACACTGTTTCAGGGCAAGAGATTGTGTTTTAGACTAAAAGGGAATGCATTATAAGAAGAATCTTTACTTTGAAACTCTGTTCTTTACCTTTTTCACACTATGAAACAGCTTGTATTCACCCTAAACACTGTTTCAGGGCAAGAGATTGTGTTTTAGACTAAAAGGGAATGCATTATAAGAAGAATCTTTACTTTGAAACTCTGTTCTTTACCTTTTTCACACTATGAAACAGCTTTGTATTCACCTTAAACACTGTTTCAGGGCAAGAGATTGTGTTTTAGACTAAAAGGGAATGCATTATAAGAAGAATCTTTACTTTGAAACTCTGTTCTTTACCTTTTTCACACTATGAAACAGCTTGTATTCACCCTAAACACTGTTTCAGGGCAAGAGATTGTGTTTTAGACTAAAAGGGAATGCATTATAAGAAGAATCTTTACTTTGAAACTCTGTTCTTTACCTTTTTCACACTATGAAACAGCTTTGTATTCACCTTAAACACTGTTTCAGGGCAAGAGATTGTGTTTTAGACTAAAAGGGAAAGCATTATAAGAAGAATCTTTACTTTGAAACTCTGTTCTTCACCTTTTTCACACTATGAAACAGCTTTGTATTCACCTTAAACACAGTTTCAAGGCAAGAGATTGTGTTTTAGACTAAAACGGAATGCATTATAAGAAGAATCTTTACTTTGTAACTCTGTTCTTCACCTTTTTCACACTATAAAACAGCTTTGTATTCACCTTAAACACAGTTTCAGGGCAAGAGATTGTGTTTTAGACTAAAAGGGAATGCATTATAAGAAGAATCTTTACTTTGAAACTCTGTTCTTTACCTTTTTCACACTATGAAACAGCTTTGTATTCACCTTAAACACAGTTTCAGGGCAAGAGATTGTGTTTTAGACTAAAAGGGAATGCATTATAAGAAGAATCTTTACTTTGAAACTGTTCTTTACCTTTTTCACACTATGAAACAGCTTTGTATTCACCCTAAACACTGTTTCAGGGCAAGAGATTGTGTTTTAGACTAAAAGGGAATGCATTATAAGAAGAATCTTTACTTTGAAACTCTGTTTCAAACTCTGAAGAAAAAACATACTTCAAGTGAAACGAGTTGATACGGGGTGAAACAAGTTGTTTGTAATATGACCAATTAAAGTAATTGCAACTCTGTTTGTACACCTCTAACCACAAAGAAACAGGGCTTCCATGCATAGTAATCAGCTCATACACCGTTTCAGAGCAAGACATCTTGTTTTTAACCAAACTGAATAACTTACAATATCCTAAGAAAACACATATTTCAAGTGAAAAGAGTTTATCCAGGGGAGAACAAGTTGTTTTAACATGGTTCTAATGTGACCCTTGAAAGTAACTGCAACTCTGTTTTTACACCTCTAACCACAAGGAGGCAACGTTTCCACGCATTATAATTGGCTTATACATAGTTTCAGAGCAAGAAATATTGTATTTAACCAAATTGAATAGCTTAAACACTGTTTCAGGCAAGAGATTGTGTTTTAGACTAAAAGGGAATGCATTATAAGAAGAATCTTTACTTTGAAACTCTGTTCTTTACATTTTTCACACTATGAAACAGCTTTGTTTTCACCTTAAACACTGTTTCAGGGCAAGAGATTGTGTTTTAGACTAAAATGGAATGCATTATAAGAAGAATCTTTACTTTGAAACTCTGTTCTTTACCTTTTTCACACTATGAAACAGCTTTGTATTCACCTTCAACACTGTTTCAGGGCAAGAGATTGTGTTTTAGACTAAAACGGAATGCATTATAAGAAGAATCTTTACTTTGTAACTCTGTTCTTCACCTTTTCCACACTATAAAACAGCTTTGTCTTGACCTTAAACACAGTTTCAGGGCAAGAGATTGTGTTTTAGACTAAAAGGGAATGCATTATAAGAAGAATCTTTACTTTGAAACTCTGTTCTTTACCTTTTTCACACTATGAAACAGCTTTGTATTCACCTTAAACACTGTTTCAGGGCAAGAGATTGTGTTTTAGACTAAAAGGGAATGCATTATAAGAAGAATCTTTACTTTGAAACTCTGTTCTTTACCTTTTTCACACTATGAAACAGCTTGTATTCACCCTAAACACTGTTTCAGGGCAAGAGATTGTGTTTTAGACTAAAAGGGAATGGATTATAAGAAGAATCTTTACTTTGAAACTCTGTTCTTTACCTTTTTCACACTATGAAACAGCTTTGTATTCACCTTAAACACTGTTTCAGGGCAAGAGATTGTGTTTTAGACTAAAAGGGAAAGCATTATAAGAAGAATCTTTACTTTGAAACTCTGTTCTTCACCTTTTTCACACTATGAAACAGCTTTGTATTCACCTTAAACACTGTTTCAGGGCAAGAGATTGTGTTTTAGACTAAAAGGGAATGCATTATAAGAAGAATATCTACTTTGAAACTCTGTTCTTTACCTTTTTCACTCTATGAAACAGCTTTGTATTCACCTTAAACACTGTTTCAGGGCAAGAGATTGTGTTTTAGACTAAAAGGGAATGCATTATAAGAAGAATCTTTACTTTGAAACTCTGTTCTTTACCTTTTTCACACTATGAAACAGCTTTGTATTCACCCTAAACACTGTTTCAGGGCAAGAGATTGTGTTTTAGACTAAAAGGGAATGCATTATAAGAAGAATCTTTACTTTGAAACTCTGTTTCAAACTCTGAAGAAAACACATATTTCAAGTGAAACGAGTTTATACAGGGGTGAAACAAGTTGTTTGTAATATGACCAATTAAAGTAATTGCAACTCTGTTTGTACACCTCTAACCACAAAGAAACAGGGCTTCCATGCATTGTAATCAGCTTATACACCGTTTCAGAGCAAGACATCTTGTTTTTAACCAAACTGAATAACTTACAATATCCTAAGAAAACACATATTTCAAGTGAAAAGAGTTTATCCAGGGGAGAACAAGTTGTTTTAACATGGTTCTAATGTGACCCTTGAAAGTAACTGCAACTCTGTTTTTACACCTCTAACCACAAGGAGGCAACGTATCCACGCATTATAATTGGCTTATACATAGTTTCAGAGCAAGAAATATTGTATTTAACCAAATTGAATAGCTTAAACACTGTTTCAGGCAAGAGATTGTGTTTTAGACTAAAAGGGAATGCATTATAAGAAGAATCTTTACTTTGAAACTCTGTTCTTTACCTTTTTCACACTATGAAACAGCTTTGTATTCACCTTAAACACTGTTTCAGGGCAAGAGATTGTGTTTTAGACTAAAATGGAATGCATTATAAGAAGAATCTTTACTTTGAAACTCTGTTCTTTACCTTTTTCACACTATGAAACAGCTTTGTATTCACCTTATACACTGTTTCAGGGCAAGAGATTGTGTTTTAGACTAAAAGGGAATGCATTATAAGAAGAATCTTTGCTTTGAAACTCTGTTCTTTACCTTTTTCACTCTATGAAACAGCTTTGTATTCACCTTAAACACTGTTTCAGGGCAAGAGATTGTGTTTTAGACTAAAAGGGAATGCATTATAAGAAGAATCTTTACTTTGAAACTCTGTTCTTTACCTTTTTCACACTATGAAACAGCTTTGTATTCACCTTAAACACTGTTTCAGGGCAAGAGATTGTGTTTTAGACTAAAAGGGAATGCATTATAAGAAGAATCTTTGCTTTGAAACTCTGTTCTTTACCTTTTTCACTCTATGAAACAGCTTTGTATTCACCTTAAACACTGTTTCAGGGCAAGAGATTGTGTTTTAGACTAAAAGGGAATGCATTATAAGAAGAATCTTTACTTTGAAACTCTGTTCTTTACCTTTTTCACACTATGAAACAGCTTTGTATTCACCTTCAACACTGTTTCAGGGCAAGAGATTGTGTTTTAGACTAAAACGGAATGCATTATAAGAAGAATCTTTACTTTGAAACTCTGTTCTTTACCTTTTCACACTATGAAACAGCTTTGTATTCACCCTAAACACTGTTTCAGGGCAAGAGATTGTGTTTTAGACTAAAAGGGAATGCATTATAAGAAGAATCTTTACTTTGAAACTCTGTTCTTTACCTTTTTCACACTATGAAACAGCTTGTATTCACCCTAAACACTGTTTCAGGGCAAGAGATTGTGTTTTAGACTAAAAGGGAATGCATTATAAGAAGAATCTTTACTTTGAAACTCTGTTCTTTACCTTTTTCACACTATGAAACAGCTTTGTATTCACCTTAAACACTGTTTCAGGGCAAGAGATTGTGTTTTAGACTAAAAGGGAAAGCATTATAAGAAGAATCTTTACTTTGAAACTCTGTTCTTCACCTTTTTCACACTATGAAACAGCTTTGTATTCACCTTAAACACAGTTTCAAGGCAAGAGATTGTGTTTTAGACTAA
Organism: Electrophorus electricus; assembly: GCF_041902795.1. NCBI lineage: Eukaryota > Metazoa > Chordata > Actinopteri > Gymnotiformes > Gymnotidae > Electrophorus > Electrophorus electricus. Next base: position 16,934,559 of record NC_137514.1, on the reverse strand, counting down.
AACGGAATGCATTATAAGAAGAATCTTTACTTTGAAACTCTGTTCTTTACCTTTTTCACACTATGAAACAGCTTGTATTCACCCTAAACACTGTTTCAGGGCAAGAGATTGTGTTTTAGACTAAAAGGGAATGCATTATAAGAAGAATCTTTACTTTGAAACTCTGTTCTTTACCTTTTTCACACTATGAAACAGCTTTGTATTCACCTTAAACACTGTTTCAGGGCAAGAGATTGTGTTTTAGACTAAAAGGGAATGCATTATAAGAAGAATCTTTGCTTTGAAACTCTGTTCTTTACCTTTTTCACTCTATGAAACAGCTTTGTATTCACCTTAAACACTGTTTCAGGGCAAGAGATTGTGTTTTAGACTAAAAGGGAATGCATTATAAGAAGAATCTTTACTTTGAAACTGTTCTTTACCTTTTTCACACTATGAAACAGCTTTGTATTCACCCTAAACACTGTTTCAGGGCAAGAGATTGTGTTTTAGACTAAAAGGGAATGCATTATAAGAAGAATCTTTACTTTGAAACTCTGTTTCAAACTCTGAAGAAAAAACATACTTCAAGTGAAACGAGTTGATACGGGGTGAAACAAGTTGTTTGTAATATGACCAATTAAAGTAATTGCAACTCTGTTTGTACACCTCTAACCACAAAGAAACAGGGCTTCCATGCATTGTAATCAGCTTATACACCGTTTCAGAGCAAGACATCTTGTTTTTAACCAAGCTGAATAACTTACAATATCCTAAGAAAACACATATTTCAAGTGAAAAGAGTTTATCCAGGGGAGAACAAGTTGTTTTAACATGGTTCTAATGTGACCCTTGAAAGTAACTGCAACTCTGTTTTTACACCTCTATCCACAAGGAGGCAACGTTTCCACGCATTATAATTGGCTTATACATAGTTTCAGAGCAAGAAATATTGTATTTAACCAAATTGAATAGCTTAAACACTGTTTCAGGCAAGAGATTGTGTTTTAGACTAAAAGGGAATGCATTATAAGAAGAATCTTTACTTTGAAACTCTGTTCTTTACCTTTTTCACACTATGAAACAGCTTTGTATTCACCTTAAACACTGTTTCAGGGCAAGAGATTGTGTTTTAGACTAAAATGGAATGCATTATAAGAAGAATCTTTACTTTGAAACTCTGTTCTTTACCTTTTTCACACTATGAAACAGCTTTGTATTCACCTTCAACACTGTTTCAGGGCAAGAGATTGTGTTTTAGACTAAAACGGAATGCATTATAAGAAGAATCTTTACTTTGTAACTCTGTTCTTCACCTTTTTCACACTATAAAACAGCTTTGTCTTGACCTTAAACACAGTTTCAGGGCAAGAGATTGTGTTTTAGACTAAAAGGGAATGCATTATAAGAAGAATCTTTACTTTGAAACTCTGTTCTTTACCTTTTTCACACTATGAAACAGCTTTGTATTCACCTTAAACACTGTTTCAGGGCAAGAGATTGTGTTTTAGACTAAAAGGGAATGCATTATAAGAAGAATCTTTACTTTGAAACTCTGTTCTTTACCTTTTTCACACTATGAAACAGCTTGTATTCACCCTAAACACTGTTTCAGGGCAAGAGATTGTGTTTTAGACTAAAAGGGAATGCATTATAAGAAGAATCTTTACTTTGAAACTCTGTTCTTTACCTTTTTCACACTATGAAACAGCTTTGTATTCACCTTAAACACTGTTTCAGGGCAAGAGATTGTGTTTTAGACTAAAAGGGAATGCATTATAAGAAGAATCTTTACTTTGAAACTCTGTTCTTTACCTTTTTCACACTATGAAACAGCTTGTATTCACCCTAAACACTGTTTCAGGGCAAGAGATTGTGTTTTAGACTAAAAGGGAATGCATTATAAGAAGAATCTTTACTTTGAAACTCTGTTCTTTACCTTTTTCACACTATGAAACAGCTTTGTATTCACCTTAAACACTGTTTCAGGGCAAGAGATTGTGTTTTAGACTAAAAGGGAAAGCATTATAAGAAGAATCTTTACTTTGAAACTCTGTTCTTCACCTTTTTCACACTATGAAACAGCTTTGTATTCACCTTAAACACAGTTTCAAGGCAAGAGATTGTGTTTTAGACTAAAACGGAATGCATTATAAGAAGAATCTTTACTTTGTAACTCTGTTCTTCACCTTTTTCACACTATAAAACAGCTTTGTATTCACCTTAAACACAGTTTCAGGGCAAGAGATTGTGTTTTAGACTAAAAGGGAATGCATTATAAGAAGAATCTTTACTTTGAAACTCTGTTCTTTACCTTTTTCACACTATGAAACAGCTTTGTATTCACCTTAAACACAGTTTCAGGGCAAGAGATTGTGTTTTAGACTAAAAGGGAATGCATTATAAGAAGAATCTTTACTTTGAAACTGTTCTTTACCTTTTTCACACTATGAAACAGCTTTGTATTCACCCTAAACACTGTTTCAGGGCAAGAGATTGTGTTTTAGACTAAAAGGGAATGCATTATAAGAAGAATCTTTACTTTGAAACTCTGTTTCAAACTCTGAAGAAAAAACATACTTCAAGTGAAACGAGTTGATACGGGGTGAAACAAGTTGTTTGTAATATGACCAATTAAAGTAATTGCAACTCTGTTTGTACACCTCTAACCACAAAGAAACAGGGCTTCCATGCATAGTAATCAGCTCATACACCGTTTCAGAGCAAGACATCTTGTTTTTAACCAAACTGAATAACTTACAATATCCTAAGAAAACACATATTTCAAGTGAAAAGAGTTTATCCAGGGGAGAACAAGTTGTTTTAACATGGTTCTAATGTGACCCTTGAAAGTAACTGCAACTCTGTTTTTACACCTCTAACCACAAGGAGGCAACGTTTCCACGCATTATAATTGGCTTATACATAGTTTCAGAGCAAGAAATATTGTATTTAACCAAATTGAATAGCTTAAACACTGTTTCAGGCAAGAGATTGTGTTTTAGACTAAAAGGGAATGCATTATAAGAAGAATCTTTACTTTGAAACTCTGTTCTTTACATTTTTCACACTATGAAACAGCTTTGTTTTCACCTTAAACACTGTTTCAGGGCAAGAGATTGTGTTTTAGACTAAAATGGAATGCATTATAAGAAGAATCTTTACTTTGAAACTCTGTTCTTTACCTTTTTCACACTATGAAACAGCTTTGTATTCACCTTCAACACTGTTTCAGGGCAAGAGATTGTGTTTTAGACTAAAACGGAATGCATTATAAGAAGAATCTTTACTTTGTAACTCTGTTCTTCACCTTTTCCACACTATAAAACAGCTTTGTCTTGACCTTAAACACAGTTTCAGGGCAAGAGATTGTGTTTTAGACTAAAAGGGAATGCATTATAAGAAGAATCTTTACTTTGAAACTCTGTTCTTTACCTTTTTCACACTATGAAACAGCTTTGTATTCACCTTAAACACTGTTTCAGGGCAAGAGATTGTGTTTTAGACTAAAAGGGAATGCATTATAAGAAGAATCTTTACTTTGAAACTCTGTTCTTTACCTTTTTCACACTATGAAACAGCTTGTATTCACCCTAAACACTGTTTCAGGGCAAGAGATTGTGTTTTAGACTAAAAGGGAATGGATTATAAGAAGAATCTTTACTTTGAAACTCTGTTCTTTACCTTTTTCACACTATGAAACAGCTTTGTATTCACCTTAAACACTGTTTCAGGGCAAGAGATTGTGTTTTAGACTAAAAGGGAAAGCATTATAAGAAGAATCTTTACTTTGAAACTCTGTTCTTCACCTTTTTCACACTATGAAACAGCTTTGTATTCACCTTAAACACTGTTTCAGGGCAAGAGATTGTGTTTTAGACTAAAAGGGAATGCATTATAAGAAGAATATCTACTTTGAAACTCTGTTCTTTACCTTTTTCACTCTATGAAACAGCTTTGTATTCACCTTAAACACTGTTTCAGGGCAAGAGATTGTGTTTTAGACTAAAAGGGAATGCATTATAAGAAGAATCTTTACTTTGAAACTCTGTTCTTTACCTTTTTCACACTATGAAACAGCTTTGTATTCACCCTAAACACTGTTTCAGGGCAAGAGATTGTGTTTTAGACTAAAAGGGAATGCATTATAAGAAGAATCTTTACTTTGAAACTCTGTTTCAAACTCTGAAGAAAACACATATTTCAAGTGAAACGAGTTTATACAGGGGTGAAACAAGTTGTTTGTAATATGACCAATTAAAGTAATTGCAACTCTGTTTGTACACCTCTAACCACAAAGAAACAGGGCTTCCATGCATTGTAATCAGCTTATACACCGTTTCAGAGCAAGACATCTTGTTTTTAACCAAACTGAATAACTTACAATATCCTAAGAAAACACATATTTCAAGTGAAAAGAGTTTATCCAGGGGAGAACAAGTTGTTTTAACATGGTTCTAATGTGACCCTTGAAAGTAACTGCAACTCTGTTTTTACACCTCTAACCACAAGGAGGCAACGTATCCACGCATTATAATTGGCTTATACATAGTTTCAGAGCAAGAAATATTGTATTTAACCAAATTGAATAGCTTAAACACTGTTTCAGGCAAGAGATTGTGTTTTAGACTAAAAGGGAATGCATTATAAGAAGAATCTTTACTTTGAAACTCTGTTCTTTACCTTTTTCACACTATGAAACAGCTTTGTATTCACCTTAAACACTGTTTCAGGGCAAGAGATTGTGTTTTAGACTAAAATGGAATGCATTATAAGAAGAATCTTTACTTTGAAACTCTGTTCTTTACCTTTTTCACACTATGAAACAGCTTTGTATTCACCTTATACACTGTTTCAGGGCAAGAGATTGTGTTTTAGACTAAAAGGGAATGCATTATAAGAAGAATCTTTGCTTTGAAACTCTGTTCTTTACCTTTTTCACTCTATGAAACAGCTTTGTATTCACCTTAAACACTGTTTCAGGGCAAGAGATTGTGTTTTAGACTAAAAGGGAATGCATTATAAGAAGAATCTTTACTTTGAAACTCTGTTCTTTACCTTTTTCACACTATGAAACAGCTTTGTATTCACCTTAAACACTGTTTCAGGGCAAGAGATTGTGTTTTAGACTAAAAGGGAATGCATTATAAGAAGAATCTTTGCTTTGAAACTCTGTTCTTTACCTTTTTCACTCTATGAAACAGCTTTGTATTCACCTTAAACACTGTTTCAGGGCAAGAGATTGTGTTTTAGACTAAAAGGGAATGCATTATAAGAAGAATCTTTACTTTGAAACTCTGTTCTTTACCTTTTTCACACTATGAAACAGCTTTGTATTCACCTTCAACACTGTTTCAGGGCAAGAGATTGTGTTTTAGACTAAAACGGAATGCATTATAAGAAGAATCTTTACTTTGAAACTCTGTTCTTTACCTTTTCACACTATGAAACAGCTTTGTATTCACCCTAAACACTGTTTCAGGGCAAGAGATTGTGTTTTAGACTAAAAGGGAATGCATTATAAGAAGAATCTTTACTTTGAAACTCTGTTCTTTACCTTTTTCACACTATGAAACAGCTTGTATTCACCCTAAACACTGTTTCAGGGCAAGAGATTGTGTTTTAGACTAAAAGGGAATGCATTATAAGAAGAATCTTTACTTTGAAACTCTGTTCTTTACCTTTTTCACACTATGAAACAGCTTTGTATTCACCTTAAACACTGTTTCAGGGCAAGAGATTGTGTTTTAGACTAAAAGGGAAAGCATTATAAGAAGAATCTTTACTTTGAAACTCTGTTCTTCACCTTTTTCACACTATGAAACAGCTTTGTATTCACCTTAAACACAGTTTCAAGGCAAGAGATTGTGTTTTAGACTAAAACGGAATGCATTATAAGAAGAATCTTTACTTTGAAACTCTGTTCTTTACCTTTTTCACACTATGAAACAGCTTGTATTCACCCTAAACACTGTTTCAGGGCAAGAGATTGTGTTTTAGACTAAAAGGGAATGCATTATAAGAAGAATCTTTACTTTGAAACTCTGTTCTTTACCTTTTTCACACTATGAAACAGCTTTGTATTCACCTTAAACACTGTTTCAGGGCAAGAGATTGTGTTTTAGACTAAAAGGGAATGCATTATAAGAAGAATCTTTGCTTTGAAACTCTGTTCTTTACCTTTTTCACTCTATGAAACAGCTTTGTATTCACCTTAAACACTGTTTCAGGGCAAGAGATTGTGTTTTAGACTAAAAGGGAATGCATTATAAGAAGAATCTTTACTTTGAAACTCTGTTCTTTACCTTTTTCACACTATGAAACAGCTTTGTATTCACCTTCAACACTGTTTCAGGGCAAGAGATTGTGTTTTAGACTAAAACGGAATGCATTATAAGAAGAATCTTTACTTTGAAACTCTGTTCTTTACCTTTTCACACTATGAAACAGCTTTGTATTCACCCTAAACACTGTTTCAGGGCAAGAGATTGTGTTTTAGACTAAAAGGGAATGCATTATAAGAAGAATCTTTACTTTGAAACTCTGTTCTTTACCTTTTTCACACTATGAAACAGCTTGTATTCACCCTAAACACTGTTTCAGGGCAAGAGATTGTGTTTTAGACTAAAAGGGAATGCATTATAAGAAGAATCTTTACTTTGAAACTCTGTTCTTTACCTTTTTCACACTATGAAACAGCTTTGTATTCACCTTAAACACTGTTTCAGGGCAAGAGATTGTGTTTTAGACTAAAAGGGAAAGCATTATAAGAAGAATCTTTACTTTGAAACTCTGTTCTTCACCTTTTTCACACTATGAAACAGCTTTGTATTCACCTTAAACACAGTTTCAAGGCAAGAGATTGTGTTTTAGACTAAAACGGAATGCATTATAAGAAGAATCTTTACTTTGAAACTCTGTTCTTTACCTTTTTCACACTATGAAACAGCTTGTATTCACCCTAAACACTGTTTCAGGGCAAGAGATTGTGTTTTAGACTAAAAGGGAATGCATTATAAGAAGAATCTTTACTTTGAAACTCTGTTCTTTACCTTTTTCACACTATGAAACAACTTTGTATTCACCTTAAACACTGTTTCAGGGCAAGAGATTGTGTTTTACACTAAAAGGGAAAGCATTATAAGAAGAATCTTTACTTTGAAACTCTGTTCTTCACCTTTTTCACACTATGAAACAGCTTTGTATTCACCTTAAACACAGTTTCAAGGCAAGAGATTGTGTTTTAGACTAAAAGGGAATGCATTATAAGAAGAATCTTTGCTTTGAAACTCTGTTCTTTACCTTTTTCACTCTATGAAACAGCTTTGTATTCACCTTAAACACTGTTTCAGGGCAAGAGATTGTGTTTTAGACTAAAAGGGAATGCATTATAAGAAGAATCTTTACTTTGAAACTCTGTTCTTTACCTTTTTCACACTATGAAACAGCTTTGTATTCACCTTCAACACTGTTTCAGGGCAAGAGATTGTGTTTTAGACTAAAACGGAATGCATTATAAGAAGAATCTTTACTTTGAAACTCTGTTCTTTACCTTTTCACACTATGAAACAGCTTTGTATTCACCCTAAACACTGTTTCAGGGCAAGAGATTGTGTTTTAGACTAAAAGGGAATGCATTATAAGAAGAATCTTTACTTTGAAACTCTGTTCTTTACCTTTTTCACACTATGAAACAGCTTGTATTCACCCTAAACACTGTTTCAGGGCAAGAGATTGTGTTTTAGACTAAAAGGGAATGCATTATAAGAAGAATCTTTACTTTGAAACTCTGTTCTTTACCTTTTTCACACTATGAAACAGCTTTGTATTCACCTTAAACACTGTTTCAGGGCAAGAGATTGTGTTTTAGACTAAAAGGGAAAGCATTATAAGAAGAATCTTTACTTTGAAACTCTGTTCTTCACCTTTTTCACACTATGAAACAGCTTTGTATTCACCTTAAACACAGTTTCAAGGCAAGAGATTGTGTTTTAGACTAAAACGGAATGCATTATAAGAAGAATCTTTACTTTGAAACTCTGTTCTTTACCTTTTTCACACTATGAAACAGCTTGTATTCACCCTAAACACTGTTTCAGGGCAAGAGATTGTGTTTTAGACTAAAAGGGAATGCATTATAAGAAGAATCTTTACTTTGAAACTCTGTTCTTTACCTTTTTCACACTATGAAACAACTTTGTATTCACCTTAAACACTGTTTCAGGGCAAGAGATTGTGTTTTACACTAAAAGGGAAAGCATTATAAGAAGAATCTTTACTTTGAAACTCTGTTCTTCACCTTTTTCACACTATGAAACAGCTTTGTATTCACCTTAAACACAGTTTCAAGGCAAGAGATTGTGTTTTAGACTAAAACGGAATGCATTATAAGAAGAATCTTTACTTTGTAACTCTGTTCTTCACCTTTTTCACACTATAAAACAGCTTTGTATTCACCTTAAACACAGTTTCAGGGCAAGAGATTGTGTTTTAGACTAAAAGGGAATGCATTATAAGAAGAATCTTTACTTTGAAACTCTGTTCTTTACCTTTTTCACACTATGAAACAGCTTTGTATTCACCTTAAACACAGTTTCAGGGCAAGAGATTGTGTTTTAGACTAAAAGGGAATGCATTATAAGAAGAATCTTTACTTTGAAACTGTTCTTTACCTTTTTCACACTATGAAACAGCTTTGTATTCACCCTAAACACTGTTTCAGGGCAAGAGATTGTGTTTTAGACTAAAAGGGAATGCATTATAAGAAGAATCTTTACTTTGAAACTCTGTTTCAAACTCTGAAGAAAAAACATACTTCAAGTGAAACGAGTTGATACGGGGTGAAACAAGTTGTTTGTAATATGACCAATTAAAGTAATTGCAACTCTGTTTGTACACCTCTAACCACAAAGAAACAGGGCTTCCATGCATTGTAATCAGCTCATACACCGTTTCAGAGCAAGACATCTTGTTTTTAACCAAACTGAATAACTTACAATATCCTAAGAAAACACATATTTCAAGTGAAAAGAGTTTATCCAGGGGAGAACAAGTTGTTTTAACATGGTTCTAATGTGACCCTTGAAAGTAACTGCAACTCTGTTTTTACACCTCTAACCACAAGGAGGCAACGTTTCCACGCATTATAATTGGCTTATACATAGTTTCAGAGCAAGATATATTGTATTTAACCAAATTGAATAGCTTAAACACTGTTTCAGGCAAGAGATTGTGTTTTAGACTAAAAGGGAATGCATTATAAGAAGAATCTTTACTTTGAAACTCTGTTCTTTACATTTTTCACAATATGAAACAGCTTTGTATTCACCTTAAACACTGTTTCAGGGCAAGAGATTGTGTTTTAGACTAAAATGGAATGCATTATAAGAAGAATCTTTACTTTGAAACTCTGTTCTTTACCTTTTTCACACTATGAAACAGCTTTGTATTCACCTTCAACACTGTTTCAGGGCAAGAGATTGTGTTTTAGACTAAAACGGAATGCATTATAAGAAGAATCTTTACTTTGTAACTCTGTTCTTCACCTTTTCCACACTATAAAACAGCTTTGTCTTGACCTTAAACACAGTTTCAGGGCAAGAGATTGTGTTTTAGACTAAAAGGGAATGCATTATAAGAAGAATCTTTACTTTGAAACTCTGTTCTTTACCTTTTTCACACTATGAAACAGCTTTGTATTCACCTTAAACACTGTTTCAGGGCAAGAGATTGTGTTTTAGACTAAAAGGGAATGCATTATAAGAAGAATCTTTACTTTGAAACTCTGTTCTTTACCTTTTTCACACTATGAAACAGCTTGTATTCACCCTAAACACTGTTTCAGGGCAAGAGATTGTGTTTTAGACTAAAAGGGAATGGATTATAAGAAGAATCTTTACTTTGAAACTCTGTTCTTTACCTTTTTCACACTATGAAACAGCTTTGTATTCACCTTAAACACTGTTTCAGGGCAAGAGATTGTGTTTTAGACTAAAAGGGAAAGCATTATAAGAAGAATCTTTACTTTGAAACTCTGTTCTTCACCTTTTTCACACTATGAAACAGCTTTGTATTCACCTTAAACACTGTTTCAGGGCAAGAGATTGTGTTTTAGACTAAAAGGGAATGCATTATAAGAAGAATATCTACTTTGAAACTCTGTTCTTTACCTTTTTCACTCTATGAAACAGCTTTGTATTCACCTTAAACACTGTTTCAGGGCAAGAGATTGTGTTTTAGACTAAAAGGGAATGCATTATAAGAAGAATCTTTACTTTGAAACTCTGTTCTTTACCTTTTTCACACTATGAAACAGCTTTGTATTCACCCTAAACACTGTTTCAGGGCAAGAGATTGTGTTTTAGACTAAAAGGGAATGCATTATAAGAAGAATCTTTACTTTGAAACTCTGTTTCAAACTCTGAAGAAAACACATATTTCAAGTGAAACGAGTTTATACAGGGGTGAAACAAGTTGTTTGTAATATGACCAATTAAAGTAATTGCAACTCTGTTTGTACACCTCTAACCACAAAGAAACAGGGCTTCCATGCATTGTAATCAGCTTATACACCGTTTCAGAGCAAGACATCTTGTTTTTAACCAAACTGAATAACTTACAATATCCTAAGAAAACACATATTTCAAGTGAAAAGAGTTTATCCAGACGAGAACAAGTTGTTTTAACATGGTTCTAATGTGACCCTTGAAAGTAACTGCAACTCTGTTTTTACACCTCTAACCACAAGGAGGCAACGTATCCACGCATTATAATTGGCTTATACATAGTTTCAGAGCAAGAAATATTGTATTTAACCAAATTGAATAGCTTAAACACTGTTTCAGGCAAGAGATTGTGTTTTAGACTAAAAGGGAATGCATTATAAGAAGAATCTTTACTTTGAAACTCTGTTCTTTACCTTTTTCACACTATGAAACAGCTTTGTATTCACCTTAAACACTGTTTCAGGGCAAGAGATTGTGTTTTAGACTAAAATGGAATGCATTATAAGAAGAATCTTTACTTTGAAACTCTGTTCTTTACCTTTTTCACACTATGAAACAGCTTTGTATTCACCTTATACACTGTTTCAGGGCAAGAGATTGTGTTTTAGACTAAAAGGGAATGCATTATAAGAAGAATCTTTGCTTTGAAACTCTGTTCTTTACCTTTTTCACTCTATGAAACAGCTTTGTATTCACCTTAAACACTGTTTCAGGGCAAGAGATTGTGTTTTAGACTAAAAGGGAATGCATTATAAGAAGAATCTTTACTTTGAAACTCTGTTCTTTACCTTTTTCACACTATGAAACAGCTTTGTATTCACCTTAAACACTGTTTCAGGGCAAGAGATTGTGTTTTAGACTAAAAGGGAATGCATTATAAGAAGAATCTTTGCTTTGAAACTCTGTTCTTTACCTTTTTCACTCTATGAAACAGCTTTGTATTCACCTTAAACACTGTTTCAGGGCAAGAGATTGTGTTTTAGACTAAAAGGGAATGCATTATAAGAAGAATCTTTACTTTGAAACTCTGTTCTTTACCTTTTTCACACTATGAAACAGCTTTGTATTCACCTTCAACACTGTTTCAGGGCAAGAGATTGTGTTTTAGACTAAAACGGAATGCATTATAAGAAGAATCTTTACTTTGAAACTCTGTTCTTTACCTTTTCACACTATGAAACAGCTTTGTATTCACCCTAAACACTGTTTCAGGGCAAGAGATTGTGTTTTAGACTAAAAGGGAATGCATTATAAGAAGAATCTTTACTTTGAAACTCTGTTCTTTACCTTTTTCACACTATGAAACAGCTTTGTATTCACCTTCAACACTGTTTCAGGGCAAGAGATTGTGTTTTAGACTAAAACGGAATGCATTATAAGAAGAATCTTTACTTTGTAACTCTGTTCTTCACCTTTTTCACACTATAAAACAGCTTTGTATTCACCTTAAACACAGTTTCAGGGCAAGAGATTGTGTTTTAGACTAAAAGGGAATGCATTATAAGAAGAATCTTTACTTTGAAACTCTGTTCTTTACCTTTTTTACACTATGAAACAGCTTTGTATTCAACTTAAACACTGTTTCAGGGCAAGAGATTGTGTTTTAGACTAAAACGGAAAGCATTATAAGACGAATCTTTACTTTGAAACTGTTCTTCACCTTTTTCACACTATGAAACAGCTTTGTATTCACCTTAAACACAGTTTCAGGGCAAGAGATTGTGTTTTAGACTAAAAGGGAATGCATTATAAGAAGAATATCTACTTTGAAACTCTGTTCTTTACCTTTTTCACTCTATGAAACAGCTTTGTATTCACCTTAAACACTGTTTCAGGGCAAGAGATTGTGTTTTAGACTAAAAGGGAATGCATTATAAGAAGAATATTTACTTTGAAACTCTGTTCTTTACCTTTTTCACACTATGAAACAGCTTGTATTCACCCTAAACACTGTTTCAGGGCAAGAGATTGTGTTTTAGACTAAAAGGGAATGCATTATAAGAAGAATCTTTACTTTGAAACTCTGTTCTTTACCTTTTTCACACTATGAAACAGCTTTGTATTCACCTTAAACACTGTTTCAGGGCAAGAGATTGTGTTTTAGACTAAAAGGGAATGCATTATAAGAAGAATCTTTACTTTGAAACTCTGTTCTTTACCTTTTTCACACTATGAAACAGCTTGTATTCACCCTAAACACTGTTTCAGGGCAAGAGATTGTGTTTTAGACTAAAAGGGAATGCATTATAAGAAGAATCTTTACTTTGAAACTCTGTTCTTTACCTTTTTCACACTATGAAACAGCTTTGTATTCACCTTAAACACTGTTTCAGGGCAAGAGATTGTGTTTTAGACTAAAAGGGAAAGCATTATAAGAAGAATCTTTACTTTGAAACTCTGTTCTTCACCTTTTTCACACTATGAAACAGCTTTGTATTCACCTTAAACACAGTTTCAAGGCAAGAGATTGTGTTTTAGACTAAAACGGAATGCATTATAAGAAGAATCTTTACTTTGAAACTCTGTTCTTTACCTTTTTCACACTATGAAACAGCTTGTATTCACCCTAAACACTGTTTCAGGGCAAGAGATTGTGTTTTAGACTAAAAGGGAATGCATTATAAGAAGAATCTTTACTTTGAAACTCTGTTCTTTACCTTTTTCACACTATGAAACAGCTTTGTATTCACCTTAAACACTGTTTCAGGGCAAGAGATTGTGTTTTAGACTAAAAGGGAAAGCATTATAAGAAGAATCTTTACTTTGAAACTCTGTTCTTCACCTTTTTCACACTATGAAACAGCTTTGTATTCACCTTAAACACAGTTTCAAGGCAAGAGATTGTGTTTTAGACTAAAACGGAATGCATTATAAGAAGAATCTTTACTTTGTAACTCTGTTCTTCACCTTTTTCACACTATAAAACAGCTTTGTATTCACCTTAAACACAGTTTCAGGGCAAGAGATTGTGTTTTAGACTAAAAGGGAATGCATTATAAGAAGAATCTTTACTTTGAAACTCTGTTCTTTACCTTTTTCACACTATGAAACAGCTTTGTATTCACCTTAAACACAGTTTCAGGGCAAGAGATTGTGTTTTAGACTAAAAGGGAATTCATTATAAGAAGAATCTTTACTTTGAAACTGTTCTTTACCTTTTTCACACTATGAAACAGCTTTGTATTCACCCTAAACACTGTTTCAGGGCAAGAGATTGTGTTTTAGACTAAAAGGGAATGCATTATAAGAAGAATCTTTACTTTGAAACTGTTCTTTACCTTTTTCACACTATGAAACAGCTTTGTATTCACCCTAAACACTGTTTCAGGGCAAGAGATTGTGTTTTAGACTAAAAGGGAATGCATTATAAGAAGAATCTTTACTTTGAAACTCTGTTTCAAACTCTGAAGAAAAAACATACTTCAAGTGAAACGAGTTGATACGGGGTGAAACAAGTTGTTTGTAATATGACCAATTAAAGTAATTGCAACTCTGTTTGTACACCTCTAACCACAAAGAAACAGGGCTTCCATGCATTGTAATCAGCTCATACACCGTTTCAGAGCAAGACATCTTGTTTTTAACCAAACTGAATAACTTACAATATCCTAAGAAAACACATATTTCAAGTGAAAAGAGTTTATCCAGGGGAGAACAAGTTGTTTTAACATGGTTCTAATGTGACCCTTGAAAGTAACTGCAACTCTGTTTTTACACCTCTAACCACAAGGAGGCAACGTTTCCACGCATTATAATTGGCTTATACATAGTTTCAGAGCAAGAAATATTGTATTTAACCAAATTGAATAGCTTAAACACTGTTTCAGGCAAGAGATTGTGTTTTAGACTAAAAGGGAATGCATTATAAGAAGAATCTTTACTTTGAAACTCTGTTCTTTACCTTTTTCACACTATGAAACAGCTTTGTATTCACCTTCAACACTGTTTCAGGGCAAGAGATTGTGTTTTAGACTAAAACGGAATGCATTATAAGAAGAATCTTTACTTTGTAACTCTGTTCTTCACCTTTTCCACACTATAAAACAGCTTTGTCTTGACCTTAAACACAGTTTCAGGGCAAGAGATTGTGTTTTAGACTAAAAGGGAATGCATTATAAGAAGAATCTTTACTTTGAAACTCTGTTCTTTACCTTTTTCACACTATGAAACAGCTTGTATTCACCCTAAACACTGTTTCAGGGCAAGAGATTGTGTTTTAGACTAAAAGGGAATGCATTATAAGAAGAATCTTTACTTTGAAACTCTGTTCTTTACCTTTTTCACACTATGAAACAGCTTTGTATTCACCTTAAACACTGTTTCAGGGCAAGAGATTGTGTTTTAGACTAAAAGGGAAAGCATTATAAGAAGAATCTTTACTTTGAAACTCTGTTCTTCACCTTTTTCACACTATGAAACAGCTTTGTATTCACCTTAAACACAGTTTCAAGGCAAGAGATTGTGTTTTAGACTAAAACGGAATGCATTATAAGAAGAATCTTTACTTTGTAACTCTGTTCTTCACCTTTTTCACACTATAAAACAGCTTTGTATTCACCTTAAACACAGTTTCAGGGCAAGAGATTGTGTTTTAGACTAAAAGGGAATGCATTATAAGAAGAATCTTTACTTTGAAACTCTGTTCTTTACCTTTTTCACACTATGAAACAGCTTTGTATTCACCTTAAACACAGTTTCAGGGCAAGAGATTGTGTTTTAGACTAAAAGGGAATGCATTATAAGAAGAATCTTTACTTTGAAACTGTTCTTTACCTTTTTCACAGTATGAAACAGCTTTGTATTCACCCTAAACACTGTTTCAGGGCAAGAGATTGTGTTTTAGACTAAAAGGGAATGCATTATAAGAAGAATCTTTACTTTGAAACTGTTCTTTACCTTTTTCACACTATGAAACAGCTTTGTATTCACCCTAAACACTGTTTCAGGGCAAGAGATTGTGTTTTAGACTAAAAGGGAATGCATTATAAGAAGAATCTTTACTTTGAAACTCTGTTTCAAACTCTGAAGAAAAAACATACTTCAAGTGAAACGAGTTGATACGGGGTGAAACAAGTTGTTTGTAATATGACCAATTAAAGTAATTGCAACTCTGTTTGTACACCTCTAACCACAAAGAAACAGGGCTTCCATGCATTGTAATCAGCTCATACACCGTTTCAGAGCAAGACATCTTGTTTTTAACCAAACTGAATAACTTACAATATCCTAAGAAAACACATATTTCAAGTGAAAAGAGTTTATCCAGGGGAGAACAAGTTGTTTTAACATGGTTCTAATGTGACCCTTGAAAGTAACTGCAACTCTGTTTTTACACCTCTAACCACAAGGAGGCAACGTTTCCACGCATTATAATTGGCTTATACATAGTTTCAGAGCAAGAAATATTGTATTTAACCAAATTGAATAGCTTAAACACTGTTTCAGGCAAGAGATTGTGTTTTAGACTAAAAGGGAATGCATTATAAGAAGAATCTTTACTTTGAAACTCTGTTCTTTACATTTTTCACACTATGAAACAGCTTTGTATTCACCTTAAACACTGTTTCAGGGCAAGAGATTGTGTTTTAGACTAAAATGGAATGCATTATAAGAAGAATCTTTACTTTGAAACTCTGTTCTTTACCTTTTTCACACTATGAAACAGCTTTGTATTCACCTTCAACACTGTTTCAGGGCAAGAGATTGTGTTTTAGACTAAAACGGAATGCATTATAAGAAGAATCTTTACTTTGTAACTCTGTTCTTCACCTTTTCCACACTATAAAACAGCTTTGTCTTGACCTTAAACACAGTTTCAGGGCAAGAGATTGTGTTTTAGACTAAAAGGGAATGCATTATAAGAAGAATCTTTACTTTGAAACTCTGTTCTTTACCTTTTTCACACTATGAAACAGCTTTGTATTCACCTTAAACACTGTTTCAGGGCAAGAGATTGTGTTTTAGACTAAAAGGGAATGCATTATAAGAAGAATCTTTACTTTGAAACTCTGTTCTTTACCTTTTTCACACTATGAAACAGCTTGTATTCACCCTAAACACTGTTTCAGGGCAAGAGATTGTGTTTTAGACTAAAAGGGAATGGATTATAAGAAGAATCTTTACTTTGAAACTCTGTTCTTTACCTTTTTCACACTATGAAACAGCTTTGTATTCACCTTAAACACTGTTTCAGGGCAAGAGATTGTGTTTTAGACTAAAAGGGAAAGCATTATAAGAAGAATCTTTACTTTGAAACTCTGTTCTTCACCTTTTTCACACTATGAAACAGCTTTGTATTCACCTTAAACACTGTTTCAGGGCAAGAGATTGTGTTTTAGACTAAAAGGGGATGCATTATAAGAAGAATATCTACTTTGAAACTCTGTTCTTTACCTTTTTCACTCTATGAAACAGCTTTGTATTCACCTTAAACACTGTTTCAGGGCAAGAGATTGTGTTTTAGACTAAAAGGGAATGCATTATAAGAAGAATCTTTACTTTGAAACTCTGTTCTTTACCTTTTTCACACTATGAAACAGCTTTGTATTCACCCTAAACACTGTTTCAGGGCAAGAGATTGTGTTTTAGACTAAAAGGGAATGCATTATAAGAAGAATCTTTACTTTGAAACTCTGTTTCAAACTCTGAAGAAAACACATATTTCAAGTGAAACGAGTTTATACAGGGGTGAAACAAGTTGTTTGTAATATGACCAATTAAAGTAATTGCAACTCTGTTTGTACACCTCTAACCACAAAGAAACAGGGCTTCCATGCATTGTAATCAGCTTATACACCGTTTCAGAGCAAGACATCTTGTTTTTAACCAAACTGAATAACTTACAATATCCTAAGAAAACACATATTTCAAGTGAAAAGAGTTTATCCAGGGGAGAACAAGTTGTTTTAACATGGTTCTAATGTGACCCTTGAAAGTAACTGCAACTCTGTTTTTACACCTCTAACCACAATGAGGCAACGTATCCACGCATTATAATTGGCTTATACATAGTTTCAGAGCAAGAAATATTGTATTTAACCAAATTGAATAGCTTAAACACTGTTTCAGGCAAGAGATTGTGTTTTAGACTAAAAGGGAATGCATTATAAGAAGAATCTTTACTTTGAAACTCTGTTCTTTACCTTTTTCACACTATGAAACAGCTTTGTATTCACCTTAAACACTGTTTCAGGGCAAGAGATTGTGTTTTAGACTAAAATGGAATGCATTATAAGAAGAATCTTTACTTTGAAACTCTGTTCTTTACCTTTTTCACACTATGAAACAGCTTTGTATTCACCTTATACACTGTTTCAGGGCAAGAGATTGTGTTTTAGACTAAAAGGGAATGCATTATAAGAAGAATCTTTGCTTTGAAACTCTGTTCTTTACCTTTTTCACTCTATGAAACAGCTTTGTATTCACCTTAAACACTGTTTCAGGGCAAGAGATTGTGTTTTAGACTAAAAGGGAATGCATTATAAGAAGAATCTTTACTTTGAAACTCTGTTCTTTACCTTTTTCACACTATGAAACAGCTTTGTATTCACCTTAAACACTGTTTCAGGGCAAGAGATTGTGTTTTAGACTAAAAGGGAATGCATTATAAGAAGAATCTTTGCTTTGAAACTCTGTTCTTTACCTTTTTCACTCTATGAAACAGCTTTGTATTCACCTTAAACACTGTTTCAGGGCAAGAGATTGTGTTTTAGACTAAAAGGGAATGCATTATAAGAAGAATCTTTACTTTGAAACTCTGTTCTTTACCTTTTTCACACTATGAAACAGCTTTGTATTCACCTTCAACACTGTTTCAGGGCAAGAGATTGTGTTTTAGACTAAAACGGAATGCATTATAAGAAGAATCTTTACTTTGAAACTCTGTTCTTTACCTTTTCACACTATGAAACAGCTTTGTATTCACCCTAAACACTGTTTCAGGGCAAGAGATTGTGTTTTAGACTAAAAGGGAATGCATTATAAGAAGAATCTTTACTTTGAAACTCTGTTCTTTACCTTTTTCACACTATGAAACAGCTTTGTATTCACCTTCAACACTGTTTCAGGGCAAGAGATTGTGTTTTAGACTAAAACGGAATGCATTATAAGAAGAATCTTTACTTTGTAACTCTGTTCTTCACCTTTTTCACACTATAAAACAGCTTTGTATTCACCTTAAACACAGTTTCAGGGCAAGAGATTGTGTTTTAGACTAAAAGGGAATGCATTATAAGAAGAATCTTTACTTTGAAACTCTGTTCTTTACCTTTTTTACACTATGAAACAGCTTTGTATTCAACTTAAACACTGTTTCAGGGCAAGAGATTGTGTTTTAGACTAAAACGGAAAGCATTATAAGACGAATCTTTACTTTGAAACTGTTCTTCACCTTTTTCACACTATGAAACAGCTTTGTATTCACCTTAAACACAGTTTCAGGGCAAGAGATTGTGTTTTAGACTAAAAGGGAATGCATTATAAGAAGAATATCTACTTTGAAACTCTGTTCTTTACCTTTTTCACTCTATGAAACAGCTTTGTATTCACCTTAAACACTGTTTCAGGGCAAGAGATTGTGTTTTAGACTAAAACGGAATGCATTATAAGAAGAATCTTTACTTTGTAACTCTGTTCTTCACCTTTTTCACACTATAAAATCGCTTTGTATTCACCTTAAACACAGTTTCAGGGCAAGAGATTGTGTTTTAGACTAAAAGGGAATGCATTATAAGAAGAATCTTTACTTTGAAACTGTTCTTTACCTTTTTCACACTATGAAACAGCTTTGTATTCACCCTAAACACTGTTTCAGGGCAAGAGATTGTGTTTTAGACTAAAATGGAATGCATTATAAGAAGAATCTTTACTTTGAAACTCTGTTTCAAACTCTGAAGAAAAAACATATTTCAAGTGAAACGAGTTGATACGGGGTGAAACGAGTTGTTTGTAATATGACCAATTAAAGTAATTGCAACTCTGTTTGTACACCTCTAACCACAAAGAAACAGGGCTTCCATGCATTGTAATCAGCTTATACACCGTTTCAGAGCAAGACATCTTGTTTTTAACCAAACTGAATAACTTACAATATCCTAAGAAAACACATATTTCAAGTGAAAAGAGTTTATCCAGGGGAGAACAAGTTGTTTTAACATGGTTCTAATGTGACCCTTGAAAGTAACTGCAACTCTGTTTTTACACCTCTAACCACAAGGAGGCAACGTTTCCACGCATTATAATTGGCTTATACATAGTTTCAGAGCAAGAAATATTGTATTTAACCAAATTGAATAGCTTAAACACTGTTTCAGGCAAGAGATTGTGTTTTAGATTAAAAGGGAATGCATTATAAGAAGAATCTTTACTTTGAAACTCTGTTCTTTACCTTTTTCACACTATGAAACAGCTTTGTATTCACCTTAAACACTGTTTCAGGGCAAGAGATTGTGTTTTAGACTAAAATGGAATGCATTATAAGAAGAATCTTTACTTTGAAACTCTGTTCTTTACCTTTTTCACACTATGAAACAGCTTTGTATTCACCTTCAACACTGTTTCAGGGCAAGAGATTGTGTTTTAGACTAAAACGGAATGCATTATAAGAAGAATCTTTACTTTGTAACTCTGTTCTTCACCTTTTTCACACTATAAAACAGCTTTGTCTTGACCTTAAACACAGTTTCAGGGCAAGAGATTGTGTTTTAGACTAAAAGGGAATGCATTATAAGAAGAATCTTTACTTTGAAACTCTGTTCTTTACCTTTTTCACACTATGAAACAGCTTTGTATTCACCTTAAACACTGTTTCAGGGCAAGAGATTGTGTTTTAGACTAAAAGGGAATGCATTATAAGAAGAATATTTACTTTGAAACTCTGTTCTTTACCTTTTTCACACTATGAAACAGCTTGTATTCACCCTAAACACTGTTTCAGGGCAAGAGATTGTGTTTTAGACTAAAAGGGAATGCATTATAAGAAGAATCTTTACTTTGAAACTCTGTTCTTTACCTTTTTCACACTATGAAACAGCTTTGTATTCACCTTAAACACTGTTTCAGGGCAAGAGATTGTGTTTTAGACTAAAAGGGAATGCATTATAAGAAGAATCTTTACTTTGAAACTCTGTTCTTTACCTTTTTCACACTATGAAACAGCTTGTATTCACCCTAAACACTGTTTCAGGGCAAGAGATTGTGTTTTAGACTAAAAGGGAATGCATTATAAGAAGAATCTTTACTTTGAAACTCTGTTCTTTACCTTTTTCACACTATGAAACAGCTTTGTATTCACCTTAAACACTGTTTCAGGGCAAGAGATTGTGTTTTAGACTAAAAGGGAAAGCATTATAAGAAGAATCTTTACTTTGAAACTCTGTTCTTCACCTTTTTCACACTATGAAACAGCTTTGTATTCACCTTAAACACAGTTTCAAGGCAAGAGATTGTGTTTTAGACTAAAACGGAATGCATTATAAGAAGAATCTTTACTTTGAAACTCTGTTCTTTACCTTTTTCACACTATGAAACAGCTTGTATTCACCCTAAACACTGTTTCAGGGCAAGAGATTGTGTTTTAGACTAAAAGGGAATGCATTATAAGAAGAATCTTTACTTTGAAACTCTGTTCTTTACCTTTTTCACACTATGAAACAGCTTTGTATTCACCTTAAACACTGTTTCAGGGCAAGAGATTGTGTTTTAGACTAAAAGGGAAAGCATTATAAGAAGAATCTTTACTTTGAAACTCTGTTCTTCACCTTTTTCACACTATGAAACAGCTTTGTATTCACCTTAAACACAGTTTCAAGGCAAGAGATTGTGTTTTAGACTAAAACGGAATGCATTATAAGAAGAATCTTTACTTTGTAACTCTGTTCTTCACCTTTTTCACACTATAAAACAGCTTTGTATTCACCTTAAACACAGTTTCAGGGCAAGAGATTGTGTTTTAGACTAAAAGGGAATGCATTATAAGAAGAATCTTTACTTTGAAACTCTGTTCTTTACCTTTTTCACACTATGAAACAGCTTTGTATTCACCTTAAACACAGTTTCAGGGCAAGAGATTGTGTTTTAGACTAAAAGGGAATGCATTATAAGAAGAATCTTTACTTTGAAACTGTTCTTTACCTTTTTCACACTATGAAACAGCTTTGTATTCACCCTAAACACTGTTTCAGGGCAAGAGATTGTGTTTTAGACTAAAAGGGAATGCATTATAAGAAGAATCTTTACTTTGAAACTCTGTTTCAAACTCTGAAGAAAAAACATACTTCAAGTGAAACGAGTTGATACGGGGTGAAACAAGTTGTTTGTAATATGACCAATTAAAGTAATTGCAACTCTGTTTGTACACCTCTAACCACAAAGAAACAGGGCTTCCATGCATTGTAATCAGCTCATACACCGTTTCAGAGCAAGACATCTTGTTTTTAACCAAACTGAATAACTTACAATATCCTAAGAAAACACATATTTCAAGTGAAAAGAGTTTATCCAGGGGAGAACAAGTTGTTTTAACATGGTTCTAATGTGACCCTTGAAAGTAACTGCAACTCTGTTTTTACACCTCTAACCACAAGGAGGCAACGTTTCCACGCATTATAATTGGCTTATACATAGTTTCAGAGCAAGAAATATTGTATTTAACCAAATTGAATAGCTTAAACACTGTTTCAGGCAAGAGATTGTGTTTTAGACTAAAAGGGAATGCATTATAAGAAGAATCTTTACTTTGAAACTCTGTTCTTTACCTTTTTCACACTATGAAACAGCTTTGTATTCACCTTAAACACTGTTTCAGGGCAAGAGATTGTGTTTTAGACTAAAAGGGAATGCATTATAAGAAGAATCTTTACTTTGAAACTCTGTTCTTTACCTTTTTCACACTATGAAACAGCTTGTATTCACCCTAAACACTGTTTCAGGGCAAGAGATTGTGTTTTAGACTAAAAGGGAATGGATTATAAGAAGAATCTTTACTTTGAAACTCTGTTCTTTACCTTTTTCACACTATGAAACAGCTTTGTATTCACCTTAAACACTGTTTCAGGGCAAGAGATTGTGTTTTAGACTAAAAGGGAAAGCATTATAAGAAGAATCTTTACTTTGAAACTCTGTTCTTCACCTTTTTCACACTATGAAACAGCTTTGTATTCACCTTAAACACTGTTTCAGGGCAAGAGATTGTGTTTTAGACTAAAAGGGAATGCATTATAAGAAGAATATCTACTTTGAAACCCTGTTCTTTACCTTTTTCACTCTATGAAACAGCTTTGTATTCACCTTAAACACTGTTTCAGGGCAAGAGATTGTGTTTTAGACTAAAAGGGAATGCATTATAAGAAGAATCTTTACTTTGAAACTCTGTTCTTTACCTTTTTCACACTATGAAACAGCTTTGTATTCACCCTAAACACTGTTTCAGGGCAAGAGATTGTGTTTTAGACTAAAAGGGAATGCATTATAAGAAGAATCTTTACTTTGAAACTCTGTTTCAAACTCTGAAGAAAACACATATTTCAAGTGAAACGAGTTTATACAGGGGTGAAACAAGTTGTTTGTAATATGACCAATTAAAGTAATTGCAACTCTGTTTGTACACCTCTAACTACAAAGAAACAGGGCTTCCATGCATTGTAATCAGCTTATACACCGTTTCAGAGCAAGACATCTTGTTTTTAACCAAACTGAATAACTTACAATATCCTAAGAAAACACATATTTCAAGTGAAAAGAGTTTATCCAGACGAGAACAAGTTGTTTTAACATGGTTCTAATGTGACCCTTGAAAGTAACTGCAACTCTGTTTTTACACCTCTAACCACAAGGAGGCAACGTATCCACGCATTATAATTGGCTTATACATAGTTTCAGAGCAAGAAATATTGTATTTAACCAAATTGAATAGCTTAAACACTGTTTCAGGCAAGAGATTGTGTTTTAGACTAAAAGGGAATGCATTATAAGAAGAATCTTTACTTTGAAACTCTGTTCTTTACCTTTTTCACACTATGAAACAGCTTTGTATTCACCTTAAACACTGTTTCAGGGCAAGAGATTGTGTTTTAGACTAAAATGGAATGCATTATAAGAAGAATCTTTACTTTGAAACTCTGTTCTTTACCTTTTTCACACTATGAAACAGCTTTGTATTCACCTTATACACTGTTTCAGGGCAAGAGATTGTGTTTTAGACTAAAAGGGAATGCATTATAAGAAGAATCTTTGCTTTGAAACTCTGTTCTTTACCTTTTTCACTCTATGAAACAGCTTTGTATTCACCTTAAACACTGTTTCAGGGCAAGAGATTGTGTTTTAGACTAAAAGGGAATGCATTATAAGAAGAATCTTTACTTTGAAACTCTGTTCTTTACCTTTTTCACACTATGAAACAGCTTTGTATTCACCTTAAACACTGTTTCAGGGCAAGAGATTGTGTTTTAGACTAAAAGGGAATGCATTATAAGAAGAATCTTTGCTTTGAAACTCTGTTCTTTACCTTTTTCACACTATGAAACAGCTTTGTATTCACCCTAAACACTGTTTCAGGGCAAGAGATTGTGTTTTAGACTAAAAGGGAATGCATTATAAGAAGAATCTTTACTTTGAAACTCTGTTTCAAACTCTGAAGAAAACACATATTTCAAGTGAAACGAGTTTATACAGGGGTGAAACAAGTTGTTTGTAATATGACCAATTAAAGTAATTGCAACTCTGTTTGTACACCTCTAACTACAAAGAAACAGGGCTTCCATGCATTGTAATCAGCTTATACACCGTTTCAGAGCAAGACATCTTGTTTTTAACCAAACTGAATAACTTACAATATCCTAAGAAAACACATATTTCAAGTGAAAAGAGTTTATCCAGACGAGAACAAGTTGTTTTAACATGGTTCTAATGTGACCCTTGAAAGTAACTGCAACTCTGTTTTTACACCTCTAACCACAAGGAGGCAACGTATCCACGCATTATAATTGGCTTATACATAGTTTCAGAGCAAGAAATATTGTATTTAACCAAATTGAATAGCTTAAACACTGTTTCAGGCAAGAGATTGTGTTTTAGACTAAAAGGGAATGCATTATAAGAAGAATCTTTACTTTGAAACTCTGTTCTTTACCTTTTTCACACTATGAAACAGCTTTGTATTCACCTTAAACACTGTTTCAGGGCAAGAGATTGTGTTTTAGACTAAAATGGAATGCATTATAAGAAGAATCTTTACTTTGAAACTCTGTTCTTTACCTTTTTCACACTATGAAACAGCTTTGTATTCACCTTATACACTGTTTCAGGGCAAGAGATTGTGTTTTAGACTAAAAGGGAATGCATTATAAGAAGAATCTTTGCTTTGAAACTCTGTTCTTTACCTTTTTCACTCTATGAAACAGCTTTGTATTCACCTTAAACACTGTTTCAGGGCAAGAGATTGTGTTTTAGACTAAAAGGGAATGCATTATAAGAAGAATCTTTACTTTGAAACTCTGTTCTTTACCTTTTTCACACTATGAAACAGCTTTGTATTCACCTTAAACACTGTTTCAGGGCAAGAGATTGTGTTTTAGACTAAAAGGGAATGCATTATAAGAAGAATCTTTGCTTTGAAACTCTGTTCTTTACCTTTTTCACTCTATGAAACAGCTTTGTATTCACCTTAAACACTGTTTCAGGGCAAGAGATTGTGTTTTAGACTAAAAGGGAATGCATTATAAGAAGAATCTTTACTTTGAAACTCTGTTCTTTACCTTTTTCACACTATGAAACAGCTTTGTATTCACCTTCAACACTGTTTCAGGGCAAGAGATTGTGTTTTAGACTAAAAGGGAATGCATTATAAGAAGAATCTTTACTTTGAAACTCTGTTCTTTACCTTTTCACACTATGAAACAGCTTTGTATTCACCCTAAACACTGTTTCAGGGCAAGAGATTGTGTTTTAGACTAAAAGGGAATGCATTATAAGAAGAATCTTTACTTTGAAACTCTGTTCTTTACCTTTTTCACACTATGAAACAGCTTTGTATTCACCTTCAACACTGTTTCAGGGCAAGAGATTGTGTTTTAGACTAAAACGGAATGCATTATAAGAAGAATCTTTACTTTGTAACTCTGTTCTTCACCTTTTTCACACTATAAAACAGCTTTGTATTCACCTTAAACACAGTTTCAGGGCAAGAGATTGTGTTTTAGACTAAAAGGGAATGCATTATAAGAAGAATCTTTACTTTGAAACTCTGTTCTTTACCTTTTTTACACTATGAAACAGCTTTGTATTCACCTTAAACACTGTTTCAGGCCAAGAGATTGTGTTTTAGACTAAAACGGAAAGCATTATAAGACGAATCTTTACTTTGAAACTGTTCTTCACCTTTTTCACACTATGAAACAGCTTTGTATTCACCTTAAACACAGTTTCAGGGCAAGAGATTGTGTTTTAGACTAAAAGGGAATGCATTATAAGAAGAATATCTACTTTGAAACTCTGTTCTTTACCTTTTTCACTCTATGAAACAGCTTTGTATTCACCTTAAACACTGTTTCAGGGCAAGAGATTGTGTTTTAGACTAAAACGGAATGCATTATAAGAAGAATCTTTACTTTGTAACTCTGTTCTTCACCTTTTTCACACTATAAAATCGCTTTGTATTCACCTTAAACACTGTTTCAGGGCAAGAGATTGTGTTTTAGACTAAAAGGGAATGCATTATAAGAAGAATCTTTACTTTGAAACTCTGTTCTTTACCTTTTTCACACTATGAAACAGCTTTGTATTCACCCTAAACACTGTTTCAGGGCAAGAGATTGTGTTTTAGACTAAAAGGGAATGCATTATAAGAAGAATCTTTACTTTGAAACTCTGTTTCAAACTCTGAAGAAAACACATATTTCAAGTGAAACGAGTTTATACAGGGGTGAAACAAGTTGTTTGTAATATGACCAATTAAAGTAATTGCAACTCTGTTTGTACACCTCTAACTACAAAGAAACAGGGCTTCCATGCATTGTAATCAGCTTATACACCGTTTCAGAGCAAGACATCTTGTTTTTAACCAAACTGAATAACTTACAATATCCTAAGAAAACACATATTTCAAGTGAAAAGAGTTTATCCAGACGAGAACAAGTTGTTTTAACATGGTTCTAATGTGACCCTTGAAAGTAACTGCAACTCTGTTTTTACACCTCTAACCACAAGGAGGCAACGTATCCACGCATTATAATTGGCTTATACATAGTTTCAGAGCAAGAAATATTGTATTTAACCAAATTGAATAGCTTAAACACTGTTTCAGGCAAGAGATTGTGTTTTAGACTAAAAGGGAATGCATTATAAGAAGAATCTTTACTTTGAAACTCTGTTCTTTACCTTTTTCACACTATGAAACAGCTTTGTATTCACCTTAAACACTGTTTCAGGGCAAGAGATTGTGTTTTAGACTAAAATGGAATGCATTATAAGAAGAATCTTTACTTTGAAACTCTGTTCTTTACCTTTTTCACACTATGAAACAGCTTTGTATTCACCTTATACACTGTTTCAGGGCAAGAGATTGTGTTTTAGACTAAAAGGGAATGCATTATAAGAAGAATCTTTGCTTTGAAACTCTGTTCTTTACCTTTTTCACTCTATGAAACAGCTTTGTATTCACCTTAAACACTGTTTCAGGGCAAGAGATTGTGTTTTAGACTAAAATGGAATGCATTATAAGAAGAATCTTTACTTTGAAACTCTGTTCTTTACCTTTTTCACACTATGAAACAGCTTTGTATTCACCTTCAACACTGTTTCAGGGCAAGAGATTGTGTTTTAGACTAAAACGGAATGCATTATAAGAAGAATCTTTACTTTGTAACTCTGTTCTTCACCTTTTTCACACTATAAAACAGCTTTGTCTTGACCTTAAACACAGTTTCAGGGCAAGAGATTGTGTTTTAGACTAAAAGGGAATGCATTATAAGAAGAATCTTTACTTTGAAACTCTGTTCTTTACCTTTTTCACACTATGAAACAGCTTTGTATTCACCTTAAACACTGTTTCAGGGCAAGAGATTGTGTTTTAGACTAAAAGGGAATGCATTATAAGAAGAATCTTTACTTTGAAACTCTGTTCTTTACCTTTTTCACACTATGAAACAGCTTGTATTCACCCTAAACACTGTTTCAGGGCAAGAGATTGTGTTTTAGACTAAAAGGGAATGCATTATAAGAAGAATCTTTACTTTGAAACTCTGTTCTTTACCTTTTTCACACTATGAAACAGCTTTGTATTCACCTTAAACACTGTTTCAGGGCAAGAGATTGTGTTTTAGACTAAAAGGGAATGCATTATAAGAAGAATCTTTACTTTGAAACTCTGTTCTTTACCTTTTTCACACTATGAAACAGCTTGTATTCACCCTAAACACTGTTTCAGGGCAAGAGATTGTGTTTTAGACTAAAAGGGAATGCATTATAAGAAGAATCTTTACTTTGAAACTCTGTTCTTTACCTTTTTCACACTATGAAACAGCTTTGTATTCACCTTAAACACTGTTTCAGGGCAAGAGATTGTGTTTTAGACTAAAAGGGAAAGCATTATAAGAAGAATCTTTATTTGAAACTCTGTTCTTCACCTTTTTCACACTATGAAACAGCTTTGTATTCACCTTAAACACAGTTTCAGGGCAAGAGATTGTGTTTTAGACTAAAACGGAATGCACTATAAGAAGAATCTTTACTTTGTAACTCTGTTCTTCACCTTTTTCACACTATAAAACAGCTTTGTATTCACCTTAAACACAGTTTCAGGGCAAGAGATTGTGTTTTAGACTAAAAGGGAATGCATTATAAGAAGAATCTTTACTTTGAAACTCTGTTCTTTACCTTTTTCACACTATGAAACAGCTTTGTATTCACCTTAAACACAGTTTCAGGGCAAGAGATTGTGTTTTAGACTAAAAGGGAATGCATTATAAGAAGAATCTTTACTTTGAAACTGTTCTTTACCTTTTTCACACTATGAAACAGCTTTGTATTCACCCTAAACACTGTTTCAGGGCAAGAGATTGTGTTTTAGACTAAAAGGGAATGCATTATAAGAAGAATCTTTACTTTGAAACTCTGTTTCAAACTCTGAAGAAAAAACATACTTCAAGTGAAACGAGTTGATACGGGGTGAAACAAGTTGTTTGTAATATGACCAATTAAAGTAATTGCAACTCTGTTTGTACACCTCTAACCACAAAGAAACAGGGCTTCCATGCATTGTAATCAGCTTATACACCGTTTCAGAGCAAGACATCTTGTTTTTAACCAAACTGAATAACTTACAATATCCTAAGAAAACACATATTTCAAGTGAAAAGAGTTTATCCAGGGGAGAACAAGTTGTTTTAACATGGTTCTAATGTGACCCTTGAAAGTAACTGCAACTCTGTTTTTACACCTCTAACCACAAGGAGGCAACGTTTCCACGCATTATAATTGGCTTATACATAGTTTCAGAGCAAGAAATATTGTATTTAACCAAATTGAATAGCTTAAACACTGTTTCAGGCAAGAGATTGTGTTTTAGACTAAAAGGGAATGCATTATAAGAAGAATCTTTACTTTGAAACTCTGTTCTTTACCTTTCTCACACTATGAAACAGCTTTGTATTCACCTTAAACACTGTTTCAGGGCAAGAGATTGTGTTTTAGACTAAAATGGAATGCATTATAAGAAGAATCTTTACTTTGAAACTCTGTTCTTTACCTTTTTCACACTATGAAACAGCTTTGTATTCACCTTCAACACTGTTTCAGGGCAAGAGATTGTGTTTTAGACTAAAAGGGAATGCATTATAAGAAGAATCTTTACTTTGAAACTCTGTTCTTTACCTTTTTCACACTATGAAACAGCTTGTATTCACCCTAAACACTGTTTCAGGGCAAGAGATTGTGTTTTAGACTAAAAGGGAATGCATTATAAGAAGAATCTTTACTTTGAAACTCTGTTCTTTACCTTTTTCACACTATGAAACAGCTTTGTATTCACCTTAAACACTGTTTCAGGGCAAGAGATTGTGTTTTAGACTAAAAGGGAATGCATTATAAGAAGAATCTTTACTTTGAAACTCTGTTCTTTACCTTTTTCACACTATGAAACAGCTTGTATTCACCCTAAACACTGTTTCAGGGCAAGAGATTGTGTTTTAGACTAAAAGGGAATGCATTATAAGAAGAATCTTTACTTTGTAACTCTGTTCTTCACCTTTTTCACACTATAAAACAGCTTTGTATTCACCTTAAACACAGTTTCAGGGCAAGAGATTGTGTTTTAGACTAAAAGGGAATGCATTATAAGAAGAATCTTTACTTTGAAACTCTGTTCTTTACCTTTTTCACACTATGAAACAGCTTGTATTCACCCTAAACACTGTTTCAGGGCAAGAGATTGTGTTTTAGACTAAAAGGGAATGCATTATAAGAAGAATCTTTACTTTGTAACTCTGTTCTTCACCTTTTTCACACTATAAAACAGCTTTGTATTCACCTTAAACACAGTTTCAGGGCAAGAGATTGTGTTTTAGACTAAAAGGGAATGCATTATAAGAAGAATCTTTACTTTGAAACTGTTCTTTACCTTTTTCACACTATGAAACAGCTTTGTATTCACCCTAAACACTGTTTCAGGGCAAGAGATTGTGTTTTAGACTAAAAGGGAATGCATTATAAGAAGAATCTTTACTTTGAAACTCTGTTTCAAACTCTGAAGAAAAAACATACTTCAAGTGAAACGAGTTGATACGGGGTGAAACAAGTTGTTTGTAATATGACCAATTAAAGTAATTGCAACTCTGTTTGTACACCTCTAACCACAAAGAAACAGGGCTTCCATGCATTGTAATCAGCTTATACACCGTTTCAGAGCAAGACATCTTGTTTTTAACCAAACTGAATAACTTACAATATCCTAAGAAAACACATATTTCAAGTGAAAAGAGTTTATCCAGGGGAGAACAAGTTGTTTTAACATGGTTCTAATGTGACCCTTGAAAGTAACTGCAACTCTGTTTTTACACCTCTAACCACAAGGAGGCAACGTTTCCACGCATTATAATTGGCTTATACATAGTTTCAGAGCAAGAAATATTGTATTTAACCAAATTGAATAGCTTAAACACTGTTTCAGGCAAGAGATTGTGTTTTAGACTAAAAGGGAATGCATTATAAGAAGAATCTTTACTTTGAAACTCTGTTCTTTACATTTTTCACACTATGAAACAGCTTTGTATTCACCTTAAACACTGTTTCAGGGCAAGAGATTGTGTTTTAGACTAAAATGGAATGCATTATAAGAAGAATCTTTACTTTGAAACTCTGTTCTTTACCTTTTTCACACTATGAAACAGCTTTGTATTCACCTTCAACACTGTTTCAGGGCAAGAGATTGTGTTTTAGACTAAAACGGAATGCATTATAAGAAGAATCTTTACTTTGTAACTCTGTTCTTCACCTTTTCCACACTATAAAACAGCTTTGTCTTGACCTTAAACACAGTTTCAGGGCAAGAGATTGTGTTTTAGACTAAAAGGGAATGCATTATAAGAAGAATCTTTACTTTGAAACTCTGTTCTTTACCTTTTTCACACTATGAAACAGCTTTGTATTCACCTTAAACACTGTTTCAGGGCAAGAGATTGTGTTTTAGACTAAAAGGGAATGCATTATAAG
The DNA here is from genome assembly GCF_041902795.1 of Electrophorus electricus. Classification (NCBI taxonomy): domain Eukaryota; kingdom Metazoa; phylum Chordata; class Actinopteri; order Gymnotiformes; family Gymnotidae; genus Electrophorus; species Electrophorus electricus. The sequence goes on along the minus strand of NC_137514.1, from coordinate 16,903,375 downwards.
AAGAATCTTTACTTTGAAACTCTGTTCTTTACCTTTTTCACACTATGAAACAGCTTGTATTCACCCTAAACACTGTTTCAGGGCAAGAGATTGTGTTTTAGACTAAAAGGGAATGGATTATAAGAAGAATCTTTACTTTGAAACTCTGTTCTTTACCTTTTTCACACTATGAAACAGCTTTGTATTCACCTTAAACACTGTTTCAGGGCAAGAGATTGTGTTTTAGACTAAAAGGGAAAGCATTATAAGAAGAATCTTTACTTTGAAACTCTGTTCTTCACCTTTTTCACACTATGAAACAGCTTTGTATTCACCTTAAACACTGTTTCAGGGCAAGAGATTGTGTTTTAGACTAAAAGGGAATGCATTATAAGAAGAATATCTACTTTGAAACTCTGTTCTTTACCTTTTTCACTCTATGAAACAGCTTTGTATTCACCTTAAACACTGTTTCAGGGCAAGAGATTGTGTTTTAGACTAAAAGGGAATGCATTATAAGAAGAATCTTTACTTTGAAACTCTGTTCTTTACCTTTTTCACACTATGAAACAGCTTTGTATTCACCCTAAACACTGTTTCAGGGCAAGAGATTGTGTTTTAGACTAAAAGGGAATGCATTATAAGAAGAATCTTTACTTTGAAACTCTGTTTCAAACTCTGAAGAAAACACATATTTCAAGTGAAACGAGTTTATACAGGGGTGAAACAAGTTTTTTGTAATATGACCAATTAAAGTAATTGCAACTCTGTTTGTACACCTCTAACCACAAAGAAACAGGGCTTCCATGCATTGTAATCAGCTTATACACCGTTTCAGAGCAAGACATCTTGTTTTTAACCAAACTGAATAACTTACAATATACTAAGAAAACACATATTTCAAGTGAAAAGAGTTTATCCAGAGGAGAACAAGTTGTTTTAACATGGTTCTAATGTGACCCTTGAAAGTAACTGCAACTCTGTTTTTACACCTCTAACCACAAGGAGGCAACGTATCCACGCATTATAATTGGCTTATACATAGTTTCAGAGCAAGAAATATTGTATTTAACCAAATTGAATAGCTTAAACACTGTTTCAGGCAAGAGATTGTGTTTTAGACTAAAAGGGAATGCATTATAAGAAGAATCTTTACTTTGAAACTCTGTTCTTTACCTTTTTCACACTATGAAACAGCTTTGTATTCACCTTAAACACTGTTTCAGGGCAAGAGATTGTGTTTTAGACTAAAATGGAATGCATTATAAGAAGAATCTTTACTTTGAAACTCTGTTCTTTACCTTTTTCACACTATGAAACAGCTTTGTATTCACCTTATACACTGTTTCAGGGCAAGAGATTGTGTTTTAGACTAAAAGGGAATGCATTATAAGAAGAATCTTTGCTTTGAAACTCTGTTCTTTACCTTTTTCACTCTATGAAACAGCTTTGTATTCACCTTAAACACTGTTTCAGGGCAAGAGATTGTGTTTTAGACTAAAAGGGAATGCATTATAAGAAGAATCTTTACTTTGAAACTCTGTTCTTTACCTTTTTCACACTATGAAACAGCTTTGTATTCACCTTAAACACAGTTTCAGGGCAAGAGATTGTGTTTTAGACTAAAAGGGAATGCATTATAAGAAGAATCTTTACTTTGAAACTCTGTTCTTTACCTTTTTCACACTATGAAACAGCTTTGTATTCACCTTAAACACAGTTTCAGGGCAAGAGATTGTGTTTTAGACTAAAAGGGAATGCATTATAAGAAGAATCTTTACTTTGAAACTGTTCTTTACCTTTTTCACACTATGAAACAGCTTTGTATTCACCCTAAACACTGTTTCAGGGCAAGAGATTGTGTTTTAGACTAAAAGGGAATGCATTATAAGAAGAATCTTTACTTTGAAACTCTGTTTCAAACTCTGAAGAAAAAACATACTTCAAGTGAAACGAGTTGATACGGGGTGAAACAAGTTGTTTGTAATATGACCAATTAAAGTAATTGCAACTCTGTTTGTACACCTCTAACCACAAAGAAACAGGGCTTCCATGCATTGTAATCAGCTTATACACCGTTTCAGAGCAAGACATCTTGTTTTTAACCAAACTGAATAACTTACAATATCCTAAGAAAACACATATTTCAAGTGAAAAGAGTTTATCCAGGGGAGAACAAGTTGTTTTAACATGGTTCTAATGTGACCCTTGAAAGTAACTGCAACTCTGTTTTTACACCTCTAACCACAAGGAGGCAACGTTTCCACGCATTATAATTGGCTTATACATAGTTTCAGAGCAAGAAATATTGTATTTAACCAAATTGAATAGCTTAAACACTGTTTCAGGCAAGAGATTGTGTTTTAGACTAAAAGGGAATGCATTATAAGAAGAATCTTTACTTTGAAACTCTGTTCTTTACATTTTTCACACTATGAAACAGCTTTGTATTCACCTTAAACACTGTTTCAGGGCAAGAGATTGTGTTTTAGACTAAAATGGAATGCATTATAAGAAGAATCTTTACTTTGAAACTCTGTTCTTTACCTTTTTCACACTATGAAACAGCTTTTTATTCACCTTCAACACTGTTTCAGGGCAAGAGATTGTGTTTTAGACTAAAACGGAATGCATTATAAGAAGAATCTTTACTTTGTAACTCTGTTCTTCACCTTTTCCACACTATAAAACAGCTTTGTCTTGACCTTAAACACAGTTTCAGGGCAAGAGATTGTGTTTTAGACTAAAAGGGAATGCATTATAAGAAGAATCTTTACTTTGAAACTCTGTTCTTTACCTTTTTCACACTATGAAACAGCTTTGTATTCACCTTAAACACTGTTTCAGGGCAAGAGATTGTGTTTTAGACTAAAAGGGAATGCATTATAAGAAGAATCTTTACTTTGAAACTCTGTTCTTTACCTTTTTCACACTATGAAACAGCTTGTATTCACCCTAAACACTGTTTCAGGGCAAGAGATTGTGTTTTAGACTAAAAGGGAATGGATTATAAGAAGAATCTTTACTTTGAAACTCTGTTCTTTACCTTTTTCACACTATGAAACAGCTTTGTATTCACCTTAAACACTGTTTCAGGGCAAGAGATTGTGTTTTAGACTAAAAGGGAAAGCATTATAAGAAGAATCTTTACTTTGAAACTCTGTTCTTCACCTTTTTCACACTATGAAACAGCTTTGTATTCACCTTAAACACTGTTTCAGGGCAAGAGATTGTGTTTTAGACTAAAAGGGAATGCATTATAAGAAGAATATCTACTTTGAAACTCTGTTCTTTACCTTTTTCACTCTATGAAACAGCTTTGTATTCACCTTAAACACTGTTTCAGGGCAAGAGATTGTGTTTTAGACTAAAAGGGAATGCATTATAAGAAGAATCTTTACTTTGAAACTCTGTTCTTTACCTTTTTCACACTATGAAACAGCTTTGTATTCACCCTAAACACTGTTTCAGGGCAAGAGATTGTGTTTTAGACTAAAAGGGAATGCATTATAAGAAGAATCTTTACTTTGAAACTCTGTTTCAAACTCTGAAGAAAACACATATTTCAAGTGAAACGAGTTTATACAGGGGTGAAACAAGTTTTTTGTAATATGACCAATTAAAGTAATTGCAACTCTGTTTGTACACCTCTAACCACAAAGAAACAGGGCTTCCATGCATTGTAATCAGCTTATACACCGTTTCAGAGCAAGACATCTTGTTTTTAACCAAACTGAATAACTTACAATATACTAAGAAAACACATATTTCAAGTGAAAAGAGTTTATCCAGAGGAGAACAAGTTGTTTTAACATGGTTCTAATGTGACCCTTGAAAGTAACTGCAACTCTGTTTTTACACCTCTAACCACAAGGAGGCAACGTATCCACGCATTATAATTGGCTTATACATAGTTTCAGAGCAAGAAATATTGTATTTAACCAAATTGAATAGCTTAAACACTGTTTCAGGCAAGAGATTGTGTTTTAGACTAAAAGGGAATGCATTATAAGAAGAATCTTTACTTTGAAACTCTGTTCTTTACCTTTTTCACACTATGAAACAGCTTTGTATTCACCTTAAACACTGTTTCAGGGCAAGAGATTGTGTTTTAGACTAAAATGGAATGCATTATAAGAAGAATCTTTACTTTGAAACTCTGTTCTTTACCTTTTTCACACTATGAAACAGCTTTGTATTCACCTTATACACTGTTTCAGGGCAAGAGATTGTGTTTTAGACTAAAAGGGAATGCATTATAAGAAGAATCTTTGCTTTGAAACTCTGTTCTTTACCTTTTTCACTCTATGAAACAGCTTTGTATTCACCTTAAACACTGTTTCAGGGCAAGAGATTGTGTTTTAGACTAAAAGGGAATGCATTATAAGAAGAATCTTTACTTTGAAACTCTGTTCTTTACCTTTTTCACACTATGAAACAGCTTTGTATTCACCTTAAACACTGTTTCAGGGCAACAGATTGTGTTTTAGACTAAAAGGGAATGCATTATAAGAAGAATCTTTGCTTTGAAACTCTGTTCTTTACCTTTTTCACTCTATGAAACAGCTTTGTATTCACCTTAAACACTGTTTCAGGGCAAGAGATTGTGTTTTAGACTAAAAGGGAATGCATTATAAGAAGAATCTTTACTTTGAAACTCTGTTCTTTACCTTTTTCACACTATGAAACAGCTTTGTATTCACCTTCAACACTGTTTCAGGGCAAGAGATTGTGTTTTAGACTAAAACGGAATGCATTATAAGAAGAATCTTTACTTTGTAACTCTGTTCTTCACCTTTTTCACACTATAAAATCGCTTTGTATTCACCTTAAACACAGTTTCAGGGCAAGAGATTGTGTTTTAGACTAAAAGGGAATGCATTATAAGAAGAATCTTTACTTTGAAACTGTTCTTTACCTTTTTCACACTATGAAACAGCTTTGTATTCACCCTAAACACTGTTTCAGGGCAAGAGATTGTGTTTTAGACTAAAAGGGAATGCATTATAAGAAGAATCTTTACTTTGAAACTCTGTTTCAAACTCTGAAGAAAAAACATACTTCAAGTGAAACGAGTTGATACGGGGTGAAACAAGTTGTTTGTAATATGACCAATTAAAGTAATTGCAACTCTGTTTGTACACCTCTAACCACAAAGAAACAGGGCTTCCATGCATTGTAATCAGCTTATACACCGTTTCAGAGCAAGACATCTTGTTTTTAACCAAACTGAATAACTTACAATATCCTAAGAAAACACATATTTCAAGTGAAAAGAGTTTATCCAGGGGAGAACAAGTTGTTTTAACATGGTTCTAATGTGACCCTTGAAAGTAACTGCAACTCTGTTTTTACACCTCTAACCACAAGGAGGCAACGTTTCCACGCATTATAATTGGCTTATGCATAGTTTCAGAGCAAGAAATATTGTATTTAACCAAATTGAATAGCTTAAACACTGTTTCAGGCAAGAGATTGTGTTTTAGACTAAAAGGGAATGCATTATAAGAAGAATCTTTACTTTGAAATTCTGTTCTTTACATTTTTCACACTATGAAACAGCTTTGTATTCACCTTAAACACTGTTTCAGGGCAAGAGATTGTGTTTTAGACTAAAATGGAATGCATTATAAGAAGAATCTTTACTTTGAAACTCTGTTCTTTACCTTTTTCACACTATGAAACAGCTTTGTATTCACCTTCAACACTGTTTCAGGGCAAGAGATTGTGTTTTAGACTAAAACGGAATGCATTATAAGAAGATTCTTTACTTTGTAACTCTGTTCTTCACCTTTTCCACACTATAAAACAGCTTTGTCTTGACCTTAAACACAGTTTCAGGGCAAGAGATTGTGTTTTAGACTAAAAGGGAATGCATTATAAGAAGAATCTTTACTTTGAAACTCTGTTCTTTACCTTTTTCACACTATGAAACAGCTTTGTATTCACCTTAAACACTGTTTCAGGGCAAGAGATTGTGTTTTAGACTAAAAGGGAATGCATTATAAGAAGAATCTTTACTTTGAAACTCTGTTCTTTACCTTTTTCACACTATGAAACAGCTTGTATTCACCCTAAACACTGTTTCAGGGCAAGAGATTGTGTTTTAGACTAAAAGGGAATGGATTATAAGAAGAATCTTTACTTTGAAACTCTGTTCTTTACCTTTTTCACACTATGAAACAGCTTTGTATTCACCTTAAACACTGTTTCAGGGCAAGAGATTGTGTTTTAGACTAAAAGGGAAAGCATTATAAGAAGAATCTTTACTTTGAAACTCTGTTCTTCACCTTTTTCACACTATGAAACAGCTTTGTATTCACCTTAAACACTGTTTCAGGGCAAGAGATTGTGTTTTAGACTAAAAGGGAATGCATTATAAGAAGAATATCTACTTTGAAACTCTGTTCTTTACCTTTTTCACTCTATGAAACAGCTTTGTATTCACCTTAAACACTGTTTCAGGGCAAGAGATTGTGTTTTAGACTAAAAGGGAATGCATTATAAGAAGAATCTTTACTTTGAAACTCTGTTCTTTACCTTTTTCACACTATGAAACAGCTTTGTATTCACCCTAAACACTGTTTCAGGGCAAGAGATTGTGTTTTAGACTAAAAGGGAATGCATTATAAGAAGAATCTTTACTTTGAAACTCTGTTTCAAACTCTGAAGAAAACACATATTTCAAGTGAAACGAGTTTATACAGGGGTGAAACAAGTTTTTTGTAATATGACCAATTTAAGTAATTGCAACTCTGTTTGTACACCTCTAACCACAAAGAAACAGGGCTTCCATGCATTGTAATCAGCTTATACACCGTTTCAGAGCAAGACATCTTGTTTTTAACCAAACTGAATAACTTACATTATACTAAGAAAACACATATTTCAAGTGAAAAGAGTTTATCCAGAGGAGAACAAGTTGTTTTAACATGGTTCTAATGTGACCCTTGAAAGTAACTGCAACTCTGTTTTTACACCTCTAACCACAAGGAGGCAACGTATCCACGCATTATAATTGGCTTATACATAGTTTCAGAGCAAGAAATATTGTATTTAACCAAATTGAATAGCTTAAACACTGTTTCAGGCAAGAGATTGTGTTTTAGACTAAAAGGGAATGCATTATAAGAAGAATCTTTACTTTGAAACTCTGTTCTTTACCTTTTTCACACTATGAAACAGCTTTGTATTCACCTTAAACACTGTTTCAGGGCAAGAGATTGTGTTTTAGACTAAAATGGAATGCATTATAAGAAGAATCTTTACTTTGAAACTCTGTTCTTTACCTTTTTCACACTATGAAACAGCTTTGTATTCACCTTATACACTGTTTCAGGGCAAGAGATTGTGTTTTAGACTAAAAGGGAATGCATTATAAGAAGAATCTTTGCTTTGAAACTCTGTTCTTTACCTTTTTCACTCTATGAAACAGCTTTGTATTCACCTTAAACACTGTTTCAGGGCAAGAGATTGTGTTTTAGACTAAAAGGGAATGCATTATAAGAAGAATCTTTACTTTGAAACTCTGTTCTTTACCTTTTTCACACTATGAAACAGCTTTGTATTCACCTTAAACACTGTTTCAGGGCAAGAGATTGTGTTTTAGACTAAAAGGGAATGCATTATAAGAAGAATCTTTGCTTTGAAACTCTGTTCTTTACCTTTTTCACTCTATGAAACAGCTTTGTATTCACCTTAAACACTGTTTCAGGGCAAGAGATTGTGTTTTAGACTAAAAGGGAATGCATTATAAGAAGAATCTTTACTTTGAAACTCTGTTCTTTACCTTTTTCACACTATGAAACAGCTTTGTATTCACCTTCAACACTGTTTCAGGGCAAGAGATTGTGTTTTAGACTAAAACGGAATGCATTATAAGAAGAATCTTTACTTTGTAACTCTGTTCTTCACCTTTTTCACACTATAAAATCGCTTTGTATTCACCTTAAACACAGTTTCAGGGCAAGAGATTGTGTTTTAGACTAAAAGGGAATGCATTATAAGAAGAATCTTTACTTTGAAACTGTTCTTTACCTTTTTCACACTATGAAACAGCTTTGTATTCACCCTAAACACTGTTTCAGGGCAAGAGATTGTGTTTTAGACTAAAATGGAATGCATTATAAGAAGAATCTTTACTTTGAAACTCTGTTTCAAACTCTGAAGAAAAAACATATTTCAAGTGAAACGAGTTGATACGGGGTGAAACAAGTTGTTTGTAATATGACCAATTAAAGTAATTGCAACTCTGTTTGTACACCTCTAACCACAAAGAAACAGGGCTTCCATGCATTGTAATCAGCTTATACACCGTTTCAGAGCAAGACATCTTGTTTTTAACCAAACTGAATAACTTACAATATCCTAAGAAAACACATATTTCAAGTGAAAAGAGTTTATCCAGGGGAGAACAAGTTGTTTTAACATGGTTCTAATGTGACCCTTGAAAGTAACTGCAACTCTGTTTTTACACCTCTAACCACAAGGAGGCAACGTTTCCACGCATTATAATTGGCTTATACATAGTTTCAGAGCAAGAAATATTGTATTTAACCAAATTGAATAGCTTAAACACTGTTTCAGGCAAGAGATTGTGTTTTAGACTAAAAGGGAATGCATTATAAGAAGAATCTTTACTTTGAAACTCTGTTCTTTACCTTTTTCACACTATGAAACAGCTTTGTATTCATCTTAAACACTGTTTCAGGGCAAGAGATTGTGTTTTAGACTAAAATGGAATGCATTATAAGAAGAATCTTTACTTTGAAACTCTGTTCTTTACCTTTTTCACACTATGAAACAGCTTTGTATTCACCTTCAACACTGTTTCAGGGCAAGAGATTGTGTTTTAGACTAAAACGGAATGCATTATAAGAAGAATCTTTACTTTGTAACTCTGTTCTTCACCTTTTTCACACTATAAAACAGCTTTGTCTTGACATTAAACACAGTTTCAGGGCAAGAGATTGTGTTTTAGACTAAAAGGGAATGCATTATAAGAAGAATCTTTACTTTGAAACTCTGTTCTTTACCTTTTTCACACTATGAAACAGCTTTCTATTCACCTTAAACACTGTTTCAGGGCAAGAGATTGTGTTTTAGACCAAAAGGGAATGCATTATAAGAAGAATCTTTACTTTGAAACTCTGTTCTTTACCTTTTTCACACTATGAAACAGCTTGTATTCACCCTAAACACTGTTTCAGGGCAAGAGATTGTGTTTTAGACTAAAAGGGAATGCATTATAAGAAGAATCTTTACTTTGAAACTCTGTTCTTTACCTTTTTCACACTATGAAACAGCTTGTATTCACCCTAAACACTGTTTCAGGGCAAGAGATTGTGTTTTAGACTAAAAGGGAATGCATTATAAGAAGAATCTTTACTTTGAAACTCTGTTCTTTACCTTTTTCACACTATGAAACAGCTTTGTATTCACCTTAAACACTGTTTCAGGGCAAGAGATTGTGTTTTAGACTAAAAGGGAATGCATTATAAGAAGAATCTTTGCTTTGAAACTCTGTTCTTTACCTTTTTCACTCTATGAAACAGCTTTGTATTCACCTTAAACACTGTTTCAGGGCAAGAGATTGTGTTTTAGACTAAAAGGGAATGCATTATAAGAAGAATCTTTACTTTGAAACTCTGTTCTTTACCTTTTTCACACTATGAAACAGCTTTGTATTCACCTTCAACACTGTTTCAGGGCAAGAGATTGTGTTTTAGACTAAAACGGAATGCATTATAAGAAGAATCTTTACTTTGTAACTCTGTTCTTCACCTTTTTCACACTATAAAATCGCTTTGTATTCACCTTAAACACAGTTTCAGGGCAAGAGATTGTGTTTTAGACTAAAAGGGAATGCATTATAAGAAGAATCTTTACTTTGAAACTGTTCTTTACCTTTTTCACACTATGAAACAGCTTTGTATTCACCCTAAACACTGTTTCAGGGCAAGAGATTGTGTTTTAGACTAAAATGGAATGCATTATAAGAAGAATCTTTACTTTGAAACTCTGTTTCAAACTCTGAAGAAAAAACATATTTCAAGTGAAACGAGTTGATACGGGGTGAAACAAGTTGTTTGTAATATGACCAATTAAAGTAATTGCAACTCTGTTTGTACACCTCTAACCACAAAGAAACAGGGCTTCCATGCATTGTAATCAGCTTATACACCGTTTCAGAGCAAGACATCTTGTTTTTAACCAAACTGAATAACTTACAATATCCTAAGAAAACACATATTTCAAGTGAAAAGAGTTTATCCAGGGGAGAACAAGTTGTTTTAACATGGTTCTAATGTGACCCTTGAAAGTAACTGCAACTCTGTTTTTACACCTCTAACCACAAGGAGGCAACGTTTCCACGCATTATAATTGGCTTATACATAGTTTCAGAGCAAGAAATATTGTATTTAACCAAATTGAATAGCTTAAACACTGTTTCAGGCAAGAGATTGTGTTTTAGACTAAAAGGGAATGCATTATAAGAAGAATCTTTACTTTGAAACTCTGTTCTTTACCTTTTTCACACTATGAAACAGCTTTGTATTCATCTTAAACACTGTTTCAGGGCAAGAGATTGTGTTTTAGACTAAAATGGAATGCATTATAAGAAGAATCTTTACTTTGAAACTCTGTTCTTTACCTTTTTCACACTATGAAACAGCTTTGTATTCACCTTCAACACTGTTTCAGGGCAAGAGATTGTGTTTTAGACTAAAACGGAATGCATTATAAGAAGAATCTTTACTTTGTAACTCTGTTCTTCACCTTTTTCACACTATAAAACAGCTTTGTCTTGACATTAAACACAGTTTCAGGGCAAGAGATTGTGTTTTAGACTAAAAGGGAATGCATTATAAGAAGAATCTTTACTTTGAAACTCTGTTCTTTACCTTTTTCACACTATGAAACAGCTTTCTATTCACCTTAAACACTGTTTCAGGGCAAGAGATTGTGTTTTAGACCAAAAGGGAATGCATTATAAGAAGAATCTTTACTTTGAAACTCTGTTCTTTACCTTTTTCACACTATGAAACAGCTTGTATTCACCCTAAACACTGTTTCAGGGCAAGAGATTGTGTTTTAGACTAAAAGGGAATGCATTATAAGAAGAATCTTTACTTTGAAACTCTGTTCTTTACCTTTTTCACACTATGAAACAGCTTTGTATTCACCTTAAACACTGTTTCAGGGCAAGAGATTGTGTTTTAGACTAAAAGGGAATGCATTATAAGAAGAATCTTTACTTTGAAACTCTGTTCTTTACCTTTTTCACACTATGAAACAGCTTGTATTCACCCTAAACACTGTTTCAGGGCAAGAGATTGTGTTTTAGACTAAAAGGGAATGCATTATAAGAAGAATCTTTACTTTGAAACTCTGTTCTTTACCTTTTTCACACTATGAAACAGCTTTGTATTCACCTTAAACACTGTTTCAGGGCAAGAGATTGTGTTTTAGACTAAAAGGGAAAGCATTATAAGAAGAATCTTTACTTTGAAACTCTGTTCTTCACCTTTTTCACACTATGAAACAGCTTTGTATTCACCTTAAACACAGTTTCAGGGCAAGAGATGGTGTTTTAGACTAAAAGGGAATGCATTATAAGAAGAATCTTTACTTTGAAACTCTGTTCTTTACCTTTTTCACACTATGAAACAGCTTTGTATTCACCTTAAACACTGTTTCAGGGCAAGAGATTGTGTTTTAGACTAAAAGGGAATGCATTATAAGAAGAATCTTTACTTTGAAACTCTGTTCTTCACCTTTTTCACACTATGAAACAGCTTGTATTCACCCTAAACACTGTTTCAGGGCAAGAGATTGTGTTTTAGACTAAAAGGGAATGGATTATAAGAAGAATCTTTACTTTGAAACTCTGTTCTTTACCTTTTTCACACTATGAAACAGCTTTGTATTCACCTTAAACACTGTTTCAGGGCAAGAGATTGTGTTTTAGACTAAAAGGGAAAGCATTATAAGAAGAATCTTTACTTTGAAACTCTGTTCTTCACCTTTTTCACACTATGAAACAGCTTTGTATTCACCTTAAACACTGTTTCAGGGCAAGAGATTGTGTTTTAGACTAAAAGGGAATGCATTATAAGAAGAATATCTACTTTGAAACTCTGTTCTTTACCTTTTTCACTCTATGAAACAGCTTTGTATTCACCTTAAACACTGTTTCAGGGCAAGAGATTGTGTTTTAGACTAAAAGGGAATGCATTATAAGAAGAATCTTTACTTTGAAACTCTGTTCTTTACCTTTTTCACACTATGAAACAGCTTTGTATTCACCCTAAACACTGTTTCAGGGCAAGAGATTGTGTTTTAGACTAAAAGGGAATGCATTATAAGAAGAATCTTTACTTTGAAACTCTGTTTCAAACTCTGAAGAAAACACATATTTCAAGTGAAACGAGTTTATACAGGGGTGAAACAAGTTGTTTGTAATATGACCAATTAAAGTAATTGCAACTCTGTTTGTACACCTCTAACCGCAAAGAAACAGGGCTTCCATGCATTGTAATCAGCTTATACACCGTTTCAGAGCAAGACATCTTGTTTTTAACCAAACTGAATAACTTACAATATCCTAAGAAAACACATATTTCAAGTGAAAAGAGTTTATCCAGAGGAGAACAAGTTGTTTTAACATGGTTCTAATGTGACCCTTGAAAGTAACTGCAACTCTGTTTTTACACCTCTAACCACAAGGAGGCAACGTATCCACGCATTATAATTGGCTTATACATAGTTTCAGAGCAAGAAATATTGTATTTAACCAAATTGAATAGCTTAAACACTGTTTCAGGCAAGAGATTGTGTTTTAGACTAAAAGGGAATGCATTATAAGAAGAATCTTTACTTTGAAACTCTGTTCTTTACCTTTTTCACACTATGAAACAGCTTTGTATTCACCTTAAACACTGTTTCAGGGCAAGAGATTGTGTTTTAGACTAAAATGGAATGCATTATAAGAAGAATATTTACTTTGAAACTCTGTTCTTTACCTTTTTCACACTATGAAACAGCTTTGTATTCACCTTATACACTGTTTCAGGGCAAGAGATTGTGTTTTAGACTAAAAGGGAATGCATTATAAGAAGAATCTTTGCTTTGAAACTCTGTTCTTTACCTTTTTCACTCTATGAAACAGCTTTGTATTCACCTTAAACACTGTTTCAGGGCAAGAGATTGTGTTTTAGACTAAAAGGGAATGCATTATAAGAAGAATCTTTACTTTGAAACTCTGTTCTTTACCTTTTTCACACTATGAAACAGCTTTGTATTCACCTTAAACACTGTTTCAGGGCAAGAGATTGTGTTTTAGACTAAAAGGGAATGCATTATAAGAAGAATCTTTACTTTGAAACTCTGTTCTTTACCTTTTTCACACTATGAAACAGCTTTGTATTCACCTTCAACACTGTTTCAGGGCAAGAGATTGTGTTTTAGACTAAAACGGAATGCATTATAAGAAGAATCTTTACTTTGAAACTCTGTTCTTTACCTTTTCACACTATGAAACAGCTTTGTATTCACCCTAAACACTGTTTCAGGGCAAGAGATTGTGTTTTAGACTAAAAGGGAATGCATTATAAGAAGAATCTTTACTTTGAAACTCTGTTTCAAACTCTGAAGAAAACACATATTTCAAGTGAAACGAGTTTATACAGGGGTGAAACAAGTTGTTTGTAATATGACCAATTAAAGTAATTGCAACTCTGTTTGTACACCTCTAAACACAAAGAAACAGGGCTTCCATGCATTGTAATCAGCTTATACACCGTTTCAGAGCAAGACATCTTGTTTTTAACCAAACTGAATAACTTACAATATCCTAAGAAAACACATATTTCAAGTGAAAAGAGTTTATCCAGGGGAGAACAAGTTGTTTTAACATGGTTCTAATGTGACCCTTGAAAGTAACTGCAACTCTGTTTTTACACCTCTAACCACAAGGAGGCAACGTTTCCAAGCATTATAATTGGCTTATACATAGTTTCAGAGCAAGAAATATTGTATTTAACCAAATTGAATAGCTTAAACAATGTTTCAGGCAAGAGATTGTGTTTTAGACTAAAAGGGAATGCATTATAAGAAGAATCTTTACTTTGAAACTCTGTTCTTTACCTTTTTCACTCTATGAAACAGCTTTGTATTCACCTTAAACACTGTTTCAGGGCAAGAGATTGTGTTTTAGACTAAAACGGAATGCATTATAAGAAGAATCTTTACTTTTTAACTCTGTTCTTCACCTTTTTCACACTATAAAACAGCTTTGTATTTACCTTAAACACAGTTTCAGGGCAAGAGATTGTGTTTTAGACTAAAAGGGAATGCATTATAAGAAGAATCTTTACTTTGAAACTCTGTTCTTTACCTTTTTCACACTATGAAACAGCTTTGTATTCACCTTCAACACTGTTTCAGGGCAAGAGATTGTGTTTTAGACTAAAAGGGAATGCATTATAAGAAGAATATTTGCTTTGAAACTCTGTTCTTTACCTTTTTCACTCTATGAAACAGCTTTGTATTCACCTTAAACACTGTTTCAGGGCAAGAGATTGTGTTTTAGACTAAAAGGGAATGCATTATAAGAAGAATCTTTACTTTGAAACTCTGTTCTTTACCTTTTTCACACTATGAAACAGCTTTGTATTCACCCTAAACACTGTTTCAGGGCAAGAGATTGTGTTTTAGACTAAAAGGGAATGCATTATAAGAAGAATCTTTACTTTGAAACTCTGTTTCAAACTCTGAAGAAAACACATATTTCAAGTGAAACGAGTTTATACAGGGGTGAAACAAGTTGTTTGTAATATGACCAATTAAAGTAATTGCAACTCTGTTTGTACACCTCTAACCACAAAGAAACAGGGCTTCCATGCATTGTAATCAGCTTATACACCGTTTCAGAGCAAGACATCTTGTTTTTAACCAAACTGAATAACTTACAATATCCTAAGAAAACACATATTTCAAGTGAAAAGAGTTTATCCAGGGGAGAACAAGTTGTTTTAACATGGTTCTAATGTGACCCTTGAAAGTAACTGCAACTCTGTTTTTACACCTCTAACCACAAGGAGGCAACGTTTCCAAGCATTATAATTGGCTTATACATAGTTTCAGAGCAAGAAATATTGTATTTAACCAAATTGAATAGCTTAAACACTGTTTCAGGCAAGAGATTGTGTTTTAGACTAAAAGGGAATGCATTATAAGAAGAATCTTTACTTTGAAACTCTGTTCTTTACCTTTTTCACTCTATGAAACAGCTTTGTATTCACCTTAAACACTGTTTCAGGGCAAGAGATTGTGTTTTAGACTAAAACGGAATGCATTATAAGAAGAATCTTTACTTTGTAACTCTGTTCTTCACCTTTTTCACACTATAAAACAGCTTTGTATTCACCTTAAACACAGTTTCAGGGCAAGAGATTGTGTTTTAGACTAAAAGGGAATGCATTATAAGAAGAATCTTTACTTTGAAACTCTGTTTTTTACCTTTTTCACACTATGAAACAGCTTTGTATTCACCTTAAAAACTGTTTCAGGGCAAGAGATTATGTTTTAGACTAAAAGGGAATGCATTATAAGAAGAATCTTTACTTTGAAACTCTGTTCTTTACCTTTTTCACACTATGAAACAGCTTTGTATTCACCCTAAACACTGTTTCAGGGCAAGAGATTGTGTTTTAGACTAAAAGGGAATGCATTATAAGAAGAATCTTTACTTTGAAACTCTGTTCTTTACCTTTTTCACACTATGAAACAGCTTTGTATTCACCTTAAACACTGTTTCAGGGCAAGAGATTGTGTTTTAGACTAAAAGGGAAAGCATTATAAGAAGAATCTTTACTTTGAAACTCTGTTCTTCACCTTTTTCACAATATGAAACAGCTTTGTATTCACCTTAAACACAGTTTCAGGGCAAGAGATTGTGTTTTAGACTAAAAGGGAATGCATTATAAGAAGAATATCTACTTTGAAACTCTGTTCTTTACCTTTTTCACTCTATGAAACAGCTTTGTATTCACCTTAAACACTGTTTCAGGGCAAGAGATTGTGTTTTAGACTAAAAGGGAATGCATTATAAGAAGAATCTTTACTTTGAAACTCTGTTCTTTACCTTTTTCACACTATGAAACAGCTTTGTATTCACCCTAAACACTGTTTCAGGGCAAGAGATTGTGTTTTAGACTAAAAGGGAATGCATTATAAGAAGAATCTTTACTTTGAAACTCTGTTTCAAACTCTGAAGAAAACACATATTTCAAGTGAAACGAGTTTATACAGGGGTGAAACAAGTTTTTTGTAATATGACCAATTAAAGTAATTGCAACTCTGTTTGTACACCTCTAACCACAAAGAAACAGGGCTTCCATGCATTGTAATCAGCTTATACACCGTTTCAGAGCAAGACATCTTGTTTTTAACCAAACTGAATAACTTACAATATACTAAGAAAACACATATTTCAAGTGAAAAGAGTTTATCCAGAGGAGAACAAGTTGTTTTAACATGGTTCTAATGTGACCCTTGAAAGTAACTGCAACTCTGTTTTTACACCTCTAACCACAAGGAGGCAACGTATCCACGCATTATAATTGGCTTATACATAGTTTCAGAGCAAGAAATATTGTATTTAACCAAATTGAATAGCTTAAACACTGTTTCAGGCAAGAGATTGTGTTTTAGACTAAAAGGGAATGCATTATAAGAAGAATCTTTACTTTGAAACTCTGTTCTTTACCTTTTTCACACTATGAAACAGCTTTGTATTCACCTTAAACACTGTTTCAGGGCAAGAGATTGTGTTTTAGACTAAAATGGAATGCATTATAAGAAGAATCTTTACTTTGAAACTCTGTTCTTTACCTTTTTCACACTATGAAACAGCTTTGTATTCACCTTATACACTGTTTCAGGGCAAGAGATTGTGTTTTAGACTAAAAGGGAATGCATTATAAGAAGAATCTTTGCTTTGAAACTCTGTTCTTTACCTTTTTCACTCTATGAAACAGCTTTGTATTCACCTTAAACACTGTTTCAGGGCAAGAGATTGTGTTTTAGACTAAAAGGGAATGCATTATAAGAAGAATCTTTACTTTGAAACTCTGTTCTTTACCTTTTTCACACTATGAAACAGCTTTGTATTCACCTTAAACACAGTTTCAGGGCAAGAGATTGTGTTTTAGACTAAAAGGGAATGCATTATAAGAAGAATCTTTACTTTGAAACTCTGTTTTTTACCTTTTTCACACTATGAAACAGCTTTGTATTCACCTTAAAAACTGTTTCAGGGCAAGAGATTATGTTTTAGACTAAAAGGGAATGCATTATAAGAAGAATCTTTACTTTGAAACTCTGTTCTTTACCTTTTTCACACTATGAAACAGCTTTGTATTCACCCTAAACACTGTTTCAGGGCAAGAGATTGTGTTTTAGACTAAAAGGGAATGCATTATAAGAAGAATCTTTACTTTGAAACTCTGTTCTTTACCTTTTTCACACTATGAAACAGCTTTGTATTCACCTTAAACACTGTTTCAGGGCAAGAGATTGTGTTTTAGACTAAAAGGGAAAGCATTATAAGAAGAATCTTTACTTTGAAACTCTGTTCTTCACCTTTTTCACAATATGAAACAGCTTTGTATTCACCTTAAACACAGTTTCAGGGCAAGAGATTGTGTTTTAGACTAAAAGGGAATGCATTATAAGAAGAATATCTACTTTGAAACTCTGTTCTTTACCTTTTTCACTCTATGAAACAGCTTTGTATTCACCTTAAACACTGTTTCAGGGCAAGAGATTGTGTTTTAGACTAAAAGGGAATGCATTATAAGAAGAATCTTTACTTTGAAACTCTGTTCTTTACCTTTTTCACACTATGAAACAGCTTTGTATTCACCCTAAACACTGTTTCAGGGCAAGAGATTGTGTTTTAGACTAAAAGGGAATGCATTATAAGAAGAATCTTTACTTTGAAACTCTGTTTCAAACTCTGAAGAAAACACATATTTCAAGTGAAACGAGTTTATACAGGGGTGAAACAAGTTTTTTGTAATATGACCAATTAAAGTAATTGCAACTCTGTTTGTACACCTCTAACCACAAAGAAACAGGGCTTCCATGCATTGTAATCAGCTTATACACCGTTTCAGAGCAAGACATCTTGTTTTTAACCAAACTGAATAACTTACAATATACTAAGAAAACACATATTTCAAGTGAAAAGAGTTTATCCAGAGGAGAACAAGTTGTTTTAACATGGTTCTAATGTGACCCTTGAAAGTAACTGCAACTCTGTTTTTACACCTCTAACCACAAGGAGGCAACGTATCCACGCATTATAATTGGCTTATACATAGTTTCAGAGCAAGAAATATTGTATTTAACCAAATTGAATAGCTTAAACACTGTTTCAGGCAAGAGATTGTGTTTTAGACTAAAAGGGAATGCATTATAAGAAGAATCTTTACTTTGAAACTCTGTTCTTTACCTTTTTCACACTATGAAACAGCTTTGTATTCACCTTAAACACTGTTTCAGGGCAAGAGATTGTGTTTTAGACTAAAATGGAATGCATTATAAGAAGAATCTTTACTTTGAAACTCTGTTCTTTACCTTTTTCACACTATGAAACAGCTTTGTATTCACCTTATACACTGTTTCAGGGCAAGAGATTGTGTTTTAGACTAAAAGGGAATGCATTATAAGAAGAATCTTTGCTTTGAAACTCTGTTCTTTACCTTTTTCACTCTATGAAACAGCTTTGTATTCACCTTAAACACTGTTTCAGGGCAAGAGATTGTGTTTTAGACTAAAAGGGAATGCATTATAAGAAGAATCTTTACTTTGAAACTCTGTTCTTTACCTTTTTCACACTATGAAACAGCTTTGTATTCACCTTAAACACTGTTTCAGGGCAAGAGATTGTGTTTTAGACTAAAAGGGAAAGCATTATAAGAAGAATCTTTACTTTGAAACTCTGTTCTTCACCTTTTTCACAATATGAAACAGCTTTGTATTCACCTTAAACACAGTTTCAGGGCAAGAGATTGTGTTTTAGACTAAAAGGGAATGCATTATAAGAAGAATATCTACTTTGAAACTCTGTTCTTTACCTTTTTCACTCTATGAAACAGCTTTGTATTCACCTTAAACACTGTTTCAGGGCAAGAGATTGTGTTTTAGACTAAAAGGGAATGCATTATAAGAAGAATCTTTACTTTGAAACTCTGTTCTTTACCTTTTTCACACTATGAAACAGCTTTGTATTCACCCTAAACACTGTTTCAGGGCAAGAGATTGTGTTTTAGACTAAAAGGGAATGCATTATAAGAAGAATCTTTACTTTGAAACTCTGTTTCAAACTCTGAAGAAAACACATATTTCAAGTGAAACGAGTTTATACAGGGGTGAAACAAGTTTTTTGTAATATGACCAATTAAAGTAATTGCAACTCTGTTTGTACACCTCTAACCACAAAGAAACAGGGCTTCCATGCATTGTAATCAGCTTATACACCGTTTCAGAGCAAGACATCTTTTTTTTAACCAAACTGAATAAATTACAATATACTAAGAAAACACATATTTCAAGTGAAAAGAGTTTATCCAGAGGAGAACAAGTTGTTTTAACATGGTTCTAATGTGACCCTTGAAAGTAACTGCAACTCTGTTTTTACACCTCTAACCACAAGGAGGCAACGTATCCACGCATTATAATTGGCTTATACATAGTTTCAGAGCAAGAAATATTGTATTTAACCAAATTGAATAGCTTAAACACTGTTTCAGGCAAGAGATTGTGTTTTAGACTAAAAGGGAATGCATTATAAGAAGAATCTTTACTTTGAAACTCTGTTCTTTACCTTTTTCACACTATGAAACAGCTTTGTATTCACCTTAAACACTGTTTCAGGGCAAGAGATTGTGTTTTAGACTAAAAGGGAATGCATTATAAGAAGAATCTTTACTTTGAAACTCTGTTCTTTACCTTTTTCACACTATGAAACAGCTTGTATTCACCCTAAACACTGTTTCAGGGCAAGAGATTGTGTTTTAGACTAAAAGGGAATGCATTATAAGAAGAATCTTTACTTTGAAACTCTGTTCTTTACCTTTTTCACACTATGAAACAGCTTTGTATTCACCTTAAACACTGTTTCAGGGCAAGAGATTGTGTTTTAGACTAAAAGGGAAAGCATTATAAGAAGAATCTTTACTTTGAAACTCTGTTCTTCACCTTTTTCACACTATGAAACAGCTTTGTATTCACCTTAAACACAGTTTCAGGGCAAGAGATGGTGTTTTAGACTAAAAGGGAATGCATTATAAGAAGAATCTTTACTTTGAAACTCTGTTCTTTACCTTTTTCACACTATGAAACAGCTTTGTATTCACCTTAAACACTGTTTCAGGGCAAGAGATTGTGTTTTAGACTAAAAGGGAATGCATTATAAGAAGAATCTTTACTTTGAAACTCTGTTCTTCACCTTTTTCACACTATGAAACAGCTTGTATTCACCCTAAACACTGTTTCAGGGCAAGAGATTGTGTTTTAGACTAAAAGGGAAAGCATTATAAGAAGAATCTTTACTTTGAAACTCTGTTCTTCACCTTTTTCACAATATGAAACAGCTTTGTATTCACCTTAAACACAGTTTCAGGGCAAGAGATTGTGTTTTAGACTAAAAGGGAATGCATTATAAGAAGAATATCTACTTTGAAACTCTGTTCTTTACCTTTTTCACTCTATGAAACAGCTTTGTATTCACCTTAAACACTGTTTCAGGGCAAGAGATTGTGTTTTAGACTAAAAGGGAATGCATTATAAGAAGAATCTTTACTTTGAAACTCTGTTCTTTACCTTTTTCACACTATGAAACAGCTTTGTATTCACCCTAAACACTGTTTCAGGGCAAGAGATTGTGTTTTAGACTAAAAGGGAATGCATTATAAGAAGAATCTTTACTTTGAAACTCTGTTTCAAACTCTGAAGAAAACACATATTTCAAGTGAAACGAGTTTATACAGGGGTGAAACAAGTTTTTTGTAATATGACCAATTAAAGTAATTGCAACTCTGTTTGTACACCTCTAACCACAAAGAAACAGGGCTTCCATGCATTGTAATCAGCTTATACACCGTTTCAGAGCAAGACATCTTGTTTTTAACCAAACTGAATAACTTACAATATACTAAGAAAACACATATTTCAAGTGAAAAGAGTTTATCCAGAGGAGAACAAGTTGTTTTAACATGGTTCTAATGTGACCCTTGAAAGTAACTGCAACTCTGTTTTTACACCTCTAACCACAAGGAGGCAACGTATCCACGCATTATAATTGGCTTATACATAGTTTCAGAGCAAGAAATATTGTATTTAACCAAATTGAATAGCTTAAACACTGTTTCAGGCAAGAGATTGTGTTTTAGACTAAAAGGGAATGCATTATAAGAAGAATCTTTACTTTGAAACTCTGTTCTTTACCTTTTTCACACTATGAAACAGCTTTGTATTCACCTTAAACACTGTTTCAGGGCAAGAGATTGTGTTTTAGACTAAAATGGAATGCATTATAAGAAGAATCTTTACTTTGAAACTCTGTTCTTTACCTTTTTCACACTATGAAACAGCTTTGTATTCACCTTATACACTGTTTCAGGGCAAGAGATTGTGTTTTAGACTAAAAGGGAATGCATTATAAGAAGAATCTTTGCTTTGAAACTCTGTTCTTTACCTTTTTCACTCTATGAAACAGCTTTGTATTCACCTTAAACACTGTTTCAGGGCAAGAGATTGTGTTTTAGACTAAAAGGGAATGCATTATAAGAAGAATCTTTACTTTGAAACTCTGTTCTTTACCTTTTTCACACTATGAAACAGCTTTGTATTCACCTTAAACACTGTTTCAGGGCAAGAGATTGTGTTTTAGACTAAAAGGGAAAGCATTATAAGAAGAATCTTTACTTTGAAACTCTGTTCTTCACCTTTTTCACAATATGAAACAGCTTTGTATTCACCTTAAACACAGTTTCAGGGCAAGAGATTGTGTTTTAGACTAAAAGGGAATGCATTATAAGAAGAATATCTACTTTGAAACTCTGTTCTTTACCTTTTTCACTCTATGAAACAGCTTTGTATTCACCTTAAACACTGTTTCAGGGCAAGAGATTGTGTTTTAGACTAAAAGGGAATGCATTATAAGAAGAATCTTTACTTTGAAACTCTGTTCTTTACCTTTTTCACACTATGAAACAGCTTTGTATTCACCCTAAACACTGTTTCAGGGCAAGAGATTGTGTTTTAGACTAAAAGGGAATGCATTATAAGAAGAATCTTTACTTTGAAACTCTGTTTCAAACTCTGAAGAAAACACATATTTCAAGTGAAACGAGTTTATACAGGGGTGAAACAAGTTTTTTGTAATATGACCAATTAAAGTAATTGCAACTCTGTTTGTACACCTCTAACCACAAAGAAACAGGGCTTCCATGCATTGTAATCAGCTTATACACCGTTTCAGAGCAAGACATCTTTTTTTTAACCAAACTGAATAAATTACAATATACTAAGAAAACACATATTTCAAGTGAAAAGAGTTTATCCAGAGGAGAACAAGTTGTTTTAACATGGTTCTAATGTGACCCTTGAAAGTAACTGCAACTCTGTTTTTACACCTCTAACCACAAGGAGGCAACGTATCCACGCATTATAATTGGCTTATACATAGTTTCAGAGCAAGAAATATTGTATTTAACCAAATTGAATAGCTTAAACACTGTTTCAGGCAAGAGATTGTGTTTTAGACTAAAAGGGAATGCATTATAAGAAGAATCTTTACTTTGAAACTCTGTTCTTTACCTTTTTCACACTATGAAACAGCTTTGTATTCACCTTAAACACTGTTTCAGGGCAAGAGATTGTGTTTTAGACTAAAAGGGAATGCATTATAAGAAGAATCTTTACTTTGAAACTCTGTTCTTTACCTTTTTCACACTATGAAACAGCTTGTATTCACCCTAAACACTGTTTCAGGGCAAGAGATTGTGTTTTAGACTAAAAGGGAATGCATTATAAGAAGAATCTTTACTTTGAAACTCTGTTCTTTACCTTTTTCACACTATGAAACAGCTTTGTATTCACCTTAAACACTGTTTCAGGGCAAGAGATTGTGTTTTAGACTAAAAGGGAAAGCATTATAAGAAGAATCTTTACTTTGAAACTCTGTTCTTCACCTTTTTCACACTATGAAACAGCTTTGTATTCACCTTAAACACAGTTTCAGGGCAAGAGATGGTGTTTTAGACTAAAAGGGAATGCATTATAAGAAGAATCTTTACTTTGAAACTCTGTTCTTTACCTTTTTCACACTATGAAACAGCTTTGTATTCACCTTAAACACTGTTTCAGGGCAAGAGATTGTGTTTTAGACTAAAAGGGAATGCATTATAAGAAGAATCTTTACTTTGAAACTCTGTTCTTCACCTTTTTCACACTATGAAACAGCTTGTATTCACCCTAAACACTGTTTCAGGGCAAGAGATTGTGTTTTAGACTAAAAGGGAAAGCATTATAAGAAGAATCTTTACTTTGAAACTCTGTTCTTCACCTTTTTCACACTATGAAACAGCTTTGTATTCACCTTAAACACTGTTTCAGGGCAAGAGATTGTGTTTTAGACTAAAAGGGAATGCATTATAAGAAGAAGATCTACTTTGAAACTCTGTTCTTTACCTTTTTCACTCTATGAAACAGCTTTGTATTCACCTTAAACACTGTTTCAGGGCAAGAGATTGTGTTTTAGACTAAAAGGGAATGCATTATAAGAAGAATCTTTACTTTGAAACTCTGTTCTTTACCTTTTTCACACTATGAAACAGCTTTGTATTCACCCTAAACACTGTTTCAGGGCAAGAGATTGTGTTTTAGACTAAAAGGGAATGCATTATAAGAAGAATCTTTGCTTTGAAACTCTGTTCTTTACCTTTTTCACTCTATGAAACAGCTTTGTATTCACCTTAAACACTGTTTCAGGGCAAGAGATTGTGTTTTAGACTAAAAGGGAATGCATTATAAGAAGAATCTTTACTTTGAAACTCTGTTCTTTACCTTTTTCACACTATGAAACAGCTTTGTATTCACCTTAAACACTGTTTCAGGGCAAGAGATTGTGTTTTAGACTAAAAGGGAAAGCATTATAAGAAGAATCTTTACTTTGAAACTCTGTTCTTCACCTTTTTCACAATATGAAACAGCTTTGTATTCACCTTAAACACAGTTTCAGGGCAAGAGATTGTGTTTTAGACTAAAAGGGAATGCATTATAAGAAGAATATCTACTTTGAAACTCTGTTCTTTACCTTTTTCACTCTATGAAACAGCTTTGTATTCACCTTAAACACTGTTTCAGGGCAAGAGATTGTGTTTTAGACTAAAAGGGAATGCATTATAAGAAGAATCTTTACTTTGAAACTCTGTTCTTTACCTTTTTCACACTATGAAACAGCTTTGTATTCACCCTAAACACTGTTTCAGGGCAAGAGATTGTGTTTTAGACTAAAAGGGAATGCATTATAAGAAGAATCTTTACTTTGAAACTCTGTTTCAAACTCTGAAGAAAACACATATTTCAAGTGAAACGAGTTTATACAGGGGTGAAACAAGTTTTTTGTAATATGACCAATTAAAGTAATTGCAACTCTGTTTGTACACCTCTAACCACAAAGAAACAGGGCTTCCATGCATTGTAATCAGCTTATACACCGTTTCAGAGCAAGACATCTTTTTTTTAACCAAACTGAATAAATTACAATATACTAAGAAAACACATATTTCAAGTGAAAAGAGTTTATCCAGAGGAGAACAAGTTGTTTTAACATGGTTCTAATGTGACCCTTGAAAGTAACTGCAACTCTGTTTTTACACCTCTAACCACAAGGAGGCAACGTATCCACGCATTATAATTGGCTTATACATAGTTTCAGAGCAAGAAATATTGTATTTAACCAAATTGAATAGCTTAAACACTGTTTCAGGCAAGAGATTGTGTTTTAGACTAAAAGGGAATGCATTATAAGAAGAATCTTTACTTTGAAACTCTGTTCTTTACCTTTTTCACACTATGAAACAGCTTTGTATTCACCTTAAACACTGTTTCAGGGCAAGAGATTGTGTTTTAGACTAAAAGGGAATGCATTATAAGAAGAATCTTTACTTTGAAACTCTGTTCTTTACCTTTTTCACACTATGAAACAGCTTGTATTCACCCTAAACACTGTTTCAGGGCAAGAGATTGTGTTTTAGACTAAAAGGGAATGCATTATAAGAAGAATCTTTACTTTGAAACTCTGTTCTTTACCTTTTTCACACTATGAAACAGCTTTGTATTCACCTTAAACACTGTTTCAGGGCAAGAGATTGTGTTTTAGACTAAAAGGGAAAGCATTATAAGAAGAATCTTTACTTTGAAACTCTGTTCTTCACCTTTTTCACACTATGAAACAGCTTTGTATTCACCTTAAACACAGTTTCAGGGCAAGAGATGGTGTTTTAGACTAAAAGGGAATGCATTATAAGAAGAATCTTTACTTTGAAACTCTGTTCTTTACCTTTTTCACACTATGAAACAGCTTTGTATTCACCTTAAACACTGTTTCAGGGCAAGAGATTGTGTTTTAGACTAAAAGGGAATGCATTATAAGAAGAATCTTTACTTTGAAACTCTGTTCTTCACCTTTTTCACACTATGAAACAGCTTGTATTCACCCTAAACACTGTTTCAGGGCAAGAGATTGTGTTTTAGACTAAAAGGGAAAGCATTATAAGAAGAATCTTTACTTTGAAACTCTGTTCTTCACCTTTTTCACACTATGAAACAGCTTTGTATTCACCTTAAACACTGTTTCAGGGCAAGAGATTGTGTTTTAGACTAAAAGGGAATGCATTATAAGAAGAAGATCTACTTTGAAACTCTGTTCTTTACCTTTTTCACTCTATGAAACAGCTTTGTATTCACCTTAAACACTGTTTCAGGGCAAGAGATTGTGTTTTAGACTAAAAGGGAATGCATTATAAGAAGAATCTTTACTTTGAAACTCTGTTCTTTACCTTTTTCACACTATGAAACAGCTTTGTATTCACCCTAAACACTGTTTCAGGGCAAGAGATTGTGTTTTAGACTAAAAGGGAATGCATTATAAGAAGAATCTTTACTTTGAAACTCTGTTTCAAACTCTGAAGAAAACACATATTTCAAGTGAAACGAGTTTATACAGGGGTGAAACAAGTTGTTTGTAATATGACCAATTAAAGTAATTGCAACTCTGTTTGTACACCTCTAACCGCAAAGAAACAGGGCTTCCATGCATTGTAATCAGCTTATACACCGTTTCAGAGCAAGACATCTTGTTTTTAACCAAACTGAATAACTTACAATATCCTAAGAAAACACATATTTCAAGTGAAAAGAGTTTATCCAGAGGAGAACAAGTTGTTTTAACATGGTTCTAATGTGACCCTTGAAAGTAACTGCAACTCTGTTTTTACACCTCTAACCACAAGGAGGCAACGTATCCACGCATTATAATTGGCTTATACATAGTTTCAGAGCAAGAAATATTGTATTTAACCAAATTGAATAGCTTAAACACTGTTTCAGGCAAGAGATTGTGTTTTAGACTAAAAGGGAATGCATTATAAGAAGAATCTTTACTTTGAAACTCTGTTCTTTACCTTTTTCACACTATGAAACAGCTTTGTATTCACCTTAAACACTGTTTCAGGGCAAGAGATTGTGTTTTAGACTAAAATGGAATGCATTATAAGAAGAATATTTACTTTGAAACTCTGTTCTTTACCTTTTTCACACTATGAAACAGCTTTGTATTCACCTTATACACTGTTTCAGGGCAAGAGATTGTGTTTTAGACTAAAAGGGAATGCATTATAAGAAGAATCTTTGCTTTGAAACTCTGTTCTTTACCTTTTTCACTCTATGAAACAGCTTTGTATTCACCTTAAACACTGTTTCAGGGCAAGAGATTGTGTTTTAGACTAAAAGGGAATGCATTATAAGAAGAATCTTTACTTTGAAACTCTGTTCTTTACCTTTTTCACACTATGAAACAGCTTTGTATTCACCTTAAACACTGTTTCAGGGCAAGAGATTGTGTTTTAGACTAAAAGGGAATGCATTATAAGAAGAATCTTTACTTTGAAACTCTGTTCTTTACCTTTTTCACACTATGAAACAGCTTTGTATTCACCTTCAACACTGTTTCAGGGCAAGAGATTGTGTTTTAGACTAAAACGGAATGCATTATAAGAAGAATCTTTACTTTGAAACTCTGTTCTTTACCTTTTCACACTATGAAACAGCTTTGTATTCACCCTAAACACTGTTTCAGGGCAAGAGATTGTGTTTTAGACTAAAAGGGAATGCATTATAAGAAGAATCTTTACTTTGAAACTCTGTTTCAAACTCTGAAGAAAACACATATTTCAAGTGAAACGAGTTTATACAGGGGTGAAACAAGTTGTTTGTAATATGACCAATTAAAGTAATTGCAACTCTGTTTGTACACCTCTAAACACAAAGAAACAGGGCTTCCATGCATTGTAATCAGCTTATACACCGTTTCAGAGCAAGACATCTTGTTTTTAACCAAACTGAATAACTTACAATATCCTAAGAAAACACATATTTCAAGTGAAAAGAGTTTATCCAGGGGAGAACAAGTTGTTTTAACATGGTTCTAATGTGACCCTTGAAAGTAACTGCAACTCTGTTTTTACACCTCTAACCACAAGGAGGCAACGTTTCCAAGCATTATAATTGGCTTATACATAGTTTCAGAGCAAGAAATATTGTATTTAACCAAATTGAATAGCTTAAACAATGTTTCAGGCAAGAGATTGTGTTTTAGACTAAAAGGGAATGCATTATAAGAAGAATCTTTACTTTGAAACTCTGTTCTTTACCTTTTTCACTCTATGAAACAGCTTTGTATTCACCTTAAACACTGTTTCAGGGCAAGAGATTGTGTTTTAGACTAAAACGGAATGCATTATAAGAAGAATCTTTACTTTTTAACTCTGTTCTTCACCTTTTTCACACTATAAAACAGCTTTGTATTCACCTTAAACACAGTTTCAGGGCAAGAGATTGTGTTTTAGACTAAAAGGGAATGCATTATAAGAAGAATCTTTACTTTGAAACTCTGTTCTTTACCTTTTTCACACTATGAAACAGCTTTGTATTCACCTTCAACACTGTTTCAGGGCAAGAGATTGTGTTTTAGACTAAAAGGGAATGCATTATAAGAAGAATATTTGCTTTGAAACTCTGTTCTTTACCTTTTTCACTCTATGAAACAGCTTTGTATTCACCTTAAACACTGTTTCAGGGCAAGAGATTGTGTTTTAGACTAAAAGGGAATGCATTATAAGAAGAATCTTTACTTTGAAACTCTGTTCTTTACCTTTTTCACACTATGAAACAGCTTTGTATTCACCCTAAACACTGTTTCAGGGCAAGAGATTGTGTTTTAGACTAAAAGGGAATGCATTATAAGAAGAATCTTTACTTTGAAACTCTGTTTCAAACTCTGAAGAAAACACATATTTCAAGTGAAACGAGTTTATACAGGGGTGAAACAAGTTGTTTGTAATATGACCAATTAAAGTAATTGCAACTCTGTTTGTACACCTCTAACCACAAAGAAACAGGGCTTCCATGCATTGTAATCAGCTTATACACCGTTTCAGAGCAAGACATCTTGTTTTTAACCAAACTGAATAACTTACAATATCCTAAGAAAACACATATTTCAAGTGAAAAGAGTTTATCCAGGGGAGAACAAGTTGTTTTAACATGGTTCTAATGTGACCCTTGAAAGTAACTGCAACTCTGTTTTTACACCTCTAACCACAAGGAGGCAACGTTTCCAAGCATTATAATTGGCTTATACATAGTTTCAGAGCAAGAAATATTGTATTTAACCAAATTGAATAGCTTAAACACTGTTTCAGGCAAGAGATTGTGTTTTAGACTAAAAGGGAATGCATTATAAGAAGAATCTTTACTTTGAAACTCTGTTCTTTACCTTTTTCACTCTATGAAACAGCTTTGTATTCACCTTAAACACTGTTTCAGGGCAAGAGATTGTGTTTTAGACTAAAACGGAATGCATTATAAGAAGAATCTTTACTTTGTAACTCTGTTCTTCACCTTTTTCACACTATAAAACAGCTTTGTATTCACCTTAAACACAGTTTCAGGGCAAGAGATTGTGTTTTAGACTAAAAGGGAATGCATTATAAGAAGAATCTTTACTTTGAAACTCTGTTTTTTACCTTTTTCACACTATGAAACAGCTTTGTATTCACCTTAAAAACTGTTTCAGGGCAAGAGATTATGTTTTAGACTAAAAGGGAATGCATTATAAGAAGAATCTTTACTTTGAAACTCTGTTCTTTACCTTTTTCACACTATGAAACAGCTTTGTATTCACCCTAAACACTGTTTCAGGGCAAGAGATTGTGTTTTAGACTAAAAGGGAATGCATTATAAGAAGAATCTTTACTTTGAAACTCTGTTCTTTACCTTTTTCACACTATGAAACAGCTTTGTATTCACCTTAAACACTGTTTCAGGGCAAGAGATTGTGTTTTAGACTAAAAGGGAAAGCATTATAAGAAGAATCTTTACTTTGAAACTCTGTTCTTCACCTTTTTCACAATATGAAACAGCTTTGTATTCACCTTAAACACAGTTTCAGGGCAAGAGATTGTGTTTTAGACTAAAAGGGAATGCATTATAAGAAGAATATCTACTTTGAAACTCTGTTCTTTACCTTTTTCACTCTATGAAACAGCTTTGTATTCACCTTAAACACTGTTTCAGGGCAAGAGATTGTGTTTTAGACTAAAAGGGAATGCATTATAAGAAGAATCTTTACTTTGAAACTCTGTTCTTTACCTTTTTCACACTATGAAACAGCTTTGTATTCACCCTAAACACTGTTTCAGGGCAAGAGATTGTGTTTTAGACTAAAAGGGAATGCATTATAAGAAGAATCTTTACTTTGAAACTCTGTTTCAAACTCTGAAGAAAACACATATTTCAAGTGAAACGAGTTTATACAGGGGTGAAACAAGTTTTTTGTAATATGACCAATTAAAGTAATTGCAACTCTGTTTGTACACCTCTAACCACAAAGAAACAGGGCTTCCATGCATTGTAATCAGCTTATACACCGTTTCAGAGCAAGACATCTTGTTTTTAACCAAACTGAATAACTTACAATATACTAAGAAAACACATATTTCAAGTGAAAAGAGTTTATCCAGAGGAGAACAAGTTGTTTTAACATGGTTCTAATGTGACCCTTGAAAGTAACTGCAACTCTGTTTTTACACCTCTAACCACAAGGAGGCAACGTATCCACGCATTATAATTGGCTTATACATAGTTTCAGAGCAAGAAATATTGTATTTAACCAAATTGAATAGCTTAAACACTGTTTCAGGCAAGAGATTGTGTTTTAGACTAAAAGGGAATGCATTATAAGAAGAATCTTTACTTTGAAACTCTGTTCTTTACCTTTTTCACACTATGAAACAGCTTTGTATTCACCTTAAACACTGTTTCAGGGCAAGAGATTGTGTTTTAGACTAAAATGGAATGCATTATAAGAAGAATCTTTACTTTGAAACTCTGTTCTTTACCTTTTTCACACTATGAAACAGCTTTGTATTCACCTTATACACTGTTTCAGGGCAAGAGATTGTGTTTTAGACTAAAAGGGAATGCATTATAAGAAGAATCTTTGCTTTGAAACTCTGTTCTTTACCTTTTTCACTCTATGAAACAGCTTTGTATTCACCTTAAACACTGTTTCAGGGCAAGAGATTGTGTTTTAGACTAAAAGGGAAAGCATTATAAGAAGAATCTTTACTTTGAAACTCTGTTCTTCACCTTTTTCACAATATGAAACAGCTTTGTATTCACCTTAAACACAGTTTCAGGGCAAGAGATTGTGTTTTAGACTAAAAGGGAATGCATTATAAGAAGAATATCTACTTTGAAACTCTGTTCTTTACCTTTTTCACTCTATGAAACAGCTTTGTATTCACCTTAAACACTGTTTCAGGGCAAGAGATTGTGTTTTAGACTAAAAGGGAATGCATTATAAGAAGAATCTTTACTTTGAAACTCTGTTCTTTACCTTTTTCACACTATGAAACAGCTTTGTATTCACCCTAAACACTGTTTCAGGGCAAGAGATTGTGTTTTAGACTAAAAGGGAATGCATTATAAGAAGAATCTTTACTTTGAAACTCTGTTTCAAACTCTGAAGAAAACACATATTTCAAGTGAAACGAGTTTATACAGGGGTGAAACAAGTTTTTTGTAATATGACCAATTAAAGTAATTGCAACTCTGTTTGTACACCTCTAACCACAAAGAAACAGGGCTTCCATGCATTGTAATCAGCTTATACACCGTTTCAGAGCAAGACATCTTTTTTTTAACCAAACTGAATAAATTACAATATACTAAGAAAACACATATTTCAAGTGAAAAGAGTTTATCCAGAGGAGAACAAGTTGTTTTAACATGGTTCTAATGTGACCCTTGAA
Source organism: Electrophorus electricus (assembly GCF_041902795.1). Taxonomy (NCBI): domain Eukaryota; kingdom Metazoa; phylum Chordata; class Actinopteri; order Gymnotiformes; family Gymnotidae; genus Electrophorus; species Electrophorus electricus. Next base: position 16,871,726 of record NC_137514.1, on the reverse strand, counting down.
AGTAACTGCAACTCTGTTTTTACACCTCTAACCACAAGGAGGCAACGTATCCACGCATTATAATTGGCTTATACATAGTTTCAGAGCAAGAAATATTGTATTTAACCAAATTGAATAGCTTAAACACTGTTTCAGGCAAGAGATTGTGTTTTAGACTAAAAGGGAATGCATTATAAGAAGAATCTTTACTTTGAAACTCTGTTCTTTACCTTTTTCACACTATGAAACAGCTTTGTATTCACCTTAAACACTGTTTCAGGGCAAGAGATTGTGTTTTAGACTAAAATGGAATGCATTATAAGAAGAATCTTTACTTTGAAACTCTGTTCTTTACCTTTTTCACACTATGAAACAGCTTTGTATTCACCTTAAACACTGTTTCAGGGCAAGAGATTGTGTTTTAGACTAAAAGGGAAAGCATTATAAGAAGAATCTTTACTTTGAAACTCTGTTCTTCACCTTTTTCACACTATGAAACAGCTTTGTATTCACCTTAAACACTGTTTCAGGGCAAGAGATTGTGTTTTAGACTAAAAGGGAATGCATTATAAGAAGAATATCTACTTTGAAACTCTGTTCTTTACCTTTTTCACTCTATGAAACAGCTTTGTATTCACCTTAAACACTGTTTCAGGGCAAGAGATTGTGTTTTAGACTAAAAGGGAATGCATTATAAGAAGAATCTTTACTTTGAAACTCTGTTCTTTACCTTTTTCACACTATGAAACAGCTTTGTATTCACCCTAAACACTGTTTCAGGGCAAGAGATTGTGTTTTAGACTAAAAGGGAATGCATTATAAGAAGAATCTTTACTTTGAAACTCTGTTTCAAACTCTGAAGAAAACACATATTTCAAGTGAAACGAGTTTATACAGGGGTGAAACAAGTTGTTTGTAATATGACCAATTAAAGTAATTGCAACTCTGTTTGTACACCTCTAACCGCAAAGAAACAGGGCTTCCATGCATTGTAATCAGCTTATACACCGTTTCAGAGCAAGACATCTTGTTTTTAACCAAACTGAATAACTTACAATATCCTAAGAAAACACATATTTCAAGTGAAAAGAGTTTATCCAGAGGAGAACAAGTTGTTTTAACATGGTTCTAATGTGACCCTTGAAAGTAACTGCAACTCTGTTTTTACACCTCTAACCACAAGGAGGCAACGTATCCACGCATTATAATTGGCTTATACATAGTTTCAGAGCAAGAAATATTGTATTTAACCAAATTGAATAGCTTAAACACTGTTTCAGGCAAGAGATTGTGTTTTAGACTAAAAGGGAATGCATTATAAGAAGAATCTTTACTTTGAAACTCTGTTCTTTACCTTTTTCACACTATGAAACAGCTTTGTATTCACCTTAAACACTGTTTCAGGGCAAGAGATTGTGTTTTAGACTAAAATGGAATGCATTATAAGAAGAATATTTACTTTGAAACTCTGTTCTTTACCTTTTTCACACTATGAAACAGCTTTGTATTCACCTTATACACTGTTTCAGGGCAAGAGATTGTGTTTTAGACTAAAAGGGAATGCATTATAAGAAGAATCTTTGCTTTGAAACTCTGTTCTTTACCTTTTTCACTCTATGAAACAGCTTTGTATTCACCTTAAACACTGTTTCAGGGCAAGAGATTGTGTTTTAGACTAAAAGGGAATGCATTATAAGAAGAATCTTTACTTTGAAACTCTGTTCTTTACCTTTTTCACACTATGAAACAGCTTTGTATTCACCTTAAACACTGTTTCAGGGCAAGAGATTGTGTTTTAGACTAAAAGGGAATGCATTATAAGAAGAATCTTTACTTTGAAACTCTGTTCTTTACCTTTTTCACACTATGAAACAGCTTTGTATTCACCTTCAACACTGTTTCAGGGCAAGAGATTGTGTTTTAGACTAAAACGGAATGCATTATAAGAAGAATCTTTACTTTGAAACTCTGTTCTTTACCTTTTCACACTATGAAACAGCTTTGTATTCACCCTAAACACTGTTTCAGGGCAAGAGATTGTGTTTTAGACTAAAAGGGAATGCATTATAAGAAGAATCTTTACTTTGAAACTCTGTTTCAAACTCTGAAGAAAACACATATTTCAAGTGAAACGAGTTTATACAGGGGTGAAACAAGTTGTTTGTAATATGACCAATTAAAGTAATTGCAACTCTGTTTGTACACCTCTAAACACAAAGAAACAGGGCTTCCATGCATTGTAATCAGCTTATACACCGTTTCAGAGCAAGACATCTTGTTTTTAACCAAACTGAATAACTTACAATATCCTAAGAAAACACATATTTCAAGTGAAAAGAGTTTATCCAGGGGAGAACAAGTTGTTTTAACATGGTTCTAATGTGACCCTTGAAAGTAACTGCAACTCTGTTTTTACACCTCTAACCACAAGGAGGCAACGTTTCCAAGCATTATAATTGGCTTATACATAGTTTCAGAGCAAGAAATATTGTATTTAACCAAATTGAATAGCTTAAACACTGTTTCAGGCAAGAGATTGTGTTTTAGACTAAAAGGGAATGCATTATAAGAAGAATCTTTACTTTGAAACTCTGTTCTTTACCTTTTTCACTCTATGAAACAGCTTTGTATTCACCTTAAACACTGTTTCAGGGCAAGAGATTGTGTTTTAGACTAAAACGGAATGCATTATAAGAAGAATCTTTACTTTTTAACTCTGTTCTTCACCTTTTTCACACTATAAAACAGCTTTGTATTCACCTTAAACACAGTTTCAGGGCAAGAGATTGTGTTTTAGACTAAAAGGGAATGCATTATAAGAAGAATCTTTACTTTGAAACTCTGTTCTTTACCTTTTTCACACTATGAAACAGCTTTGTATTCACCTTCAACACTGTTTCAGGGCAAGAGATTGTGTTTTAGACTAAAAGGGAATGCATTATAAGAAGAATATTTGCTTTGAAACTCTGTTCTTTACCTTTTTCACTCTATGAAACAGCTTTGTATTCACCTTAAACACTGTTTCAGGGCAAGAGATTGTGTTTTAGACTAAAAGGGAATGCATTATAAGAAGAATCTTTACTTTGAAATTCTGTTCTTTACCTTTTTCACACTATGAAACAGCTTTGTATTCACCTTCAACACTGTTTCAGGGCAAGAGATTGTGTTTTAGACTAAAACGGAATGCATTATAAGAAGAATCTTTACTTTGAAACTCTGTTCTTTACCTTTTCACACTATGAAACAGCTTTGTATTCACCCTAAACACTGTTTCAGGGCAAGAGATTGTGTTTTAGACTAAAAGGGAATGCATTATAAGAAGAATCTTTACTTTGAAACTCTTTTTCAAACTCTGAAGAAAACACATATTTCAAGTGAAACGAGTTTATACAGGGGTGAAACAAGTTGTTTGTAATATGACCAATTAAAGTAATTGCAACTCTGTTTGTACACCTCTAACCACAAAGAAACAGGGCTTCCATGCATTGTAATCAGCTTATACACCGTTTCAGAGCAAGACATCTTGTTTTTAACCAAACTGAATAACTTACAATATCCTAAGAAAACACATATTTCAAGTGAAAAGAGTTTATCCAGGGGAGAACAAGTTGTTTTAACATGGTTCTAATGTGACCCTTGAAAGTAACTGCAACTCTGTTTTTACACCTCTAACCACAAGGAGGCAACGTTTCCAAGCATTATAATTGGCTTATACATAGTTTCAGAGCAAGAAATATTGTATTTAACCAAATTGAATAGCTTAAACACTGTTTCAGGCAAGAGATTGTGTTTTAGACTAAAAGGGAATGCATTATAAGAAGAATCTTTACTTTGAAACTCTGTTCTTTACCTTTTTCACTCTATGAAACAGCTTTGTATTCACCTTAAACACTGTTTCAGGGCAAGAGATTGTGTTTTAGACTAAAACGGAATGCATTATAAGAAGAATCTTTACTTTGTAACTCTGTTCTTCACCTTTTTCACACTATAAAACAGCTTTGTATTCACCTTAAACACAGTTTCAGGGCAAGAGATTGTGTTTTAGACTAAAAGGGAATGCATTATAAGAAGACTCTTTACTTTGAAACTCTGTTTTTTACCTTTTTCACACTATGAAACAGCTTTGTATTCACCTTAAAAACTGTTTCAGGGCAAGAGATTATGTTTTAGACTAAAAGGGAATGCATTATAAGAAGAATCTTTACTTTGAAACTCTGTTCTTTACCTTTTTCACACTATGAAACAGCTTTGTATTCACCCTAAACACTGTTTCAGGGCAAGAGATTGTGTTTTAGACTAAAAGGGAATGCATTATAAGAAGAATCTTTACTTTGAAACTCTGTTCTTTACCTTTTTCACACTATGAAACAGCTTTGTATTCACCTTAAACACTGTTTCAGGGCAAGAGATTGTGTTTTAGACTAAAAGGGAAAGCATTATAAGAAGAATCTTTACTTTGAAACTCTGTTCTTCACCTTTTTCACAATATGAAACAGCTTTGTATTCACCTTAAACACAGTTTCAGGGCAAGAGATTGTGTTTTAGACTAAAAGGGAATGCATTATAAGAAGAATATCTACTTTGAAACTCTGTTCTTTACCTTTTTCACTCTATGAAACAGCTTTGTATTCACCTTAAACACTGTTTCAGGGCAAGAGATTGTGTTTTAGACTAAAAGGGAATGCATTATAAGAAGAATCTTTACTTTGAAACTCTGTTCTTTACCTTTTTCACACTATGAAACAGCTTTGTATTCACCCTAAACACTGTTTCAGGGCAAGAGATTGTGTTTTAGACTAAAAGGGAATGCATTATAAGAAGAATCTTTACTTTGAAACTCTGTTTCAAACTCTGAAGAAAACACATATTTCAAGTGAAACGAGTTTATACAGGGGTGAAACAAGTTTTTTGTAATATGACCAATTAAAGTAATTGCAACTCTGTTTGTACACCTCTAACCACAAAGAAACAGGGCTTCCATGCATTGTAATCAGCTTATACACCGTTTCAGAGCAAGACATCTTGTTTTTAACCAAACTGAATAACTTACAATATACTAAGAAAACACATATTTCAAGTGAAAAGAGTTTATCCAGAGGAGAACAAGTTGTTTTAACATGGTTCTAATGTGACCCTTGAAAGTAACTGCAACTCTGTTTTTACACCTCTAACCACAAGGAGGCAACGTATCCACGCATTATAATTGGCTTATACATAGTTTCAGAGCAAGAAATATTGTATTTAACCAAATTGAATAGCTTAAACACTGTTTCAGGCAAGATATTGTGTTTTAGACTAAAAGGGAATGCATTATAAGAAGAATCTTTACTTTGAAACTCTGTTCTTTACCTTTTTCACACTATGAAACAGCTTTGTATTCACCTTAAACACTGTTTCAGGGCAAGAGATTGTGTTTTAGACTAAAATGGAATGCATTATAAGAAGAATCTTTACTTTGAAACTCTGTTCTTTACCTTTTTCACACTATGAAACAGCTTTGTATTCACCTTATACACTGTTTCAGGGCAAGAGATTGTGTTTTAGACTAAAAGGGAATGCATTATAAGAAGAATCTTTGCTTTGAAACTCTGTTCTTTACCTTTTTCACTCTATGAAACAGCTTTGTATTCACCTTAAACACTGTTTCAGGGCAAGAGATTGTGTTTTAGACTAAAAGGGAATGCATTATAAGAAGAATCTTTACTTTGAAACTCTGTTCTTTACCTTTTTCACACTATGAAACAGCTTTGTATTCACCTTAAACACTGTTTCAGGGCAAGAGATTGTGTTTTAGACTAAAAGGGAAAGCATTATAAGAAGAATCTTTACTTTGAAACTCTGTTCTTCACCTTTTTCACAATATGAAACAGCTTTGTATTCACCTTAAACACAGTTTCAGGGCAAGAGATTGTGTTTTAGACTAAAAGGGAATGCATTATAAGAAGAATATCTACTTTGAAACTCTGTTCTTTACCTTTTTCACTCTATGAAACAGCTTTGTATTCACCTTAAACACTGTTTCAGGGCAAGAGATTGTGTTTTAGACTAAAAGGGAATGCATTATAAGAAGAATCTTTACTTTGAAACTCTGTTCTTTACCTTTTTCACACTATGAAACAGCTTTGTATTCACCCTAAACACTGTTTCAGGGCAAGAGATTGTGTTTTAGACTAAAAGGGAATGCATTATAAGAAGAATCTTTACTTTGAAACTCTGTTTCAAACTCTGAAGAAAACACATATTTCAAGTGAAACGAGTTTATACAGGGGTGAAACAAGTTTTTTGTAATATGACCAATTAAAGTAATTGCAACTCTGTTTGTACACCTCTAACCACAAAGAAACAGGGCTTCCATGCATTGTAATCAGCTTATACACCGTTTCAGAGCAAGACATCTTTTTTTTAACCAAACTGAATAACTTACAATATACTAAGAAAACACATATTTCAAGTGAAAAGAGTTTATCCAGAGGAGAACAAGTTGTTTTAACATGGTTCTAATGTGACCCTTGAAAGTAACTGCAACTCTGTTTTTACACCTCTAACCACAAGGAGGCAACGTATCCACGCATTATAATTGGCTTATACATAGTTTCAGAGCAAGAAATATTGTATTTAACCAAATTGAATAGCTTAAACACTGTTTCAGGCAAGAGATTGTGTTTATACTAAAAGGGAATGCATTATAAGAAGAATCTTTACTTTGAAACTCTGTTCTTTACCTTTTTCACACTATGAAACAGCTTTGTATTCACCTTAAACACTGTTTCAGGGCAAGAGATTGTGTTTTAGACTAAAATGGAATGCATTATAAGAAGAATCTTTACTTTGAAACTCTGTTCTTTACCTTTTTCACACTATGAAACAGCTTTGTATTCACCTTATACACTGTTTCAGGGCAAGAGATTGTGTTTTAGACTAAAAGGGAATGCATTATAAGAAGAATCTTTGCTTTGAAACTCTGTTCTTTACCTTTTTCACTCTATGAAACAGCTTTGTATTCACCTTAAACACTGTTTCAGGGCAAGAGATTGTGTTTTAGACTAAAAGGGAATGCATTATAAGAAGAATCTTTACTTTGAAACTCTGTTCTTTACCTTTTTCACACTATGAAACAGCTTTGTATTCACCTTAAACACTGTTTCAGGGCAAGAGATTGTGTTTTAGACTAAAAGGGAATGCATTATAAGAAGAATCTTTGCTTTGAAACTCTGTTCTTTACCTTTTTCACTCTATGAAACAGCTTTGTATTCACCTTAAACACTGTTTCAGGGCAAGAGATTGTGTTTTAGACTAAAAGGGAATGCATTATAAGAAGAATCTTTACTTTGAAACTCTGTTCTTTACCTTTTTCACACTATGAAACAGCTTTGTATTCACCTTCAACACTGTTTCAGGGCAAGAGATTGTGTTTTAGACTAAAACGGAATGCATTATAAGAAGAATCTTTACTTTGTAACTCTGTTCTTCACCTTTTTCACACTATAAAATCGCTTTGTATTCACCTTAAACACAGTTTCAGGGCAAGAGATTGTGTTTTAGACTAAAAGGGAATGCATTATAAGAAGAATCTTTACTTTGAAACTGTTCTTTACCTTTTTCACACTATGAAACAGCTTTGTATTCACCCTAAACACTGTTTCAGGGCAAGAGATTGTGTTTTAGACTAAAATGGAATGCATTATAAGAAGAATCTTTACTTTGAAACTCTGTTTCAAACTCTGAAGAAAAAACATATTTCAAGTGAAACGAGTTGATACGGGGTGAAACAAGTTGTTTGTAATATGACCAATTAAAGTAATTGCAACTCTGTTTGTACACCTCTAACCACAAAGAAACAGGGCTTCCATGCATTGTAATCAGCTTATACACCGTTTCAGAGCAAGACATCTTGTTTTTAACCAAACTGAATAACTTACAATATCCTAAGAAAACACATATTTCAAGTGAAAAGAGTTTATCCAGGGGAGAACAAGTTGTTTTAACATGGTTCTAATGGGACCCTTGAAAGTAACTGCAACTCTGTTTTTACACCTCTAACCACAAGGAGGCAACGTTTCCACGCATTATAATTGGCTTATACATAGTTTCAGAGCAAGAAATATTGTATTTAACCAAATTGAATAGCTTAAACACTGTTTCAGGCAAGAGATTGTGTTTTAGACTAAAAGGGAATGCATTATAAGAAGAATCTTTACTTTGAAACTCTGTTCTTTACCTTTTTCACACTATGAAACAGCTTTGTATTCATCTTAAACACTGTTTCAGGGCAAGAGATTGTGTTTTAGACTAAAATGGAATGCATTATAAGAAGAATCTTTACTTTGAAACTCTGTTCTTTACCTTTTTCACACTATGAAACAGCTTTGTATTCACCTTCAACACTGTTTCAGGGCAAGAGATTGTGTTTTAGACTAAAACGGAATGCATTATAAGAAGAATCTTTACTTTGTAACTCTGTTCTTCACCTTTTTCACACTATGAAACAGCTTTGTCTTGACCTTAAACACAGTTTCAGGGCAAGAGATTGTGTTTTAGACTAAAAGGGAATGCATTATAAGAAGAATCTTTACTTTGAAACTCTGTTCTTTACCTTTTTCACACTATGAAACAGCTTTGTATTCACCTTAAACACTGTTTCAGGGCAAGAGATTGTGTTTTAGACCAAAAGGGAATGCATTATAAGAAGAATCTTTACTTTGAAACTCTGTTCTTTACCTTTTTCACACTATGAAACAGCTTGTATTCACCCTAAACACTGTTTCAGGGCAAGAGATTGTGTTTTAGACTAAAAGGGAATGCATTATAAGAAGAATCTTTACTTTGAAACTCTGTTCTTTACCTTTTTCACACTATGAAACAGCTTTGTATTCACCTTAAACACTGTTTCAGGGCAAGAGATTGTGTTTTAGACTAAAAGGGAATGCATTATAAGAAGAATCTTTACTTTGAAACTCTGTTCTTTACCTTTTTCACACTATGAAATAGCTTGTATTCACCCTAAACACTGTTTCAGGGCAAGAGATTGTGTTTTAGACTAAAAGGGAATGCATTATAAGAAGAATCTTTACTTTGAAACTCTGTTCTTTACCTTTTTCACACTATGAAACAGCTTTGTATTCACCTTAAACACTGTTTCAGGGCAAGAGATTGTGTTTTAGACTAAAAGGGAAAGCATTATAAGAAGAATCTTTACTTTGAAACTCTGTTCTTCACCTTTTTCACACTATGAAACAGCTTTGTATTCACCTTAAACACAGTTTCAGGGCAAGAGATTGTGTTTTAGACTAAAAGGGAATGCATTATAAGAAGAATCTTTACTTTGAAACTCTGTTCTTTACCTTTTTCACACTATGAAACAGCTTTGTATTCACCTTAAACACTGTTTCAGGGCAAGAGATTGTGTTTTAGACTAAAAGGGAATGCATTATAAGAAGAATCTTTACTTTGAAACTCTGTTCTTCACCTTTTTCACACTATGAAACAGCTTGTATTCACCCTAAACACTGTTTCAGGGCAAGAGATTGTGTTTTAGACTAAAAGGGAATGGATTATAAGAAGAATCTTTACTTTGAAACTCTGTTCTTTACCTTTTTCACACTATGAAACAGCTTTGTATTCACCTTAAACACTGTTTCAGGGCAAGAGATTGTGTTTTAGACTAAAAGGGAAAGCATTATAAGAAGAATCTTTACTTTGAAACTCTGTTCTTCACCTTTTTCACACTATGAAACAGCTTTGTATTCACCTTAAACACTGTTTCAGGGCAAGAGATTGTGTTTTAGACTAAAAGGGAATGCATTATAAGAAGAATATCTACTTTGAAACTCTGTTCTTTACCTTTTTCACTCTATGAAACAGCTTTGTATTCACCTTAAACACTGTTTCAGGGCAAGAGATTGTGTTTTAGACTAAAAGGGAATGCATTATAAGAAGAATCTTTACTTTGAAACTCTGTTCTTTACCTTTTTCACACTATGAAACAGCTTTGTATTCACCCTAAACACTGTTTCAGGGCAAGAGATTGTGTTTTAGACTAAAAGGGAATGCATTATAAGAAGAATCTTTACTTTGAAACTCTGTTTCAAACTCTGAAGAAAACACATATTTCAAGTGAAACGAGTTTATACAGGGGTGAAACAAGTTGTTTGTAATATGACCAATTAAAGTAATTGCAACTCTGTTTGTACACCTCTAACCGCAAAGAAACAGGGCTTCCATGCATTGTAATCAGCTTATACACCGTTTCAGAGCAAGACATCTTGTTTTTAACCAAACTGAATAACTTACAATATCCTAAGAAAACACATATTTCAAGTGAAAAGAGTTTATCCAGAGGAGAACAAGTTGTTTTAACATGGTTCTAATGTGACCCTTGAAAGTAACTGCAACTCTGTTTTTACACCTCTAACCACAAGGAGGCAACGTATCCACGCATTATAATTGGCTTATACATAGTTTCAGAGCAAGAAATATTGTATTTAACCAAATTGAATAGCTTAAACACTGTTTCAGGCAAGAGATTGTGTTTTAGACTAAAAGGGAATGCATTATAAGAAGAATCTTTACTTTGAAACTCTGTTCTTTACCTTTTTCACACTATGAAACAGCTTTGTATTCACCTTAAACACTGTTTCAGGGCAAGAGATTGTGTTTTAGACTAAAATGGAATGCATTATAAGAAGAATCTTTACTTTGAAACTCTGTTCTTTACCTTTTTCACACTATGAAACAGCTTTGTATTCACCTTATACACTGTTTCAGGGCAAGAGATTGTGTTTTAGACTAAAAGGGAATGCATTATAAGAAGAATCTTTGCTTTGAAACTCTGTTCTTTACCTTTTTCACTCTATGAAACAGCTTTGTATTCACCTTAAACACTGTTTCAGGGCAAGAGATTGTGTTTTAGACTAAAAGGGAATGCATTATAAGAAGAATCTTTACTTTGAAACTCTGTTCTTTACCTTTTTCACACTATGAAACAGCTTTGTATTCACCTTAAACACTGTTTCAGGGCAAGAGATTGTGTTTTAGACTAAAAGGGAATGCATTATAAGAAGAATCTTTACTTTGAAACTCTGTTCTTTACCTTTTTCACACTATGAAACAGCTTTGTATTCACCTTCAACACTGTTTCAGGGCAAGAGATTGTGTTTTAGACTAAAACGGAATGCATTATAAGAAGAATCTTTACTTTGAAACTCTGTTCTTTACCTTTTCACAATATGAAACAGCTTTGTATTCACCCTAAACACTGTTTCAGGGCAAGAGATTGTGTTTTAGACTAAAAGGGAATGCATTATAAGAAGAATCTTTACTTTGAAACTCTGTTTCAAACTCTGAAGAAAACACATATTTCAAGTGAAACGAGTTTATACAGGGGTGAAACAAGTTGTTTGTAATATGACCAATTAAAGTAATTGCAACTCTGTTTGTACACCTCTAAACGCAAAGAAACAGGGCTTCCATGCATTGTAATCAGCTTATACACCGTTTCAGAGCAAGACATCTTGTTTTTAACCAAACTGAATAACTTACAATATCCTAAGAAAACACATATTTCAAGTGAAAAGAGTTTATCCAGGGGAGAACATGTTGTTTTAACATGGTTCTAATGTGACCCTTGAAAGTAACTGCAACTCTGTTTTTACACCTCTAACCACAAGGAGGCAACGTTTCCAAGCATTATAATTGGCTTATACATAGTTTCAGAGCAAGAAATATTGTATTTAACCAAATTGAATAGCTTAAACACTGTTTCAGGCAAGAGATTGTGTTTTAGACTAAAAGGGAATGCATTATAAGAAGAATCTTTACTTTGAAACTCTGTTCTTTACCTTTTTCACTCTATGAAACAGCTTTGTATTCACCTTAAACACTGTTTCAGGGCAAGAGATTGTGTTTTAGACTAAAACGGAATGCATTATAAGAAGAATCTTTACTTTTTAACTCTGTTCTTCACCTTTTTCACACTATAAAACAGCTTTGTATTCACCTTAAACACAGTTTCAGGGCAAGAGATTGTGTTTTAGACTAAAAGGGAATGCATTATAAGAAGAATCTTTACTTTGAAACTCTGTTCTTTACCTTTTTCACACTATGAAACAGCTTTGTATTCACCTTCAACACTGTTTCAGGGCAAGAGATTGTGTTTTAGACTAAAAGGGAATGCATTATAAGAAGAATATTTGCTTTGAAACTCTGTTCTTTACCTTTTTCACTCTATGAAACAGCTTTGTATTCACCTTAAACACTGTTTCAGGGCAAGAGATTGTGTTTTAGACTAAAAGGGAATGCATTATAAGAAGAATCTTTACTTTGAAACTCTGTTCTTTACCTTTTTCACACTATGAAACAGCTTTGTATTCACCTTCAACACTGTTTCAGGGCAAGAGATTGTGTTTTAGACTAAAACGGAATGCATTATAAGAAGAATCTTTACTTTGAAACTCTGTTCTTTACCTTTTCACACTATGAAACAGCTTTGTATTCACCCTAAACACTGTTTCAGGGCAAGAGATTGTGTTTTAGACTAAAAGGGAATGCATTATAAGAAGAATCTTTACTTTGAAACTCTGTTTCAAACTCTGAAGAAAACACATATTTCAAGTGAAACGAGTTTATTCAGGGGTGAAACAAGTTGTTTGTAATATGACCAATTAAAGTAATTGCAACTCTGTTTGTACACCTCTAACCACAAAGAAACAGGGCTTCCATGCATTGTAATCAGCTTATACACCGTTTCAGAGCAAGACATCTTGTTTTTAACCAAACTGAATAACTTACAATATCCTAAGAAAACACATATTTCAAGTGAAAAGAGTTTATCCAGGGGAGAACAAGTTGTTTTAACATGGTTCTAATGTGACCCTTGAAAGTAACTGCAACTCTGTTTTTACACCTCTAACCACAAGGAGGCAACGTTTCCAAGCATTATAATTGGCTTATACATAGTTTCAGAGCAAGAAATATTGTATTTAACCAAATTGAATAGCTTAAACACTGTTTCAGGCAAGAGATTGTGTTTTAGACTAAAAGGGAATGCATTATAAGAAGAATCTTTACTTTGAAACTCTGTTCTTTACCTTTTTCACTCTATGAAACAGCTTTGTATTCACCTTAAACACTGTTTCAGGGCAAGAGATTGTGTTTTAGACTAAAACGGAATGCATTATAAGAAGAATCTTTACTTTGTAACTCTGTTCTTCACCTTTTTCACACTATAAAACAGCTTTGTATTCACCTTAAACACAGTTTCAGGGCAAGAGATTGTGTTTTAGACTAAAAGGGAATGCATTATAAGAAGAATCTTTACTTTGAAACTCTGTTTTTTACCTTTTTCACACTATGAAACAGCTTTGTATTCACCTTAAAAACTGTTTCAGGGCAAGAGATTATGTTTTAGACTAAAAGGGAATGCATTATAAGAAGAATCTTTACTTTGAAACTCTGTTCTTTACCTTTTTCACACTATGAAACAGCTTTGTATTCACCCTAAACACTGTTTCAGGGCAAGAGATTGTGTTTTAGACTAAAAGGGAATGCATTATAAGAAGAATCTTTACTTTGAAACTCTGTTCTTTACCTTTTTCACACTATGAAACAGCTTTGTATTCACCTTAAACACTGTTTCAGGGCAAGAGATTGTGTTTTAGACTAAAAGGGAAAGCATTATAAGAAGAATCTTTACTTTGAAACTCTGTTCTTCACCTTTTTCACAATATGAAACAGCTTTGTATTCACCTTAAACACAGTTTCAGGGCAAGAGATTGTGTTTTAGACTAAAAGGGAATGCATTATAAGAAGAATATCTACTTTGAAACTCTGTTCTTTACCTTTTTCACTCTATGAAACAGCTTTGTATTCACCTTAAACACTGTTTCAGGGCAAGAGATTGTGTTTTAGACTTAAAGGGAATGCATTATAAGAAGAATCTTTACTTTGAAACTGTTCTTTACCTTTTTCACACTATGAAACAGCTTTGTATTCACCCTAAACACTGTTTCAGGGCAAGCGATTGTGTTTTAGACTAAAAGGGAATGCATTATAAGAAGAATCTTTACTTTGAAACTCTGTTTCAAACTCTGAAGAAAACACATATTTCAAGTGAAACGAGTTTATACAGGGGTGAAACAAGTTGTTTGTAATATGACCAATTAAAGTAATTGCAACTCTGTTTGTACACCTCTAACCACAAAGAAACAGGGCTTCCATGCATTGTAATCAGCTTATACACCGTTTCAGAGCAAGACATCTTGTTTTTAACCAAACTGAATAACTTACAATATCCTAAGAAAACACATATTTCAAGTGAAAAGAGTTTATCCAGGGGAGAACAAGTTGTTTTAACATGGTTCTAATGTGACCCTTGAAAGTAACTGCAACTCTGTTTTTACACCTCTAACCACAAGGAGGCAATGTTTCCACGCATTATAATTGGCTTATACATAGTTTCAGAGCAAGAAATATTGTATTTAACCAAATTGAATAGCTTAAACATTGTTTCAGGCAAGAGATTGTGTTTTAGACTAAAAGGGAATGCATTATAAGAAGAATCTTTACTTTGAAACTCTGTTCTTTACCTTTTTCACACTATGAAACAGCTTTGTATTCACCTTAAACACTGTTTCAGGGCAAGAGATTGTGTTTTAGACTAAAATGGAATGCATTATAAGAAGAATCTTTACTTTGAAACTCTGTTCTTTACCTTTTTCACACTATGAAACAGCTTTGTATTCACCTTAAACACTGTTTCAGGGCAAGAGATTGTGTTTTAGACTAAAAGGGAATGCATTATAAGAAGAATATTTGCTTTGAAACTCTGTTCTTCACCTTTTTCACACTATAAAACAGCTTTGTATTCACCTTAAACACAGTTTCAGGGCAAGAGATTGTGTTTTAGACTAAAAGGGAATGCATTATAAGAAGAATCTTTACTTTGAAACTCTGTTCTTTACCTTTTTCACACTATGAAACAGCTTTGTATTAACCCTAAACACTGTTTCAGGGCAAGAGATTGTGTTTTAGACTAAAAGGGAATGCATTATAAGAAGAATCTTTACTTTGAAACTCTGTTCTTTACGTTTTTCACACTATGAAACAGCTTTGTATTCACCTTAAACACTGTTTCAGGGCAAGAGATTGTGTTTTAGACTAAAAGGGAAAGCATTATAAGAAGAATCTTTACTTTGAAACTCTGTTCTTCACCTTTTTCACAATATGAAACAGCTTTGTATTCACCTTAAACACAGTTTCAGGGCAAGAGATTGTGTTTTAGACTAAAAGGGAATGCATTATAAGAAGAATATCTACTTTGAAACTCTGTTCTTTACCTTTTTCACTCTATGAAACAGCTTTGTATTCACCTTAAACACTGTTTCAGGGCAAGAGATTGTGTTTTAGACTAAAAGGGAATGCATTATAAGAAGAATCTTTACTTTGAAACTGTTCTTTACCTTTTTCACACTATGAAACAGCTTTGTATTCACCCTAAACACTGTTTCAGGGCAAGAGATTGTGTTTTAGACTAAAAGGGAATGCATTATAAGAAGAATCTTTACTTTGAAACTCTGTTTCAAACTCTGAAGAAAACACATATTTCAAGTGAAACGAGTTTATACAGGGGTGAAACAAGTTGTTTGTAATATGACCAATTAAAGTAATTGCAACTCTGTTTGTACACCTCTAACCACAAAGAAACAGGGCTTCCATGCATTGTAATCAGCTTATACACCGTTTCAGAGCAAGACATCTTGTTTTTAACCAAACTGAATAACTTACAATATCCTAAGAAAACACATATTTCAAGTGAAAAGAGTTTATCCAGGGGAGAACAAGTTGTTTTAACATGGTTCTAATGTGACCCTTGAAAGTAACTGCAACTCTGTTTTTACACCTCTAACCACAAGGAGGCAACGTTTCCACGCATTATAATTGGCTTATACATAGTTTCAGAGCAAGAAATATTGTATTTAACCAAATTGAATAGCTTAAACACTGTTTCAGGCAAGAGATTGTGTTTTAGACTAAAAGGGAATGCATTATAAGAAGAATCTTTACTTTGAAACTCTGTTCTTTACCTTTTTCACACTATGAAACAGCTTTGTATTCACCTTAAACACTGTTTCAGGGCAAGAGATTGTGTTTTAGACTAAAATGGAATGCATTATAAGAAGAATCTTTACTTTGAAACTCTGTTCTTTACCTTTTTCACACTATGAAACAGCTTTGTATTCACCTTAAACACTGTTTCAGGGCAAGAGATTGTGTTTTAGACTAAAAGGGAATGCATTATAAGAAGAATCTTTGCTTTGAAACTCTGTTCTTCACCTTTTTCACACTATAAAACAGCTTTGTATTCACCTTAAACACTGTTTCAGGGCAAGAGATTGTGTTTTAGACTAAAAGGGAATGCATTATAAGAAGAATCTTTACTTTGAAACTCTGTTCTTTACCTTTTTCACACTATGAAACAGCTTTGTATTCACCCTAAACACTGTTTCAGGGCAAGAGATTGTGTTTTAGACTAAAAGGGAATGCATTATAAGAAGAATCTTTACTTTGAAACTCTGTTCTTTACCTTTTTCACACTATGAAACAGCTTTGTATTCGCCTTAAACACAGTTTCAGGGCAAGAGATTGTGTTTTAGACTAAAAGGGAATGCATTATAAGAAGAATATCTACTTTGAAACTCTGTTCTTAACCTTTTTCACTCTGTGAAACAGCTTTGTATTCACCTTAAACACTGTTTCAGGGCAAGAGATTGTGTTTTAGACTAAAAGGGAATGCATTATAAGAAGAATCTTTACTTTGAAACTCTGTTCTTTACCTTTTTCACACTGTGAAACAGCTTTGTATTCACCCTAAACATTGTTTCAGGGCAAGAGATTGTGTTTTAGACTAAAAGGGAATGCATTATAAGAAGAATCTTTACTTTGAAACTCTGTTTCAAACTCTGAAGAAAACACATATTTCAAGTGAAACGAGTTTATACAGGGGTGAAACAAGTTGTTTGTAATATGACCAATTAAAGTAATTGCAACTCTGTTTGTACACCTCTAACCACAAAGAAACAGGGCTTCCATGCATTGTAATCAGCTTATACACCGTTTCAGAGCAAGACATCTTGTTTTTAACCAAACTGAATAACTTACAATATCCTAAGAAAACACATATTTCAAGTGAAAAGAGTTTATCCAGAGGAGAACCAGTTGTTTTAACATGGTTCTAATGTGACCCTTGAAAGTAACTGCAACTCTGTTTTTACACCTCTAACCACAAGGAGGGAACGTTTCCACGCATTATAATTGGCTTATACATAGTTTCAGAGCAAGAAATATTGTATTTAACCAAATTGAATAGCTTAAACACTGTTTCAGGCAAGAGATTGTGTTTTAGACTAAAAGGGAATGCATTATAAGAAGAATCTTTACTTTGAAACTCTGTTCTTTACCTTTTTCACACTATGAAACAGCTTTGTATTCACCTTAAACACTGTTTCAGGGCAAGAGATTGTGTTTTAGACTAAAAGGGAATGCATTATAAGAAGAATCTTTACTTTGAATCTCTGTTCTTTAACGTTTTCACACTATGAAACAGCTTTGTATTCACCCTAAACACTGTTTCAGGGCAAGAGATTGTGTTTTAGACTAAAAGGGAATGCATTATAAGAAGAATCTTTACTTTGAAACTCTGTTCTTTACCTTTTTCACACTATGAAACAGCTTTGTATTCACCTTAAACACTGTTTCAGGGCAAGAGATTGTGTTTTAGACTAAAAGGGAAAGCATTATAAGAAGAATCTTTACTTTGAAACTCTGTTCTTCACCTTTT
The DNA here is from genome assembly GCF_041902795.1 of Electrophorus electricus. Lineage (NCBI taxonomy): Eukaryota > Metazoa > Chordata > Actinopteri > Gymnotiformes > Gymnotidae > Electrophorus > Electrophorus electricus. The sequence continues at coordinate 16,853,914 of NC_137514.1, read as the reverse complement.
TCACAATATGAAACAGCTTTGTATTCACCTTAAACACAGTTTCAGGGCAAGAGATTGTGTTTTAGACTAAAAGGGAATGCATTATAAGAAGAATATCTACTTTGAAACTCTATTCTTTAGCTTTTTCACTCTATGAAACAGCTTTGTATTCACCTTAAACACTGTTTCAGGGCAAGAGATTGTGTTTTAGACTAAAAGGGAATGCATTATAAGAAGAATCTTTACTTTGAAACTGTTCTTTACCTTTTTCACACTATGAAACAGCTTTGTATTCACCCTAAACACTGTTTCAGGGCAAGAGATTGTGTTTTAGACTAAAAGGGAATGCATTATAAGAAGAATCTTTACTTTGAAACTCTGTTTCAAACTCTGAAGAAAACACATATTTCAAGTGAAACGAGTTTATACAGGGGTGAAACAAGTTGTTTGTAATATGACCAATTAAAGTAATTGCAACTCTGTTTGTACACCTCTAACCACAAAGAAACAGGGCTTCCATGCATTGTAATCAGCTTATACACCGTTTCAGAGCAAGACATCTTGTTTTTAACCAAACTGAATAACTTACAATATCCTAAGAAAACACATATTTCAAGTGAAAAGAGTTTATCCAGAGGAGAACAAGTTGTTTTAACATGGTTCTAATGTGACCCTTGAAAGTAACTGCAACTCTGTTTTTACACCTCTAACCACAAGGAGGGAACGTTTCCACGCATTATAATTGGCTTATACATAGTTTCAGAGCAAGAAATATTGTATTTAACCAAATTGAATAGCTTAAACACTGTTTCAGGCAAGAGATTGTGTTTTAGACTAAAAGGGAATGCATTATAAGAAGAATCTTTACTTTGAAACTCTGTTCTTTACCTTTTTCACACTATGAAACAGCTTTGTATTCACCTTAAACACTGTTTCAGGGCAAGAGATTGTGTTTTAGACTAAAAGGGAATGCATTATAAGAAGAATCTTTACTTTGAATCTCTGTTCTTTAACTTTTTCACACTATGAAACAGGTTTGTATTCACCCTAAACACTGTTTTAGGGCAAGAGATTGTGTTTTAGACTAAAAGGGAATGCATTATAAGAATAATCTTTACTTTGAAACTCTGTTCTTTACCTTTTTCACACTATGAAACAGCTTTGTATTCACCTTAAACACTGTTTCAGGGCAAGAGATTGTGTTTTAGACTAAAAGGGAAAGCATTATAAGAAGAATCTTTACTTTGAAACTCTGTTCTTCACCTTTTTCACACTATGAAACAGCTTTGTATTCACCTTAAACACAGTTTCAGGGCAAGAGATGGTGTTTTAGACTAAAAGGGAATGCATTATAAGAAGAATCTTTACTTTGAAACTCTGTTCTTTACCTTTTTCACACTATGAAACAGCTTTGTATTCACCTTAAACACTGTTTCAGGGCAAGAGATTGTGTTTTAGACTAAAAGGGAATGCATTATAAGAAGAATCTTTACTTTGAAACTCTGTTCTTCACCTTTTTCACACTATGAAACAGCTTGTATTCACCCTAAACACTGTTTCAGGGCAAGAGATTGTGTTTTAGACTAAAAGGGAATGGATTATAAGAAGAATCTTTACTTTGAAACTCTGTTCTTTACCTTTTTCACACTATGAAACAGCTTTGTATTCACCTTAAACACTGTTTCAGGGCAAGAGATTGTGTTTTAGACTAAAAGGGAAAGCATTATAAGAAGAATCTTTACTTTGAAACTCTGTTCTTCACCTTTTTCACACTATGAAACAGCTTTGTATTCACCTTAAACACTGTTTCAGGGCAAGAGATTGTGTTTTAGACTAAAAGGGAATGCATTATAAGAAGAATATCTACTTTGAAACTCTGTTCTTTACCTTTTTCACTCTATGAAACAGCTTTGTATTCACCTTAAACACTGTTTCAGGGCAAGAGATTGTGTTTTAGACTAAAAGGGAATGCATTATAAGAAGAATCTTTACTTTGAAACTCTGTTCTTTACCTTTTTCACACTATGAAACAGCTTTGTATTCACCCTAAACACTGTTTCAGGGCAAGAGATTGTGTTTTAGACTAAAAGGGAATGCATTATAAGAAGAATCTTTACTTTGAAACTCTGTTTCAAACTCTGAAGAAAACACATATTTCAAGTGAAACGAGTTTATACAGGGGTGAAACAAGTTGTTTGTAATATGACCAATTAAAGTAATTGCAACTCTGTTTGTACACCTCTAACCGCAAAGAAACAGGGCTTCCATGCATTGTAATCAGCTTATACACCGTTTCAGAGCAAGACATCTTGTTTTTAACCAAACTGAATAACTTACAATATCCTAAGAAAACACATATTTCAAGTGAAAAGAGTTTATCCAGAGGAGAACAAGTTGTTTTAACATGGTTCTAATGTGACCCTTGAAAGTAACTGCAACTCTGTTTTTACACCTCTAACCACAAGGAGGCAACGTATCCACGCATTATAATTGGCTTATACATAGTTTCAGAGCAAGAAATATTGTATTTAACCAAATTGAATAGCTTAAACAATGTTTCAGGCAAGAGATTGTGTTTTAGACTAAAAGGGAATGCATTATAAGAAGAATCTTTACTTTGAAACTCTGTTCTTTACCTTTTTCACTCTATGAAACAGCTTTGTATTCACCTTAAACACTGTTTCAGGGCAAGAGATTGTGTTTTAGACTAAAACGGAATGCATTATAAGAAGAATCTTTACTTTTTAACTCTGTTCTTCACCTTTTTCACACTATAAAACAGCTTTGTATTTACCTTAAACACAGTTTCAGGGCAAGAGATTGTGTTTTAGACTAAAAGGGAATGCATTATAAGAAGAATCTTTACTTTGAAACTCTGTTCTTTACCTTTTTCACACTATGAAACAGCTTTGTATTCACCTTCAACACTGTTTCAGGGCAAGAGATTGTGTTTTAGACTAAAAGGGAATGCATTATAAGAAGAATATTTGCTTTGAAACTCTGTTCTTTACCTTTTTCACTCTATGAAACAGCTTTGTATTCACCTTAAACACTGTTTCAGGGCAAGAGATTGTGTTTTAGACTAAAAGGGAATGCATTATAAGAAGAATCTTTACTTTGAAACTCTGTTCTTTACCTTTTTCACACTATGAAACAGCTTTGTATTCACCCTAAACACTGTTTCAGGGCAAGAGATTGTGTTTTAGACTAAAAGGGAATGCATTATAAGAAGAATCTTTACTTTGAAACTCTGTTTCAAACTCTGAAGAAAACACATATTTCAAGTGAAACGAGTTTATACAGGGGTGAAACAAGTTGTTTGTAATATGACCAATTAAAGTAATTGCAACTCTGTTTGTACACCTCTAACCACAAAGAAACAGGGCTTCCATGCATTGTAATCAGCTTATACACCGTTTCAGAGCAAGACATCTTGTTTTTAACCAAACTGAATAACTTACAATATCCTAAGAAAACACATATTTCAAGTGAAAAGAGTTTATCCAGGGGAGAACAAGTTGTTTTAACATGGTTCTAATGTGACCCTTGAAAGTAACTGCAACTCTGTTTTTACACCTCTAACCACAAGGAGGCAACGTTTCCAAGCATTATAATTGGCTTATACATAGTTTCAGAGCAAGAAATATTGTATTTAACCAAATTGAATAGCTTAAACACTGTTTCAGGCAAGAGATTGTGTTTTAGACTAAAAGGGAATGCATTATAAGAAGAATCTTTACTTTGAAACTCTGTTCTTTACCTTTTTCACTCTATGAAACAGCTTTGTATTCACCTTAAACACTGTTTCAGGGCAAGAGATTGTGTTTTAGACTAAAACGGAATGCATTATAAGAAGAATCTTTACTTTGTAACTCTGTTCTTCACCTTTTTCACACTATAAAACAGCTTTGTATTCACCTTAAACACAGTTTCAGGGCAAGAGATTGTGTTTTAGACTAAAAGGGAATGCATTATAAGAAGAATCTTTACTTTGAAACTCTGTTTTTTACCTTTTTCACACTATGAAACAGCTTTGTATTCACCTTAAAAACTGTTTCAGGGCAAGAGATTATGTTTTAGACTAAAAGGGAATGCATTATAAGAAGAATCTTTACTTTGAAACTCTGTTCTTTACCTTTTTCACACTATGAAACAGCTTTGTATTCACCCTAAACACTGTTTCAGGGCAAGAGATTGTGTTTTAGACTAAAAGGGAATGCATTATAAGAAGAATCTTTACTTTGAAACTCTGTTCTTTACCTTTTTCACACTATGAAACAGCTTTGTATTCACCTTAAACACTGTTTCAGGGCAAGAGATTGTGTTTTAGACTAAAAGGGAAAGCATTATAAGAAGAATCTTTACTTTGAAACTCTGTTCTTCACCTTTTTCACAATATGAAACAGCTTTGTATTCACCTTAAACACAGTTTCAGGGCAAGAGATTGTGTTTTAGACTAAAAGGGAATGCATTATAAGAAGAATATCTACTTTGAAACTCTGTTCTTTACCTTTTTCACTCTATGAAACAGCTTTGTATTCACCTTAAACACTGTTTCAGGGCAAGAGATTGTGTTTTAGACTAAAAGGGAATGCATTATAAGAAGAATCTTTACTTTGAAACTCTGTTCTTTACCTTTTTCACACTATGAAACAGCTTTGTATTCACCCTAAACACTGTTTCAGGGCAAGAGATTGTGTTTTAGACTAAAAGGGAATGCATTATAAGAAGAATCTTTACTTTGAAACTCTGTTTCAAACTCTGAAGAAAACACATATTTCAAGTGAAACGAGTTTATACAGGGGTGAAACAAGTTTTTTGTAATATGACCAATTAAAGTAATTGCAACTCTGTTTGTACACCTCTAACCACAAAGAAACAGGGCTTCCATGCATTGTAATCAGCTTATACACCGTTTCAGAGCAAGACATCTTGTTTTTAACCAAACTGAATAACTTACAATATACTAAGAAAACACATATTTCAAGTGAAAAGAGTTTATCCAGAGGAGAACAAGTTGTTTTAACATGGTTCTAATGTGACCCTTGAAAGTAACTGCAACTCTGTTTTTACACCTCTAACCACAAGGAGGCAACGTATCCACGCATTATAATTGGCTTATACATAGTTTCAGAGCAAGAAATATTGTATTTAACCAAATTGAATAGCTTAAACACTGTTTCAGGCAAGAGATTGTGTTTTAGACTAAAAGGGAATGCATTATAAGAAGAATCTTTACTTTGAAACTCTGTTCTTTACCTTTTTCACACTATGAAACAGCTTTGTATTCACCTTAAACACTGTTTCAGGGCAAGAGATTGTGTTTTAGACTAAAATGGAATGCATTATAAGAAGAATCTTTACTTTGAAACTCTGTTCTTTACCTTTTTCACACTATGAAACAGCTTTGTATTCACCTTATACACTGTTTCAGGGCAAGAGATTGTGTTTTAGACTAAAAGGGAATGCATTATAAGAAGAATCTTTGCTTTGAAACTCTGTTCTTTACCTTTTTCACTCTATGAAACAGCTTTGTATTCACCTTAAACACTGTTTCAGGGCAAGAGATTGTGTTTTAGACTAAAAGGGAATGCATTATAAGAAGAATCTTTACTTTGAAACTCTGTTCTTTACCTTTTTCACACTATGAAACAGCTTTGTATTCACCTTAAACACTGTTTCAGGGCAAGAGATTGTGTTTTAGACTAAAAGGGAAAGCATTATAAGAAGAATCTTTACTTTGAAACTCTGTTCTTCACCTTTTTCACAATATGAAACAGCTTTGTATTCACCTTAAACACAGTTTCAGGGCAAGAGATTGTGTTTTAGACTAAAAGGGAATGCATTATAAGAAGAATATCTACTTTGAAACTCTGTTCTTTACCTTTTTCACTCTATGAAACAGCTTTGTATTCACCTTAAACACTGTTTCAGGGCAAGAGATTGTGTTTTAGACTAAAAGGGAATGCATTATAAGAAGAATCTTTACTTTGAAACTCTGTTCTTTACCTTTTTCACACTATGAAACAGCTTTGTATTCACCCTAAACACTGTTTCAGGGCAAGAGATTGTGTTTTAGACTAAAAGGGAATGCATTATAAGAAGAATCTTTACTTTGAAACTCTGTTTCAAACTCTGAAGAAAACACATATTTCAAGTGAAACGAGTTTATACAGGGGTGAAACAAGTTTTTTGTAATATGACCAATTAAAGTAATTGCAACTCTGTTTGTACACCTCTAACCACAAAGAAACAGGGCTTCCATGCATTGTAATCAGCTTATACACCGTTTCAGAGCAAGACATCTTTTTTTTAACCAAACTGAATAAATTACAATATACTAAGAAAACACATATTTCAAGTGAAAAGAGTTTATCCAGAGGAGAACAAGTTGTTTTAACATGGTTCTAATGTGACCCTTGAAAGTAACTGCAACTCTGTTTTTACACCTCTAACCACAAGGAGGCAACGTATCCACGCATTATAATTGGCTTATACATAGTTTCAGAGCAAGAAATATTGTATTTAACCAAATTGAATAGCTTAAACACTGTTTCAGGCAAGAGATTGTGTTTTAGACTAAAAGGGAATGCATTATAAGAAGAATCTTTACTTTGAAACTCTGTTCTTTACCTTTTTCACACTATGAAACAGCTTTGTATTCACCTTAAACACTGTTTCAGGGCAAGAGATTGTGTTTTAGACTAAAAGGGAATGCATTATAAGAAGAATCTTTACTTTGAAACTCTGTTCTTTACCTTTTTCACACTATGAAACAGCTTGTATTCACCCTAAACACTGTTTCAGGGCAAGAGATTGTGTTTTAGACTAAAAGGGAATGCATTATAAGAAGAATCTTTACTTTGAAACTCTGTTCTTTACCTTTTTCACACTATGAAACAGCTTTGTATTCACCTTAAACACTGTTTCAGGGCAAGAGATTGTGTTTTAGACTAAAAGGGAAAGCATTATAAGAAGAATCTTTACTTTGAAACTCTGTTCTTCACCTTTTTCACACTATGAAACAGCTTTGTATTCACCTTAAACACAGTTTCAGGGCAAGAGATGGTGTTTTAGACTAAAAGGGAATGCATTATAAGAAGAATCTTTACTTTGAAACTCTGTTCTTTACCTTTTTCACACTATGAAACAGCTTTGTATTCACCTTAAACACTGTTTCAGGGCAAGAGATTGTGTTTTAGACTAAAAGGGAATGCATTATAAGAAGAATCTTTACTTTGAAACTCTGTTCTTCACCTTTTTCACACTATGAAACAGCTTGTATTCACCCTAAACACTGTTTCAGGGCAAGAGATTGTGTTTTAGACTAAAAGGGAATGGATTATAAGAAGAATCTTTACTTTGAAACTCTGTTCTTTACCTTTTTCACACTATGAAACAGCTTTGTATTCACCTTAAACACTGTTTCAGGGCAAGAGATTGTGTTTTAGACTAAAAGGGAAAGCATTATAAGAAGAATCTTTACTTTGAAACTCTGTTCTTCACCTTTTTCACACTATGAAACAGCTTTGTATTCACCTTAAACACTGTTTCAGGGCAAGAGATTGTGTTTTAGACTAAAAGGGAATGCATTATAAGAAGAATATCTACTTTGAAACTCTGTTCTTTACCTTTTTCACTCTATGAAACAGCTTTGTATTCACCTTAAACACTGTTTCAGGGCAAGAGATTGTGTTTTAGACTAAAAGGGAATGCATTATAAGAAGAATCTTTACTTTGAAACTCTGTTCTTTACCTTTTTCACACTATGAAACAGCTTTGTATTCACCCTAAACACTGTTTCAGGGCAAGAGATTGTGTTTTAGACTAAAAGGGAATGCATTATAAGAAGAATCTTTACTTTGAAACTCTGTTTCAAACTCTGAAGAAAACACATATTTCAAGTGAAACGAGTTTATACAGGGGTGAAACAAGTTGTTTGTAATATGACCAATTAAAGTAATTGCAACTCTGTTTGTACACCTCTAACCGCAAAGAAACAGGGCTTCCATGCATTGTAATCAGCTTATACACCGTTTCAGAGCAAGACATCTTGTTTTTAACCAAACTGAATAACTTACAATATCCTAAGAAAACACATATTTCAAGTGAAAAGAGTTTATCCAGAGGAGAACAAGTTGTTTTAACATGGTTCTAATGTGACCCTTGAAAGTAACTGCAACTCTGTTTTTACACCTCTAACCACAAGGAGGCAACGTATCCACGCATTATAATTGGCTTATACATAGTTTCAGAGCAAGAAATATTGTATTTAACCAAATTGAATAGCTTAAACACTGTTTCAGGCAAGAGATTGTGTTTTAGACTAAAAGGGAATGCATTATAAGAAGAATCTTTACTTTGAAACTCTGTTCTTTACCTTTTTCACACTATGAAACAGCTTTGTATTCACCTTAAACACTGTTTCAGGGCAAGAGATTGTGTTTTAGACTAAAATGGAATGCATTATAAGAAGAATATTTACTTTGAAACTCTGTTCTTTACCTTTTTCACACTATGAAACAGCTTTGTATTCACCTTATACACTGTTTCAGGGCAAGAGATTGTGTTTTAGACTAAAAGGGAATGCATTATAAGAAGAATCTTTGCTTTGAAACTCTGTTCTTTACCTTTTTCACTCTATGAAACAGCTTTGTATTCACCTTAAACACTGTTTCAGGGCAAGAGATTGTGTTTTAGACTAAAAGGGAATGCATTATAAGAAGAATCTTTACTTTGAAACTCTGTTCTTTACCTTTTTCACACTATGAAACAGCTTTGTATTCACCTTAAACACTGTTTCAGGGCAAGAGATTGTGTTTTAGACTAAAAGGGAATGCATTATAAGAAGAATCTTTACTTTGAAACTCTGTTCTTTACCTTTTTCACACTATGAAACAGCTTTGTATTCACCTTCAACACTGTTTCAGGGCAAGAGATTGTGTTTTAGACTAAAACGGAATGCATTATAAGAAGAATCTTTACTTTGAAACTCTGTTCTTTACCTTTTCACACTATGAAACAGCTTTGTATTCACCCTAAACACTGTTTCAGGGCAAGAGATTGTGTTTTAGACTAAAAGGGAATGCATTATAAGAAGAATCTTTACTTTGAAACTCTGTTTCAAACTCTGAAGAAAACACATATTTCAAGTGAAACGAGTTTATACAGGGGTGAAACAAGTTGTTTGTAATATGACCAATTAAAGTAATTGCAACTCTGTTTGTACACCTCTAAACACAAAGAAACAGGGCTTCCATGCATTGTAATCAGCTTATACACCGTTTCAGAGCAAGACATCTTGTTTTTAACCAAACTGAATAACTTACAATATCCTAAGAAAACACATATTTCAAGTGAAAAGAGTTTATCCAGGGGAGAACAAGTTGTTTTAACATGGTTCTAATGTGACCCTTGAAAGTAACTGCAACTCTGTTTTTACACCTCTAACCACAAGGAGGCAACGTTTCCAAGCATTATAATTGGCTTATACATAGTTTCAGAGCAAGAAATATTGTATTTAACCAAATTGAATAGCTTAAACAATGTTTCAGGCAAGAGATTGTGTTTTAGACTAAAAGGGAATGCATTATAAGAAGAATCTTTACTTTGAAACTCTGTTCTTTACCTTTTTCACTCTATGAAACAGCTTTGTATTCACCTTAAACACTGTTTCAGGGCAAGAGATTGTGTTTTAGACTAAAACGGAATGCATTATAAGAAGAATCTTTACTTTTTAACTCTGTTCTTCACCTTTTTCACACTATAAAACAGCTTTGTATTCACCTTAAACACAGTTTCAGGGCAAGAGATTGTGTTTTAGACTAAAAGGGAATGCATTATAAGAAGAATCTTTACTTTGAAACTCTGTTCTTTACCTTTTTCACACTATGAAACAGCTTTGTATTCACCTTCAACACTGTTTCAGGGCAAGAGATTGTGTTTTAGACTAAAAGGGAATGCATTATAAGAAGAATATTTGCTTTGAAACTCTGTTCTTTACCTTTTTCACTCTATGAAACAGCTTTGTATTCACCTTAAACACTGTTTCAGGGCAAGAGATTGTGTTTTAGACTAAAAGGGAATGCATTATAAGAAGAATCTTTACTTTGAAACTCTGTTCTTTACCTTTTTCACACTATGAAACAGCTTTGTATTCACCCTAAACACTGTTTCAGGGCAAGAGATTGTGTTTTAGACTAAAAGGGAATGCATTATAAGAAGAATCTTTACTTTGAAACTCTGTTTCAAACTCTGAAGAAAACACATATTTCAAGTGAAACGAGTTTATACAGGGGTGAAACAAGTTGTTTGTAATATGACCAATTAAAGTAATTGCAACTCTGTTTGTACACCTCTAACCACAAAGAAACAGGGCTTCCATGCATTGTAATCAGCTTATACACCGTTTCAGAGCAAGACATCTTGTTTTTAACCAAACTGAATAACTTACAATATCCTAAGAAAACACATATTTCAAGTGAAAAGAGTTTATCCAGGGGAGAACAAGTTGTTTTAACATGGTTCTAATGTGACCCTTGAAAGTAACTGCAACTCTGTTTTTACACCTCTAACCACAAGGAGGCAACGTTTCCAAGCATTATAATTGGCTTATACATAGTTTCAGAGCAAGAAATATTGTATTTAACCAAATTGAATAGCTTAAACACTGTTTCAGGCAAGAGATTGTGTTTTAGACTAAAAGGGAATGCATTATAAGAAGAATCTTTACTTTGAAACTCTGTTCTTTACCTTTTTCACTCTATGAAACAGCTTTGTATTCACCTTAAACACTGTTTCAGGGCAAGAGATTGTGTTTTAGACTAAAACGGAATGCATTATAAGAAGAATCTTTACTTTGTAACTCTGTTCTTCACCTTTTTCACACTATAAAACAGCTTTGTATTCACCTTAAACACAGTTTCAGGGCAAGAGATTGTGTTTTAGACTAAAAGGGAATGCATTATAAGAAGAATCTTTACTTTGAAACTCTGTTTTTTACCTTTTTCACACTATGAAACAGCTTTGTATTCACCTTAAAAACTGTTTCAGGGCAAGAGATTATGTTTTAGACTAAAAGGGAATGCATTATAAGAAGAATCTTTACTTTGAAACTCTGTTCTTTACCTTTTTCACACTATGAAACAGCTTTGTATTCACCCTAAACACTGTTTCAGGGCAAGAGATTGTGTTTTAGACTAAAAGGGAATGCATTATAAGAAGAATCTTTACTTTGAAACTCTGTTCTTTACCTTTTTCACACTATGAAACAGCTTTGTATTCACCTTAAACACTGTTTCAGGGCAAGAGATTGTGTTTTAGACTAAAAGGGAAAGCATTATAAGAAGAATCTTTACTTTGAAACTCTGTTCTTCACCTTTTTCACAATATGAAACAGCTTTGTATTCACCTTAAACACAGTTTCAGGGCAAGAGATTGTGTTTTAGACTAAAAGGGAATGCATTATAAGAAGAATATCTACTTTGAAACTCTGTTCTTTACCTTTTTCACTCTATGAAACAGCTTTGTATTCACCTTAAACACTGTTTCAGGGCAAGAGATTGTGTTTTAGACTAAAAGGGAATGCATTATAAGAAGAATCTTTACTTTGAAACTCTGTTCTTTACCTTTTTCACACTATGAAACAGCTTTGTATTCACCCTAAACACTGTTTCAGGGCAAGAGATTGTGTTTTAGACTAAAAGGGAATGCATTATAAGAAGAATCTTTACTTTGAAACTCTGTTTCAAACTCTGAAGAAAACACATATTTCAAGTGAAACGAGTTTATACAGGGGTGAAACAAGTTTTTTGTAATATGACCAATTAAAGTAATTGCAACTCTGTTTGTACACCTCTAACCACAAAGAAACAGGGCTTCCATGCATTGTAATCAGCTTATACACCGTTTCAGAGCAAGACATCTTGTTTTTAACCAAACTGAATAACTTACAATATACTAAGAAAACACATATTTCAAGTGAAAAGAGTTTATCCAGAGGAGAACAAGTTGTTTTAACATGGTTCTAATGTGACCCTTGAAAGTAACTGCAACTCTGTTTTTACACCTCTAACCACAAGGAGGCAACGTATCCACGCATTATAATTGGCTTATACATAGTTTCAGAGCAAGAAATATTGTATTTAACCAAATTGAATAGCTTAAACACTGTTTCAGGCAAGAGATTGTGTTTTAGACTAAAAGGGAATGCATTATAAGAAGAATCTTTACTTTGAAACTCTGTTCTTTACCTTTTTCACACTATGAAACAGCTTTGTATTCACCTTAAACACTGTTTCAGGGCAAGAGATTGTGTTTTAGACTAAAATGGAATGCATTATAAGAAGAATCTTTACTTTGAAACTCTGTTCTTTACCTTTTTCACACTATGAAACAGCTTTGTATTCACCTTATACACTGTTTCAGGGCAAGAGATTGTGTTTTAGACTAAAAGGGAATGCATTATAAGAAGAATCTTTGCTTTGAAACTCTGTTCTTTACCTTTTTCACTCTATGAAACAGCTTTGTATTCACCTTAAACACTGTTTCAGGGCAAGAGATTGTGTTTTAGACTAAAAGGGAAAGCATTATAAGAAGAATCTTTACTTTGAAACTCTGTTCTTCACCTTTTTCACAATATGAAACAGCTTTGTATTCACCTTAAACACAGTTTCAGGGCAAGAGATTGTGTTTTAGACTAAAAGGGAATGCATTATAAGAAGAATATCTACTTTGAAACTCTGTTCTTTACCTTTTTCACTCTATGAAACAGCTTTGTATTCACCTTAAACACTGTTTCAGGGCAAGAGATTGTGTTTTAGACTAAAAGGGAATGCATTATAAGAAGAATCTTTACTTTGAAACTCTGTTCTTTACCTTTTTCACACTATGAAACAGCTTTGTATTCACCCTAAACACTGTTTCAGGGCAAGAGATTGTGTTTTAGACTAAAAGGGAATGCATTATAAGAAGAATCTTTACTTTGAAACTCTGTTTCAAACTCTGAAGAAAACACATATTTCAAGTGAAACGAGTTTATACAGGGGTGAAACAAGTTTTTTGTAATATGACCAATTAAAGTAATTGCAACTCTGTTTGTACACCTCTAACCACAAAGAAACAGGGCTTCCATGCATTGTAATCAGCTTATACACCGTTTCAGAGCAAGACATCTTTTTTTTAACCAAACTGAATAAATTACAATATACTAAGAAAACACATATTTCAAGTGAAAAGAGTTTATCCAGAGGAGAACAAGTTGTTTTAACATGGTTCTAATGTGACCCTTGAAAGTAACTGCAACTCTGTTTTTACACCTCTAACCACAAGGAGGCAACGTATCCACGCATTATAATTGGCTTATACATAGTTTCAGAGCAAGAAATATTGTATTTAACCAAATTGAATAGCTTAAACACTGTTTCAGGCAAGAGATTGTGTTTTAGACTAAAAGGGAATGCATTATAAGAAGAATCTTTACTTTGAAACTCTGTTCTTTACCTTTTTCACACTATGAAACAGCTTTGTATTCACCTTAAACACTGTTTCAGGGCAAGAGATTGTGTTTTAGACTAAAATGGAATGCATTATAAGAAGAATCTTTACTTTGAAACTCTGTTCTTTACCTTTTTCACACTATGAAACAGCTTTGTATTCACCTTAAACACTGTTTCAGGGCAAGAGATTGTGTTTTAGACTAAAAGGGAAAGCATTATAAGAAGAATCTTTACTTTGAAACTCTGTTCTTCACCTTTTTCACACTATGAAACAGCTTTGTATTCACCTTAAACACTGTTTCAGGGCAAGAGATTGTGTTTTAGACTAAAAGGGAATGCATTATAAGAAGAATATCTACTTTGAAACTCTGTTCTTTACCTTTTTCACTCTATGAAACAGCTTTGTATTCACCTTAAACACTGTTTCAGGGCAAGAGATTGTGTTTTAGACTAAAAGGGAATGCATTATAAGAAGAATCTTTACTTTGAAACTCTGTTCTTTACCTTTTTCACACTATGAAACAGCTTTGTATTCACCCTAAACACTGTTTCAGGGCAAGAGATTGTGTTTTAGACTAAAAGGGAATGCATTATAAGAAGAATCTTTACTTTGAAACTTTGTTTCAAACTCTGAAGAAAACACATATTTCAAGTGAAACGAGTTTATACAGGGGTGAAACAAGTTGTTTGTAATATGACCAATTAAAGTAATTGCAACTCTGTTTGTACACCTCTAACCGCAAAGAAACAGGGCTTCCATGCATTGTAATCAGCTTATACACCGTTTCAGAGCAAGACATCTTGTTTTTAACCAAACTGAATAACTTACAATATCCTAAGAAAACACATATTTCAAGTGAAAAGAGTTTATCCAGAGGAGAACAAGTTGTTTTAACATGGTTCTAATGTGACCCTTGAAAGTAACTGCAACTCTGTTTTTACACCTCTAACCACAAGGAGGCAACGTATCCACGCATTATAATTGGCTTATACATAGTTTCAGAGCAAGAAATATTGTATTTAACCAAATTGAATAGCTTAAACACTGTTTCAGGCAAGAGATTGTGTTTTAGACTAAAAGGGAATGCATTATAAGAAGAATCTTTACTTTGAAACTCTGTTCTTTACCTTTTTCACACTATGAAACAGCTTTGTATTCACCTTAAACACTGTTTCAGGGCAAGAGATTGTGTTTTAGACTAAAATGGAATGCATTATAAGAAGAATATTTACTTTGAAACTCTGTTCTTTACCTTTTTCACACTATGAAACAGCTTTGTATTCACCTTATACACTGTTTCAGGGCAAGAGATTGTGTTTTAGACTAAAAGGGAATGCATTATAAGAAGAATCTTTGCTTTGAAACTCTGTTCTTTACCTTTTTCACTCTATGAAACAGCTTTGTATTCACCTTAAACACTGTTTCAGGGCAAGAGATTGTGTTTTAGACTAAAAGGGAATGCATTATAAGAAGAATCTTTACTTTGAAACTCTGTTCTTTACCTTTTTCACACTATGAAACAGCTTTGTATTCACCTTAAACACTGTTTCAGGGCAAGAGATTGTGTTTTAGACTAAAAGGGAATGCATTATAAGAAGAATCTTTACTTTGAAACTCTGTTCTTTACCTTTTTCACACTATGAAACAGCTTTGTATTCACCTTCAACACTGTTTCAGGGCAAGAGATTGTGTTTTAGACTAAAACGGAATGCATTATAAGAAGAATCTTTACTTTGAAACTCTGTTCTTTACCTTTTCACACTATGAAACAGCTTTGTATTCACCCTAAACACTGTTTCAGGGCAAGAGATTGTGTTTTAGACTAAAAGGGAATGCATTATAAGAAGAATCTTTACTTTGAAACTCTGTTCTTTACCTTTTTCACACTATGAAACAGCTTTGTATTCACCTTAAACACTGTTTCAGGGCAAGAGATTGTGTTTTAGACTAAAAGGGAATGCATTATAAGAAGAATCTTTACTTTGAAACTCTGTTCTTTACCTTTTTCACACTATGAAACAGCTTTGTATTCACCTTCAACACTGTTTCAGGGCAAGAGATTGTGTTTTAGACTAAAACGGAATGCATTATAAGAAGAATCTTTACTTTGAAACTCTGTTCTTTACCTTTTCACACTATGAAACAGCTTTGTATTCACCCTAAACACTGTTTCAGGGCAAGAGATTGTGTTTTAGACTAAAAGGGAATGCATTATAAGAAGAATCTTTACTTTGAAACTCTGTTTCAAACTCTGAAGAAAACACATATTTCAAGTGAAACGAGTTTATACAGGGGTGAAACAAGTTGTTTGTAATATGACCAATTAAAGTAATTGCAACTCTGTTTGTACACCTCTAAACACAAAGAAACAGGGCTTCCATGCATTGTAATCAGCTTATACACCGTTTCAGAGCAAGACATCTTGTTTTTAACCAAACTGAATAACTTACAATATCCTAAGAAAACACATATTTCAAGTGAAAAGAGTTTATCCAGGGGAGAACAAGTTGTTTTAACATGGTTCTAATGTGACCCTTGAAAGTAACTGCAACTCTGTTTTTACACCTCTAACCACAAGGAGGCAACGTTTCCAAGCATTATAATTGGCTTATACATAGTTTCAGAGCAAGAAATATTGTATTTAACCAAATTGAATAGCTTAAACACTGTTTCAGGCAAGAGATTGTGTTTTAGACTAAAAGGGAATGCATTATAAGAAGAATCTTTACTTTGAAACTCTGTTCTTTACCTTTTTCACTCTATGAAACAGCTTTGTATTCACCTTAAACACTGTTTCAGGGCAAGAGATTGTGTTTTAGACTAAAACGGAATGCATTATAAGAAGAATCTTTACTTTTTAACTCTGTTCTTCACCTTTTTCACACTATAAAACAGCTTTGTATTCACCTTAAACACAGTTTCAGGGCAAGAGATTGTGTTTTAGACTAAAAGGGAATGCATTATAAGAAGAATCTTTACTTTGAAACTCTGTTCTTTACCTTTTTCACACTATGAAACAGCTTTGTATTCACCTTCAACACTGTTTCAGGGCAAGAGATTGTGTTTTAGACTAAAAGGGAATGCATTATAAGAAGAATATTTGCTTTGAAACTCTGTTCTTTACCTTTTTCACTCTATGAAACAGCTTTGTATTCACCTTAAACACTGTTTCAGGGCAAGAGATTGTGTTTTAGACTAAAAGGGAATGCATTATAAGAAGAATCTTTACTTTGAAATTCTGTTCTTTACCTTTTTCACACTATGAAACAGCTTTGTATTCACCTTCAACACTGTTTCAGGGCAAGAGATTGTGTTTTAGACTAAAACGGAATGCATTATAAGAAGAATCTTTACTTTGAAACTCTGTTCTTTACCTTTTCACACTATGAAACAGCTTTGTATTCACCCTAAACACTGTTTCAGGGCAAGAGATTGTGTTTTAGACTAAAAGGGAATGCATTATAAGAAGAATCTTTACTTTGAAACTCTTTTTCAAACTCTGAAGAAAACACATATTTCAAGTGAAACGAGTTTATACAGGGGTGAAACAAGTTGTTTGTAATATGACCAATTAAAGTAATTGCAACTCTGTTTGTACACCTCTAACCACAAAGAAACAGGGCTTCCATGCATTGTAATCAGCTTATACACCGTTTCAGAGCAAGACATCTTGTTTTTAACCAAACTGAATAACTTACAATATCCTAAGAAAACACATATTTCAAGTGAAAAGAGTTTATCCAGGGGAGAACAAGTTGTTTTAACATGGTTCTAATGTGACCCTTGAAAGTAACTGCAACTCTGTTTTTACACCTCTAACCACAAGGAGGCAACGTTTCCAAGCATTATAATTGGCTTATACATAGTTTCAGAGCAAGAAATATTGTATTTAACCAAATTGAATAGCTTAAACACTGTTTCAGGCAAGAGATTGTGTTTTAGACTAAAAGGGAATGCATTATAAGAAGAATCTTTACTTTGAAACTCTGTTCTTTACCTTTTTCACTCTATGAAACAGCTTTGTATTCACCTTAAACACTGTTTCAGGGCAAGAGATTGTGTTTTAGACTAAAACGGAATGCATTATAAGAAGAATCTTTACTTTGTAACTCTGTTCTTCACCTTTTTCACACTATAAAACAGCTTTGTATTCACCTTAAACACAGTTTCAGGGCAAGAGATTGTGTTTTAGACTAAAAGGGAATGCATTATAAGAAGAATCTTTACTTTGAAACTCTGTTTTTTACCTTTTTCACACTATGAAACAGCTTTGTATTCACCTTAAAAACTGTTTCAGGGCAAGAGATTATGTTTTAGACTAAAAGGGAATGCATTATAAGAAGAATCTTTACTTTGAAACTCTGTTCTTTACCTTTTTCACACTATGAAACAGCTTTGTATTCACCCTAAACACTGTTTCAGGGCAAGAGATTGTGTTTTAGACTAAAAGGGAATGCATTATAAGAAGAATCTTTACTTTGAAACTCTGTTCTTTACCTTTTTCACACTATGAAACAGCTTTGTATTCACCTTAAACACTGTTTCAGGGCAAGAGATTGTGTTTTAGACTAAAAGGGAAAGCATTATAAGAAGAATCTTTACTTTGAAACTCTGTTCTTCACCTTTTTCACAATATGAAACAGCTTTGTATTCACCTTAAACACAGTTTCAGGGCAAGAGATTGTGTTTTAGACTAAAAGGGAATGCATTATAAGAAGAATATCTACTTTGAAACTCTGTTCTTTACCTTTTTCACTCTATGAAACAGCTTTGTATTCACCTTAAACACTGTTTCAGGGCAAGAGATTGTGTTTTAGACTAAAAGGGAATGCATTATAAGAAGAATCTTTACTTTGAAACTCTGTTCTTTACCTTTTTCACACTATGAAACAGCTTTGTATTCACCCTAAACACTGTTTCAGGGCAAGAGATTGTGTTTTAGACTAAAAGGGAATGCATTATAAGAAGAATCTTTACTTTGAAACTCTGTTTCAAACTCTGAAGAAAACACATATTTCAAGTGAAACGAGTTTATACAGGGGTGAAACAAGTTTTTTGTAATATGACCAATTAAAGTAATTGCAACTCTGTTTGTACACCTCTAACCACAAAGAAACAGGGCTTCCATGCATTGTAATCAGCTTATACACCGTTTCAGAGCAAGACATCTTGTTTTTAACCAAACTGAATAACTTACAATATACTAAGAAAACACATATTTCAAGTGAAAAGAGTTTATCCAGAGGAGAACAAGTTGTTTTAACATGGTTCTAATGTGACCCTTGAAAGTAACTGCAACTCTGTTTTTACACCTCTAACCACAAGGAGGCAACGTATCCACGCATTATAATTGGCTTATACATAGTTTCAGAGCAAGAAATATTGTATTTAACCAAATTGAATAGCTTAAACACTGTTTCAGGCAAGATATTGTGTTTTAGACTAAAAGGGAATGCATTATAAGAAGAATCTTTACTTTGAAACTCTGTTCTTTACCTTTTTCACACTATGAAACAGCTTTGTATTCACCTTAAACACTGTTTCAGGGCAAGAGATTGTGTTTTAGACTAAAATGGAATGCATTATAAGAAGAATCTTTACTTTGAAACTCTGTTCTTTACCTTTTTCACACTATGAAACAGCTTTGTATTCACCTTATACACTGTTTCAGGGCAAGAGATTGTGTTTTAGACTAAAAGGGAATGCATTATAAGAAGAATCTTTGCTTTGAAACTCTGTTCTTTACCTTTTTCACTCTATGAAACAGCTTTGTATTCACCTTAAACACTGTTTCAGGGCAAGAGATTGTGTTTTAGACTAAAAGGGAATGCATTATAAGAAGAATCTTTACTTTGAAACTCTGTTCTTTACCTTTTTCACACTATGAAACAGCTTTGTATTCACCTTAAACACTGTTTCAGGGCAAGAGATTGTGTTTTAGACTAAAAGGGAAAGCATTATAAGAAGAATCTTTACTTTGAAACTCTGTTCTTCACCTTTTTCACAATATGAAACAGCTTTGTATTCACCTTAAACACAGTTTCAGGGCAAGAGATTGTGTTTTAGACTAAAAGGGAATGCATTATAAGAAGAATATCTACTTTGAAACTCTGTTCTTTACCTTTTTCACTCTATGAAACAGCTTTGTATTCACCTTAAACACTGTTTCAGGGCAAGAGATTGTGTTTTAGACTAAAAGGGAATGCATTATAAGAAGAATCTTTACTTTGAAACTCTGTTCTTTACCTTTTTCACACTATGAAACAGCTTTGTATTCACCCTAAACACTGTTTCAGGGCAAGAGATTGTGTTTTAGACTAAAAGGGAATGCATTATAAGAAGAATCTTTACTTTGAAACTCTGTTTCAAACTCTGAAGAAAACACATATTTCAAGTGAAACGAGTTTATACAGGGGTGAAACAAGTTTTTTGTAATATGACCAATTAAAGTAATTGCAACTCTGTTTGTACACCTCTAACCACAAAGAAACAGGGCTTCCATGCATTGTAATCAGCTTATACACCGTTTCAGAGCAAGACATCTTTTTTTTAACCAAACTGAATAACTTACAATATACTAAGAAAACACATATTTCAAGTGAAAAGAGTTTATCCAGAGGAGAACAAGTTGTTTTAACATGGTTCTAATGTGACCCTTGAAAGTAACTGCAACTCTGTTTTTACACCTCTAACCACAAGGAGGCAACGTATCCACGCATTATAATTGGCTTATACATAGTTTCAGAGCAAGAAATATTGTATTTAACCAAATTGAATAGCTTAAACACTGTTTCAGGCAAGAGATTGTGTTTATACTAAAAGGGAATGCATTATAAGAAGAATCTTTACTTTGAAACTCTGTTCTTTACCTTTTTCACACTATGAAACAGCTTTGTATTCACCTTAAACACTGTTTCAGGGCAAGAGATTGTGTTTTAGACTAAAATGGAATGCATTATAAGAAGAATCTTTACTTTGAAACTCTGTTCTTTACCTTTTTCACACTATGAAACAGCTTTGTATTCACCTTATACACTGTTTCAGGGCAAGAGATTGTGTTTTAGACTAAAAGGGAATGCATTATAAGAAGAATCTTTGCTTTGAAACTCTGTTCTTTACCTTTTTCACTCTATGAAACAGCTTTGTATTCACCTTAAACACTGTTTCAGGGCAAGAGATTGTGTTTTAGACTAAAAGGGAATGCATTATAAGAAGAATCTTTACTTTGAAACTCTGTTCTTTACCTTTTTCACACTATGAAACAGCTTTGTATTCACCTTAAACACTGTTTCAGGGCAAGAGATTGTGTTTTAGACTAAAAGGGAATGCATTATAAGAAGAATCTTTGCTTTGAAACTCTGTTCTTTACCTTTTTCACTCTATGAAACAGCTTTGTATTCACCTTAAACACTGTTTCAGGGCAAGAGATTGTGTTTTAGACTAAAAGGGAATGCATTATAAGAAGAATCTTTACTTTGAAACTCTGTTCTTTACCTTTTTCACACTATGAAACAGCTTTGTATTCACCTTCAACACTGTTTCAGGGCAAGAGATTGTGTTTTAGACTAAAACGGAATGCATTATAAGAAGAATCTTTACTTTGTAACTCTGTTCTTCACCTTTTTCACACTATAAAATCGCTTTGTATTCACCTTAAACACAGTTTCAGGGCAAGAGATTGTGTTTTAGACTAAAAGGGAATGCATTATAAGAAGAATCTTTACTTTGAAACTGTTCTTTACCTTTTTCACACTATGAAACAGCTTTGTATTCACCCTAAACACTGTTTCAGGGCAAGAGATTGTGTTTTAGACTAAAATGGAATGCATTATAAGAAGAATCTTTACTTTGAAACTCTGTTTCAAACTCTGAAGAAAAAACATATTTCAAGTGAAACGAGTTGTTACGGGGTGAAACAAGTTGTTTGTAATATGACCAATTAAAGTAATTGCAACTCTGTTTGTACACCTCTAACCACAAAGAAACAGGGCTTCCATGCATTGTAATCAGCTTATACACCGTTTCAGAGCAAGACATCTTGTTTTTAACCAAACTGAATAACTTACAATATCCTAAGAAAACACATATTTCAAGTGAAAAGAGTTTATCCAGGGGAGAACAAGTTGTTTTAACATGGTTCTAATGGGACCCTTGAAAGTAACTGCAACTCTGTTTTTACACCTCTAACCACAAGGAGGCAACGTTTCCACGCATTATAATTGGCTTATACATAGTTTCAGAGCAAGAAATATTGTATTTAACCAAATTGAATAGCTTAAACACTGTTTCAGGCAAGAGATTGTGTTTTAGACTAAAAGGGAATGCATTATAAGAAGAATCTTTACTTTGAAACTCTGTTCTTTACCTTTTTCACACTATGAAACAGCTTTGTATTCATCTTAAACACTGTTTCAGGGCAAGAGATTGTGTTTTAGACTAAAATGGAATGCATTATAAGAAGAATCTTTACTTTGAAACTCTGTTCTTTACCTTTTTCACACTATGAAACAGCTTTGTATTCACCTTCAACACTGTTTCAGGGCAAGAGATTGTGTTTTAGACTAAAACGGAATGCATTATAAGAAGAATCTTTACTTTGTAACTCTGTTCTTCACCTTTTTCACACTATGAAACAGCTTTGTCTTGACCTTAAACACAGTTTCAGGGCAAGAGATTGTGTTTTAGACTAAAAGGGAATGCATTATAAGAAGAATCTTTACTTTGAAACTCTGTTCTTTACCTTTTTCACACTATGAAACAGCTTTGTATTCACCTTAAACACTGTTTCAGGGCAAGAGATTGTGTTTTAGACCAAAAGGGAATGCATTATAAGAAGAATCTTTACTTTGAAACTCTGTTCTTTACCTTTTTCACACTATGAAACAGCTTGTATTCACCCTAAACACTGTTTCAGGGCAAGAGATTGTGTTTTAGACTAAAAGGGAATGCATTATAAGAAGAATCTTTACTTTGAAACTCTGTTCTTTACCTTTTTCACACTATGAAACAGCTTTGTATTCACCTTAAACACTGTTTCAGGGCAAGAGATTGTGTTTTAGACTAAAAGGGAATGCATTATAAGAAGAATCTTTACTTTGAAACTCTGTTCTTTACCTTTTTCACACTATGAAATAGCTTGTATTCACCCTAAACACTGTTTCAGGGCAAGAGATTGTGTTTTAGACTAAAAGGGAATGCATTATAAGAAGAATCTTTACTTTGAAACTCTGTTCTTTACCTTTTTCACACTATGAAACAGCTTTGTATTCACCTTAAACACTGTTTCAGGGCAAGAGATTGTGTTTTAGACTAAAAGGGAAAGCATTATAAGAAGAATCTTTACTTTGAAACTCTGTTCTTCACCTTTTTCACACTATGAAACAGCTTTGTATTCACCTTAAACACAGTTTCAGGGCAAGAGATTGTGTTTTAGACTAAAAGGGAATGCATTATAAGAAGAATCTTTACTTTGAAACTCTGTTCTTTACCTTTTTCACACTATGAAACAGCTTTGTATTCACCTTAAACACTGTTTCAGGGCAAGAGATTGTGTTTTAGACTAAAAGGGAATGCATTATAAGAAGAATCTTTACTTTGAAACTCTGTTCTTCACCTTTTTCACACTATGAAACAGCTTGTATTCACCCTAAACACTGTTTCAGGGCAAGAGATTGTGTTTTAGACTAAAAGGGAATGGATTATAAGAAGAATCTTTACTTTGAAACTCTGTTCTTTACCTTTTTCACACTATGAAACAGCTTTGTATTCACCTTAAACACTGTTTCAGGGCAAGAGATTGTGTTTTAGACTAAAAGGGAAAGCATTATAAGAAGAATCTTTACTTTGAAACTCTGTTCTTCACCTTTTTCACACTATGAAACAGCTTTGTATTCACCTTAAACACTGTTTCAGGGCAAGAGATTGTGTTTTAGACTAAAAGGGAATGCATTATAAGAAGAATATCTACTTTGAAACTCTGTTCTTTACCTTTTTCACTCTATGAAACAGCTTTGTATTCACCTTAAACACTGTTTCAGGGCAAGAGATTGTGTTTTAGACTAAAAGGGAATGCATTATAAGAAGAATCTTTACTTTGAAACTCTGTTCTTTACCTTTTTCACACTATGAAACAGCTTTGTATTCACCCTAAACACTGTTTCAGGGCAAGAGATTGTGTTTTAGACTAAAAGGGAATGCATTATAAGAAGAATCTTTACTTTGAAACTCTGTTTCAAACTCTGAAGAAAACACATATTTCAAGTGAAACGAGTTTATACAGGGGTGAAACAAGTTGTTTGTAATATGACCAATTAAAGTAATTGCAACTCTGTTTGTACACCTCTAACCGCAAAGAAACAGGGCTTCCATGCATTGTAATCAGCTTATACACCGTTTCAGAGCAAGACATCTTGTTTTTAACCAAACTGAATAACTTACAATATCCTAAGAAAACACATATTTCAAGTGAAAAGAGTTTATCCAGAGGAGAACAAGTTGTTTTAACATGGTTCTAATGTGACCCTTGAAAGTAACTGCAACTCTGTTTTTACACCTCTAACCACAAGGAGGCAACGTATCCACGCATTATAATTGGCTTATACATAGTTTCAGAGCAAGAAATATTGTATTTAACCAAATTGAATAGCTTAAACACTGTTTCAGGCAAGAGATTGTGTTTTAGACTAAAAGGGAATGCATTATAAGAAGAATCTTTACTTTGAAACTCTGTTCTTTACCTTTTTCACACTATGAAACAGCTTTGTATTCACCTTAAACACTGTTTCAGGGCAAGAGATTGTGTTTTAGACTAAAATGGAATGCATTATAAGAAGAATCTTTACTTTGAAACTCTGTTCTTTACCTTTTTCACACTATGAAACAGCTTTGTATTCACCTTATACACTGTTTCAGGGCAAGAGATTGTGTTTTAGACTAAAAGGGAATGCATTATAAGAAGAATCTTTGCTTTGAAACTCTGTTCTTTACCTTTTTCACTCTATGAAACAGCTTTGTATTCACCTTAAACACTGTTTCAGGGCAAGAGATTGTGTTTTAGACTAAAAGGGAATGCATTATAAGAAGAATCTTTACTTTGAAACTCTGTTCTTTACCTTTTTCACACTATGAAACAGCTTTGTATTCACCTTAAACACTGTTTCAGGGCAAGAGATTGTGTTTTAGACTAAAAGGGAATGCATTATAAGAAGAATCTTTACTTTGAAACTCTGTTCTTTACCTTTTTCACACTATGAAACAGCTTTGTATTCACCTTCAACACTGTTTCAGGGCAAGAGATTGTGTTTTAGACTAAAACGGAATGCATTATAAGAAGAATCTTTACTTTGAAACTCTGTTCTTTACCTTTTCACAATATGAAACAGCTTTGTATTCACCCTAAACACTGTTTCAGGGCAAGAGATTGTGTTTTAGACTAAAAGGGAATGCATTATAAGAAGAATCTTTACTTTGAAACTCTGTTTCAAACTCTGAAGAAAACACATATTTCAAGTGAAACGAGTTTATACAGGGGTGAAACAAGTTGTTTGTAATATGACCAATTAAAGTAATTGCAACTCTGTTTGTACACCTCTAAACGCAAAGAAACAGGGCTTCCATGCATTGTAATCAGCTTATACACCGTTTCAGAGCAAGACATCTTGTTTTTAACCAAACTGAATAACTTACAATATCCTAAGAAAACACATATTTCAAGTGAAAAGAGTTTATCCAGGGGAGAACATGTTGTTTTAACATGGTTCTAATGTGACCCTTGAAAGTAACTGCAACTCTGTTTTTACACCTCTAACCACAAGGAGGCAACGTTTCCAAGCATTATAATTGGCTTATACATAGTTTCAGAGCAAGAAATATTGTATTTAACCAAATTGAATAGCTTAAACACTGTTTCAGGCAAGAGATTGTGTTTTAGACTAAAAGGGAATGCATTATAAGAAGAATCTTTACTTTGAAACTCTGTTCTTTACCTTTTTCACTCTATGAAACAGCTTTGTATTCACCTTAAACACTGTTTCAGGGCAAGAGATTGTGTTTTAGACTAAAACGGAATGCATTATAAGAAGAATCTTTACTTTTTAACTCTGTTCTTCACCTTTTTCACACTATAAAACAGCTTTGTATTCACCTTAAACACAGTTTCAGGGCAAGAGATTGTGTTTTAGACTAAAAGGGAATGCATTATAAGAAGAATCTTTACTTTGAAACTCTGTTCTTTACCTTTTTCACACTATGAAACAGCTTTGTATTCACCTTCAACACTGTTTCAGGGCAAGAGATTGTGTTTTAGACTAAAAGGGAATGCATTATAAGAAGAATATTTGCTTTGAAACTCTGTTCTTTACCTTTTTCACTCTATGAAACAGCTTTGTATTCACCTTAAACACTGTTTCAGGGCAAGAGATTGTGTTTTAGACTAAAAGGGAATGCATTATAAGAAGAATCTTTACTTTGAAACTCTGTTCTTTACCTTTTTCACACTATGAAACAGCTTTGTATTCACCTTCAACACTGTTTCAGGGCAAGAGATTGTGTTTTAGACTAAAACGGAATGCATTATAAGAAGAATCTTTACTTTGAAACTCTGTTCTTTACCTTTTCACACTATGAAACAGCTTTGTATTCACCCTAAACACTGTTTCAGGGCAAGAGATTGTGTTTTAGACTAAAAGGGAATGCATTATAAGAAGAATCTTTACTTTGAAACTCTGTTTCAAACTCTGAAGAAAACACATATTTCAAGTGAAACGAGTTTATTCAGGGGTGAAACAAGTTGTTTGTAATATGACCAATTAAAGTAATTGCAACTCTGTTTGTACACCTCTAACCACAAAGAAACAGGGCTTCCATGCATTGTAATCAGCTTATACACCGTTTCAGAGCAAGACATCTTGTTTTTAACCAAACTGAATAACTTACAATATCCTAAGAAAACACATATTTCAAGTGAAAAGAGTTTATCCAGGGGAGAACAAGTTGTTTTAACATGGTTCTAATGTGACCCTTGAAAGTAACTGCAACTCTGTTTTTACACCTCTAACCACAAGGAGGCAACGTTTCCAAGCATTATAATTGGCTTATACATAGTTTCAGAGCAAGAAATATTGTATTTAACCAAATTGAATAGCTTAAACACTGTTTCAGGCAAGAGATTGTGTTTTAGACTAAAAGGGAATGCATTATAAGAAGAATCTTTACTTTGAAACTCTGTTCTTTACCTTTTTCACTCTATGAAACAGCTTTGTATTCACCTTAAACACTGTTTCAGGGCAAGAGATTGTGTTTTAGACTAAAACGGAATGCATTATAAGAAGAATCTTTACTTTGTAACTCTGTTCTTCACCTTTTTCACACTATAAAACAGCTTTGTATTCACCTTAAACACAGTTTCAGGGCAAGAGATTGTGTTTTAGACTAAAAGGGAATGCATTATAAGAAGAATCTTTACTTTGAAACTCTGTTTTTTACCTTTTTCACACTATGAAACAGCTTTGTATTCACCTTAAAAACTGTTTCAGGGCAAGAGATTATGTTTTAGACTAAAAGGGAATGCATTATAAGAAGAATCTTTACTTTGAAACTCTGTTCTTTACCTTTTTCACACTATGAAACAGCTTTGTATTCACCCTAAACACTGTTTCAGGGCAAGAGATTGTGTTTTAGACTAAAAGGGAATGCATTATAAGAAGAATCTTTACTTTGAAACTCTGTTCTTTACCTTTTTCACACTATGAAACAGCTTTGTATTCACCTTAAACACTGTTTCAGGGCAAGAGATTGTGTTTTAGACTAAAAGGGAAAGCATTATAAGAAGAATCTTTACTTTGAAACTCTGTTCTTCACCTTTTTCACAATATGAAACAGCTTTGTATTCACCTTAAACACAGTTTCAGGGCAAGAGATTGTGTTTTAGACTAAAAGGGAATGCATTATAAGAAGAATATCTACTTTGAAACTCTGTTCTTTACCTTTTTCACTCTATGAAACAGCTTTGTATTCACCTTAAACACTGTTTCAGGGCAAGAGATTGTGTTTTAGACTTAAAGGGAATGCATTATAAGAAGAATCTTTACTTTGAAACTGTTCTTTACCTTTTTCACACTATGAAACAGCTTTGTATTCACCCTAAACACTGTTTCAGGGCAAGCGATTGTGTTTTAGACTAAAAGGGAATGCATTATAAGAAGAATCTTTACTTTGAAACTCTGTTTCAAACTCTGAAGAAAACACATATTTCAAGTGAAACGAGTTTATACAGGGGTGAAACAAGTTGTTTGTAATATGACCAATTAAAGTAATTGCAACTCTGTTTGTACACCTCTAACCACAAAGAAACAGGGCTTCCATGCATTGTAATCAGCTTATACACCGTTTCAGAGCAAGACATCTTGTTTTTAACCAAACTGAATAACTTACAATATCCTAAGAAAACACATATTTCAAGTGAAAAGAGTTTATCCAGGGGAGAACAAGTTGTTTTAACATGGTTCTAATGTGACCCTTGAAAGTAACTGCAACTCTGTTTTTACACCTCTAACCACAAGGAGGCAATGTTTCCACGCATTATAATTGGCTTATACATAGTTTCAGAGCAAGAAATATTGTATTTAACCAAATTGAATAGCTTAAACATTGTTTCAGGCAAGAGATTGTGTTTTAGACTAAAAGGGAATGCATTATAAGAAGAATCTTTACTTTGAAACTCTGTTCTTTACCTTTTTCACACTATGAAACAGCTTTGTATTCACCTTAAACACTGTTTCAGGGCAAGAGATTGTGTTTTAGACTAAAATGGAATGCATTATAAGAAGAATCTTTACTTTGAAACTCTGTTCTTTACCTTTTTCACACTATGAAACAGCTTTGTATTCACCTTAAACACTGTTTCAGGGCAAGAGATTGTGTTTTAGACTAAAAGGGAATGCATTATAAGAAGAATATTTGCTTTGAAACTCTGTTCTTCACCTTTTTCACACTATAAAACAGCTTTGTATTCACCTTAAACACAGTTTCAGGGCAAGAGATTGTGTTTTAGACTAAAAGGGAATGCATTATAAGAAGAATCTTTACTTTGAAACTCTGTTCTTTACCTTTTTCACACTATGAAACAGCTTTGTATTAACCCTAAACACTGTTTCAGGGCAAGAGATTGTGTTTTAGACTAAAAGGGAATGCATTATAAGAAGAATCTTTACTTTGAAACTCTGTTCTTTACGTTTTTCACACTATGAAACAGCTTTGTATTCACCTTAAACACTGTTTCAGGGCAAGAGATTGTGTTTTAGACTAAAAGGGAAAGCATTATAAGAAGAATCTTTACTTTGAAACTCTGTTCTTCACCTTTTTCACAATATGAAACAGCTTTGTATTCACCTTAAACACAGTTTCAGGGCAAGAGATTGTGTTTTAGACTAAAAGGGAATGCATTATAAGAAGAATATCTACTTTGAAACTCTGTTCTTTACCTTTTTCACTCTATGAAACAGCTTTGTATTCACCTTAAACACTGTTTCAGGGCAAGAGATTGTGTTTTAGACTAAAAGGGAATGCATTATAAGAAGAATCTTTACTTTGAAACTGTTCTTTACCTTTTTCACACTATGAAACAGCTTTGTATTCACCCTAAACACTGTTTCAGGGCAAGAGATTGTGTTTTAGACTAAAAGGGAATGCATTATAAGAAGAATCTTTACTTTGAAACTCTGTTTCAAACTCTGAAGAAAACACATATTTCAAGTGAAACGAGTTTATACAGGGGTGAAACAAGTTGTTTGTAATATGACCAATTAAAGTAATTGCAACTCTGTTTGTACACCTCTAACCACAAAGAAACAGGGCTTCCATGCATTGTAATCAGCTTATACACCGTTTCAGAGCAAGACATCTTGTTTTTAACCAAACTGAATAACTTACAATATCCTAAGAAAACACATATTTCAAGTGAAAAGAGTTTATCCAGGGGAGAACAAGTTGTTTTAACATGGTTCTAATGTGACCCTTGAAAGTAACTGCAACTCTGTTTTTACACCTCTAACCACAAGGAGGCAACGTTTCCACGCATTATAATTGGCTTATACATAGTTTCAGAGCAAGAAATATTGTATTTAACCAAATTGAATAGCTTAAACACTGTTTCAGGCAAGAGATTGTGTTTTAGACTAAAAGGGAATGCATTATAAGAAGAATCTTTACTTTGAAACTCTGTTCTTTACCTTTTTCACACTATGAAACAGCTTTGTATTCACCTTAAACACTGTTTCAGGGCAAGAGATTGTGTTTTAGACTAAAATGGAATGCATTATAAGAAGAATCTTTACTTTGAAACTCTGTTCTTTACCTTTTTCACACTATGAAACAGCTTTGTATTCACCTTAAACACTGTTTCAGGGCAAGAGATTGTGTTTTAGACTAAAAGGGAATGCATTATAAGAAGAATCTTTGCTTTGAAACTCTGTTCTTCACCTTTTTCACACTATAAAACAGCTTTGTATTCACCTTAAACACTGTTTCAGGGCAAGAGATTGTGTTTTAGACTAAAAGGGAATGCATTATAAGAAGAATCTTTACTTTGAAACTCTGTTCTTTACCTTTTTCACACTATGAAACAGCTTTGTATTCACCCTAAACACTGTTTCAGGGCAAGAGATTGTGTTTTAGACTAAAAGGGAATGCATTATAAGAAGAATCTTTACTTTGAAACTCTGTTCTTTACCTTTTTCACACTATGAAACAGCTTTGTATTCGCCTTAAACACAGTTTCAGGGCAAGAGATTGTGTTTTAGACTAAAAGGGAATGCATTATAAGAAGAATATCTACTTTGAAACTCTGTTCTTAACCTTTTTCACTCTGTGAAACAGCTTTGTATTCACCTTAAACACTGTTTCAGGGCAAGAGATTGTGTTTTAGACTAAAAGGGAATGCATTATAAGAAGAATCTTTACTTTGAAACTCTGTTCTTTACCTTTTTCACACTGTGAAACAGCTTTGTATTCACCCTAAACATTGTTTCAGGGCAAGAGATTGTGTTTTAGACTAAAAGGGAATGCATTATAAGAAGAATCTTTACTTTGAAACTCTGTTTCAAACTCTGAAGAAAACACATATTTCAAGTGAAACGAGTTTATACAGGGGTGAAACAAGTTGTTTGTAATATGACCAATTAAAGTAATTGCAACTCTGTTTGTACACCTCTAACCACAAAGAAACAGGGCTTCCATGCATTGTAATCAGCTTATACACCGTTTCAGAGCAAGACATCTTGTTTTTAACCAAACTGAATAACTTACAATATCCTAAGAAAACACATATTTCAAGTGAAAAGAGTTTATCCAGAGGAGAACCAGTTGTTTTAACATGGTTCTAATGTGACCCTTGAAAGTAACTGCAACTCTGTTTTTACACCTCTAACCACAAGGAGGGAACGTTTCCACGCATTATAATTGGCTTATACATAGTTTCAGAGCAAGAAATATTGTATTTAACCAAATTGAATAGCTTAAACACTGTTTCAGGCAAGAGATTGTGTTTTAGACTAAAAGGGAATGCATTATAAGAAGAATCTTTACTTTGAAACTCTGTTCTTTACCTTTTTCACACTATGAAACAGCTTTGTATTCACCTTAAACACTGTTTCAGGGCAAGAGATTGTGTTTTAGACTAAAAGGGAATGCATTATAAGAAGAATCTTTACTTTGAATCTCTGTTCTTTAACGTTTTCACACTATGAAACAGCTTTGTATTCACCCTAAACACTGTTTCAGGGCAAGAGATTGTGTTTTAGACTAAAAGGGAATGCATTATAAGAAGAATCTTTACTTTGAAACTCTGTTCTTTACCTTTTTCACACTATGAAACAGCTTTGTATTCACCTTAAACACTGTTTCAGGGCAAGAGATTGTGTTTTAGACTAAAAGGGAAAGCATTATAAGAAGAATCTTTACTTTGAAACTCTGTTCTTCACCTTTTTCACAATATGAAACAGCTTTGTATTCACCTTAAACACAGTTTCAGGGCAAGAGATTGTGTTTTAGACTAAAAGGGAATGCATTATAAGAAGAATATCTACTTTGAAACTCTATTCTTTAGCTTTTTCACTCTATGAAACAGCTTTGTATTCACCTTAAACACTGTTTCAGGGCAAGAGATTGTGTTTTAGACTAAAAGGGAATGCATTATAAGAAGAATCTTTACTTTGAAACTGTTCTTTACCTTTTTCACACTATGAAACAGCTTTGTATTCACCCTAAACACTGTTTCAGGGCAAGAGATTGTGTTTTAGACTAAAAGGGAATGCATTATAAGAAGAATCTTTACTTTGAAACTCTGTTTCAAACTCTGAAGAAAACACATATTTCAAGTGAAACGAGTTTATACAGGGGTGAAACAAGTTGTTTGTAATATGACCAATTAAAGTAATTGCAACTCTGTTTGTACACCTCTAACCACAAAGAAACAGGGCTTCCATGCATTGTAATCAGCTTATACACCGTTTCAGAGCAAGACATCTTGTTTTTAACCAAACTGAATAACTTACAATATCCTAAGAAAACACATATTTCAAGTGAAAAGAGTTTATCCAGAGGAGAACAAGTTGTTTTAACATGGTTCTAATGTGACCCTTGAAAGTAACTGCAACTCTGTTTTTACACCTCTAACCACAAGGAGGGAACGTTTCCACGCATTATAATTGGCTTATACATAGTTTCAGAGCAAGAAATATTGTATTTAACCAAATTGAATAGCTTAAACACTGTTTCAGGCAAGAGATTGTGTTTTAGACTAAAAGGGAATGCATTATAAGAAGAATCTTTACTTTGAAACTCTGTTCTTTACCTTTTTCACACTATGAAACAGCTTTGTATTCACCTTAAACACTGTTTCAGGGCAAGAGATTGTGTTTTAGACTAAAAGGGAATGCATTATAAGAAGAATCTTTACTTTGAATCTCTGTTCTTTAACTTTTTCACACTATGAAACAGGTTTGTATTCACCCTAAACACTGTTTCAGGGCAAGAGATTGTGTTTTAGACTAAAAGGGAATGCATTATAAGAATAATCTTTACTTTGAAACTCTGTTCTTTACCTTTTTCACACTATGAAACAGCTTTGTATTCACCTTAAACACTGTTTCAGGGCAAGAGATTGTGTTTTAGACTAAAAGGGAAAGCATTATAAGAAGAATCTTTACTTTGAAACTCTGTTCTTCACCTTTTTCACAATATGAAACAGCTTTGTATTCACCTTAAACACAGTTTCAGGGCAAGAGATTGTGTTTTAGACTAAAAGGGAATGCATTATAAGAAGAATATCTACTTTGAAACTCTGTTCTTTACCTTTTTCACTCTATGAAACAGCTTTGTATTCACCTTAAACACTGTTTCAGGGCAAGAGATTGTGTTTTAGACTAAAAGGGAATGCATTATAAGAAGAATCTTTACTTTGAAACTCTGTTCTTTACCTTTTTCACACTATGAAACAGCTTTGTATTCACCCTAAACACTGTTTCAGGGCAAGAGATTGTGTTTTAGACTAAAAGGGAATGCATTATAAGAAGAATCTTTACTTTGAAACTCTGTTTCAAACTCTGAAGAAAACACATATTTCAAGTGAAACGAGTTTATACAGGGGTGAAACAAGTTGTTTGTAATATGACCAATTAAAGTAATTGCAACTCTGTTTGTACACCTCTAACCACAAAGAAACAGGGCTTCCATGCATTGTAATCAGCTTATACACCGTTTCAGAGCAAGACATCTTGTTTTTAACCAAACTGAATAACTTACAATATCCTAAGAAAACACATATTTCAAGTGAAAAGAGTTTATCCAGAGGAGAACAAGTTGTTTTAACATGGCTCTAATGTGACCCTTGAAAGTAACTGCAACTCTGTTTTTACACCTCTAACCACAAGGAGGGAACGTTTCCACGCATTATAATTGGCTTATACATAGTTTCAGAGCAAGAAATATTGTATTTAACCAAATTGAATAGCTTAAACACTGTTTCAGGCAAGAGATTGTGTTTTAGACTAAAAGGGAATGCATTATAAGAAGAATCTTTACTTTGAAACTCTGTTCTTTACCTTTTTCACACTATGAAACAGCTTTGTATTCACCTTAAACACTGTTTCAGGGCAAGAGATTGTGTTTTAGACTAAAAGGGAATGCATTATAAGAAGAATCTTTACTTTGAATCTCTGTTCTTTAACTTTTTCACACTATGAAACAGCTTTGTATTCACCCTAAACACTGTTTCAGGGCAAGAGATTGTGTTTTAGACTAAAAGGGAATGCATTATAAGAAGAATCTTTACTTTGAAACTCTGTTCTTTACCTTTTTCACACTATGAAACAGCTTTGTATTCACCTTAAACACTGTTTCAGGGCAAGAGATTGTGTTTTAGACTAAAAGGGAAAGCATTATAAGAAGAATCTTTACTTTGAAACTCTGTTCTTCACCTTTTTCACAATATGAAACAGCTTTGTATTCACCTTAAACACAGTTTCAGGGCAAGAGATTGTGTTTTAGACTAAAAGGGAATGCATTATAAGAAGAATATCTACTTTGAAACTCTGTTCTTTACCTTTTTCACTCTATGAAACAGCTTTGTATTCACCTTAAACACTGTTTCAGGGCAAGAGATTGTGTTTTAGACTAAAAGGGAATGCATTATAAGAAGAATCTTTACTTTGAAACTCTGTTCTTTACCTTTTTCACACTATGAAACAGCTTTGTATTCACCCTAAACACTGTTTCAGGGCAAGAGATTGTGTTTTAGACTAAAAGGGAATGCATTATA
This sequence comes from Electrophorus electricus, assembly GCF_041902795.1. NCBI lineage: Eukaryota > Metazoa > Chordata > Actinopteri > Gymnotiformes > Gymnotidae > Electrophorus > Electrophorus electricus. The sequence goes on along the minus strand of NC_137514.1, from coordinate 16,819,626 downwards.
AGAAGAATCTTTACTTTGAAACTCTGTTTCAAACTCTGAAGAAAACACATATTTCAAGTGAAACGAGTTTATACAGGGGTGAAACAAGTTGTTTGTAATATGACCAATTAAAGTAATTGCAACTCTGTTTGTACACCTCTAACCACAAAGAAACAGGGCTTCCATGCATTGTAATCAGCTTATACACCGTTTCAGAGCAAGACATCTTGTTTTTAACCAAACTGAATAACTTACAATATCCTAAGAAAACACATATTTCAAGTGAAAAGAGTTTATCCAGAGGAGAACAAGTTGTTTTAACATGGCTCTAATGTGACCCTTGAAAGTAACTGCAACTCTGTTTTTACACCTCTAACCACAAGGAGGGAACGTTTCCACGCATTATAATTGGCTTATACATAGTTTCAGAGCAAGAAATATTGTATTTAACCAAATTGAATAGCTTAAACACTGTTTCAGGCAAGAGATTGTGTTTTAGACTAAAAGGGAATGCATTATAAGAAGAATCTTTACTTTGAAACTCTGTTCTTTACCTTTTTCACACTATGAAACAGCTTTGTATTCACCTTAAACACTGTTTCAGGGCAAGAGATTGTGTTTTAGACTAAAAGGGAATGCATTATAAGAAGAATCTTTACTTTGAATCTCTGTTCTTTAACTTTTTCACACTATGAAACAGCTTTGTATTCAGCCTAAACACTGTTTCAGGGCAAGAGATTGTGTTTTAGACTAAAAGGGAATGCATTATAAGAAGAATCTTTACTTTGAAACTCTGTTCTTTACCTTTTTCACACTATGAAACAGCTTTGTATTCACCTTAAACACTGTTTCAGGGCAAGAGATTGTGTTTTAGACTAAAAGGGAAAGCATTATAAGAAGAATCTTTACTTTGAAACTCTGTTCTTCACCTTTTTCACAATATGAAACAGCTTTGTATTCACCTTAAACACAGTTTCAGGGCAAGAGATTGTGTTTTAGACTAAAAGGGAATGCATTATAAGAAGAATATCTACTTTGAAACTCTGTTCTTTACCTTTTTCACTCTATGAAACAGCTTTGTATTCACCTTAAACACTGTTTCAGGGCAAGAGATTGTGTTTTAGACTAAAAGGGAATGCATTATAAGAAGAATCTTTACTTTGAAACTCTGTTCTTTACCTTTTTCACACTATGAAACAGCTTTGTATTCACCCTAAACACTGTTTCAGGGCAAGAGATTGTGTTTTAGACTAAAAGGGAATGCATTATAAGAAGAATCTTTACTTTGAAACTCTGTTTCAAACTCTGAAGAAAACACATATTTCAAGTGAAACGAGTTTATACAGGGGTGAAACAAGTTGTTTGTAATATGACCAATTAAAGTAATTGCAACTCTGTTTGTACACCTCTAACCACAAAGAAACAGGGCTTCCATGCATTGTAATCAGCTTATACACCGTTTCAGAGCAAGACATCTTGTTTTTAACCAAACTGAATAACTTACAATATCCTAAGAAAACACATATTTCAAGTGAAAAGAGTTTATCCAGAGGAGAACAAGTTGTTTTAACATGGTTCTAATGTGACCCTTGAAAGTAACTGCAACTCTGTTTTTACACCTCTAACCACAAGGAGGGAACGTTTCCACGCATTATAATTGGCTTATACATAGTTTCAGAGCAGGAAATATTGTATTTAACCAAATTGAATAGCTTAAACACTGTTTCAGGCAAGAGATTGTGTTTTAGACTAAAAGGGAATGCATTATAAGAAGAATCTTTACTTTGAAACTCTGTTCTTTACCTTTTTCACACTATGAAACAGCTTTGTATTCACCTTAAACACTGTTTCCGGGCAAGAGATTGTGTTTTAGACTAAAAGGGAATGCATTATAAGAAGAATCTTTACTTTGAAACTCTGTTCTTTACCTTTTTCACACTATGAAACAGCTTTGTATTCACCTTAAACACTGTTTCAGGGCAAGAGATTGTGTTTTAGACTAAAAGGGAATGCATTATAAGAAGAATCTTTACTTTGAAACTCTGTTCTTTACCTTTTTCACACTATGAAACAGCTTTGTATTCACCCTAAACACTGTTTCAGGGCAAGAGATTGTGTTTTAGACTAAAAGGGAATGCATTATAAGAAGAATCTTTACTTTGAAACTCTGTTTCAAACTCTGAAGAAAACACATATTTCAAGTGAAACGAGTTTATACAGGGGTGAAACAAGTTGTTTGTAATATGACCAATTAAAGTAATTGCAACTCTGTTTGTACACCTCTAACCACAAAGAAACAGGGCTTCCATGCATTGTAATCAGCTTATACACCGTTTCAGAGCAAGACATCTTGTTTTTAACCAAACTGAATAACTTACAATATCCTAAGAAAACACATATTTCAAGTGAAAAGAGTTTATCCAGGGGAGAACAAGTTGTTTTAACATGGTTCTAATGTGACCCTTGAAAGTAACTGCAACTCTGTTTTTACACCTCTAACCACAAGGAGGCAACGTTTCCACGCATTATAATTGGCTTATACATAGTTTCAGAGCAAGAAATATTGTATTTAACCAAATTGACTAGCTTAAACACTGTTTCAGGCAAGAGATTGTGTTTTAGACTAAAAGGGAATGCATTATAAGAAGAATCTTTACTTTGAAACTCTGTTCTTTACCTTTTTCACACTATGAAACAGCTTTGTATTCACCTTAAACACTGTTTCAGGGCAAGAGATTGTGTTTTAGACTAAAATGGAATGCATTATAAGAAGAATCTTTACTTTGAAACTCTGTTCTTTACCTTTTTCACACTATGAAACAGCTTTGTATTCACCTTAAACACTGTTTCAGGGCAAGAGATTGTGTTTTAGACTAAAAGGGAATGCATTATAAGAAGAATCTTTACTTTGAAACTCTGTTCTTTACCTTTTTCACACTATGAAACAGCTTTGTATTCACCCTAAACACTGTTTCAGGGCAAGAGATTGTGTTTTAGACTAAAAGGGAATGCATTATAAGAAGAATCTTTACTTTGAAACTCTGTTTCAAACTCTGAAGAAAACACATATTTCAAGTGAAACGAGTTTATACAGGGGTGAAACAAGTTGTTTGTAATATGACCAATTAAAGTAATTGCAACTCTGTTTGTACACCTCTAACCACAAAGAAACAGGGCTTCCATGCATTGTAATCAGCTTATACACCGTTTCAGAGCAAGACATCTTGTTTTTAACCAAACTGAATAACTTACAATATCCTAAGAAAACACATATTTCAAGTGAAAAGAGTTTATCCAGGGGAGAACAAGTTGTTTTAACATGGTTCTAATGTGACCCTTGAAAGTAACTGCAACTCTGTTTTTACACCTCTAACCACAAGGAGGCAACGTTTCCACGCATTATAATTGGCTTATACATAGTTTCAGAGCAAGAAATATTGTATTTAACCAAATTGACTAGCTTAAACACTGTTTCAGGCAAGAGATTGTGTTTTAGACTAAAAGGGAATGCATTATAAGAAGAATCTTTACTTTGAAACTCTGTTCTTTACCTTTTTCACACTATGAAACAGCTTTGTATTCACCTTAAACACTGTTTCAGGGCAAGAGATTGTGTTTTAGACTAAAATGGAATGCATTATAAGAAGAATCTTTACTTTGAAACTCTGTTCTTTACCTTTTTCACACTATGAAACAGCTTTGTATTCACCTTAAACACTGTTTCAGGGCAAGAGATTGTGTTTTAGACTAAAAGGGAATGCATTATAAGAAGAATCTTTACTTTGAAACTCTGTTCTTTACCTTTTTCACACTATGAAACAGCTTTGTATTCACCCTAAACACTGTTTCAGGGCAAGAGATTGTGTTTTAGACTAAAAGGGAATGCATTATAAGAAGAATATCTACTTTGAAACTCTGTTCTTTACCTTTTTCACTCTATGAAACAGCTTTGTATTCACCTTAAACACCGTTTCAGGGCAAGAGATTGTGTTTTAGACTAAAAGGGAATGCATTATAAGAAGAATCTTTACTTTGTAACTCTGTTCTTCACCTTTTTCACACTATAAAACAGCTTTGTATTCACCTTAAACACAGTTTCAGGGCAAGAGATTGTGTTTTAGACTAAAAGGGAATGCATTATAAGAAGAATCTTTACTTTGAAACTCTGTTCTTTACCTTTTTCACACTATGAAACAGCTTTGTATTCACCTTAAACACTGTTTCAGGGCAAGAGATTGTGTTTTAGACTAAAAGGGAAAGCATTATAAGAAGAATATCTACTTTGAAACTCTGTTCTTCACCTTTTTCACACTATGAAACAGCTTTGTATTCACCTTAAACACAGTTTCAGGGCAAGAGATTGTGTTTTAGACTAAAAGGGAATGCATTATAAGAAGAATCTTTACTTTGAAACTCTGTTTCAAACTCTGAAGAAAACACATATTTCAAGTGAAACGAGTTTATACAGGGGTGAAACAAGTTGTTTGTAATATGACCAATTAAAGTAATTGCAACTCTGTTTGTACACCTCTAACCACAAAGAAACAGGGCTTCCATGCATTGTAATCAGCTTATACACCGTTTCAGAGCAAGACATCTTGTTTTTAACCAAACTGAATAACTTACAATATCCTAAGAAAACACATATTTCAAGTGAAAAGAGTTTATCCAGAGGAGAACAAGTTGTTTTAACATGGTTCTAATGTGACCCTTGAAAGTAACTGCAACTCTGTTTTTACACCTCTAACCACAAGGAGGCAACGTTTCCACGCATTATAATTGGCTTATACATAGTTTCAGAGCAAGAAATATTGTATTTAACCAAATTGAATAGCTTAAACACTGTTTCAGGGCAAGAGATTGTGTTTTAGACTAAAAGGGAATGCATTATAAGAAGAATCTTTACTTTGAATCTCTGTTCTTTAACGTTTTCACACTATGAAACAGCTTTGTATTAACCCTAAACACTGTTTCAGGGCAAGAGATTGTGTTTTAGACTAAAAGGGAATGCATTATAAGAAGAATCTTTACTTTGAAACTCTGTTCTTTACCTTTTTCACACTATGAAACAGCTTTGTATTCACCTTAAACACTGTTTCAGGGCAAGAGATTGTGTTTTAGACTAAAAGGGAAAGCATTATAAGAAGAATCTTTACTTTGAAACTCTGTTCTTCACCTTTTTCACAATATGAAACAGCTTTGTATTCACCTTAAACACAGTTTCAGGGCAAGAGATTGTGTTTTAGACTAAAAGGGAATGCATTATAAGAAGAATATCTACTTTGAAACTCTGTTCTTTACCTTTTTCACTCTATGAAACAGCTTTGTATTCACCTTAAACACTGTTTCAGGGCAAGAGATTGTGTTTTAGACTAAAAGGGAATGCATTATAAGAAGAATCTTTACTTTGAAACTGTTCTTTACCTTTTTCACACTATGAAACAGCTTTGTATTCACCCTAAACACTGTTTCAGGGCAAGAGATTGTGTTTTAGACTAAAAGGGAATGCATTATAAGAAGAATCTTTACTTTGAAACTCTGTTTCAAACTCTGAAGAAAACACATATTTCAAGTGAAACGAGTTTATACAGGGGTGAAACAAGTTGTTTGTAATATGACCAATTAAAGTAATTGCAACTCTGTTTGTACACCTCTAACCACAAAGAAACAGGGCTTCCATGCTTTGTAATCAGCTTATACACCGTTTCAGAGCAAGACATCTTGTTTTTAACCAAACTGAATAACTTACAATATCCTAAGAAAACACATATTTCAAGTGAAAAGAGTTAATCCAGAGGAGAACAAGTTGTTTTAACATGGTTCTAATGTGACCCTTGAAAGTAACTGCAACTCTGTTTTTACACCTCTAACCACAAGGAGGGAACGTTTCCACGCATTATAATTGGCTTATACATAGTTTCAGAGCAAGAAATATTGTATTTAACCAAATTGAATAGCTTAAACACTGTTTCAGGCAAGAGATTGTGTTTTAGACTAAAAGGGAATGCATTATAAGAAGAATCTTTACTTTGAAACTCTGTTCTTTACCTTTTTCACACTATGAAACAGCTTTGTATTCACCTTAAACACTGTTTCAGGGCAAGAGATTGTGTTTTAGACTAAAAGGGAATGCATTATAAGAAGAATCTTTACTTTGAATCTCTGTTCTTTAACTTTTTCACACTATGAAACAGCTTTGTATTCACCCTAAACACTGTTTCAGGGCAAGAGATTGTGTTTTAGACTAAAAGGGAATGCATTATAAGAAGAATCTTTACTTTGAAACTCTGTTCTTTACCTTTTTCACACTATGAAACAGCTTTGTATTCACCTTAAACACTGTTTCAGGGCAAGAGATTGTGTTTTAGACTAAAAGGGAAAGCATTATAAGAAGAATCTTTACTTTGAAACTCTGTTCTTCACCTTTTTCACAATATGAAACAGCTTTGTATTCACCTTAAACACAGTTTCAGGGCAAGAGATTGTGTTTTAGACTAAAAGGGAATGCATTATAAGAAGAATATCTACTTTGAAACTCTGTTCTTTACCTTTTTCACTCTATGAAACAGCTTTGTATTCACCTTAAACACTGTTTCAGGGCAAGAGATTGTGTTTTAGACTAAAAGGGAATGCATTATAAGAAGAATCTTTACTTTGAAACTCTGTTCTTTACCTTTTTCACACTATGAAACAGCTTTGTATTCACCCTAAACACTGTTTCAGGGCAAGAGATTGTGTTTTAGACTAAAAGGGAATGCATTATAAGAAGAATCTTTACTTTGAAACTCTGTTTCAAACTCTGAAGAAAACACATATTTCAAGTGAAACGAGTTTATACAGGGGTGAAACAAGTTGTTTGTAATATGACCAATTAAAGTAATTGCAACTCTGTTTGTACACCTCTAACCACAAAGAAACAGGGCTTCCATGCATTGTAATCAGCTTATACACCGTTTCAGAGCAAGACATCTTGTTTTTAACCAAACTGAATAACTTACAATATCCTAAGAAAACACATATTTCAAGTGAAAAGAGTTTATCCAGAGGAGAACAAGTTGTTTTAACATGGTTCTAATGTGATCCTTGAAAGTAACTGCAATTCTGTTTTTACACCTCTAACCACAAGGAGGGAACGTTTCCACGCATTATAATTGGCTTATACATAGTTTCAGAGCAAGAAATATTGTATTTAACCAAATTGAATAGCTTAAACACTGTTTCAGGCAAGAGATTGTGTTTTAGACTAAAAGGGAATGCATTATAAGAAGAATCTTTACTTTGAAACTCTGTTCTTTACCTTTTTCACACTATGAAACAGCTTTGTATTCACCTTAAACACTGTTTCAGGGCAAGAGATTGTGTTTTAGACTAAAAGGGAATGCATTATAAGAAGAATCTTTACTTTGAATCTCTGTTCTTTAACTTTTTCACACTATGAAACAGCTTTGTATTCACCCTAAACACTGTTTCAGGGCAAGAGATTGTGTTTTAGACTAAAAGGGAATGCATTATAAGAAGAATCTTTACTTTGAAACTCTGTTCTTTACCTTTTTCACACTATGAAACAGCTTTGTATTCACCTTAAACACTGTTTCAGGGCAAGAGATTGTGTTTTAGACTAAAAGGGAAAGCATTATAAGAAGAATCTTTACTTTGAAACTCTGTTCTTCACCTTTTTCACAATATGAAACAGCTTTGTATTCACCTTAAACACAGTTTCAGGGCAAGAGATTGTGTTTTAGACTATAAGGGAATGCATTATAAGAAGAATATCTACTTTGAAACTCTGTTCTTTACCTTTTTCACTCTATGAAACCGCTTTGTATTCACCTTAAACACTGTTTCAGGGCAAGAGATTGTGTTTTAGACTAAAAGGGAATGCATTATAAGAAGAATCTTTACTTTGAAACTGTTCTTTACCTTTTTCACACTATGAAACAGCTTTGTATTCACCCTAAACACTGTTTCAGGGCAAGAGATTGTGTTTTAGACTAAAAGGGAATGCATTATAAGAAGAATCTTTACTTTGAAACTCTGTTCTTTACCTTTTTCACACTATGAAACAGCTTTGTATTCACCTTAAACACTGTTTCAGGGCAAGAGATTGTGTTTTAGACTAAAAGGGAATGCATTATAAGAAGAATCTTTACTTTGAATCTCTGTTCTTTAACTTTTTCACACTATGAAACAGCTTTGTATTCACCCTAAACACTGTTTCAGGGCAAGAGATTGTGTTTTAGACTAAAAGGGAATGCATTATAAGAAGAATCTTTACTTTGAAACTCTGTTCTTTACCTTTTTCACACTATGAAACAGCTTTGTATTCACCTTAAACACTGTTTCAGGGCAAGAGATTGTGTTTTAGACTAAAAGGGAAAGCATTATAAGAAGAATCTTTACTTTGAAACTCTGTTCTTCACCTTTTTCACAATATGAAACAGCTTTGTATTCACCTTAAACACAGTTTCAGGGCAAGAGATTGTGTTTTAGACTAAAAGGGAATGCATTATAAGAAGAATATCTACTTTGAAACTCTGTTCTTTACCTTTTTCACTCTATGAAACAGCTTTGTATTCACCTTAAACACTGTTTCAGGGCAAGAGATTGTGTTTTAGACTAAAAGGGAATGCATTATAAGAAGAATCTTTACTTTGAAACTCTGTTCTTTACCTTTTTCACACTATGAAACAGCTTTGTATTCACCCTAAACACTGTTTCAGGGCAAGAGATTGTGTTTTAGACTAAAAGGGAATGCATTATAAGAAGAATCTTTACTTTGAAACTATGTTTCAAACTCTGAAGAAAACACATATTTCAAGTGAAACGAGTTTATACAGGGGTGAAACAAGTTGTTTGTAATATGACCAATTAAAGTAATTGCAACTCTGTTTGTACACCTCTAACCACAAAGAAACAGGGCTTCCATGCATTGTAATCAGCTTATACACCGTTTCAGAGCAAGACATCTTGTTTTTAACCAAACTGAATAACTTACAATATCCTAAGAAAACACATATTTCAAGTGAAAAGAGTTTATCCAGAGGAGAACAAGTTGTTTTAACATGGCTCTAATGTGACCCTTGAAAGTAACTGCAACTCTGTTTTTACACCTCTAACCACAAGGAGGGAACGTTTCCACGCATTATAATTGGCTTATACATAGTTTCAGAGCAAGAAATATTGTATTTAACCAAATTGAATAGCTTAAACACTGTTTCAGGCAAGAGATTGTGTTTTAGACTAAAAGGGAATGCATTATAAGAAGAATCTTTACTTTGAAACTCTGTTCTTTACCTTTTTCACACTATGAAACAGCTTTGTATTCACCTTAAACACTGTTTCAGGGCAAGAGATTGTGTTTTAGACTAAAAGGGAAAGCATTATAAGAAGAATCTTTACTTTGAAACTCTGTTCTTCACCTTTTTCACAATATGAAACAGCTTTGTATTCACCTTAAACACAGTTTCAGGGCAAGAGATTGTGTTTTAGACTAAAAGGGAATGCATTATAAGAAGAATATCTACTTTGAAACTCTGTTCTTTACCTTTTTCACTCTATGAAACAGCTTTGTATTCACCTTAAACACTGTTTCAGGGCAAGAGATTGTGTTTTAGACTAAAAGGGAATGCATTATAAGAAGAATCTTTACTTTGAAACTGTTCTTTACCTTTTTCACACTATGAAACAGCTTTGTATTCACCCTAAACACTGTTTCAGGGCAAGAGATTGTGTTTTAGACTAAAAGGGAATGCATTATAAGAAGAATCTTTAATTTGAAACTCTGTTTCAAACTCTGAAGAAAACACATATTTCAAGTGAAACGAGTTTATACAGGGGTGAAACAAGTTGTTTGTAATATGACCAATTAAAGTAATTGCAACTCTGTTTGTACACCTCTAACCACAAAGAAACAGGGCTTCCATGCATTGTAATCAGCTTATACACCGTTTCAGAGCAAGACATCTTGTTTTTAACCAAACTGAATAACTTACAATATCCTAAGAAAACACATATTTCAAGTGAAAAGAGTTTATCCAGAGGAGAACAAGTTGTTTTAACATGGTTCTAATGTGACCCTTGAAAGTAACTGCAACTCTGTTTTTACACCTCTAACCACAAGGAGGGAACGTTTCCACGCATTATAATTGGCTTATACATAGTTTCAGAGCAGGAAATATTGTATTTAACCAAATTGAATAGCTTAAACACTGTTTCAGGCAAGAGATTGTGTTTTAGACTAAAAGGGAATGCATTATAAGAAGAATCTTTACTTTGAAACTCTGTTCTTTACCTTTTTCACACTATGAAACAGCTTTGTATTCACCTTAAACACTGTTTAAGGGCAAGAGATTGTGTTTTAGACTAAAAGGGAATGCATTATAAGAAGAATATCTACTTTGAAACTCTGTTCTTTACCTTTTTAACTCTATGAAACAGCTTTGTATTCACCTTAAACACTGTTTCAGGGCAAGAGATTGTGTTTTAGACTAAAAGGGAATGCATTATAAGAAGAATAGCTACTTTGAAACTGTTCTTTACCTTTTTAACTCTATGAAACAGCTTTGTATTCACCTTAAACACTGTTTCAGGGCAAGAGATTGTGTTTTAGACTAAAAGGGAATGCATTATAAGAAGAATCTTTACTTTGAAACTCTGTTTCAAACTCTGAAGAAAACACATATTTCAAGTGAAACGAGTTTATACAGGGGTGAAACAAGTTGTTTGTAATATGACCAATTAAAGTAATTGCAACTCTGTTTGTACACCTCTAACCACAAAGAAACAGGGCTTCCATGCATTGTAATCAGCTTATACACCGTTTCAGAGCAAGACATCTTGTTTTTAACCAAACTGAATAACTTACAATATCCTAAGAAAACACATATTTCAAGTGAAAAGAGTTTATCCAGGGGAGAACAAGTTGTTTTAACATGGTTCTAATGTGACCCTTGAAAGAAACTGCAACTCTGTTTTTACACCTCTAACCACAAGGAGGCAACGTTTCCACGCATTATAATTGGCTTATACATAGATTCAGAGCAAGAAATATTGTATTTAACCAAATTGAATAGCTTAAAAACTGTTTCAGGCAAGAGATTGTGTTTTAGACTAAAAGGGAATGCATTATAAGAAGAATCTTTACTTTGAAACTCTGTTCTTTACCTTTTTCACACTATGAAACAGCTTTGTATTCACCTTAAACACTGTTTCAGGGCAAGAGATTGTGTTTTAGACTAAAATGGAATGCATTATAAGAAGAATCTTTACTTTGAAACTCTGTTCTTTACCTTTTTCACACTATGAAACAGCTTTGTATTCACCTTAAACACTGTTTCAGGGCAAGAGATTGTGTTTTAGACTAAAAGGGAATGCATTATAAGAAGAATCTTTACTTTGAAACTCTGTTCTTTACCTTTTTCACACTATGAAACAGCTTTGTATTCACCCTAAACACTGTTTCAGGGCAAGAGATTGTGTTTTAGACTAAAAGGGAATGCATTATAAGAAGAATCTTTACTTTGAAACTCTGTTTCAAACTCTGAAGAAAACACATATTTCAAGTAAAACGAGTTTATACAGGGGTGAAACAAGTTGTTTGTAATATGACCAATTAAAGTAATTGCAACTCTGTTTGTACACCTCAACCACAAAGAAACAGGGCTTCCATGCATTGTAATCAGCTTATACACCGTTTCAGAGCAAGACATCTTGTTTTTAACCAAACTGAATAACTTACAATATCCTAAGAAAACACATATTTCAAGTGAAAAGAGTTTATCCAGGGGAGAACAAGTTGTTTTAACATGGTTCTAATGTGACCCTTGAAAGTAACTGCAACTCTGTTTTTACACCTCTAACCACAAGGAGGCAACGTTTCCACGCATTATAATTGGCTTATACATAGTTTCAGAGCAAGAAATATTGTATTTAACCAAATTGAATAGCTTAAACACTGTTTCAGGCAAGAGATTGTGTTTTAGACTAAAAGGGAATGCATTATAAGAAGAATCTTTACTTTGAAACTCTGTTCTTTACCTTTTTCACACTATGAAACAGCTTTGTATTCACCTTAAACACTGTTTCAGGGCAAGAGATTGTGTTTTAGACTAAAAGGGAATGCATTATAAGAAGAATATCTACTTTGAAACTCTGTTCTTTACCTTTTTAACTCTATGAAACAGCTTTGTATTCACATTAAACACTGTTTCAGGGCAAGAGATTGTGTTTTAGACTAAAAGGGAATGCATTATAAGAAGAATCTTTACTTTGAAACTGTTCTTTACCTTTTTCACACTATGAAACAGCTTTGTATTCACCCTAAACACTGTTTCAGGGCAAGACATCTTGTTTTTAACCAAACTGAATAACTTACAATATCCTAAGAAAACACATATTTCAAGTGAAAAGAGTTTATCCAGGGGAGAACAAGTTGTTTTAACATGGTTCTAATGTGACCCTTGAAAGTAACTGCAACTCTGTTTTTACACCTCTAACCACAAGGAGGCAACGTTTCCACGCATTATAATTGGCTTATACATAGTTTCAGAGCAAGAAATATTGTATTTAACCAAATTGAATAGCTTAAACACTGTTTCAGGCAAGAGATTGTGTTTTAGACTAAAAGGGAATGCATTATAAGAAGAATCTTTACTTTGAAACTCTGTTCTTTACCTTTTTCACACTATGAAACAGCTTTGTATTCACCTTAAACACTGTTTCAGGGCAAGAGATTGTGTTTTAGACTAAAAGGGAATGCATTATAAGAAGAATCTTTACTTTGAAACTCTGTTCTTTACCTTTTTCACACTATGAAACAGCTTTGTATTCACCTTAAACACAGTTTCAGGGCAAGAGATTGTGTTTTAGACTAAAAGGGAATGCATTATAAGAAGAATATCTACTTTGAAACTCTGTTCTTTACCTTTTTCACTCTATGAAACAGCTTTGTATTCACCTTAAACACCGTTTCAGGGCAAGAGATTGTGTTTTAGACTAAAAGGGAATGCATTATAAGAAGAATCTTTACTTTGTAACTCTGTTCTTCACCTTTTTCACACTATAAAACAGCTTTGTATTCACCTTAAACACAGTTTCAGGGCAAGAGATTGTGTTTTAGACTAAAAGGGAATGCATTATAAGAAGAATCTTTACTTTGAAACTCTGTTCTTTACCTTTTTCACACTATGAAACAGCTTTGTATTCACCTTAAACACTGTTTCAGGGCAAGAGATTGTGTTTTAGACTAAAAGGGAAAGCATTATAAGAAGAATATCTACTTTGAAACTCTGTTCTTCACCTTTTTCACACTATGAAACAGCTTTGTATTCACCTTAAACACAGTTTCAGGGCAAGAGATTGTGTTTTAGACTAAAAGGGAATGCATTATAAGAAGAATCTTTACTTTGAAACTCTGTTTCAAACTCTGAAGAAAACACATATTTCAAGTGAAACGAGTTTATACAGGGGTGAAACAAGTTGTTTGTAATATGACCAATTAAAGTAATTGCAACTCTGTTTGTACACCTCTAACCACAAAGAAACAGGGCTTCCATGCATTGTAATCAGCTTATACACCGTTTCAGAGCAAGACATCTTGTTTTTAACCAAACTGAATAACTTACAATATCCTAAGAAAACACATATTTCAAGTGAAAAGAGTTTATCCAGAGGAGAACAAGTTGTTTTAACATGGTTCTAATGTGACCCTTGAAAGTAACTGCAACTCTGTTTTTACACCTCTAACCACAAGGAGGCAACGTTTCCACGCATTATAATTGGCTTATACATAGTTTCAGAGCAAGAAATATTGTATTTAACCAAATTGAATAGCTTAAACACTGTTTCAGGCAAGAGATTGTGTTTTAGACTAAAAGGGAAAGCATTATAAGAAGAATCTTTACTTTGAAACTCTGTTCTTCACCTTTTTCACACTATGAAACAGCTTTGTATTCACCTTAAACACAGTTTCAGGGCAAGAGATTGTGTTTTAGACTAAAAGGGAATGCATTATAAGAAGAATATCTACTTTGAAACTCTGTTCTTTACCTTTTTCACTCTATGAAACAGCTTTGTATTCACCTTAAACACTGTTTCAGGGCAAGAGATTGTGTTTTAGACTAAAACGGAATGCATTATAAGAAGAATCTTTACTTTGTAACTCTGTTCTTCACCTTTTTCACACTATAAAACAGCTTTGTATTCACCTTAAACATAGTTTCAGGGCAAGAGATTGTGTTTTAGACTAAAAGGGAATGCATTATAAGAAGAATCTTTACTTTGAAACTCTGTTCTTTACCTTTTTCACACTATGAAACAGCTTTGTATTCGCCTTAAACACAGTTTCAGGGCAAGAGATTGTGTTTTAGACTAAAAGGGAATGCATTATAAGAAGAATATCTACTTTGAAACTCTGTTCTTTACCTTTTTCACTCTGTGAAACAGCTTTGTATTCACCTTAAACACTGTTTCAGGGCAAGAGATTGTGTTTTAGACTAAAAGGGAATGCATTATAAGAAGAATCTTTACTTTGAAACTCTGTTCTTTACCTTTTTCACACTATGAAACAGCTTTGTATTCACCTTAAACACTGTTTCAGGGCAAGAGATTGTGTTTTAGACTAAAAGGGAATGCATTATAAGAAGAATCTTTACTTTGAAACTGTTCTTTACCTTTTTCACACTATGAAACAGCTTTGTATTCACCCTAAACACTGTTTCAGGGCAAGACATCTTGTTTTTAACCAAACTGAATAACTTACAATATCCTAAGAAAACACATATTTCAAGTGAAAAGAGTTTATCCAGGGGAGAACAAGTTGTTTTAACATGGTTCTAATGTGACCCTTGAAAGTAACTGCAACTCTGTTTTTACACCTCTAACCACAAGGAGGCAACGTTTCCACGCATTATAATTGGCTTATACATAGTTTCAGAGCAAGAAATATTGTATTTAACCAAATTGAATAGCTTAAACACTGTTTCAGGCAAGAGATTGTGTTTTAGACTAAAAGGGAATGCATTATAAGAAGAATCTTTACTTTGAAACTCTGTTCTTTACCTTTTTCACACTATGAAACAGCTTTGAATTCACCTTAAACACTGTTTCAGGGCAAGAGATTGTGTTTTAGACTAAAAGGGAATGCATTATAAGAAGAATCTTTACTTTGAAACTCTGTTCTTTACCTTTTTCACACTATGAAACAGCTTTGTATTCACCTTAAACACTGTTTCAGGGCAAGAGATTGTGTTTTAGACTAAAAGGGAATGCATTATAAGAAGAATCTTTACTTTGAAACTCTGTTCTTTACCTTTTTCACACTATGAAACAGCTTTGTATTCACCCTAAATACTGTTTCAGGGCAAGAGATTGTGTTTTAGACTAAAAGGGAATGCATTATAAGAAGAATCTTTACTTTGAAACTCTGTTTCAAACTCTGAAGAAAACACATATTTCAAGTGAAACGAGTTTATACAGGGGTGAAACAAGTTGTTTGTAATATGACCAATTAAAGTAATTGCAACTCTGTTTGTACACCTCTAACCACAAAGAAACAGGGCTTCCATGCATTGTAATCAGCTTATACACCATTTCAGAGCAAGACATCTTGTTTTTAACCAAACTGAATAACTTACAATATCCTAAGAAAACACATATTTCAAGTGAAAAGAGTTTATCCAGGGGAGAACAAGTTGTTTTAACATCGTTCTAATGTGACCCTTGAAAGTAACTGCAACTCTGTTTTTACACCTCTAACCACAAGGAGGCAACGTTTCCACGCATTATAATTGGCTTATACATAGTTTCAGAGCAAGAAATATTGTATTTAACCAAATTGAATAGCTTAAACACTGTTTCAGGCAAGAGATTGTGTTTTAGACTAAAAGGGAATGCATTATAAGAAGAATCTTTACTTTGAAACTCTGTTCTTTACCTTTTTCACACTATGAAACAGCTTTGTATTCACCTTAAACACTGTTTCAGGGCAAGAGATTGTGTTTTAGACTAAAAGGGAATGCATTATAAGAAGAATCTTTACTTTGAAACTCTGTTCTTTACCTTTTTCACACTATGAAACAGCTTTGTATTCACCTTAAACACAGTTTCAGGGCAAGAGATTGTGTTTTAGACTAAAAGGGAATGCATTATAAGAAGAATATCTACTTTGAAACTTTGTTCTTTACCTTTTTCACTCTATGAAACAGCTTTGTATTCACCTTAAACACCGTTTCAGGGCAAGAGATTGTGTTTTAGACTAAAAGGGAATGCATTATAAGAAGAATCTTTACTTTGTAACTCTGTTCTTCACCTTTTTCACACTATAAAACAGCTTTGTATTCACCTTAAACACAGTTTCAGGGCAAGAGATTGTGTTTTAGACTAAAAGGGAATGCATTATAAGAAGAATCTTTACTTTGAAACTCTGTTCTTTACCTTTTTCACACTATGAAACAGCTTTGTATTCACCTTAAACACTGTTTCAGGGCAAGAGATTGTGTTTTAGACTAAAAGGGAATGCATTATAAGAAGAATCTTTACTTTGAAACTCTGTTCTTTACCTTTTTCACACTATGAAACAGCTTTGTATTCACCCTAAATACTGTTTCAGGGCAAGAGATTGTGTTTTAGACTAAAAGGGAATGCATTATAAGAAGAATCTTTACTTTGAAACTCTGTTTCAAACTCTGAAGAAAACACATATTTCAAGTGAAACGAGTTTATACAGGGGTGAAACAAGTTGTTTGTAATATGACCAATTAAAGTAATTGCAACTCTGTTTGTACACCTCTAACCACAAAGAAACAGGGCTTCCATGCATTGTAATCAGCTTATACACCATTTCAGAGCAAGACATCTTGTTTTTAACCAAACTGAATAACTTACAATATCCTAAGAAAACACATATTTCAAGTGAAAAGAGTTTATCCAGGGGAGAACAAGTTGTTTTAACATCGTTCTAATGTGACCCTTGAAAGTAACTGCAACTCTGTTTTTACACCTCTAACCACAAGGAGGCAACGTTTCCACGCATTATAATTGGCTTATACATAGTTTCAGAGCAAGAAATATTGTATTTAACCAAATTGAATAGCTTAAACACTGTTTCAGGCAAGAGATTGTGTTTTAGACTAAAAGGGAATGCATTATAAGAAGAATCTTTACTTTGAAACTCTGTTCTTTACCTTTTTCACACTATGAAACAGCTTTGTATTCACCTTAAACACTGTTTCAGGGCAAGAGATTGTGTTTTAGACTAAAAGGGAATGCATTATAAGAAGAATCTTTACTTTGAAACTCTGTTCTTTACCTTTTTCACACTATGAAACAGCTTTGTATTCACCTTAAACACAGTTTCAGGGCAAGAGATTGTGTTTTAGACTAAAAGGGAATGCATTATAAGAAGAATATCTACTTTGAAACTCTGTTCTTTACCTTTTTCACTCTATGAAACAGCTTTGTATTCACCTTAAACACCGTTTCAGGGCAAGAGATTGTGTTTTAGACTAAAAGGGAATGCATTATAAGAAGAATCTTTACTTTGTAACTCTGTTCTTCACCTTTTTCACACTATAAAACAGCTTTGTATTCACCTTAAACACAGTTTCAGGGCAAGAGATTGTGTTTTAGACTAAAAGGGAATGCATTATAAGAAGAATCTTTACTTTGAAACTCTGTTCTTTACCTTTTTCACACTATGAAACAGCTTTGTATTCACCTTAAACACTGTTTCAGGGCAAGAGATTGTGTTTTAGACTAAAAGGGAAAGCATTATAAGAAGAATATCTACTTTGAAACTCTGTTCTTCACCTTTTTCACACTATGAAACAGCTTTGTATTCACCTTAAACACAGTTTCAGGGCAAGAGATTGTGTTTTAGACTAAAAGGGAATGCATTATAAGAAGAATCTTTACTTTGAAACTCTGTTTCAAACTCTGAAGAAAACACATATTTCAAGTGAAACGAGTTTATACAGGGGTGAAACAAGTTGTTTGTAATATGACCAATTAAAGTAATTGCAACTCTGTTTGTACACCTCTAACCACAAAGAAACAGGGCTTCCATGCATTGTAATCAGCTTATACACCATTTCAGAGCAAGACATCTTGTTTTTAACCAAACTGAATAACTTACAATATCCTAAGAAAACACATATTTCAAGTGAAAAGAGTTTATCCAGAGGAGAACAAGTTGTTTTAACATGGTTCTAATGTGACCCTTGAAAGTAACTGCAACTCTGTTTTTACACCTCTAACCACAAGGAGGCAACGTTTCCACGCATTATAATTGGCTTATACATAGTTTCAGAGCAAGAAATATTGTATTTAACCAAATTGAATAGCTTAAACACTGTTTCAGGCAAGAGATTGTGTTTTAGACTAAAAGGGAAAGCATTATCAGAAGAATCTTTACTTTGAAACTCTGTTCTTTACCTTTTTCACACTATGAAACAGCTTTGTATTCACCTTAAACACTGTTTCAGGGCAAGAGATTGTGTTTTAGACTAAAAGGGAATGCATTATAAGAAGAATCTTTACTTTGAATCTCTGTTCTTTAACGTTTTCACACTATGAAACAGCTTTGTATTCACCCTAAACACTGTTTCAGGGCAAGAGATTGTGTTTTAGACTAAAAGGGAATGCATTATAAGAAGAATCTTTACTTTGAAACTCTGTTCTTTACCTTTTTCACACTATGAAACAGCTTTGTATTCACCTTAAACACTGTTTCAAGGCAAGAGATTGTGTTTTAGACTAAAAGGGAAAGCATTATAAGAAGAATCTTTACTTTGAAACTCTGTTCTTCACGTTTTTCACAATATGAAACAGCTTTGTATTCACTTTAAACACAGTTTCAGGGCAAGAGATTGTGTTTTAGACTAAAAGGGAATGCATTATAAGAAGAATATCTACTTTGAAACTCTGTTCTTTACCTTTTTCACTCTATGAAACAGCTTTGTATTCACCTTAAACACTGTTTCAGGGCAAGAGATTGTGTTTTAGACTAAAAGGGAATGCATTATAAGAAGAATCTTTACTTTGAAACTGTTCTTTACCTTTTTCACACTATGAAACAGCTTTGTATTCACCCTAAACACTGTTTCAGGGCAAGAGATTGTGTTTTAGACTAAAAGGGAATGCATTATAAGAAGAATCTTTACTTTGAAACTCTGTTTCAAACTCTGAAGAAAACACATATTTCAAGTGAAACGAGTTTATACAGGGGTGAAACAAGTTGTTTGTAATATGACCAATTAAAGTAATTGCAACTCTGTTTGTACACCTCTAACCACAAAGAAACAGGGCTTCCATGCATTGTAATCAGCTTATACACCGTTTCAGAGCAAGACATCTTGTTTTTAACCAAACTGAATAACTTACAATATCCTAAGAAAACACATATTTCAAGTGAAAAGAGTTAATCCAGAGGAGAACAAGTTGTTTTAACATGGTTCTAATGTGACCCTTGAAAGTAACTGCAACTCTGTTTTTACACCTCTAACCACAAGGAGGGAACGTTTCCACGCATTATAATTGGCTTATACATAGTTTCAGAGCAAGAAATATTGTATTTAACCAAATTGAATAGCTTAAACACTGTTTCAGGCAAGAGATTGTGTTTTAGACTAAAAGGGAATGCATTATAAGAAGAATCTTTACTTTGAAACTCTGTTCTTTACCTTTTTCACACTATGAAACAGCTTTGTATTCACCTTAAACACTGTTTCAGGGCAAGAGATTGTGTTTTAGACTAAAAGGGAATGCATTATAAGAAGAATCTTTACTTTGAATCTCTGTTCTTTAACTTTTTCACACTATGAAACAGCTTTGTATTCACCCTAAACACTGTTTCAGGGCAAGAGATTGTGTTTTAGACTAAAAGGGAATGCATTATAAGAAGAATCTTTACTTTGAAACTCTGTTCTTTACCTTTTTCACACTATGAAACAGCTTTGTATTCACCTTAAACACTGTTTCAGGGCAAGAGATTGTGTTTTAGACTAAAAGGGAAAGCATTATAAGAAGAATCTTTACTTTGAAACTCTGTTCTTCACCTTTTTCACAATATGAAACAGCTTTGTATTCACCTTAAACACAGTTTCAGGGCAAGAGATTGTGTTTTAGACTAAAAGGGAATGCATTATAAGAAGAATATCTACTTTGAAACTCTGTTCTTTACCTTTTTCACTCTATGAAACAGCTTTGTATTCACCTTAAACACTGTTTCAGGGCAAGAGATTGTGTTTTAGACTAAAAGGGAATGCATTATAAGAAGAATCTTTACTTTGAAACTCTGTTCTTTACCTTTTTCACACTATGAAACAGCTTTGTATTCACCCTAAACACTGTTTCAGGGCAAGAGATTGTGTTTTAGACTAAAAGGGAATGCATTATAAGAAGAATCTTTACTTTGAAACTCTGTTTCAAACTCTGAAGAAAACACATATTTCAAGTGAAACGAGTTTATACAGGGGTGAAACAAGTTGTTTGTAATATGACCAATTAAAGTAATTGCAACTCTGTTTGTACACCTCTAACCACAAAGAAACAGGGCTTCCATGCATTGTAATCAGCTTATACACCGTTTCAGAGCAAGACATCTTGTTTTTAACCAAACTGAATAACTTACAATATCCTAAGAAAACACATATTTAAAGTGAAAAGAGTTAATCCAGAGGAGAACAAGTTGTTTTAACATGGTTCTAATGTGATCCTTGAAAGTAACTGCAATTCTGTTTTTACACCTCTAACGACAAGGAGGGAACGTTTCCACGCATTATAATTGGCTTATACATAGTTTCAGAGCAAGAAATATTGTATTTAACCAAATTGAATAGCTTAAACACTGTTTCAGGCAAGAGATTGTGTTTTAGACTAAAAGGGAATGCATTATAAGAAGAATCTTTACTTTGAAACTCTGTTCTTTACCTTTTTCACACTATGAAACAGCTTTGTATTCACCTTAAACACTGTTTCAGGGCAAGAGATTGTGTTTTAGACTAAAAGGGAATGCATTATAAGAAGAATCTTTACTTTGAATCTCTGTTCTTTAACTTTTTCACACTATGAAACAGCTTTGTATTCACCCTAAACACTGTTTCAGGGCAAGAGATTGTGTTTTAGACTAAAAGGGAATGCATTATAAGAAGAATCTTTACTTTGAAACTCTGTTCTTTACCTTTTTCACACTATGAAACAGCTTTGTATTCACCTTAAACACTGTTTCAGGGCAAGAGATTGTGTTTTAGACTAAAAGGGAAAGCATTATAAGAAGAATCTTTACTTTGAAACTCTGTTCTTCACCTTTTTCACAATATGAAACAGCTTTGTATTCACCTTAAACACAGTTTCAGGGCAAGAGATTGTGTTTTAGACTAAAAGGGAATGCATTATAAGAAGAATATCTACTTTGAAACTCTGTTCTTTACCTTTTTCACTCTATGAAACAGCTTTGTATTCACCTTAAACACTGTTTCAGGGCAAGAGATTGTGTTTTAGACTAAAAGGGAATGCATTATAAGAAGAATCTTTACTTTGAAACTGTTCTTTACCTTTTTCACACTATGAAACAGCTTTGTATTCACCCTAAACACTGTTTCAGGGCAAGAGATTGTGTTTTAGACTAAAAGGGAATGCATTATAAGAAGAATCTTTACTTTGAAACTCTGTTTCAAACTCTGAAGAAAACACATATTTCAAGTGAAACGAGTTTATACAGGGGTGAAACAAGTTGTTTGTAATATGACCAATTAAAGTAATTGCAACTCTGTTTGTACACCTCTAACCACAAACAAATAGGGCTTCCATGCATTGTAATCAGCTTATACACCATTTCAGAGCAAGACATCTTGTTTTTAACCAAACTGAATAACTTACAATATCCTAAGAAAACACATATTTCAAGTGAAAAGAGTTTATCCAGAGGAGAACAAGTTGTTTTAACATGGTTCTAATGTGACCCTTGAAAGTAACTGCAACTCTGTTTTTACACCTCTAACCACAAGGAGGGAACGTTTCCACGCATTATAATTGGCTTATACATAGTTTCAGAGCAAGAAATATTGTATTTAACCAAATTGAATAGCTTAAACACTGTTTCAGGCAAGAGATTGTGTTTTAGACTAAAAGGGAATGCATTATAAGAAGAATCTTTACTTTGAAACTCTGTTCTTTACCTTTTTCACACTATGAAACAGCTTTGTATTCACCTTAAACACTGTTTCAGGGCAAGAGATTGTGTTTTAGACTAAAAGGGAATGCATTATAAGAAGAATCTTTACTTTGAATCTCTGTTCTTTAACTTTTTCACACTATGAAACAGCTTTGTATTCACCCTAAACACTGTTTCAGGGCAAGAGATTGTGTTTTAGACTAAAAGGGAATGCATTATAAGAAGAATCTTTACTTTGAAACTCTGTTCTTTACCTTTTTCACACTATGAAACAGCTTTGTATTCACCTTAAACACTGTTTCAGGGCAAGAGATTGTGTTTTAGACTAAAAGGGAAAGCATTATAAGAAGAATCTTTACTTTGAAACTCTGTTCTTCACCTTTTTCACAATATGAAAGCTTTGTATTCACCTTAAACACAGTTTCAGGGCAAGAGATTGTGTTTTAGACTAAAAGGGAATGCATTATAAGAAGAATATCTACTTTGAAACTCTGTTCTTTACCTTTTTCACTCTATGAAACAGCTTTGTATTCACCTTAAACACTGTTTCAGGGCAAGAGATTGTGTTTTAGACTAAAAGGGAATGCATTATAAGAAGAATCTTTACTTTGAAACTGTTCTTTACCTTTTTCACACTATGAAACAGCTTTGTATTCACCCTAAACACTGTTTCAGGGCAAGAGATTGTGTTTTAGACTAAAAGGGAATGCATTATAAGAAGAATCTTTACTTTGAAACTCTGTTTCAAACTCTGAAGAAAACACATATTTCAAGTGAAACGAGTTTATACAGGGGTGAAACAAGTTGTTTGTAATATGACCAATTAAAGTAATTGCAACTCTGTTTGTACACCTCTAACCACAAAGAAACAGGGCTTCCATGCATTGTAATCAGCTTATACACCGTTTCAGAGCAAGACATCTTGTTTTTAACCAAACTGAATAACTTACAATATCCTAAGAAAACACATATTTCAAGTGAAAAGAGTTAATCCAGAGGAGAACAAGTTGTTTTAACATGGTTCTAATGTGACCCTTGAAAGTAACTGCAACTCTGTTTTTACACCTCTAACCACAAGGAGGGAACGTTTCCACGCATTATAATTGGCTTATACATAGTTTCAGAGCAAGAAATATTGTATTTAACCAAATTGAATAGCTTAAACACTGTTTCAGGCAAGAGATTGTGTTTTAGACTAAAAGGGAATGCATTATAAGAAGAATCTTTACTTTGAAACTCTGTTCTTTACCTTTTTCACACTATGAAACAGCTTTGTATTCACCTTAAACACTGTTTCAGGGCAAGAGATTGTGTTTTAGACTAAAAGGGAATGCATTATAAGAAGAATCTTTACTTTGAATCTCTGTTCTTTAACTTTTTCACACTATGAAACAGCTTTGTATTCACCCTAAACACTGTTTCAGGGCAAGAGATTGTGTTTTAGACTAAAAGGGAATGCATTATAAGAAGAATCTTTACTTTGAAACTCTGTTCTTTACCTTTTTCACACTATGAAACAGCTTTGTATTCACCTTAAACACTGTTTCAGGGCAAGAGATTGTGTTTTAGACTAAAAGGGAAAGCATTATAAGAAGAATCTTGACTTTGAAACTCTGTTCTTCACCTTTTTCACAATATGAAACAGCTTTGTATTCACCTTAAACACAGTTTCAGGGCAAGAGATTGTGTTTTAGACTAAAAGGGAATGCATTATAAGAAGAATATCTACTTTGAAACTCTGTTCTTTACCTTTTTCACTCTATGAAACAGCTTTGTATTCACCTTAAACACTGTTTCAGGGCAAGAGATTGTGTTTTAGACTAAAAGGGAATGCATTATAAGAAGAATCTTTACTTTGAAACTCTGTTCTTTACCTTTTTCACACTATGAAACAGCTTTGTATTCACCCTAAACACTGTTTCAGGGCAAGAGATTGTGTTTTAGACTAAAAGGGAATGCATTATAAGAAGAATCTTTACTTTGAAACTCTGTTTCAAACTCTGAAGAAAACACATATTTCAAGTGAAACGAGTTTATACAGGGGTGAAACAAGTTGTTTGTAATATGACCAATTAAAGTAATTGCAACTCTGTTTGTACACCTCTAACCACAAAGAAACAGGGCTTCCATGCATTGTAATCAGCTTATACACCGTTTCAGAGCAAGACATCTTGTTTTTAACCAAACTGAATAACTTACAATATCCTAAGAAAACACATATTTAAAGTGAAAAGAGTTTATCCAGAGGAGAACAAGTTGTTTTAACATGGTTCTAATGTGATCCTTGAAAGTAACTGCAATTCTGTTTTTACACCTCTAACGACAAGGAGGGAACGTTTCCACGCATTATAATTGGCTTATACATAGTTTCAGAGCAAGAAATATTGTATTTAACCAAATTGAATAGCTTAAACACTGTTTCAGGCAAGAGATTGTGTTTTAGACTAAAAGGGAATGCATTATAAGAAGAATCTTTACTTTGAAACTCTGTTCTTTACCTTTTTCACACTATGAAACAGCTTTGTATTCACCTTAAACACTGTTTCAGGGCAAGAGATTGTGTTTTAGACTAAAAGGGAATGCATTATAAGAAGAATCTTTACTTTGAATCTCTGTTCTTTAACTTTTTCACACTATGAAACAGCTTTGTATTCACCCTAAACACTGTTTCAGGGCAAGAGATTGTGTTTTAGACTAAAAGGGAATGCATTATAAGAAGAATCTTTACTTTGAAACTCTGTTCTTTACCTTTTTCACACTATGAAACAGCTTTGTATTCACCTTAAACACTGTTTCAGGGCAAGAGATTGTGTTTTAGACTAAAAGGGAAAGCATTATAAGAAGAATCTTTACTTTGAAACTCTGTTCTTCACCTTTTTCACAATATGAAACAGCTTTGTATTCACCTTAAACACAGTTTCAGGGCAAGAGATTGTGTTTTAGACTAAAAGGGAATGCATTATAAGAAGAATATCTACTTTGAAACTCTGTTCTTTACCTTTTTCACTCTATGAAACAGCTTTGTATTCACCTTAAACACTGTTTCAGGGCAAGAGATTGTGTTTTAGACTAAAAGGGAATGCATTATAAGAAGAATCTTTACTTTGAAACTGTTCTTTACCTTTTTCACACTATGAAACAGCTTTGTATTCACCCTAAACACTGTTTCAGGGCAAGAGATTGTGTTTTAGACTAAAAGGGAATGCATTATAAGAAGAATCTTTACTTTGAAACTCTGTTTCAAACTCTGAAGAAAACACATATTTCAAGTGAAACGAGTTTATACAGGGGTGAAACAAGTTGTTTGTAATATGACCAATTAAAGTAATTGCAACTCTGTTTGTACACCTCTAACCACAAACAAATAGGGCTTCCATGCATTGTAATCAGCTTATACACCATTTCAGAGCAAGACATCTTGTTTTTAACCAAACTGAATAACTTACAATATCCTAAGAAAACACATATTTCAAGTGAAAAGAGTTTATCCAGAGGAGAACAAGTTGTTTTAACATGGTTCTAATGTGACCCTTGAAAGTAACTGCAACTCTGTTTTTACACCTCTAACCACAAGGAGGGAACGTTTCCACGCATTATAATTGGCTTATACATAGTTTCAGAGCAAGAAATATTGTATTTAACCAAATTGAATAGCTTAAACACTGTTTCAGGCAAGAGATTGTGTTTTAGACTAAAAGGGAATGCATTATAAGAAGAATCTTTACTTTGAAACTCTGTTCTTTACCTTTTTCACACTATGAAACAGCTTTGTATTCACCTTAAACACTGTTTCAGGGCAAGAGATTGTGTTTTAGACTAAAAGGGAATGCATTATAAGAAGAATCTTTACTTTGAATCTCTGTTCTTTAACTTTTTCACACTATGAAACAGCTTTGTATTCACCCTAAACACTGTTTCAGGGCAAGAGATTGTGTTTTAGACTAAAAGGGAATGCATTATAAGAAGAATCTTTACTTTGAAACTCTGTTCTTTACCTTTTTCACACTATGAAACAGCTTTGTATTCACCTTAAACACTGTTTCAGGGCAAGAGATTGTGTTTTAGACTAAAAGGGAAAGCATTATAAGAAGAATCTTTACTTTGAAACTCTGTTCTTCACCTTTTTCACAATATGAAAGCTTTGTATTCACCTTAAACACAGTTTCAGGGCAAGAGATTGTGTTTTAGACTAAAAGGGAATGCATTATAAGAAGAATATCTACTTTGAAACTCTGTTCTTTACCTTTTTCACTCTATGAAACAGCTTTGTATTCACCTTAAACACTGTTTCAGGGCAAGAGATTGTGTTTTAGACTAAAAGGGAATGCATTATAAGAAGAATCTTTACTTTGAAACTGTTCTTTACCTTTTTCACACTATGAAACAGCTTTGTATTCACCCTAAACACTGTTTCAGGGCAAGAGATTGTGTTTTAGACTAAAAGGGAATGCATTATAAGAAGAATCTTTACTTTGAAACTCTGTTTCAAACTCTGAAGAAAACACATATTTCAAGTGAAACGAGTTTATACAGGGGTGAAACAAGTTGTTTGTAATATGACCAATTAAAGTAATTGCAACTCTGTTTGTACACCTCTAACCACAAAGAAACAGGGCTTCCATGCATTGTAATCAGCTTATACACCGTTTCAGAGCAAGACATCTTGTTTTTAACCAAACTGAATAACTTACAATATCCTAAGAAAACACATATTTCAAGTGAAAAGAGTTTATCCAGGGGAGAACAAGTTGTTTTAACATGGTTCTAATGTGACCCTTGAAAGTAACTGCAACTCTGTTTTTACACCTCTAACCACAAGGAGGCAACGTTTCCACACATTATAATTGGCTTATACATAGTTTCAGAGCAAGAAATATTGTATTTAACCAAATTGAATATCTTAAACACTGTTTCAGGCAAGAGATTGTGTTTTAGACTAAAAGGGAATGCATTATAAGAAGAATCTTTACTTTGAAACTCTGTTCTTTACCTTTTTCACACTATGAAACAGCTTTGTATTCACCTTAAACACTGTTTCAGGGCAAGAGATTGTGTTTTAGACTAAAATGGAATGCATTATAAGAAGAATCTTTACTTTGAAACTCTGTTCTTTACCTTTTTCACACTATGAAACAGCTTTGTATTCACCTTAAACACTGTTTCAGGGCAAGAGATTGTGTTTTAGACTAAAAGGGAATGCATTATAAGAAGAATCTTTACTTTGAAACTCTGTTCTTTACCTTTTTCACACTATGAAACAGCTTTGTATTCACCTTAAACACTGTTTCAGGGCAAGAGATTGTGTTTTAGACTAAAATGGAATGCATTATAAGAAGAATCTTTACTTTGAAACTCTGTTCTTTACCTTTTTCACACTATGAAACAGCTTTGTATTCACCTTAAACACTGTTTCAGGGCAAGAGATTGTGTTTTAGACTAAAAGGGAATGCATTATAAGAAGAATCTTTACTTTGCAACTCTGTTCTTTACCTTTTTCACACTATGAAACAGCTTTGTATTCACCTTAAACACTGTTTCAGGGCAAGAGATTGTGTTTTAGACTAAAAGGGAATGCATTATAAGAAGAATCTTTGCTTTGAAACTCTGTTCTTTACCTTTTTCACTCTATGAAACAGCTTTGTATTCACCTTAAACACTGTTTCAGGGCAAGAGATTGTGTTTTAGACTAAAAGGGAATGCATTATAAGAAGAATCTTTACTTTGTAACTCTGTTCTTCACCTTTTTCACACTATAAAACAGCTTTGTATTCACCTTAAACACAGTTTCAGGGCAAGAGATTGTGTTTTAGACTAAAAGGGAATGCATTATAAGAAGAATCTTTACTTTGAAACTCTGTTCTTTACCTTTTTCACACTATGAAACAGCTTTGTATTCACCCTAAACACTGTTTGAGGGCAAGAGATTGTGTTTTAGACTAAAACGGAATGCATTATAAGAAGAATCTTTACTTTGTAACTCTGTCCTTCACCTTTTTCACACTATAAAACAGCTTTGTATTCACCTTAAACACAGTTTCAGGGCAAGAGATTGTGTTTTAGACTAAAAGGGAATGCATTATAAGAAGAATCTTTACTTTGAAAATCTGTTCTTTACCTTTTTCACACTATGAAACAGCTTTGTATTCGCCTTAAACACAGTTTTAGGGCAAGAGATTGTGTTTTAGACTAAAAGGGAATGCATTATAAGAAGAATATCTACTTTGAAACTCTGTTTCAAACTCTGAAGAAAACACATATTTCAAGTGAAACGAGTTTATACAGGGGTGAAACAAGTTGTTTGTAATATGACCAATTAAAGTAATTGCAACTCTGTTTGTACACCTCTAACCACAAAGAAACAGGGCTTCCATGCATTGTAATCAGCTTATACACCGTTTCAGAGCAAGACATCTTGTTTTTAACCAAACTGAATAACTTACAATATCCTAAGAAAACACATATTTCAAGTGAAAAGAGTTTATCCAGAGGAGAACAAGTTGTTTTAACATGGTTCTAATGTGATCCTTGAAAGTAACTGCAATTCTGTTTTTACACCTCTAACGACAAGGAGGGAACGTTTCCACGCATTATAATTGGCTTATACATAGTTTCAGAGCAAGAAATATTGTATTTAACCAAATTGAATAGCTTAAACACTGTTTCAGGCAAGAGATTGTGTTTTAGACTAAAAGGGAATGCATTATAAGAAGAATCTTTACTTTGAAACTCTGTTCTTTACCTTTTTCACACTATGAAACAGCTTTGTATTCACCTTAAACACTGTTTCAGGGCAAGAGATTGTGTTTTAGACTAAAAGGGAATGCATTATAAGAAGAATCTTTACTTTGAATCTCTGTTCTTTAACTTTTTCACACTATGAAACAGCTTTGTATTCACCCTAAACACTGTTTCAGGGCAAGAGATTGTGTTTTAGACTAAAAGGGAATGCATTATAAGAAGAATCTTTACTTTGAAACTCTGTTCTTTACCTTTTTCACACTATGAAACAGCTTTGTATTCACCTTAAACACTGTTTCAGGGCAAGAGATTGTGTTTTAGACTAAAAGGGAAAGCATTATAAGAAGAATCTTTACTTTGAAACTCTGTTCTTCACCTTTTTCACAATATGAAACAGCTTTGTATTCACCTTAAACACAGTTTCAGGGCAAGAGATTGTGTTTTAGACTAAAAGGGAATGCATTATAAGAAGAATATCTACTTTGAAACTCTGTTCTTTACCTTTTTCACTCTATGAAACAGCTTTGTATTCACCTTAAACACTGTTTCAGGGCAAGAGATTGTGTTTTAGACTAAAAGGGAATGCATTATAAGAAGAATCTTTACTTTGAAACTGTTCTTTACCTTTTTCACACTATGAAACAGCTTTGTATTCACCCTAAACACTGTTTCAGGGCAAAAGATTGTGTTTTAGACTAAAAGGGAATGCATTATAAGAAGAATCTTTACTTTGAAACTCTGTTTCAAACTCTGAAGAAAACACATATTTCAAGTGAAACGAATTTATACAGGGGTGAAACAAGTTGTTTGTAATATGACCAATTAAAGTAATTGCAACTCTGTTTGTACACCTCTAACCACAAAGAAACAGGGCTTCCATGCATTGTAATCAGCTTATACACGGTTTCAGAGCAAGACATCTTGTTTTTAACCAAACTGAATAACTTACAATATCCTAAGAAAACACATATTTCAAGTGAAAAGAGTTTATCCAGAGGAGAACAAGTTGTTTTAACATGGTTCTAATGTGACCCTTGAAAGTAACTGCAACTCTGTTTTTACACCTCTAACCACAAGGAGGGAACGTTTCCACGCATTATAATTGGCTTATACATAGTTTCAGAGCAAGAAATATTGTATTTAACCAAATTGAATAGCTTAAACACTGTTTCAGGCAAGAGATTGTGTTTTAGACTAAAAGGGAATGCATTATAAGAAGAATCTTTACTTTGAAACTCTGTTCTTTACCTTTTTCACACTATGAAACAGCTTTGTATTCACCTTAAACACTGTTTCAGGGCAAGAGATTGTGTTTTAGACTAAAAGGGAATGCATTATAAGAAGAATCTTTACTTTGAATCTCTGTTCTTTAACTTTTTCACACTATGAAACAGCTTTGTATTCACCCTAAACACTGTTTCAGGGCAAGAGATTGTGTTTTAGATTAAAAGGGAATGCATTATAAGAAGAATCTTTACTTTGAAACTCTGTTCTTTACCTTTTTCACACTATGAAACAGCTTTGTATTCACCTTAAACACTGTTTCAGGGCAAGAGATTGTGTTTTAGACTAAAAGGGAAAGCATTATAAGAAGAATCTTTACTTTGAAACTCTGTTCTTCACCTTTTTCACAATATGAAACAGCTTTGTATTCACCTTAAACACAGTTTCAGGGCAAGAGATTGTGTTTTAGACTAAAAGGGAATGCATTATAAGAAGAATATCTACTTTGAAACTCTGTTCTTTACCTTTTTCACTCTATGAAACAGCTTTGTATTCACCTTAAACACTGTTTCAGGGCAAGAGATTGTGTTTTAGACTAAAAGGGAATGCATTATAAGAAGAATCTTTACTTTGAAACTGTTCTTTACCTTTTTCACACTATGAAACAGCTTTGTATTCACCCTAAACACTGTTTCAGGGCAAGAGATTGTGTTTTAGACTAAAAGGGAATGCATTATAAGAAGAATCTTTACTTTGAAACTCTGTTTCAAACTCTGAAGAAAACACATATTTCAAGTGAAACGAGTTTATACAGGGGTGAAACAAGTTGTTTGTAATATGACCAATTAAAGTAATTGCAACTCTGTTTGTACACCTCTAACCACAAAGAAACAGGGCTTCCATGCATTGTAATCAGCTTATACACCGTTTCAGAGCAAGACATCTTGTTTTTAACCAAACTGAATAACTTACAATATCCTAAGAAAACACATATTTCAAGTGAAAAGAGTTTATCCAGAGGAGAACAAGTTGTTTTAACATGGTTCTAATGTGATCCTTGAAAGTAACTGCAATTCTGTTTTTACACCTCTAACGACAAGGAGGGAACGTTTCCACGCATTATAATTGGCTTATACATAGTTTCAGAGCAAGAAATATTGTATTTAACCAAATTGAATAGCTTAAACACTGTTTCAGGCAAGAGATTGTGTTTTAGACTAAAAGGGAATGCATTATAAGAAGAATCTTTACTTTGAAACTCTGTTCTTTACCTTTTTCACACTATGAAACAGCTTTGTATTCACCTTAAACACTGTTTCAGGGCAAGAGATTGTGTTTTAGACTAAAAGGGAATGCATTATAAGAAGAATCTTTACTTTGAATCTCTGTTCTTTAACTTTTTCACACTATGAAACAGCTTTGTATTCACCCTAAACACTGTTTCAGGGCAAGAGATTGTGTTTTAGACTAAAAGGGAATGCATTATAAGAAGAATCTTTACTTTGAAACTCTGTTCTTTACCTTTTTCACACTATGAAACAGCTTTGTATTCACCTTAAACACTGTTTCAGGGCAAGAGATTGTGTTTTAGACTAAAAGGGAAAGCATTATAAGAAGAATCTTTACTTTGAAACTCTGTTCTTCACCTTTTTCACAATATGAAACAGCTTTGTATTCACCTTAAACACAGTTTCAGGGCAAGAGATTGTGTTTTAGACTAAAAGGGAATGCATTATAAGAAGAATATCTACTTTGAAACTCTGTTCTTTACCTTTTTCACTCTATGAAACAGCTTTGTATTCACCTTAAACACTGTTTCAGGGCAAGAGATTGTGTTTTAGACTAAAAGGGAATGCATTATAAGAAGAATCTTTACTTTGAAACTGTTCTTTACCTTTTTCACACTATGAAACAGCTTTGTATTCACCCTAAACACTGTTTCAGGGCAAGAGATTGTGTTTTAGACTAAAAGGGAATGCATTATAAGAAGAATCTTTACTTTGAAACTCTGTTTCAAACTCTGAAGAAAACACATATTTCAAGTGAAACGAGTTTATACAGGGGTGAAACAAGTTGTTTGTAATATGACCAATTAAAGTAATTGCAACTCTGTTTGTACACCTCTAACCACAAAGAAACAGGGCTTCCATGCATTGTAATCAGCTTATACACCGTTTCAGAGCAAGACATCTTGTTTTTAACCAAACTGAATAACTTACAATATCCTAAGAAAACACATATTTCAAGTGAAAAGAGTTTATCCAGAGGAGAACAAGTTGTTTTAACATGGTTCTAATGTGACCCTTGAAAGTAACTGCAACTCTGTTTTTACACCTCTAACCACAAGGAGGGAACGTTTCCACGCATTATAATTGGCTTATACATAGTTTCAGAGCAAGAAATATTGTATTTAACCAAATTGAATAGCTTAAACACTGTTTCAGGCAAGAGATTGTGTTTTAGACTAAAAGGGAATATATTATAAGAAGAATCTTTACTTTGAAACTCTGTTCTTTACCTTTTTCACACTATGAAACAGCTTTGTATTCACCTTAAACACTGTTTCAGGGCAAGAGATTGTGTTTTAGACTAAAAGGGAATGCATTATAAGAAGAATCTTTACTTTGAATCTCTGTTCTTTAACTTTTTCACACTATGAAACAGCTTTGTATTCACCCTAAACACTGTTTCAGGGCAAGAGATTGTGTTTTAGACTAAAAGGGAATGCATTATAAGAAGAATCTTTACTTTGAAACTCTGTTCTTTACCTTTTTCACACTATGAAACAGCTTTGTATTCACCTTAAACACTGTTTCAGGGCAAGAGATTGTGTTTTAGACTAAAAGGGAAAGCATTATAAGAAGAATCTTTACTTTGAAACTCTGTTCTTCACCTTTTTCACAATATGAAACAGCTTTGTATTCACCTTAAACACAGTTTCAGGGCAAGAGATTGTGTTTTAGACTAAAAGGGAATGCATTATAAGAAGAATATCTACTTTGAAACTCTGTTCTTTACCTTTTTCACTCTATGAAACAGCTTTGTATTCACCTTAAACACTGTTTCAGGGCAAGAGATTGTGTTTTAGACTAAAAGGGAATGCATTATAAGAAGAATCTTTACTTTGAAACTGTTCTTTACCTTTTTCACACTATGAAACAGCTTTGTATTCACCCTAAACACTGTTTCAGGGCAAGAGATTGTGTTTTAGACTAAAAGGGAATGCATTATAAGAAGAATCTTTACTTTGAAACTCTGTTTCAAACTCTGAAGAAAACACATATTTCAAGTGAAACGAGTTTATACAGGGGTGAAACAAGTTGTTTGTAATATGACCAATTAAAGTAATTGCAACTCTGTTTGTACACCTCTAACCACAAAGAAACAGGGCTTCCATGCATTGTAATCAGCTTATACACCGTTTCAGAGCAAGACATCTTGTTTTTAACCAAACTGAATAACTTACAATATCCTAAGAAAACACATATTTCAAGTGAAAAGAGTTTATCCAGGGGAGAACAAGTTGTTTTAACATGGTTCTAATGTGACCCTTGAAAGTAACTGCAACTCTGTTTTTACACCTCTAACCACAAGGAGGCAACGTTTCCACACATTATAATTGGCTTATACATAGTTTCAGAGCAAGAAATATTGTATTTAACCAAATTGAATAGCTTAAACACTGTTTCAGGCAAGAGATTGTGTTTTAGACTAAAAGGGAATGCATTATAAGAAGAATCTTTACTTTGAAACTCTGTTCTTTACCTTTTTCACACTATGAAACAGCTTTGTATTCACCTTAAACACTGTTTCAGGGCAAGAGATTGTGTTTTAGACTAAAATGGAATGCATTATAAGAAGAATCTTTACTTTGAAACTCTGTTCTTTACCTTTTTCACACTATGAAACAGCTTTGTATTCACCTTAAACACTGTTTCAGGGCAAGAGATTGTGTTTTAGACTAAAAGGGAATGCATTATAAGAAGAATCTTTACTTTGAAACTCTGTTCTTTACCTTTTTCACACTATGAAACAGCTTTGTATTCACCTTAAACACTGTTTCAGGGCAAGAGATTGTGTTTTAGACTAAAATGGAATGCATTATAAGAAGAATCTTTACTTTGAAACTCTGTTCTTTACCTTTTTCACACTATGAAACAGCTTTGTATTCACCTTAAACACTGTTTCAGGGCAAGAGATTGTGTTTTAGACTAAAAGGGAATGCATTATAAGAAGAATCTTTACTTTGCAACTCTGTTCTTTACCTTTTTCACACTATGAAACAGCTTTGTATTCACCTTAAACACTGTTTCAGGGCAAGAGATTGTGTTTTAGACTAAAAGGGAATGCATTATAAGAAGAATCTTTGCTTTGAAACTCTGTTCTTTACCTTTTTCACTCTATGAAACAGCTTTGTATTCACCTTAAACACTGTTTCAGGGCAAGAGATTGTGTTTTAGACTAAAAGGGAATGCATTATAAGAAGAATCTTTACTTTGTAACTCTGTTCTTCACCTTTTTCACACTATAAAACAGCTTTGTATTCACCTTAAACACAGTTTCAGGGCAAGAGATTGTGTTTTAGACTAAAAGGGAATGCATTATAAGAAGAATCTTTACTTTGAAACTCTGTTCTTTACCTTTTTCACACTATGAAACAGCTTTGTATTCACCTTAAACACTGTTTCAGGGCAAGAGATTGTGTTTTAGACTAAAAGGGAATGCATGATAAGAAGAATCTTTACTTTGAAACTCTGTTCTTTACCTTTTTCACACTATAAACAGCTTTGTATTCACCCTAAACACTGTTTCGGGGCAATAGATTGTGTTTTAGACTAAAAGGGAAGGCATTATAAGAAGAATCTTTACTTTGAAACTCTGTTCTTTACCTTTTTGACACTATGAAACAGCTTTGTATTCACGTTAAACACTGTTTCAGGGCAAGAGATTGTGTTTTAGACTAAAAGGGAAAGCATTATAAGAAGAATCTTTACTTTGAAACTCTGTTCTTCACCTTTTTCACACTATGAAACAGCTTTGTATTCACCTTAAACACAGTTTCAGGGCAAGAGATTGTGTTTTAGACTAAAAGGGAATGCATTATAAGAAGAATATCTACTTTGAAACTCTGTTCTTTACCTTTTTCACTCTATGAAACAGCTTTGTATTCACCTTAAACACTGTTTCAGGGCAAGAGATTGTGTTTTAGACTAAAACGGAATGCATTATAAGAAGAATCTTTACTTTGAAACTCTGTTCTTCACCTTTTTCACAATATGAAACAGCTTTGTATTCACCTTAAACACAGTTTCAGGGCAAGAGATTGTGTTTTAGACTAAAAGGGAATGCATTATAAGAAGAATATCTACTTTGAAACTCTGTTCTTTACCTTTTTCACTCTATGAAACAGCTTTGTATTCACCTTAAACACTGTTTCAGGGCAAGAGATTGTGTTTTAGACTAAAAGGGAATGCATTATAAGAAGAATCTTTACTTTGAAACTGTTCTTTACCTTTTTCACACTATGAAACAGCTTTGTATTCACCCTAAACACTGTTTCAGGGCAAGAGATTGTGTTTTAGACTAAAAGGGAATGCATTATAAGAAGAATCTTTACTTTGAAACTCTGTTTCAAACTCTGAAGAAAACACATATTTCAAGTGAAACGAGTTTATACAGGGGTGAAACAAGTTGTTTGTAATATGACCAATTAAAGTAATTGCAACTCTGTTTGTACACCTCTAACCACAAAGAAACAGGGCTTCCATGCATTGTAATCAGCTTATACACCGTTTCAGAGCAAGACATCTTGTTTTTAACCAAACTGAATAACTTACAATATCCTAAGAAAACACATATTTCAAGTGAAAAGAGTTTATCCAGAGGAGAACAAGTTGTTTTAACATGGTTCTAATGTGATCCTTGAAAGTAACTGCAATTCTGTTTTTACACCTCTAACGACAAGGAGGGAACGTTTCCACGCATTATAATTGGCTTATACATAGTTTCAGAGCAAGAAATATTGTATTTAACCAAATTGAATAG
The DNA here is from genome assembly GCF_041902795.1 of Electrophorus electricus. Classification (NCBI taxonomy): domain Eukaryota; kingdom Metazoa; phylum Chordata; class Actinopteri; order Gymnotiformes; family Gymnotidae; genus Electrophorus; species Electrophorus electricus. The sequence continues at coordinate 16,783,472 of NC_137514.1, read as the reverse complement.
CTTAAACACTGTTTCAGGCAAGAGATTGTGTTTTAGACTAAAAGGGAATGCATTATAAGAAGAATCTTTACTTTGAAACTCTGTTCTTTACCTTTTTCACACTATGAAACAGCTTTGTATTCACCTTAAACACTGTTTCAGGGCAAGAGATTGTGTTTTAGACTAAAAGGGAATGCATTATAAGAAGAATCTTTACTTTGAATCTCTGTTCTTTAACTTTTTCACACTATGAAACAGCTTTGTATTCACCCTAAACACTGTTTCAGGGCAAGAGATTGTGTTTTAGACTAAAAGGGAATGCATTATAAGAAGAATCTTTACTTTGAAACTCTGTTCTTTACCTTTTTCACACTATGAAACAGCTTTGTATTCACCTTAAACACTGTTTCAGGGCAAGAGATTGTGTTTTAGACTAAAAGGGAAAGCATTATAAGAAGAATCTTTACTTTGAAACTCTGTTCTTCACCTTTTTCACAATATGAAACAGCTTTGTATTCACCTTAAACACAGTTTCAGGGCAAGAGATTGTGTTTTAGACTAAAAGGGAATGCATTATAAGAAGAATATCTACTTTGAAACTCTGTTCTTTACCTTTTTCACTCTATGAAACAGCTTTGTATTCACCTTAAACACTGTTTCAGGGCAAGAGATTGTGTTTTAGACTAAAAGGGAATGCATTATAAGAAGAATCTTTACTTTGAAACTGTTCTTTACCTTTTTCACACTATGAAACAGCTTTGTATTCACCCTAAACACTGTTTCAGGGCAAGAGATTGTGTTTTAGACTAAAAGGGAATGCATTATAAGAAGAATCTTTACTTTGAAACTCTGTTTCAAACTCTGAAGAAAACACATATTTCAAGTGAAACGAGTTTATACAGGGGTGAAACAAGTTGTTTGTAATATGACCAATTAAAGTAATTGCAACTCTGTTTGTACACCTCTAACCACAAAGAAACAGGGCTTCCATGCATTGTAATCAGCTTATACACCGTTTCAGAGCAAGACATCTTGTTTTTAACCAAACTGAATAACTTACAATATCCTAAGAAAACACATATTTCAAGTGAAAAGAGTTTATCCAGAGGAGAACAAGTTGTTTTAACATGGTTCTAATGTGACCCTTGAAAGTAACTGCAACTCTGTTTTTACACCTCTAACCACAAGGAGGGAACGTTTCCACGCATTATAATTGGCTTATACATAGTTTCAGAGCAAGAAATATTGTATTTAACCAAATTGAATAGCTTAAACACTGTTTCAGGCAAGAGATTGTGTTATAGACTAAAAGGGAATATATTATAAGAAGAATCTTTACTTTGAAACTCTGTTCTTTACCTTTTTCACACTATGAAACAGCTTTGTATTCACCTTAAACACTGTTTCAGGGCAAGAGATTGTGTTTTAGACTAAAAGGGAATGCATTATAAGAAGAATCTTTACTTTGAATCTCTGTTCTTTAACTTTTTCACACTATGAAACAGCTTTGTATTCACCCTAAACACTGTTTCAGGGCAAGAGATTGTGTTTTAGACTAAAAGGGAATGCATTATAAGAAGAATCTTTACTTTGAAACTCTGTTCTTTACCTTTTTCACACTATGAAACAGCTTTGTATTCACCTTAAACACTGTTTCAGGGCAAGAGATTGTGTTTTAGACTAAAAGGGAAAGCATTATAAGAAGAATCTTTACTTTGAAACTCTGTTCTTCACCTTTTTCACAATATGAAACAGCTTTGTATTCACCTTAAACACAGTTTCAGGGCAAGAGATTGTGTTTTAGACTAAAAGGGAATGCATTATAAGAAGAATATCTACTTTGAAACTCTGTTCTTTACCTTTTTCACTCTATGAAACAGCTTTGTATTCACCTTAAACACTGTTTCAGGGCAAGAGATTGTGTTTTAGACTAAAAGGGAATGCATTATAAGAAGAATCTTTACTTTGAAACTGTTCTTTACCTTTTTCACACTATGAAACAGCTTTGTATTCACCCTAAACACTGTTTCAGGGCAAGAGATTGTGTTTTAGACTAAAAGGGAATGCATTATAAGAAGAATCTTTACTTTGAAACTCTGTTTCAAACTCTGAAGAAAACACATATTTCAAGTGAAACGAGTTTATACAGGGGTGAAACAAGTTGTTTGTAATATGACCAATTAAAGTAATTGCAACTCTGTTTGTACACCTCTAACCACAAAGAAACAGGGCTTCCATGCATTGTAATCAGCTTATACACCGTTTCAGAGCAAGACATCTTGTTTTTAACCAAACTGAATAACTTACAATATCCTAAGAAAACACATATTTCAAGTGAAAAGAGTTTATCCAGGGGAGAACAAGTTGTTTTAACATGGTTCTAATGTGACCCTTGAAAGTAACTGCAACTCTGTTTTTACACCTCTAACCACAAGGAGGCAACGTTTCCACACATTATAATTGGCTTATACATAGTTTCAGAGCAAGAAATATTGTATTTAACCAAATTGAATAGCTTAAACACTGTTTCAGGCAAGAGATTGTGTTTTAGACTAAAAGGGAATGCATTATAAGAAGAATCTTTACTTTGAAACTCTGTTCTTTACCTTTTTCACACTATGAAACAGCTTTGTATTCACCTTAAACACTGTTTCAGGGCAAGAGATTGTGTTTTAGACTAAAATGGAATGCATTATAAGAAGAATCTTTACTTTGAAACTCTGTTCTTTACCTTTTTCACACTATGAAACAGCTTTGTATTCACCTTAAACACTGTTTCAGGGCAAGAGATTGTGTTTTAGACTAAAAGGGAATGCATTATAAGAAGAATCTTTACTTTGAAACTCTGTTCTTTACCTTTTTCACACTATGAAACAGCTTTGTATTCACCTTAAACACTGTTTCAGGGCAAGAGATTGTGTTTTAGACTAAAATGGAATGCATTATAAGAAGAATCTTTACTTTGAAACTCTGTTCTTTACCTTTTTCACACTATGAAACAGCTTTGTATTCACCTTAAACACTGTTTCAGGGCAAGAGATTGTGTTTTAGACTAAAAGGGAATGCATTATAAGAAGAATCTTTACTTTGCAACTCTGTTCTTTACCTTTTTCACACTATGAAACAGCTTTGTATTCACCTTAAACACTGTTTCAGGGCAAGAGATTGTGTTTTAGACTAAAAGGGAATGCATTATAAGAAGAATCTTTGCTTTGAAACTCTGTTCTTTACCTTTTTCACTCTATGAAACAGCTTTGTATTCACCTTAAACACTGTTTCAGGGCAAGAGATTGTGTTTTAGACTAAAAGGGAATGCATTATAAGAAGAATCTTTACTTTGTAACTCTGTTCTTCACCTTTTTCACACTATAAAACAGCTTTGTATTCACCTTAAACACAGTTTCAGGGCAAGAGATTGTGTTTTAGACTAAAAGGGAATGCATTATAAGAAGAATCTTTACTTTGAAACTCTGTTCTTTACCTTTTTCACACTATGAAACAGCTTTGTATTCACCTTAAACACTGTTTCAGGGCAAGAGATTGTGTTTTAGACTAAAAGGGAATGCATGATAAGAAGAATCTTTACTTTGAAACTCTGTTCTTTACCTTTTTCACACTATAAACAGCTTTGTATTCACCCTAAACACTGTTTCGGGGCAATAGATTGTGTTTTAGACTAAAAGGGAAGGCATTATAAGAAGAATCTTTACTTTGAAACTCTGTTCTTTACCTTTTTGACACTATGAAACAGCTTTGTATTCACGTTAAACACTGTTTCAGGGCAAGAGATTGTGTTTTAGACTAAAAGGGAAAGCATTATAAGAAGAATCTTTACTTTGAAACTCTGTTCTTCACCTTTTTCACACTATGAAACAGCTTTGTATTCACCTTAAACACAGTTTCAGGGCAAGAGATTGTGTTTTAGACTAAAAGGGAATGCATTATAAGAAGAATATCTACTTTGAAACTCTGTTCTTTACCTTTTTCACTCTATGAAACAGCTTTGTATTCACCTTAAACACTGTTTCAGGGCAAGAGATTGTGTTTTAGACTAAAACGGAATGCATTATAAGAAGAATCTTTACTTTGTAACTCTGTTCTTCACCTTTTTCACACTATAAAACAGCTTTGTATTCACCTTAAACACAGTTTCAGGGCAAGAGATTGTGTTTTAGACTAAAAGGGAATGCATTATAAGAAGAATCTTTACTTTGAAACTCTGTTCTTTACCTTTTTCACACTATGAAACAGCTTTGTATTCACCCTAAACACTGTTTCAGGGCAAGAGATTGTGTTTTAGACTAAAACGGAATGCATTATAAGAAGAATCTTTACTTTGTAACTCTGTCCTTCACCTTTTTCACACTATAAAACAGCTTTGTATTCACCTTAAACACAGTTTCAGGGCAAGAGATTGTGTTTTAGACTAAAAGGGAATGCATTATAAGAAGAATCTTTACTTTGAAAATCTGTTCTTTACCTTTTTCACACTATGAAACAGCTTTGTATTCGCCTTAAACACAGTTTTAGGGCAAGAGATTGTGTTTTAGACTAAAAGGGAATGCATTATAAGAAGAATATCTACTTTGAAACTCTGTTCTTTACCTTTTTCACTCTGTGAAACAGCTTTGTATTCACCTTAAACACTGTTTCAGGGCAAGAGATTGTGTTTTAGACTAAAAGGGAATGCATTATAAGAAGAATCTTTACTTTGAAACTCTGTTCTTTACCTTTTTCACACTATGAAACAGCTTTGTATTCACCCTAAACACTGTTTCAGGGCAAGAGATTGTGTTTTAGACTAAAAGGGAATGCATTATAAGAAGAATCTTTACTTTGAAACTCTGTTTCAAACTCTGAAGAAAACACATATTTCAAGTGAAACGAGTTTATACAGGGGTGAAACAAGTTGTTTGTAATATGACCAATTAAAGTAATTGCAACTCTGTTTGTACACCTCTAACCACAAAGAAACAGGGCTTCCATGCATTGTAATCAGCTTATACACCGTTTCAGAGCAAGACATCTTGTTTTTAAGCAAACTGAATAACTTACAATATCCTAAGAAAACACATATTTCAAGTGAAAAGAGTTTATCCAGGGGAGAACAAGTTGTTTTAACATTGTTCTAATGTGACCCTTGAAAGTAACTGCAACTCTGTTTTTACACCTCTAACCACAAGGAGGGAACGTTTCCACGCATTATAATTGGCTTATACATAGTTTCAGAGCAAGAAATATTGTATTTAACCAAATTGAATAGCTTAAACACTGTTTCAGGCAAGAGATTGTATTTTAGACTAAAAGGGAATGCATTATAAGAAGAATCTTTACTTTGAAACTCTGTTCTTTACCTTTTTCACTCTATGAAACAGCTTTGTATTCACCTTAAACACTGTTTCAGGGCAAGAGATTGTGTTTTAGACTAAAAGGGAATGCATTATAAGAAGAATCTTTACTTTAAAACTCTGTTCTTTACCTTTTTCACACTATGAAACAGCTTTGTATTCACCCTAAACACAGTTTCAGGGCAAGAGATTGTGTTTTAGACTAAAAGGGAATGCATTATAAGAAGAATCTTTACTTTGAAACTCTGTTCTTTACCTTTTTCACACTATGAAACAGCTTTGTATTCACCTTAAACACTGTTTCAGGGCAAGAGATTGTGTTTTAGACTAAAAGGGAAAGCATTATAAGAAGAATCTTTACTTTGAAACTCTGTTCTTTACCTTTTTCACTCTATGAAACAGCTTTGTATTCACCTTAAACACAGTTTCAGGGCAAGAGATTGTGTTTTAGACTAAAAGGGAATGCATTATAAGAAGAATATCTACTTTGAAACTCTGTTCTTTACCTTTTTCACTCTATGAAACAGCTTTGTATTCACCTTAAACACTGTTTCAGGGCAAGAGATTGTGTTTTTGACTAAAAGGGAATGCATTATAAGAAGAATCTTTACTTTGAAACTGTTCTTTACCTTTTTCACACTATGAAACAGCTTTGTATTCACCTTAAACACTGTTTCAGGGCAAGAGATTGTGTTTTAGACTAAAAGGGAAAGCATTATAAGAAGAATCTTTACTTTGAAACTCTGTTCTTTACCTTTTTCACTCTATGAAACAGCTTTGTATTCACCTTAAACACAGTTTCAGGGCAAGAGATTGTGTTTTAGACTAAAAGGGAATGCATTATAAGAAGAATATCTACTTTGAAACTCTGTTCTTCACCTTTTTTACACTATGAAACAGCTTTGTATTCACCTTAAACACTGTTTCAGGGCAAGAGATTGTGTTTTAGACTAAAACGGAATGCATTATAAGAAGAATCTTTACTTTGTAACTCTGTTCTTCACCTTTTTCACACTATAAAACAGCTTTGTATTCACCTTAAACACAGTTTCAGGGCAAGAGATTGTGTTTTAGACTAAAAGGGAATGCATTATAAGAAGAATCTTTACTTTGAAACTCTGTTTCAAACTCTGAAGAAAACACATATTTCAAGTGAAACGAGTTTATACAGGGGTGAAACAAGTTGTTTGTAATATGACCAATTAAAGTAATTGCAACTCTGTTTGTACACCTCTAACCACAAAGAAACAGGGCTTTCATGCATTGTAATCAGCTTATACACCGTTTCAGAGCAAGACATCTTGTTTTTAACCAAACTGAATAACTTACAATATCCTAAGAAAACACATATTTCAAGTGAAAAGAGTTTATCCAGGGGAGAACAAGTTGTTTTAACATGGTTCTAATGTGACCCTTGAAAGTAACTGCAACTCTGTTTTTACACCTCTAACCACAAGGAGGCAACGTTTCCACGCATTATAATTCGCTTATACATAGTTTCAGAGCAAGAAATATTGTATTTAACCAAATTGAATAGCTTAAACACTGTTTCAGGCAAGAGATTGTGTTTTAGACTAAAAGGGAATGCATTATAAGAAGAATCTTTACTTTGAAACTCTGTTCTTTACCTTTTTTACACTATGAAACAGCTTTGTATTCACCTTAAACACTGTTTCAGGGCAAGAGATTGTGTTTTAGACTAAAACGGAATGCATTATAAGAAGAATCTTTACTTTGTAACTCTGTTCTTCACCTTTTTCACACTATAAAACAGCTTTGTATTCACCTTAAACACAGTTTCAGGGCAAGAGATTGTGTTTTAGACTAAAAGGGAATGCATTATAAGAAGAATCTTTACTTTGAAACTCTGTTCTTTACCTTTTTCACACTATGAAACAGCTTTGTATTCACCTTAAACACTGTTTCAGGGCAAGAGATTGTGTTTTAGACTAAAAGGGAATGCATTATAAGAAGAATCTTTACTTTGAAACTCTGTTCTTTACCTTTTTCACACTATGAAACAGCTTGTATTCACCCTAAACACTGTTTCAGGGCAAGAGATTGTGTTTTAGACTAAAAGGGAATGCATTATAAGAAGAATCTTTACTTTGAAACTCTGTTCTTTACCTTTTTCATACTATGAAACAGCTTTGTATTCACCTTAAACACTGTTTCAGGGCAAGAGATTGTGTTTTAGACTAAAAGGGAAAGCATTATAAGAAGAATCTTTACTTTGAAACTCTGTTCTTCACCTTTTTCACACTATGAAACAGCTTTGTAGTCACCTTAAACACAGTTTCAGGGCAAGAGATTGTGTTTTAGACTAAAAGGGAATGCATTATAAGAAGAATATCTACTTTGAAACTCTGTTCTTTACCTTTTTCACTCTATGAAACAGCTTTGTATTCACCTTAAACACTGTTTCAGGGCAAGAGATTGTGTTTTAGACTAAAAGGGAATGCATTATAAGAAGAATCTTTACTTTGAAACTCTGTTCTTTACCTTTTTCACACTATGAAACAGCTTTGTATTCACCCTAAACACTGTTTCAGGGCAAGAGATTGTGTTTTAGACTAAAAGGGAATGCATTATAAGAAGAATATCTACTTTGAAACTCTGTTCTTTACCTTTTTCACTCTATGAAACAGCTTTGTATTCACCTTAAACACTGTTTCAGGGCAAGAGATTGTGTTTTAGACTAAAAGGGAATGCATTATAAGAAGAATCTTTACTTTGAAACTCTGTTCTTTACCTTTTTCACACTATGAAACAGCTTTGTATTCACCTTAAACACTGTTTCAGGGCAAGAGATTGTGTTTTAGACTAAAATGGAATGCATTATAAGAAGAATCTTTACTTTGAAACTCTGTTCTTTACCTTTTTCACACTATGAAACAGCTTTGTATTCACCTTAAACACTGTTTCAGGGCAAGAGATTGTGTTTTAGACTAAAAGGGAATGCATTATAAGAAGAATCTTTACTTTGCAACTCTGTTCTTTACCTTTTTCACACTATGAAACAGCTTTGTATTCACCTTAAACACTGTTTCAGGGCAAGAGATTGTGTTTTAGACTAAAAGGGAATGCATTATAAGAAGAATCTTTGCTTTGAAACTCTGTTCTTTACCTTTTTCACTCTATGAAACAGCTTTGTATTCACCTTAAACACTGTTTCAGGGCAAGAGATTGTGTTTTAGACTAAAAGGGAATGCATTATAAGAAGAATCTTTACTTTGTAACTCTGTTCTTCACCTTTTTCACACTATAAAACAGCTTTGTATTCACCTTAAACACAGTTTCAGGGCAAGAGATTGTGTTTTAGACTAAAAGGGAATGCATTATAAGAAGAATCTTTACTTTGAAACTCTGTTCTTTACCTTTTTCACACTATGAAACAGCTTTGTATTCACCTTAAACACTGTTTCAGGGCAAGAGATTGTGTTTTAGACTAAAAGGGAATGCATGATAAGAAGAATCTTTACTTTGAAACTCTGTTCTTTACCTTTTTCACACTATAAACAGCTTTGTATTCACCCTAAACACTGTTTCGGGGCAATAGATTGTGTTTTAGACTAAAAGGGAAGGCATTATAAGAAGAATCTTTACTTTGAAACTCTGTTCTTTACCTTTTTGACACTATGAAACAGCTTTGTATTCACGTTAAACACTGTTTCAGGGCAAGAGATTGTGTTTTAGACTAAAAGGGAAAGCATTATAAGAAGAATCTTTACTTTGAAACTCTGTTCTTCACCTTTTTCACACTATGAAACAGCTTTGTATTCACCTTAAACACAGTTTCAGGGCAAGAGATTGTGTTTTAGACTAAAAGGGAATGCATTATAAGAAGAATATCTACTTTGAAACTCTGTTCTTTACCTTTTTCACTCTATGAAACAGCTTTGTATTCACCTTAAACACTGTTTCAGGGCAAGAGATTGTGTTTTAGACTAAAACGGAATGCATTATAAGAAGAATCTTTACTTTGTAACTCTGTTCTTCACCTTTTTCACACTATAAAACAGCTTTGTATTCACCTTAAACACAGTTTCAGGGCAAGAGATTGTGTTTTAGACTAAAAGGGAATGCATTATAAGAAGAATCTTTACTTTGAAACTCTGTTCTTTACCTTTTTCACACTATGAAACAGCTTTGTATTCACCCTAAACACTGTTTCAGGGCAAGAGATTGTGTTTTAGACTAAAACGGAATGCATTATAAGAAGAATCTTTACTTTGTAACTCTGTCCTTCACCTTTTTCACACTATAAAACAGCTTTGTATTCACCTTAAACACAGTTTCAGGGCAAGAGATTGTGTTTTAGACTAAAAGGGAATGCATTATAAGAAGAATCTTTACTTTGAAAATCTGTTCTTTACCTTTTTCACACTATGAAACAGCTTTGTATTCGCCTTAAACACAGTTTTAGGGCAAGAGATTGTGTTTTAGACTAAAAGGGAATGCATTATAAGAAGAATATCTACTTTGAAACTCTGTTCTTTACCTTTTTCACTCTGTGAAACAGCTTTGTATTCACCTTAAACACTGTTTCAGGGCAAGAGATTGTGTTTTAGACTAAAAGGGAATGCATTATAAGAAGAATCTTTACTTTGAAACTCTGTTCTTTACCTTTTTCACACTATGAAACAGCTTTGTATTCACCCTAAACACTGTTTCAGGGCAAGAGATTGTGTTTTAGACTAAAAGGGAATGCATTATAAGAAGAATCTTTACTTTGAAACTCTGTTTCAAACTCTGAAGAAAACACATATTTCAAGTGAAACGAGTTTATACAGGGGTGAAACAAGTTGTTTGTAATATGACCAATTAAAGTAATTGCAACTCTGTTTGTACACCTCTAACCACAAAGAAACAGGGCTTCCATGCATTGTAATCAGCTTATACACCGTTTCAGAGCAAGACATCTTGTTTTTAAGCAAACTGAATAACTTACAATATCCTAAGAAAACACATATTTCAAGTGAAAAGAGTTTATCCAGGGGAGAACAAGTTGTTTTAACATTGTTCTAATGTGACCCTTGAAAGTAACTGCAACTCTGTTTTTACACCTCTAACCACAAGGAGGGAACGTTTCCACGCATTATAATTGGCTTATACATAGTTTCAGAGCAAGAAATATTGTATTTAACCAAATTGAATAGCTTAAACACTGTTTCAGGCAAGAGATTGTATTTTAGACTAAAAGGGAATGCATTATAAGAAGAATCTTTACTTTGAAACTCTGTTCTTTACCTTTTTCACTCTATGAAACAGCTTTGTATTCACCTTAAACACTGTTTCAGGGCAAGAGATTGTGTTTTAGACTAAAAGGGAATGCATTATAAGAAGAATCTTTACTTTAAAACTCTGTTCTTTACCTTTTTCACACTATGAAACAGCTTTGTATTCACCCTAAACACAGTTTCAGGGCAAGAGATTGTGTTTTAGACTAAAAGGGAATGCATTATAAGAAGAATCTTTACTTTGAAACTCTGTTCTTTACCTTTTTCACACTATGAAACAGCTTTGTATTCACCTTAAACACTGTTTCAGGGCAAGAGATTGTGTTTTAGACTAAAAGGGAAAGCATTATAAGAAGAATCTTTACTTTGAAACTCTGTTCTTTACCTTTTTCACTCTATGAAACAGCTTTGTATTCACCTTAAACACAGTTTCAGGGCAAGAGATTGTGTTTTAGACTAAAAGGGAATGCATTATAAGAAGAATATCTACTTTGAAACTCTGTTCTTTACCTTTTTCACTCTATGAAACAGCTTTGTATTCACCTTAAACACTGTTTCAGGGCAAGAGATTGTGTTTTTGACTAAAAGGGAATGCATTATAAGAAGAATCTTTACTTTGAAACTGTTCTTTACCTTTTTCACACTATGAAACAGCTTTGTATTCACCTTAAACACTGTTTCAGGGCAAGAGATTGTGTTTTAGACTAAAAGGGAAAGCATTATAAGAAGAATCTTTACTTTGAAACTCTGTTCTTTACCTTTTTCACTCTATGAAACAGCTTTGTATTCACCTTAAACACAGTTTCAGGGCAAGAGATTGTGTTTTAGACTAAAAGGGAATGCATTATAAGAAGAATATCTACTTTGAAACTCTGTTCTTCACCTTTTTTACACTATGAAACAGCTTTGTATTCACCTTAAACACTGTTTCAGGGCAAGAGATTGTGTTTTAGACTAAAACGGAATGCATTATAAGAAGAATCTTTACTTTGTAACTCTGTTCTTCACCTTTTTCACACTATAAAACAGCTTTGTATTCACCTTAAACACAGTTTCAGGGCAAGAGATTGTGTTTTAGACTAAAAGGGAATGCATTATAAGAAGAATCTTTACTTTGAAACTCTGTTTCAAACTCTGAAGAAAACACATATTTCAAGTGAAACGAGTTTATACAGGGGTGAAACAAGTTGTTTGTAATATGACCAATTAAAGTAATTGCAACTCTGTTTGTACACCTCTAACCACAAAGAAACAGGGCTTTCATGCATTGTAATCAGCTTATACACCGTTTCAGAGCAAGACATCTTGTTTTTAACCAAACTGAATAACTTACAATATCCTAAGAAAACACATATTTCAAGTGAAAAGAGTTTATCCAGGGGAGAACAAGTTGTTTTAACATGGTTCTAATGTGACCCTTGAAAGTAACTGCAACTCTGTTTTTACACCTCTAACCACAAGGAGGCAACGTTTCCACGCATTATAATTCGCTTATACATAGTTTCAGAGCAAGAAATATTGTATTTAACCAAATTGAATAGCTTAAACACTGTTTCAGGCAAGAGATTGTGTTTTAGACTAAAAGGGAATGCATTATAAGAAGAATCTTTACTTTGAAACTCTGTTCTTTACCTTTTTTACACTATGAAACAGCTTTGTATTCACCTTAAACACTGTTTCAGGGCAAGAGATTGTGTTTTAGACTAAAACGGAATGCATTATAAGAAGAATCTTTACTTTGTAACTCTGTTCTTCACCTTTTTCACACTATAAAACAGCTTTGTATTCACCTTAAACACAGTTTCAGGGCAAGAGATTGTGTTTTAGACTAAAAGGGAATGCATTATAAGAAGAATCTTTACTTTGAAACTCTGTTCTTTACCTTTTTCACACTATGAAACAGCTTTGTATTCACCTTAAACACTGTTTCAGGGCAAGAGATTGTGTTTTAGACTAAAAGGGAATGCATTATAAGAAGAATCTTTACTTTGAAACTCTGTTCTTTACCTTTTTCACACTATGAAACAGCTTGTATTCACCCTAAACACTGTTTCAGGGCAAGAGATTGTGTTTTAGACTAAAAGGGAATGCATTATAAGAAGAATCTTTACTTTGAAACTCTGTTCTTTACCTTTTTCATACTATGAAACAGCTTTGTATTCACCTTAAACACTGTTTCAGGGCAAGAGATTGTGTTTTAGACTAAAAGGGAAAGCATTATAAGAAGAATCTTTACTTTGAAACTCTGTTCTTCACCTTTTTCACACTATGAAACAGCTTTGTAGTCACCTTAAACACAGTTTCAGGGCAAGAGATTGTGTTTTAGACTAAAAGGGAATGCATTATAAGAAGAATATCTACTTTGAAACTCTGTTCTTTACCTTTTTCACTCTATGAAACAGCTTTGTATTCACCTTAAACACTGTTTCAGGGCAAGAGATTGTGTTTTAGACTAAAAGGGAATGCATTATAAGAAGAATCTTTACTTTGAAACTCTGTTCTTTACCTTTTTCACACTATGAAACAGCTTTGTATTCACCCTAAACACTGTTTCAGGGCAAGAGATTGTGTTTTAGACTAAAAGGGAATGCATTATAAGAAGAATATCTACTTTGAAACTCTGTTCTTTACCTTTTTCACTCTATGAAACAGCTTTGTATTCACCTTAAACACTGTTTCAGGGCAAGAGATTGTGTTTTAGACTAAAAGGGAATGCATTATAAGAAGAATCTTTACTTTGAAACTCTGTTCTTTACCTTTTTCACACTATGAAACAGCTTTGTATTCACCCTAAACACTGTTTCAGGGCAAGAGATTGTGTTTTAGACTAAAAGGGAATGCATTATAAGAAGAATCTTTACTTTGAAACTCTGTTTCAAACTCTGAAGAAAACACATATTTCAAGTGAAACGAGTTTATACAGGGGTGAAACAAGTTGTTTGTAATATGACCAATTAAAGTAATTGCAATTCTGTTTGTACACCTCTAAACACAAAGAAACAGGGCTTCCATGCATTGTAATCAGCTTATACACCGTTTCAGAGCAAGACATCTTGTTTTTAACCAAACTGAATAACTTACAATATCCTAAGAAAACACATATTTCAAGTGAAAAGAGTTTATCCAGGGGAGAACAAGTTGTTTTAACATGGTTCTAATGTGACCCTTGAAAGTAACTGCAACTCTGTTTTTACACCTCTAACCACAAGGAGGCAACGTTTCCACGCATTATAATTGGCTTATACATAGTTTCAGAGCAAGAAATATTGTATTTAACCAAATTGAATAGCTTAAACACTGTTTCAGGCAAGAGATTGTGTTTTAGACTAAAAGGGAATGCATTATTAGAAGAATCTTTACTTTGAAACTCTGTTCTTTACCTTTTTCACACTATGAAACAGCTTTGTATTCACCTTAAACACTGTTTCAGGGCAAGAGATTGTGTTTTAGACTAAAATGGAATGCATTATAAGAAGAATCTTTACTTTGAAACTCTGTTCTTTACCTTTTTCACACTATGAAACAGCTTTGTATTCACCTTAAACACTGTTTCAGGGCAAGAGATTGTGTTTTAGACTAAAAGGGAATGCATTATAAGAAGAATCTTTACTTTGAAACTCTGTTCTTTACCTTTTTCACACTATGAAACAGCTTTGTATTCACCTTCAACACTGTTTCAGGGCAAGAGATTGTGTTTTAGACTAAAACGGAATGCATTATAAGAAGAATCTTTACTTTGAAACTCTGTTCTTCACATTTTTCACACTATGAAACAGCTTTGTATTCACCTTAAACACAGTTTCAGGGCAAGAGATTGTGTTTTAGAGTAAAAGGGAATGCATTATAAGAAGAATATCTACTTTGAAACTCTGTTCTTTACCTTTTTCACTCTATGAAACAGCATTGTATTCACCTTAAACACTGTTTCAGGGCAAGAGATTGTGTTTTAGACTAAAACGGAATGCATTATAAGAAGAATCTTTACTTTGTAACTCTGTTCTTCACCTTTTTCACACTATAAAACAGCTTTGTATTCACCTTAAACACAGTTTCAGGGCAAGAGATTGTGTTTTAGACTAAAAGGGAATGCATTATAAGAAGAATCTTTACTTTGAAACTGTTCTTTACCTTTTTCACACTATGAAACAGCTTTGTATTCACCCTAAACACTGTTTCAGGGCAAGAGATTGTGTTTTAGACTAAAAGGGAATGCATTATAAGAAGAATCTTTACTTTGAAACTCTGTTTCAAACTCTGAAGAAAACACATATTTCAAGTGAAACGAGTTTATACAGGGGTGAAACAAGTTGTTTGTAATATGACCAATTAAAGTAATTGCAACTCTGTTTGTACACCTCTAACCACAAAGAAACAGGGCTTTCATGCATTGTAATCAGCTTATACACCGTTTCAGAGCGACATCTTGTTTTTAACCAAACTGAATAACTTACAATATCCTAAGAAAACACATATTTCAAGTGAAAAGAGTTTATCCAGGGGAGAACAAGTTGTTTTAACATGGTTCTAATGTGACCCTTGAAAGTAACTGCAACTCTGTTTTTACACCTCTAACCACAAGGAGGCAACGTTTCCACGCATTATAATTGGCTCATACATAGTTTCAGAGCAAGAAATATTGTATTTAACCAAATTGAATAGCTTAAACACTGTTTCAGGGCAAGAGATTGTGTTTTAGACTAAAAGGGAATGCATTATAAGAAGAATCTTTACTTTGAAACTCTGTTCTTTACCTTTTTCACACTATGAAACAGCTTTGTATTCACCCTAAACACTGTTTCAGGGCAAGAGATTGTGTTTTAGACTAAAAGGGAATGCATTATAAGAAGAATCTTTACTTTGAAACTCTGTTTCAAACTCTGAAGAAAACACATATTTCAAGTGAAACGAGTTTATACAGGGGTGAAACAAGTTGTTTGTAATATGACCAATTAAAGTAATTGCAACTCTGTTTGTACACCTCTAAACACAAAGAAACAGGGCTTCCATGCATTGTAATCAGCTTATACACCGTTTCAGAGCAAGACATCTTGTTTTTAACCAAACTGAATAACTTACAATATCCTAAGAAAACACATATTTCAAGTGAAAAGAGTTTATCCAGGGGAGAACAAGTTGTTTTAACATGGTTCTAATGTGACCCTTGAAAGTAACTGCAACTCTGTTTTTACACCTCTAACCACAAGGAGGCAACGTTTCCACGCATTATAATTGGCTTATACATAGTTTCAGAGCAAGAAATATTGTATTTAACCAAATTGAATAGCTTAAACACTGTTTCAGGCAAGAGATTGTGTTTTAGACTAAAAGGGAATGCATTATAAGAAGAATCTTTACTTTGAAACTCTGTTCTTCACCTTTTTCACACTATAAAACAGCTTTGTATTCACCTTAAACACAGTTTCAGGGCAAGAGATTGTGTTTTAGACTAAAAGGGAATGCATTATAAGAAGAATCTTTACTTTGAAACTGTTCTTTACCTTTTTCACACTATGAAACAGCTTTGTATTCACCCTAAACACTGTTTCAGGGCAAGAGATTGTGTTTTAGACTAAAAGGGAATGCATTATAAGAAGAATCTTTACTTTGAAACTCTGTTTCAAACTCTGAAGAAAACACATATTTCAAGTGAAACGAGTTTATACAGGGGTGAAACAAGTTGTTTGTAATATGACCAATTAAAGTAATTGCAACTCTGTTTGTACACCTCTAAACACAAAGAAACAGGGCTTCCATGCATTGTAATCAGCTTATACACCGTTTCAGAGCAAGACATCTTGTTTTTAACCAAACTGAATAACTTACAATATCCTAAGAAAACACATATTTCAAGTGAAAAGAGTTTATCCAGGGGAGAACAAGTTGTTTTAACATGGTTCTAATGTGACCCTTGAAAGTAACTGCAACTCTGTTTTTACACCTCTAACCACAAGGAGGCAACGTTTCCACGCATTATAATTGGCTTATACATAGTTTCAGAGCAAGAAATATTGTATTTAACCAAATTGAATAGCTTAAACACTGTTTCAGGCAAGAGATTGTGTTTTAGACTAAAAGGGAATGCATTATAAGAAGAATCTTTACTTTGAAACTCTGTTCTTTACCTTTTTCACACTATGAAACAGCTTTGTATTCACCTTAAACACTGTTTCAGGGCAAGAGATTGTGTTTTAGACTAAAATGGAATGCATTATAAGAAGAATCTTTACTTTGAAACTCTGTTCTTTACCTTTTTCACACTATGAAACAGCTTTGTATTCACCTTAAACACTGTTTCAGGGCAAGAGATTGTGTTTTAGACTAAAAGGGAATGCATTATAAGAAGAATCTTTACTTTGAAACTCTGTTCTTTACCTTTTTCACACTATGAAACAGCTTTGTATTCACCTTAAACACTGTTTCAGGGCAAGAGATTGTGTTTTAGACTAAAAGGGAATGCATTATAAGAAGAATCTTTACTTTGAAACTCTGTTCTTTACCTTTTTCACACTATGAAACAGCTTTGTATTCACCTTCAACACTGTTTGAGGGCAAGAGATTGTGTTTTAGACTAAAACGGAATGCATTATAAGAAGAATCTTTACTTTGTAACTCTGTTCTTCACCTTTTTCACACTATAAAACAGCTTTGTATTCACCTTAAACACAGTTTCAGGGAAAGAGATTGTGTTTTAGACTAAAAGGGAATGCATTATAAGAAGAATCTTTACTTTGAAACTCTGTTCTTTACCTTTTTCACACTATGAAACAGCTTTGTATTCACCTTAAACACTGTTTCAGGGCAAGAGATTGTGCTTTAGACTAAAAGGGAATGCACTATAAGAAGAATCTTTACTTTGAAACTCTGTTCTTTACCTTTTTCACACTATGAAACAGCTTGTATTCACCCTAAACACTGTTTCAGGGCAAGAGATTGTGTTTTAGACTAAAAGGGAATGCATTATAAGAAGAATCTTTACTTTGAAACTCTGTTCTTTACCTTTTTCACACTATGAAACAGCTTTGTATTCACCTTCAACACTGTTTCAGGGCAAGAGATTGTGTTTTAGACTAAAACGGAATGCATTATAAGAAGAATCTTTACTTTGAAACTGTTTCAAACTCTGAAGAAAACACATATTTCAAGTGAAACGAGTTTATACAGGGGTGAAACAAGTTGTTTGTAATATGACCAATTAAAGTAATTGCAACTCTGTTTGTACACCTCTAAACACAAAGAAACAGGGCTTCCATGCATTGTAATCAGCTTATACACCGTTTCAGAGCAAGACATCTTGTTTTTAACCAAACTGAATAACTTACAATATCCTAAGAAAACACATATTTCAAGTGAAAAGAGTTTATCCAGGGGAGAACAAGTTGTTTTAACATGGTTCTAATGTGACCCTTGAAAGTAACTGCAACTCTGTTTTTACACCTCTAACCACAAGGAGGCAACGTTTCCACGCATTATAATTGGCTTATACATAGTTTCAGAGCAAGAAATATTGTATTTAACCAAATTGAATAGCTTAAACACTGTTTCAGGCAAGAGATTGTGTTTTAGACTAAAAGGGAATGCATTATAAGAAGAATCTTTACTTTGAAACTCTGTTCTTTACCTTTTTCACACTATGAAACAGCTTTGTATTCACCTTAAACACTGTTTCAGGGCAAGAGATTGTGTTTTAGACTAAAATGGAATGCATTATAAGAAGAATCTTTACTTTGAAACTCTGTTCTTTACCTTTTTCACACTATGAAACAGCTTTGTATTCACCTTAAACACTGTTTCAGGGCAAGAGATTGTGTTTTAGACTAAAAGGGAATGCATTATAAGAAGAATCTTTACTTTGAAACTCTGTTCTTTACCTTTTTCACACTATGAAACAGCTTTGTATTCACCTTCAACACTGTTTCAGGGCAAGAGATTGTGTTTTAGACTAAAACGGAATGCATTATAAGAAGAATCTTTACTTTGAAACTCTGTTCTTCACCTTTTTCACACTATAAAACAGCTTTGTATTCACCTTAAACACAGTTTCAGGGCAAGAGATTGTGTTTTAGACTAAAAGGGAATGCATTATAAGAAGAATCTTTACTTTGAAACTGTTCTTTACCTTTTTCACACTATGAAACAGCTTTGTATTCACCCTAAACACTGTTTCAGGGCAAGAGATTGTGTTTTAGACTAAAAGGGAATGCATTATAAGAAGAATCTTTACTTTGAAACTCTGTTTCAAACTCTGAAGAAAACACATATTTCAAGTGAAACGAGTTTATACAGGGGTGAAACAAGTTGTTTGTAATATGACCAATTAAAGTAATTGCAACTCTGTTTGTACACCTCTAACCACAAAGAAACAGGGCTTTCATGCATTGTAATCAGCTTATACACCGTTTCAGAGCGACATCTTGTTTTTAACCAAACTGAATAACTTACAATATCCTAAGAAAACACATATTTCAAGTGAAAAGAGTTTATCCAGGGGAGAACAAGTTGTTTTAACATGGTTCTAATGTGACCCTTGAAAGTAACTGCAACTCTGTTTTTACACCTCTAACCACAAGGAGGCAACGTTTCCACGCATTATAATTGGCTCATACATAGTTTCAGAGCAAGAAATATTGTATTTAACCAAATTGAATAGCTTAAACACTGTTTCAGGGCAAGAGATTGTGTTTTAGACTAAAAGGGAATGCATTATAAGAAGAATCTTTACTTTGAAACTCTGTTCTTTACCTTTTTCACACTATGAAACAGCTTTGTATTCACCCTAAACACTGTTTCAGGGCAAGAGATTGTGTTTTAGACTAAAAGGGAATGCATTATAAGAAGAATCTTTACTTTGAAACTCTGTTTCAAACTCTGAAGAAAACACATATTTCAAGTGAAACGAGTTTATACAGGGGTGAAACAAGTTGTTTGTAATATGACCAATTAAAGTAATTGCAACTCTGTTTGTACACCTCTAAACACAAAGAAACAGGGCTTCCATGCATTGTAATCAGCTTATACACCGTTTCAGAGCAAGACATCTTGTTTTTAACCAAACTGAATAACTTACAATATCCTAAGAAAACACATATTTCAAGTGAAAAGAGTTTATCCAGGGGAGAACAAGTTGTTTTAACATGGTTCTAATGTGACCCTTGAAAGTAACTGCAACTCTGTTTTTACACCTCTAACCACAAGGAGGCAACGTTTCCACGCATTATAATTGGCTTATACATAGTTTCAGAGCAAGAAATATTGTATTTAACCAAATTGAATAGCTTAAACACTGTTTCAGGCAAGAGATTGTGTTTTAGACTAAAAGGGAATGCATTATAAGAAGAATCTTTACTTTGAAACTCTGTTCTTTACCTTTTTCACACTATGAAACAGCTTTGTATTCACCTTAAACACTGTTTCAGGGCAAGAGATTGTGTTTTAGACTAAAATGGAATGCATTATAAGAAGAATCTTTACTTTGAAACTCTGTTCTTTACCTTTTTCACACTATGAAACAGCTTTGTATTCACCTTAAACACTGTTTCAGGGCAAGAGATTGTGTTTTAGACTAAAAGGGAATGCATTATAAGAAGAATCTTTACTTTGAAACTCTGTTCTTCACATTTTTCACACTATGAAACAGCTTTGTATTCACCTTAAACACAGTTTCAGGGCAAGAGATTGTGTTTTAGACTAAAAGGGAATGCATTATAAGAAGAATATCTACTTTGAAACTCTGTTCTTTACCTTTTTCACTCTATGAAACAGCATTGTATTCACCTTAAACACTGTTTCAGGGCAAGAGATTGTGTTTTAGACTAAAACGGAATGCATTATAAGAAGAATCTTTACTTTGTAACTCTGTTCTTCACCTTTTTCACACTATAAAACAGCTTTGTATTCACCTTAAACACAGTTTCAGGGCAAGAGATTGTGTTTTAGACTAAAAGGGAATGCATTATAAGAAGAATCTTTACTTTGAAACTGTTCTTTACCTTTTTCACACTATGAAACAGCTTTGTATTCACCCTAAACACTGTTTCAGGGCAAGAGATTGTGTTTTAGACTAAAAGGGAATGCATTATAAGAAGAATCTTTACTTTGAAACTCTGTTTCAAACTCTGAAGAAAACACATATTTCAAGTGAAACGAGTTTATACAGGGGTGAAACAAGTTGTTTGTAATATGACCAATTAAAGTAATTGCAACTCTGTTTGTACACCTCTAACCACAAAGAAACAGGGCTTCCATGCATTGTAATCAGCTTATACACCGTTTCAGAGCAAGACATCTTGTTTTTAACCAAACTGAATAACTTA
This sequence comes from Electrophorus electricus, assembly GCF_041902795.1. Classification (NCBI taxonomy): domain Eukaryota; kingdom Metazoa; phylum Chordata; class Actinopteri; order Gymnotiformes; family Gymnotidae; genus Electrophorus; species Electrophorus electricus. Next base: position 16,762,595 of record NC_137514.1, on the reverse strand, counting down.
CAATATCCTAAGAAAACACATATTTCAAGTGAAAAGAGTTTATACAGGGGTGAAACAAGTTGTTTGTAATATGACCAATTAAAGTAATTGCAACTCTGTTTGTACACCTCTAACCACAAAGAAACAGGGCTTCCATGCATTGTAATCAGCTTATACACCGTTTCAGAGCAAGACATCTTGTTTTTAACCAAACTGAATAACTTACAATATCCTAAGAAAACACATATTTCAAGTGAAAAGAGTTTATCCAGAGGAGAACAAGTTGTTTTAACATGGCTCTAATGTGACCCTTGAAAGTAACTGCAACTCTGTTTTTACACCTCTAACCACAAGGAGGGAACGTTTCCACGCATTATAATTGGCTTATACATAGTTTCAGAGCAAGAAATATTGTATTTAACCAAATTGAATAGCTTAAACACTGTTTCAGGCAAGAGATTGTGTTTTAGACTAAAAGGGAATGCATTATAAGAAGAATCTTTACTTTGAAACTCTGTTCTTTACCTTTTTCACACTATGAAACAGCTTTGTATTCACCTTAAACACTGTTTCAGGGCAAGAGATTGTGTTTTAGACTAAAAGGGAAAGCATTATAAGAAGAATCTTTACTTTGAAACTCTGTTCTTCACCTTTTTCACAATATGAAACAGCTTTGTATTCACCTTAAACACAGTTTCAGGGCAAGAGATTGTGTTTTAGACTAAAAGGGAATGCATTATAAGAAGAATATCTACTTTGAAACTCTGTTCTTTACCTTTTTCACTCTATGAAACAGCTTTGTATTCACCTTAAACACTGTTTCAGGGCAAGAGATTGTGTTTTAGACTAAAAGGGAATGCATTATAAGAAGAATCTTTACTTTGAAACTGTTCTTTACCTTTTTCACACTATGAAACAGCTTTGTATTCACCCTAAACACTGTTTCAGGGCAAGAGATTGTGTTTTAGACTAAAAGGGAATGCATTATAAGAAGAATCTTTACTTTGAAACTCTGTTTCAAACTCTGAAGAAAACACATATTTCAAGTGAAACGAGTTTATACAGGGGTGAAACAAGTTGTTTGTAATATGACCAATTAAAGTAATTGCAACTCTGTTTGTACACCTCTAACCACAAACAAATAGGGCTTCCATGCATTGTAATCAGCTTATACACCATTTCAGAGCAAGACATCTTGTTTTTAACCAAACTGAATAACTTACAATATCCTAAGAAAACACATATTTCAAGTGAAAAGAGTTTATCCAGGGGAGAACAAGTTGTTTTAACATGGTTCTAATGTGACCCTTGAAAGTAACTGCAACTCTGTTTTTACACCTCTAACCACAAGGAGGCAACGTTTCCACGCATTATAATTGGCTTATACATAGTTTCAGAGCAAGAAATATTGTATTTAACCAAATTGAATAGCTTAAACACTGTTTCAGGCAAGAGATTGTGTTTTAGACTAAAAGGGAATGCATTATAAGAAGAATCTTTACTTTGAAACTCTGTTCTTTACCTTTTTCACACTATGAAACAGCTTTGTATTCACCTTAAACACTGTTTCAGGGCAAGAGATTGTGTTTTAGACTAAAATGGAATGCATTATAAGAAGAATCTTTACTTTGAAACTCTGTTCTTTACCTTTTTCACACTATGAAACAGCTTTGTATTCACCTTAAACACTGTTTCAGGGCAAGAGATTGTGTTTTAGACTAAAAGGGAATGCATTATAAGAAGAATCTTTACTTTGAAACTCTGTTCTTCACATTTTTCACACTATGAAACAGCTTTGTATTCACCTTAAACACAGTTTCAGGGCAAGAGATTGTGTTTTAGACTAAAAGGGAATGCATTATAAGAAGAATATCTACTTTGAAACTCTGTTCTTTACCTTTTTCACTCTATGAAACAGCATTGTATTCACCTTAAACACTGTTTCAGGGCAAGAGATTGTGTTTTAGACTAAAACGGAATGCATTATAAGAAGAATCTTTACTTTGTAACTCTGTTCTTCACCTTTTTCACACTATAAAACAGCTTTGTATTCACCTTAAACACAGTTTCAGGGCAAGAGATTGTGTTTTAGACTAAAAGGGAATGCATTATAAGAAGAATCTTTACTTTGAAACTGTTCTTTACCTTTTTCACACTATGAAACAGCTTTGTATTCACCCTAAACACTGTTTCAGGGCAAGAGATTGTGTTTTAGACTAAAAGGGAATGCATTATAAGAAGAATCTTTACTTTGAAACTCTGTTTCAAACTCTGAAGAAAACACATATTTCAAGTGAAACGAGTTTATACAGGGGTGAAACAAGTTGTTTGTAATATGACCAATTAAAGTAATTGCAACTCTGTTTGTACACCTCTAACCACAAAGAAACAGGGCTTTCATGCATTGTAATCAGCTTATACACCGTTTCAGAGCGACATCTTGTTTTTAACCAAACTGAATAACTTACAATATCCTAAGAAAACACATATTTCAAGTGAAAAGAGTTTATCCAGGGGAGAACAAGTTGTTTTAACATGGTTCTAATGTGACCCTTGAAAGTAACTGCAACTCTGTTTTTACACCTCTAACCACAAGGAGGCAACGTTTCCACGCATTATAATTGGCTCATACATAGTTTCAGAGCAAGAAATATTGTATTTAACCAAATTGAATAGCTTAAACACTGTTTCAGGGCAAGAGATTGTGTTTTAGACTAAAAGGGAATGCATTATAAGAAGAATCTTTACTTTGAAACTCTGTTCTTTACCTTTTTCACACTATGAAACAGCTTTGTATTCACCTTAAACACTGTTTCAGGGCAAGAGATTGTGTTTTAGACTAAAAGGGAATGCATTATAAGAAGAATCTTTACTTTGAAACTCTGTTCTTTACCTTTTTCACACTATGAAACAGCTTTGTATTCACCTTCAACACTGTTTGAGGGCAAGAGATTGTGTTTTAGACTAAAACGGAATGCATTATAAGAAGAATCTTTACTTTGTAACTCTGTTCTTCACCTTTTTCACACTATAAAACAGCTTTGTATTCACCTTAAACACAGTTTCAGGGAAAGAGATTGTGTTTTAGACTAAAAGGGAATGCATTATAAGAAGAATCTTTACTTTGAAACTCTGTTCTTTACCTTTTTCACACTATGAAACAGCTTTGTATTCACCTTAAACACTGTTTCAGGGCAAGAGATTGTGCTTTAGACTAAAAGGGAATGCACTATAAGAAGAATCTTTACTTTGAAACTCTGTTCTTTACCTTTTTCACACTATGAAACAGCTTGTATTCACCCTAAACACTGTTTCAGGGCAAGAGATTGTGTTTTAGACTAAAAGGGAATGCATTATAAGAAGAATCTTTACTTTGAAACTCTGTTCTTTACCTTTTTCACACTATGAAACAGCTTTGTATTCACCTTCAACACTGTTTCAGGGCAAGAGATTGTGTTTTAGACTAAAACGGAATGCATTATAAGAAGAATCTTTACTTTGAAACTCTGTTCTTTACCTTTTTCACACTATGAAACAGCTTTGTATTCACCTTAAACATTGTTTCAGGGCAAGAGATTGTGTTTTAGACTAAAAGGGAATGCATTATAAGAAGAATCTTTACTTTGAAACTCTGTTCTTCACCTTTTTCACACTATGAAACAGCTTTGTATTCACCTTAAACACAGTTTCAGGGCAAGAGATTGTGTTTTAGACTAAAAGGGAATGCATTATAAGAAGAATCTTTACTTTGAAACTCTGTTCTTCACCTTTTTCACACTATGAAACAGCTTTGTATTCACCTTAAACACTGTTTCAGGGCAAGAGATTGTGTTTTAGACTAAAGCGGAATGCATTATAAGAAGAATCTTTACTTTGTAACTCTGTTCTTCACCTTTTTCACACTATAAAACAGCTTTGTATTCACCTTAAACACAGTTTCAGGGCAAGAGATTGTGTTTTAGACTAAAACGGAATGCATTATAAGAAGAATATCTACTTTGAAACTCTGTTCTTTACCTTTTTCACTCTATGAAACAGCTTTGTATTCACCTTAAACACTGTTTCAGGGCAAGAGATTGTGTTTTAGACTAAAAGGGAATGCATTATAAGAAGAATCTTTACTTTGAAACTGTTCTTTACCTTTTTCACACTATGAAACAGCTTTGTATTCACCCTAAACACTGTTTCAGGGCAAGGGATTGTGTTTTAGACTAAAAGGGAATGCATTATAAGAAGAATCTTTACTTTGAAACTCTGTTTCAAACTCTGAAGAAAACACATATTTCAAGTGAAACGAGTTTATACAGGGGTGAAACAAGTTGTTTGTAATATGACCAATTAAAGTAATTGCAACTCTGTTTGTACACCTCTAACCACAAAGAAACAGGGCTTTCATGCATTGTAATCAGCTTATACACCGTTTCAGAGCAAGACATCTTGTTTTTAACCAAACTGAATAACTTACAATATCCTAAGAAAACACATATTTCAAGTGAAAAGAGTTTATCCAGGGGAGAACAAGTTGTTTTAACATGGTTCTAATGTGACCCTTGAAAGTAACTGCAACTCTGTTTTTACACCTCTAACCACAAGGAGGCAACGTTTCCACGCATTATAATTGGCTCATACATAGTTTCAGAGCAAGAAATATTGTATTTAACCAAATTGAATAGCTTAAACACTGTTTCAGGGCAAGAGATTGTGTTTTAGACTAAAAGGGAATGCATTATAAGAAGAATCTTTACTTTGAAACTCTGTTCTTTACCTTTTTTACACTATGAAACAGCTTTGTATTCACCTTAAACACTGTTTCAGGGCAAGAGATTGTGTTTTAGACTAAAAGGGAATGCATTATAAGAAGAATATCTACTTTGAAACTCTGTTCTTTACCTTTTTCACTCTATGAAACAGCTTTGTATTCACCTTAAACACTGTTTCAGGGCAAGAGATTGTGTTTTAGACTAAAAGGGAATGCATTATAAGAAGAATCTTTACTTTGAAACTGTTCTTTACCTTTTTCACACTATGAAACAGCTTTGTATTCACCCTAAACACTGTTTCAGGGCAAGAGATTGTGTTTTAGACTAAAAGGGAATGCATTATAAGAAGAATCTTTACTTTGAAACTCTGTTTCAAACTCTGAAGAAAACACATATTTCAAGTGAAACGAGTTTATACAGGGGTGAAACAAGTTGTTTGTAATATGACCAATTAAAGTAATTGCAACTCTGTTTGTACACCTCTAACCACAAAGAAACAGGGCTTTCATGCATTGTAATCAGCTTATACACCGTTTCAGAGCAAGACATCTTGTTTTTAACCAAACTGAATAACTTACAATATCCTAAGAAAACACATATTTCAAGTGAAAAGAGTTTATCCAGGGGAGAACAAGTTGTTTTAACATGGTTCTAATGTGACCCTTGAAAGTAACTGCAACTCTGTTTTTACACCTCTAACCACAAGGAGGCAACGTTTCCACGCATTATAATTGGCTCATACATAGTTTCAGAGCAAGAAATATTGTATTTAACCAAATTGAATAGCTTAAACACTGTTTCAGGCAAGAGATTGTGTTTTAGACTAAAAGGGAATGCATTATAAGAAGAATCTTTACTTTGAAACTCTGTTCTTTACCTTTTTCACACTATGAAACAGCTTTGTATTCACCTTCAACACTGTTTCAGGGCAAGAGATTGTGTTTTAGACTAAAAGGTAATGCATTATAAGAAGAATCTTTACTTTGAAACTCTGTTCTTCACCTTTTTCACACTATGAAACAGCTTTGTATTCACCTTAAACACAGTTTCAGGGCAAGAGATTGTGTTTTAGACTAAAAGGGAATGCATTATAAGAAGAATATCTACTTTGAAACTCTGTTCTTTACCTTTTTCACTCTATGAAACAGCTTTGTATTCACCTTAAACACTGTTTCAGGGCAAGAGATTGTGTTTTAGACTAAAGCGGAATGCATTATAAGAAGAATCTTTACTTTGTAACTCTGTTCTTCACCTTTTTCACACTATAAAACAGCTTTGTATTCACCTTAAACACAGTTTCAGGGAAAGAGATTGTGTTTTAGACTAAAAGGGAATGCATTATAAGAAGAATCTTTACTTTGAAACTCTGTTCTTTACCTTTTTCACACTATGAAACAGCTTTGTATTCACCTTAAACACTGTTTCAGGGCAAGAGATTGTGCTTTAGACTAAAAGGGAATGCACTATAAGAAAAATCTTTACTTTGAAACTCTGTTCTTTACCTTTTTCACACTATGAAACAGCTTGTATTCACCCTAAACACTGTTTCAGGGCAAGAGATTGTGTTTTAGACTAAAAGGGAATGCATTATAAGAAGAATCTTTACTTTGAAACTCTGTTCTTTACCTTTTTCACACTATGAAACAGCTTTGTATTCACCTTCAACACTGTTTCAGGGCAAGAGATTGTGTTTTAGACTAAAACGGAATGCATTATAAGAAGAATCTTTACTTTGAAACTCTGTTCTTTACCTTTTTCACACTATGAAACAGCTTTGTATTCACCTTAAACATTGTTTCAGGGCAAGAGATTGTGTTTTAGACTAAAAGGGAATGCATTATAAGAAGAATCTTTACTTTGAAACTCTGTTCTTCACCTTTTTCACACTATGAAACAGCTTTGTATTCACCTTAAACACAGTTTCAGGGCAAGAGATTGTGTTTTAGACTAAAAGGGAATGCATTATAAGAAGAATCTTTACTTTGAAACTCTGTTCTTCACCTTTTTCACACTATGAAACAGCTTTGTATTCACCTTAAACACTGTTTCAGGGCAAGAGATTGTGTTTTAGACTAAAGCGGAATGCATTATAAGAAGAATCTTTACTTTGTAACTCTGTTCTTCACCTTTTTCACACTATAAAACAGCTTTGTATTCACCTTAAACACAGTTTCAGGGCAAGAGATTGTGTTTTAGACTAAAACGGAATGCATTATAAGAAGAATATCTACTTTGAAACTCTGTTCTTTACCTTTTTCACTCTATGAAACAGCTTTGTATTCACCTTAAACACTGTTTCAGGGCAAGAGATTGTGTTTTAGACTAAAAGGGAATGCATTATAAGAAGAATCTTTACTTTGAAACTGTTCTTTACCTTTTTCACACTATGAAACAGCTTTGTATTCACCCTAAACACTGTTTCAGGGCAAGAGATTGTGTTTTAGACTAAAAGGGAATGCATTATAAGAAGAATCTTTACTTTGAAACTCTGTTTCAAACTCTGAAGAAAACACATATTTCAAGTGAAACGAGTTTATACAGGGGTGAAACAAGTTGTTTGTAATATGACCAATTAAAGTAATTGCAACTCTGTTTGTACACCTCTAACCACAAAGAAACAGGGCTTTCATGCATTGTAATCAGCTTATACACCGTTTCAGAGCAAGACATCTTGTTTTTAACCAAACTGAATAACTTACAATATCCTAAGAAAACACATATTTCAAGTGAAAAGAGTTTATCCAGGGGAGAACAAGTTGTTTTAACATGGTTCTAATGTGACCCTTGAAAGTAACTGCAACTCTGTTTTTACACCTCTAACCACAAGGAGGCAACGTTTCCACGCATTATAATTGGCTCATACATAGTTTCAGAGCAAGAAATATTGTATTTAACCAAATTGAATAGCTTAAACACTGTTTCAGGGCAAGAGATTGTGTTTTAGACTAAAAGGGAATGCATTATAAGAAGAATCTTTACTTTGAAACTCTGTTCTTTACCTTTTTTACACTATGAAACAGCTTTGTATTCACCTTAAACACTGTTTCAGGGCAAGAGATTGTGTTTTAGACTAAAAGGGAATGCATTATAAGAAGAATATCTACTTTGAAACTCTGTTCTTTACCTTTTTCACTCTATGAAACAGCTTTGTATTCACCTTAAACACTGTTTCAGGGCAAGAGATTGTGTTTTAGACTAAAAGGGAATGCATTATAAGAAGAATCTTTACTTTGAAACTGTTCTTTACCTTTTTCACACTATGAAACAGCTTTGTATTCACCCTAAACACTGTTTCAGGGCAAGAGATTGTGTTTTAGACTAAAAGGGAATGCATTATAAGAAGAATCTTTACTTTGAAACTCTGTTTCAAACTCTGAAGAAAACACATATTTCAAGTGAAACGAGTTGATACAGGGGTGAAACAAGTTGTTTGTAATATGACCAATTAAAGTAATTGCAACTCTGTTTGTACACCTCTAACCACAAAGAAACAGGGCTTTCATGCATTGTAATCAGCTTATACACCGTTTCAGAGCAAGACATCTTGTTTTTAACCAAACTGAATAACTTACAATATCCTAAGAAAACACATATTTCAAGTGAAAAGAGTTTATCCAGGGGAGAACAAGTTGTTTTAACATGGTTCTAATGTGACCCTTGAAAGTAACTGCAACTCTGTTTTTACACCTCTAACCACAAGGAGGCAACGTTTCCACGCATTATAATTGGCTCATACATAGTTTCAGAGCAAGAAATATTGTATTTAACCAAATTGAATAGCTTAAACACTGTTTCAGGCAAGAGATTGTGTTTTAGACTAAAAGGGAATGCATTATAAGAAGAATCTTTACTTTGAAACTCTGTTCTTTACCTTTTTCACACTATGAAACAGCTTTGTATTCACCTTCAACACTGTTTCAGGGCAAGAGATTGTGTTTTAGACTAAAAGGTAATGCATTATAAGAAGAATCTTTACTTTGAAACTCTGTTCTTCACCTTTTTCACACTATGAAACAGCTTTGTATTCACCTTAAACACAGTTTCAGGGCAAGAGATTGTGTTTTAGACTAAAAGGGAATGCATTATAAGAAGAATATCTACTTTGAAACTCTGTTCTTTACCTTTTTCACTCTATGAAACAGCTTTGTATTCACCTTAAACACTGTTTCAGGGCAAGAGATTGTGTTTTAGACTAAAGCGGAATGCATTATAAGAAGAATCTTTACTTTGAAACTCTGTTCTTCACCTTTTTCACACTATAAAACAGCTTTGTATTCACCTTAAACACAGTTTCAGGGCAAGAGATTGTGTTTTAGACTAAAAGGGAATGCATTATAAGAAGAATATCTACTTTGAAACTCTGTTCTTTACCTTTTTCACTCTATGAAACAGCTTTGTATTCACCTTAAACACTGTTTCAGGGCAAGAGATTGTGTTTTAGACTAAAAGGGAATGCATTATAAGAAGAATCTTTACTTTGAAACTGTTCTTTACCTTTTTCACACTATGAAACAGCTTTGTATTCACCCTAAACACTGTTTCAGGGCAAGAGATTGTGTTTTAGACTAAAAGGGAATGCATTATAAGAAGAATCTTTACTTTGAAACTCTGTTTCAAACTCTGAAGAAAACACATATTTCAAGTGAAACGAGTTTATACAGGGGTGAAACAAGTTGTTTGTAATATGACCAATTAAAGTAATTGCAACTCTGTTTGTACACCTCTAACCACAAAGAAACAGGGCTTTCATGCATTGTAATCAGCTTATACACCGTTTCAGAGCAAGACATCTTGTTTTTAACCAAACTGAATAACTTACAATATCCTAAGAAAACACATATTTCAAGTGAAAAGAGTTTATCCAGGGGAGAACAAGTTGTTTTAACATGGTTCTAATGTGACCCTTGAAAGTAACTGCAACTCTGTTTTTACACCTCTAACCACAAGGAGGCAACGTTTCCACGCATTATAATTGGCTCATACATAGTTTCAGAGCAAGAAATATTGTATTTAACCAAATTGAATAGCTTAAACACTGTTTCAGGGCAAGAGATTGTGTTTTAGACTAAAAGGGAATGCATTATAAGAAGAATCTTTACTTTGAAACTCTGTTCTTTACCTTTTTTACACTATGAAACAGCTTTGTATTCACCTTAAACACTGTTTCAGGGCAAGAGATTGTGTTTTAGACTAAAAGGGAATGCATTATAAGAAGAATATCTACTTTGAAACTCTGTTCTTTACCTTTTTCACTCTATGAAACAGCTTTGTATTCACCTTAAACACTGTTTCAGGGCAAGAGATTGTGTTTTAGACTAAAAGGGAATGCATTATAAGAAGAATCTTTACTTTGAAACTGTTCTTTACCTTTTTCACACTATGAAACAGCTTTGTATTCACCCTAAACACTGTTTCAGGGCAAGAGATTGTGTTTTAGACTAAAAGGGAATGCATTATAAGAAGAATCTTTACTTTGAAACTCTGTTTCAAACTTTGAAGAAAACACATATTTCAAGTGAAACGAGTTTATACAGGGGTGAAACAAGTTGTTTGTAATATGACCAATTAAAGTAATTGCAACTCTGTTTGTACACCTCTAACCACAAAGAAACAGGGCTTTCATGCATTGTAATCAGCTTATACACCGTTTCAGAGCAAGACATCTTGTTTTTAACCAAACTGAATAACTTACAATATCCTAAGAAAACACATATTTCAAGTGAAAAGAGTTTATCCAGGGGAGAACAAGTTGTTTTAACATGGTTCTAATGTGACCCTTGAAAGTAACTGCAACTCTGTTTTTACACCTCTAACCACAAGGAGGCAACGTTTCCACGCATTATAATTGGCTCATACATAGTTTCAGAGCAAGAAATATTGTATTTAACCAAATTGAATAGCTTAAACACTGTTTCAGGCAAGAGATTGTGTTTTAGACTAAAAGGGAATGCATTATAAGAAGAATCTTTACTTTGAAACTCTGTTCTTTACCTTTTTCACACTATGAAACAGCTTTGTATTCACCTTCAACACTGTTTCAGGGCAAGAGATTGTGTTTTAGACTAAAAGGTAATGCATTATAAGAAGAATCTTTACTTTGAAACTCTGTTCTTCACCTTTTTCACACTATGAAACAGCTTTGTATTCACCTTAAACACAGTTTCAGGGCAAGAGATTGTGTTTTAGACTAAAAGGGAATGCATTATAAGAAGAATATCTACTTTGAAACTCTGTTCTTTACCTTTTTCACTCTATGAAACAGCTTTGTATTCACCTTAAACACTGTTTCAGGGCAAGAGATTGTGTTTTAGACTAAAGCGGAATGCATTATAAGAAGAATCTTTACTTTGAAACTCTGTTCTTCACCTTTTTCACACTATAAAACAGCTTTGTATTCACCTTAAACACAGTTTCAGGGCAAGAGATTGTGTTTTAGACTAAAAGGGAATGCATTATAAGAAGAATATCTACTTTGAAACTCTGTTCTTTACCTTTTTCACTCTATGAAACAGCTTTGTATTCACCTTAAACACTGTTTCAGGGCAAGAGATTGTGTTTTAGACTAAAAGGGAATGCATTATAAGAAGAATCTTTACTTTGAAACTGTTCTTTACCTTTTTCACACTATGAAACAGCTTTGTATTCACCCTAAACACTGTTTCAGGGCAAGAGATTGTGTTTTAGACTAAAAGGGAATGCATTATAAGAAGAATCTTTACTTTGAAACTCTGTTTCAAACTCTGAAGAAAACACATATTTCAAGTGAAACGAGTTTATACAGGGGTGAAACAAGTTGTTTGTAATATGACCAATTAAAGTAATTGCAACTGTTTGTACACCTCTAACCACAAAGAAACAGGGCTTTCATGCATTGTAATCAGCTTATACACCGTTTCAGAGCAAGACATCTTGTTTTTAACCAAACTGAATACCTTACTATATCCTAAGAAAACACATATTTCAAGTGAAAAGAGTTTATCCAGGGGAGAACAAGTTGTTTTAACATGGTTCTAATGTGACCCTTGAAAGTAACTGCAACTCTGTTTTTACACCTCTAACCACAAGGAGGCAACGTTTCCACGCATTATAATTGGCTCATACATAGTTTCAGAGCAAGAAATATTGTATTTAACCAAATTGAATAGCTTAAACACTGTTTCAGGGCAAGAGATTGTGTTTTAGACTAAAAGGGAATGCATTATAAGAAGAATCTTTACTTTGAAACTCTGTTCTTTACCTTTTTTACACTATGAAACAGCTTTGTATTCACCTTAAACACTGTTTCAGGGCAAGAGATTGTGTTTTAGACTAAAATGGAATGCATTATAAGAAGAATCTTTACTTTGAAACTCTGTTCTTTACCTTTTTCACACTATGAAACAGCTTTGTATTCACCTTAAACACTGTTTCAGGGCAAGAGATTGTGTTTTAGACTAAAAGGGAATGCATTATAAGAAGAATCTTTACTTTGAAACTCTGTTCTTTACCTTTTTCACACTATGAAACAGCTTTGTATTCACCTTCAACACTGTTTGAGGGCAAGAGATTGTGTTTTAGACTAAAACGGAATGCATTATAAGAAGAATCTTTACTTTGTAACTCTGTTCTTCACCTTTTTCACACTATGAAACAGCTTTGTATTCACCTTAAACACTGTTTCAGGGCAAGAGATTGTGTTTTAGACTAAAAGGGAATGCATTATAAGAAGAATCTTTACTTTGAAACTCTGTTCTTTACCTTTTTCACACTATGAAACAGCTTGTATTCACCCTAAACACTGTTTCAGGGCAAGAGATTGTGTTTTAGACTAAAAGGGAATGCATTATAAGAAGAATCTTTACTTTGAAACTCTGTTCTTTACCTTTTTCACACTATGAAACAGCTTTGTATTCACCTTAAACACTGTTTCAGCGCAAGAGATTGTGTTTTAGACTAAAAGGGAAAGCATTATAAGAAGAATCTTTACTTTGAAACTCTGTTCTTCACCTTTTTCACACTATGAAACAGCTTTGTAGTCACCTTAAACACAGTTTCAGGGCAAGAGATTGTGTTTTAGACTAAAAGGGAATGCATTATAAGAAGAATATCTACTTTGAAACTCTGTTCTTTACCTTTTTCACTCTATGAAACAGCTTTGTATTCACCTTAAACACTGTTTCAGGGCAAGAGATTGTGTTTTAGACTAAAAGGGAATGCATTATAAGAAGAATCTTTACTTTGAAACTCTGTTCTTTACCTTTTTCACACTATGAAACAGCTTTGTATTCACCCTAAACACTGTTTCAGGGCAAGAGATTGTGTTTTAGACTAAAAGGGAATGCATTATAAGAAGAATCTTTACTTTGAAACTCTGTTTCAAACTCTGAAGAAAACACATATTTCAAGTGAAACGAGTTTATACAGTTGTGAAACAAGTTGTTTGTAATATGACCAATTAAAGTAATTGCAACTCTGTTTGTACACCTCTAACCACAAAGAAACAGGGCTTCCATGCATTGTAATCAGCTTATACACTGTTTCAGAGCAAGACATCTTGTTTTTAACCAAACTGAATAACTTACAATATCCTAAGAAAACACATATTTCAAGTGAAAAGAGTTTATCCAGGGGAGAACAAGTTGTTTTAACATGGTTCTAATGTGACCCTTGAAAGTAACTGCAACTCTGTTTTTACACCTCTAACCACAAGGAGGCAACGTTTCCACGCATTATAATTGGCTTATACATAGTTTCAGAGCAAGAAATATTGTATTTAACTAAATTGAATAGCTTAAACACTGTTTCAGGCAAGAGATTGTGTTTTAGACTAAAAGGGAATGCATTATAAGAAGAATCTTTACTTTGAAACTCTGTTCTTTACCTTTTTCACACTATGAAACAGCTTTGTATTCACCTTCAACACTGTTTGAGGGCAAGAGATTGTGTTTTAGACTAAAACGGAATGCATTATAAGAAGAATCTTTACTTTGTAACTCTGTTCTTCACCTTTTTCACACTATAAAACAGCTTTGTATTCACCTTAAACACAGTTTCAGGGCAAGAGATTGTGTTTTAGACTAAAAGGGAATGCATTATAAAAGAATCTTTACTTTGAAACTCTGTTCTTTACCTTTTTCACACTATGAAACAGCTTTGTATTCACCTTAAACACTGTTTCAGCGCAAGAGATTGTGTTTTAGACTAAAAGGGAAAGCATTATAAGAAGAATCTTTACTTTGAAACTCTGTTCTTCACCTTTTTCACACTATGAAACAGCTTTGTAGTCACCTTAAACACAGTTTCAGGGCAAGAGATTGTGTTTTAGACTAAAAGGGAATGCATTATAAGAAGAATATCTACTTTGAAACTCTGTTCTTTACCTTTTTCACTCTATGAAACAGCTTTGTATTCACCTTAAACACTGTTTCAGGGCAAGAGATTGTGTTTTAGACTAAAAGGGAATGCATTATAAGAAGAATCTTTACTTTGAAACTCTGTTCTTTACCTTTTTCACACTATGAAACAGCTTTGTATTCACCCTAAACACTGTTTCAGGGCAAGAGATTGTGTTTTAGACTAAAAGGGAATGCATTATAAGAAGAATCTTTACTTTGAAACTCTGTTTCAAACTCTGAAGAAAACACATATTTCAAGTGAAACGAGTTTATACAGTTGTGAAACAAGTTGTTTGTAATATGACCAATTAAAGTAATTGCAACTCTGTTTGTACACCTCTAACCACAAAGAAACAGGGCTTCCATGCATTGTAATCAGCTTATACACTGTTTCAGAGCAAGACATCTTGTTTTTAACCAAACTGAATAACTTACAATATCCTAAGAAAACACATATTTCAAGTGAAAAGAGTTTATCCAGGGGAGAACAAGTTGTTTTAACATGGTTCTAATGTGACCCTTGAAAGTAACTGCAACTCTGTTTTTACACCTCTAACCACAAGGAGGCAACGTTTCCACGCATTATAATTGGCTTATACATAGTTTCAGAGCAAGAAATATTGTATTTAACTAAATTGAATAGCTTAAACACTGTTTCAGGCAAGAGATTGTGTTTTAGACTAAAAGGGAATGCATTATAAGAAGAATCTTTACTTTGAAACTCTGTTCTTTACCTTTTTCACACTATGAAACAGCTTTGTATTCACCTTCAACACTGTTTGAGGGCAAGAGATTGTGTTTTAGACTAAAACGGAATGCATTATAAGAAGAATCTTTACTTTGTAACTCTGTTCTTCACCCTTTTCACACTATAAAACAGCTTTGTATTCACCTTAAACACAGTTTCAGGGCAAGAGATTGTGTTTTAGACTAAAAGGGAATGCATTATAAAAGAATCTTTACTTTGAAACTCTGTTCTTTACCTTTTTCACACTATGAAACAGCTTTGTATTCACCTTAAACACTGTTTCAGGGCAAGAGATTGTGTTTTAGACTAAAAGGGAATGCATTATAAGAAGAATCTTTACTTTGAAACTCTGTTCTTTACCTTTTTCACACTATGAAACAGCTTGTATTCACCCTAAACACTGTTTCAGGGCAAGAGATTGTGTTTTAGACTAAAAGGGAATGCATTATAAGAAGAATCTTTACTTTGAAACTCTGTTCTTTACCTTTTTCACACTATGAAACAGCTTTGTAGTCACCTTAAACACAGTTTCAGGGCAAGAGATTGTGTTTTAGACTAAAAGGGAATGCATTATAAGAAGAATATCTACTTTGAAACTCTGTTCTTTACCTTTTTCACTCTATGAAACAGCTTTGTATTCACCTTAAACACTGTTTCAGGGCAAGAGATTGTGTTTTAGACTAAAAGGGAATGCATTATAAGAAGAATCTTTACTTTGAAACTCTGTTCTTTACCTTTTTCACACTATGAAACAGCTTGTATTCACCCTAAACACTGTTTCAGGGCAAGAGATTGTGTTTTAGACTAAAAGGGAATGCATTATAAGAAGAATCTTTACTTTGAAACTCTGTTCTTTACCTTTTTCACACTATGAAACAGCTTTGTATTCACCTTAAACATTGTTTCAGCGCAAGAGATTGTGTTTTAGACTAAAAGGGAAAGCATTATAAGAAGAATCTTTACTTTGAAACTCTGTTCTTCACCTTTTTCACACTATGAAACAGCTTTGTAGTCACCTTAAACACAGTTTCAGGGCAAGAGATTGTGTTTTAGACTAAAAGGGAATGCATTATAAGAAGAATCTTTACTTTGAAACTCTGTTTCAAACTCTGAAGAAAACACATATTTCAAGTGAAACGAGTTTATACAGGGGTGAAACAAGTTGTTTGTAATATGACCAATTAAAGTAATTGCAACTCTGTTTGTACACCTCTAACCACAAAGAAACAGGGCTTCCATGCATTGTAATCAGCTTATACACCGTTTCAGAGCAAGACATCTTGTTTTTAACCAAACTGAATAACTTACAATATCCTAAGAAAACACATATTTCAAGTGAAAAGAGTTTATCCAGGGGAGAACAAGTTGTTTTAACATGGTTCTAATGTGACCCTTGAAAGTAACTGCAACTCTGTTTTTACACCTCTAACCACAAGGAGGCAACGTTTCCACGCATTATAATTGGCTTATAAATAGTTTCAGAGCAAGAAATATTGTATTTAACCAAATTGAATAGCTTAAACACTGTTTCAGGCAAGAGATTGTGTTTTAGACTAAAAGGGAATGCATTATAAGAAGAATCTTTACTTTGAAACTCTGTTCTTTACCTTTTTCACACTATGAAACAGCTTTGTATTCACCTTAAACACTGTTTCAGGGCAAGAGATTGTGTTTTAGACTAAAAGGGAATGCATTATAAGAAGAATCTTTACTTTGAAACTCTGTTCTTTACCTTTTTCACACTATGAAACAGCTTTGTATTCACCTTCAACACTGTTTCAGGGCAAGAGATTGTGTTTTAGACTAAAACGGAATGCATTATAAGAAGAATCTTTACTTTGAAACTCTGTTCTTTACCTTTTTCACACTATGAAACAGCTTTGTATTCACCTTAAACACTGTTTCAGGGCAAGAGATTGTGTTTTAGACTAAAAGGTAATGCATTATAAGAAGAATCTTTACTTTGAAACTCTGTTCTTCACCTTTTTCACACTATGAAACAGCTTTGTATTCACCTTAAACACAGTTTCAGGGCAAGAGATTGTATTTTAGACTAAAAGGGAATGCATTATAAGAAGAATATCTACTTTGAAACTCTGTTCTTTACCTTTTTCCCTCTATGAAACAGCTTTGTATTCACCTTCAACACTGTTTGAGGGCAAGAGATTGTGTTTTAGACTAAAACGGAATGCATTATAAGAAGAATCTTTACTTTGTAACTCTGTTCTTCACCTTTTTCACACTATAAAACAGCTTTGTATTCACCTTAAACACAGTTTCAGGGCAAGAGATTGTGTTTTAGACTAAAAGGGAATGCATTATAAGAAGAATCTTTACTTTGAAACTCTGTTCTTTACCTTTTTCACACTATGAAACAGCTTTGTATTCACCTTAAACACTGTTTCAGGGCAAGAGATTGTGTTTTAGACTAAAAGGGAATGCATTATAAGAAGAATCTTTACTTTGAAACTCTGTTCTTTACCTTTTTCACACTATGAAACAGCTTGTATTCACCCTAAACACTGTTTCAGGGCAAGAGATTGTGTTTTAGACTAAAAGGGAATGCATTATAAGAAGAATCTTTACTTTGAAACTCTGTTCTTTACCTTTTTCACACTATGAAACAGCTTTGTATTCACCTTAAACACTGTTTCAGCGCAAGAGATTGTGTTTTAGACTAAAAGGGAAAGCATTATAAGAAGAATCTTTACTTTGAAACTCTGTTCTTCACCTTTTTCACACTATGAAACAGCTTGTATTCACCCTAAACACTGTTTCAGGGCAAGAGATTGTGTTTTAGACTAAAAGGGAATGCATTATAAGAAGAATCTTTACTTTGAAACTCTGTTCTTTACCTTTTTCACACTATGAAACAGCTTTGTATTCACCTTCAACACTGTTTGAGGGCAAGAGATTGTGTTTTAGACTAAAACGGAATGCATTATAAGAAGAATCTTTACTTTGTAACTCTGTTCTTCACCTTTTTCACACTATAAAACAGCTTTGTATTCACCTTAAACACAGTTTCAGGGCAAGAGATTGTGTTTTAGACTAAAAGGGAATGCATTATAAGAAGAATCTTTACTTTGAAACTCTGTTCTTTACCTTTTTCACACTATGAAACAGCTTTGTATTCACCTTAAACACTGTTTCAGGGCAAGAGATTGTGTTTTAGACTAAAAGGGAATGCATTATAAGAAGAATCTTTACTTTGAAACTCTGTTCTTTACCTTTTTCACACTATGAAACAGCTTGTATTCACCCTAAACACTGTTTCAGGGCAAGAGATTGTGTTTTAGACTAAAAGGGAATGCATTATAAGAAGAATCTTTACTTTGAAACTCTGTTCTTTACCTTTTTCACACTATGAAACAGCTTTGTATTCACCTTAAACACTGTTTCAGCGCAAGAGATTGTGTTTTAGACTAAAAGGGAAAGAATTATAAGAAGAATCTTTACTTTGAAACTCTGTTCTTCACCTTTTTCACACTATGAAACAGCTTTGTATTCACCTTAAACACAGTTTCAGGGCAAGAGATTGTGTTTTAGACTAAAAGGGAATGCATTATAAGAAGAATATCTACTTTGAAACTCTGTTCTTTACCTTTTTCACTCTATGAAACAGCTTTGTATTCACCTTAAACACTGTTTCAGGGCAAGAGATTGTGTTTTAGACTAAAAGGGAATGCATTATAAGAAGAATCTTTACTTTGAAACTCTGTTCTTTACCTTTTTCACACTATGAAACAGCTTTGTATTCACCCTAAACACTGTTTCAGGGCAAGAGATTGTGTTTTAGACTAAAAGGGAATGCATTATAAGAAGAATCTTTACTTTGAAACTGTGTTCTTCACCTTTTTCACACTATGAAACAGCTTTGTATTCACCTTAAACACAGTTTCAGGGCAAGAGAGTGTGTTTTAGACTAAAAGGGAATGCATTATAAGAAGAATATCTACTTTGAAACTCTGTTCTTTACCTTTTTCACTCTATGAAACAGCTTTGTATTCACCTTAAACACTGTTTCAGGGCAAGAGATTGTGTTTTAGACTAAAACGGAATGCATTATAAGAAGAATCTTTACTTTGTAACTCTGTTCTTCACCTTTTTCACACTATAAAACAGCTTTGTATTCACCTTAAACACAGTTTCAGGGCAAGAGATTGTGTTTTAGACTAAAAGGGAATGCATTATAAGAAGAATCTTTACTTTGAAACTCTGTTCTTTACCTTTTTCACACTATGAAACAGCTTTGTATTCTACTTAAACACTGTTTCAGGGCAAGAGATTGTGTTTTAGACTAAAAGGGAATGCATTATAAGAAGAATCTTTACTTTGAAACTCTGTTCTTTACCTTTTTCACACTATGAAACAGCTTTGTATTCACCCTAAACACAGTTTCAGGGCAAGAGATTGTGTTTTAGACTAAAAGGGAATGCATTATAAGAAGAATCTTTACTTTGAAACTCTGTTCTTTACCTTTTTCACACTATGAAACAGCTTTGTATTCACCTTAAACACTGTTTCAGGGCAAGAGATTGTGTTTTAGACTAAAAGGGAAAGCATTATAAGAAGAATCTTTACTTTGAAACTCTGTTCTTCACCTTTTTCACACTATGAAACAGCTTTGTATTCACCTTAAACATAGTTTCAGGGCAAGATATTGTGTTTTAGACTAAAAGGGAATGCATTATAAGAAGAATATCTACTTTGAAACTCTGTTCTTCACCTTTTTCACACTATGAAACAGCTTTGTATACACCTTAAACACAGTTTCAGGGCAAGAGATTGTGTTTTAGACTAAAAGGTAATGCATTATAAGAAGAATCTTTACTTTGAAACTCTGTTCTTCACCTTTTTCACACTATGAAACAGCTTTGTATTCACCTTAAACACAGTTTCAGGGCAAGAGATTGTGTTTTAGACTAAAAGGGAATGCATTATAAGAAGAATATCTACTTTGAAACTCTGTTCTTTACCTTTTTCACTCTATGAAACAGCTTTGTATTCACCTTAAACACTGTTTCAGGGCAAGAGATTGTGTTTTAGACTAAAACGGAATGCATTATAAGAAGAATCTTTACTTTGTAACTCTGTTCTTCACCTTTTTCACACTATAAAACAGCTTTGTATTCACCTTAAACACTGTTTCAGGGCAAGAGATTGTGTTTTAGACTAAAAGGGAATGCATTATAAGAAGAATCTTTACTTTGAAACTCTGTTCTTTACCTTTTTCACACTATGAAACAGCTTTGTATTCACCTTAAACACTGTTTCAGGGCAAGAGATTGTGTTTTAGACTAAAAGGGAATGCATTATAAGAAGAATCTTTACTTTGAAACTCTGTTCTTTACCTTTTTCACACTATGAAACAGCTTTGTATTCACCTTAAACATAGTTTCAGGGCAAGATATTGTGTTTTAGACTAAAAGGGAATGCATTATAAGAAGAATATCTACTTTGAAACTCTGTTCTTCACCTTTTTCACACTATGAAACAGCTTTGTATTCACCTTAAACACAGTTTCAGGGCAAGAGATTGTGTTTTAGATTAAAAGGGAATGCATTATAAGAAGAATCTTTACTTTGAAACTCTGTTTCAAACTCTGAAGAAAACACATATTTCAAGTGAAACGAGTTTATACAGGGGTGAAACAAGTTGTTTGTAATATGACCAATTAAAGTAATTGCAACTCTGTTTGTACACCTCTAACCACAAAGAAACAGGGCTTCCATGCATTGTAATCAGCTTATACACCGTTTCAGAGCAAGACATCTTGTTTTTAACCAAACTGAATAACTTACAATATCCTAAGAAAACACATATTTCAAGTGAAAAGAGTTTATCCAGGGGAGAACAAGTTGTTTTAACATGGTTCTAATGTGACCCTTGAAAGTAACTGCAACTCTGTTTTTACACCTCTAACCACAAGGAGGCAACGTTTCCACGCATTATAATTGGCTTATACATAGTTTCAGAGCAAGAAATATTGTATTTAACCAAATTGAATAGCTTAAACACTGTTTCAGGCAAGAGATTGTGTTTTAGACTAAAAGGGAATGCATTATAAGAAGAATCTTTACTTTGAAACTCTGTTCTTTACCTTTTTCACACTATGAAACAGCTTTGTATTCACCTTAAACACTGTGTCAGGGCAAGAGATTGTGTTTTAGACTAAAAGGGAATGCATTATAAGAAGAATCTTTACTTTGAAACTCTGTTCTTTACCTTTTTCACACTATGAAACAGCTTTGTATTCACCTTCAACACTGTTTCAGGGCAAGAGATTGTGTTTTAGACTAAAACGGAATGCATTATAAGAAGAATCTTTACTTTGTAACTCTGTTCTTCACCTTTTTCACACTATAAAACACCTTTGTATTCACCTTAAACACAGTTTCAGGGCAAGAGATTGTGTTTTTGACTAAAAGGGAATGCATTATAAGAAGAAACTTTACTTTGAAACTCTGTTCTTTACCTTTTTCACAGTATGAAACAGCTTTGTATTCACCTTAAACACTGTTTCAGGGCAAGAGATTGTGTTTTAGACTAAAAGGGAATGCATTATAAGAAGAAATTTTACTTTGAAACTCTGTTCTTTACCTTTTTCACACTATGAAACAGCTTTGTATTCACCCTAAACACTGTTTCAGGGCAAGAGATTGTGTTTTAGACTAAAAGGGAATGCATTATAAGAAGAATCTTTACTTTGAAACTCTGTTCTTTACCTTTTTCACACTATGAAACAGCTTTGTATTCACCTTAAACACTGTTTCAGGGCAAGAGATTGTGTTTTAGACTAAAAGGGAAAGCATTATAAGAAGAATCTTTACTTTGAAACTCTGTTCTTCACCTTTTTCACACTATGAAACAGCTTTGTATTCACCTTAAACACTGTTTCAGGGCAAGAGATTGTGGTTTAGACTAAAAGGGAATGCATTATAAGAAGAATCTTTACTTTGAAACTCTGTTCTTTACCTTTTTCACACTATGAAACAGCTTTGTATTCACCTTCAACACTGTTTCAGGGCAAGAGATTGTGTTTTAGACTAAAACGGAATGCATTATAAGAAGAATCTTTACTTTGAAACTCTGTTCTTTACCTTTTTCACACTATGAAACAGCTTTGTAATCACCTTCAACACTGTTTCAGGGCAAGAGATTGTGTTTTAGACTAAAATGGAATGCATTATAAGAAGAATCTTTACTTTGAAACTCTGTTCTTCACCTTTTTCACACTATAAAACAGCTTTGTATTGACCTTAAACACAGTTTCAGGGCAAGAGATTGTGTTTTAGACTAAAAGGGAATGCATTATAAGAAGAATCTTTACTTTGAAACTCTGTTCTTTACCTTTTTCACACTATGAAACAGCTTTGTATTCACCTTCAACACTGTTTGAGGGCAAGAGATTGTGTTTTAGACTAAAACGGAATGCATTATAAGAAGAATCTTTACTTTGTAACTCTGTTCTTCACCTTTTTCACACTATAAAACAGCTTTGTATTCACCTTAAACACAGTTTCAGGGCAAGAGATTGTGTTTTAGACTAAAAGGGAATGCATTATAAAAGAATCTTTACTTTGAAACTCTGTTCTTTACCTTTTTCACACTATGAAACAGCTTGTATTCACCCTAAACACTGTTTCAGGGCAAGAGATTGTGTTTTAGACTAAAAGGGAATGCATTATAAGAAGAATCTTTACTTTGAAACTCTGTTCTTTACCTTTTTCACACTATGAAACAGCTTTGTAGTCACCTTAAACACAGTTTCAGGGCAAGAGATTGTGTTTTAGACTAAAAGGGAATGCATTATAAGAAGAATATCTACTTTGAAACTCTGTTCTTTACCTTTTTCACTCTATGAAACAGCTTTGTATTCACCTTAAACACTGTTTCAGGGCAAGAGATTGTGTTTTAGACTAAAAGGGAATGCATTATAAGAAGAATCTTTACTTTGAAACTCTGTTCTTTACCTTTTTCACACTATGAAACAGCTTGTATTCACCCTAAACACTGTTTCAGGGCAAGAGATTGTGTTTTAGACTAAAAGGGAATGCATTATAAGAAGAATCTTTACTTTGAAACTCTGTTCTTTACCTTTTTCACACTATGAAACAGCTTTGTATTCACCTTAAACACTGTTTCAGCGCAAGAGATTGTGTTTTAGACTAAAAGGGAAAGCATTATAAGAAGAATCTTTACTTTGAAACTCTGTTCTTCACCTTTTTCACACTATGAAACAGCTTTGTAGTCACCTTAAACACAGTTTCAGGGCAAGAGATTGTGTTTTAGACTAAAAGGGAATGCATTATAAGAAGAATCTTTACTTTGAAACTCTGTTTCAAACTCTGAAGAAAACACATATTTCAAGTGAAACGAGTTTATACAGGGGTGAAACAAGTTGTTTGTAATATGACCAATTAAAGTAATTGCAACTCTGTTTGTACACCTCTAACCACAAAGAAACAGGGCTTCCATGCATTGTAATCAGCTTATACACCGTTTCAGAGCAAGACATCTTGTTTTTAACCAAACTGAATAACTTACAATATCCTAAGAAAACACATATTTCAAGTGAAAAGAGTTTATCCAGGGGAGAACAAGTTGTTTTAACATGGTTCTAATGTGACCCTTGAAAGTAACTGCAACTCTGTTTTTACACCTCTAACCACAAGGAGGCAACGTTTCCACGCATTATAATTGGCTTATACATAGTTTCAGAGCAAGAAATATTGTATTTAACCAAATTGAATAGCTTAAACACTGTTTCAGGCAAGAGATTGTGTTTTAGACTAAAAGGGAATGCATTATAAGAAGAATCTTTACTTTGAAACTCTGTTCTTTACCTTTTTCACACTATGAAACAGCTTTGTATTCACCTTCAACACTGTTTCAGGGCAAGAGATTGTGTTTTAGACTAAAACGGAATGCATTATAAGAAGAATCTTTACTTTGTAACTCTGTTCTTCACCTTTTTCACACTATAAAACAGCTTTGTATTCACCTTAAACACTGTTTCAGGGCAAGAGATTGTGTTTTAGACTAAAAGGGAAAGCATTATAAGAAGAATCTTTACTTTGAAACTCTGTTCTTCACCTTTTTCACACTATGAAACAGCTTTGTATTCACCTTAAACACTGTTTCAGGGCAAGAGATTGTGGTTTAGACTAAAAGGGAATGCATTATAAGAAGAATCTTTACTTTGAAACTCTGTTCTTTACCTTTTTCACACTATGAAACAGCTTTGTAATCACCTTCAACACTGTTTCAGGGCAAGAGATTGTGTTTTAGACTAAAATGGAATGCATTATAAGAAGAATCTTTACTTTGAAACTCTGTTCTTCACCTTTTTCACACTATAAAACAGCTTTGTATTGACCTTAAACACAGTTTCAGGGCAAGAGATTGTGTTTTAGACTAAAAGGGAATGCATTATAAGAAGAATCTTTACTTTGAAACTCTGTTCTTTACCTTTTTCACACTATGAAACAGCTTTGTATTCACCTTCAACACTGTTTGAGGGCAAGAGATTGTGTTTTAGACTAAAACGGAATGCATTATAAGAAGAATCTTTACTTTGAAACTGTTCTTTACCTTTTTCACACTATGAAACAGCTTGTATTCACCCTAAACACTGTTTCAGGGCAAGAGATTGTGTTTTAGACTAAAAGGGAATGCATTATAAGAAGAATCTTTACTTTGAAACTCTGTTCTTTACCTTTTTCACACTATGAAACAGCTTTGTAGTCACCTTAAACACAGTTTCAGGGCAAGAGATTGTGTTTTAGACTAAAAGGGAATGCATTATAAGAAGAATATCTACTTTGAAACTCTGTTCTTTACCTTTTTCACTCTATGAAACAGCTTTGTATTCACCTTAAACACTGTTTCAGGGCAAGAGATTGTGTTTTAGACTAAAAGGGAATGCATTATAAGAAGAATCTTTACTTTGAAACTCTGTTCTTTACCTTTTTCACACTATGAAACAGCTTGTATTCACCCTAAACACTGTTTCAGGGCAAGAGATTGTGTTTTAGACTAAAAGGGAATGCATTATAAGAAGAATCTTTACTTTGAAACTCTGTTCTTTACCTTTTTCACACTATGAAACAGCTTTGTATTCACCTTAAACACTGTTTCAGCGCAAGAGATTGTGTTTTAGACTAAAAGGGAAAGCATTATAAGAAGAATCTTTACTTTGAAACTCTGTTCTTCACCTTTTTCACACTATGAAACAGCTTTGTAGTCACCTTAAACACAGTTTCAGGGCAAGAGATTGTGTTTTAGACTAAAAGGGAATGCATTATAAGAAGAATCTTTACTTTGAAACTCTGTTTCAAACTCTGAAGAAAACACATATTTCAAGTGAAACGAGTTTATACAGGGGTGAAACAAGTTGTTTGTAATATGACCAATTAAAGTAATTGCAACTCTGTTTGTACACCTCTAACCACAAAGAAACAGGGCTTCCATGCATTGTAATCAGCTTATACACCGTTTCAGAGCAAGACATCTTGTTTTTAACCAAACTGAATAACTTACAATATCCTAAGAAAACACATATTTCAAGTGAAAAGAGTTTATCCAGGGGAGAACAAGTTGTTTTAACATGGTTCTAATGTGACCCTTGAAAGTAACTGCAACTCTGTTTTTACACCTCTAACCACAAGGAGGCAACGTTTCCACGCATTATAATTGGCTTATACATAGTTTCAGAGCAAGAAATATTGTATTTAACCAAATTGAATAGCTTAAACACTGTTTCAGGCAAGACATTGTGTTTTAGACTAAAAGGGAATGCATTATAAGAAGAATCTTTACTTTGAAACTCTGTTCTTTACCTTTTTCACACTATGAAACAGCTTTGTATTCACCTTAAACACTGTTTCAGGGCAAGAGATTGTGTTTTAGACTAAAAGGGAATGCATTATAAGAAGAATCTTTACTTTGAAACTCTGTTCTTTACCTTTTTCACACTATGAAACAGCTTTGTATTCACCTTCAACACTGTTTCAGGGCAAGAGATTGTGTTTTAGACTAAAACGGAATGCATTATAAGAAGAATCTTTACTTTGAAACTCTGTTCTTTACCTTTTTCACACTATGAAACAGCTTTGTATTCACCTTAAACACTGTTTCAGGGCAAGAGATTGTGTTTTAGACTAAAAGGTAATGCATTATAAGAAGAATCTTTACTTTGAAACTCTGTTCTTCACCTTTTTCACACTATGAAACAGCTTTGTATTCACCTTAAACACAGTTTCAGGGCAAGAGATTGTATTTTAGACTAAAAGGGAATGCATTATAAGAAGAATATCTACTTTGAAACTCTGTTTTTTACCTTTTTCCCTCTATGAAACAGCTTTGTATTCACCTTCAACACTGTTTGAGGGCAAGAGATTGTGTTTTAGACTAAAACGGAATGCATTATAAGAAGAATCTTTACTTTGTAACTCTGTTCTTCACCTTTTTCACACTATAAAACAGCTTTGTATTCACCTTAAACACAGTTTCAGGGCAAGAGATTGTGTTTTAGACTAAAAGGGAATGCATTATAAGAAGAATCTTTACTTTGAAACTCTGTTCTTTACCTTTTTCACACTATGAAACAGCTTTGTATTCACCTTAAACACTGTTTCAGGGCAAGAGATTGTGTTTTAGACTAAAAGGGAATGCATTATAAGAAGAATCTTTACTTTGAAACTCTGTTCTTTACCTTTTTCACACTATGAAACAGCTTGTATTCACCCTAAACACTGTTTCAGGGCAAGAGATTGTGTTTTAGACTAAAAGGGAATGCATTATAAGAAGAATCTTTACTTTGAAACTCTGTTCTTTACCTTTTTCACACTATGAAACAGCTTTGTATTCACCTTAAACACTGTTTCAGCGCAAGAGATTGTGTTTTAGACTAAAAGGGAAAGCATTATAAGAAGAATCTTTACTTTGAAACTCTGTTCTTCACCTTTTTCACACTATGAAACAGCTTGTATTCACCCTAAACACTGTTTCAGGGCAAGAGATTGTGTTTTAGACTAAAAGGGAATGCATTATAAGAAGAATCTTTACTTTGAAACTCTGTTCTTTACCTTTTTCACACTATGAAACAGCTTTGTATTCACCTTCAACACTGTTTGAGGGCAAGAGATTGTGTTTTAGACTAAAACGGAATGCATTATAAGAAGAATCTTTACTTTGTAACTCTGTTCTTCACCTTTTTCACACTATAAAACAGCTTTGTATTCACCTTAAACACAGTTTCAAGGCAAGAGATTGTGTTTTAGACTAAAAGGGAATGCATTATAAGAAGAATCTTTACTTTGAAACTCTGTTCTTTACCTTTTTCACACTATGAAACAGCTTGTATTCACCCTAAACACTGTTTCAGGGCAAGAGATTGTGTTTTAGACTAAAAGGGAATGCATTATAAGAAGAATCTTTACTTTGAAACTCTGTTCTTTACCTTTTTCACACTATGAAACAGCTTTGTATTCACCTTAAACACTGTTTCAGCGCAAGAGATTGTGTTTTAGACTAAAAGGGAAAGCATTATAAGAAGAATCTTTACTTTGAAACTCTGTTCTTCACCTTTTTCACACTATGAAACAGCTTGTATTCACCCTAAACACTGTTTCAGGGCAAGAGATTGTGTTTTAGACTAAAAGGGAATGCATTATAAGAAGAATCTTTACTTTGAAACTCTGTTCTTTACCTTTTTCACACTATGAAACAGCTTTGTATTCACCTTAAACACTGTTTCAGCGCAAGAGATTGTGTTTTAGACTAAAAGGGAAAGAATTATAAGAAGAATCTTTACTTTGAAACTCTGTTCTTCACCTTTTTCACACTATGAAACAGCTTTGTATTCACCTTAAACACAGTTTCAGGGCAAGAGATTGTGTTTTAGACTAAAAGGGAATGCATTATAAGAAGAATATCTACTTTGAAACTCTGTTCTTTACCTTTTTCACTCTATGAAACAGCTTTGTATTCACCTTAAACACTGTTTCAGGGCAAGAGATTGTGTTTTAGACTAAAAGGGAATGCATTATAAGAAGAATCTTTACTTTGAAACTCTGTTCTTTACCTTTTTCACACTATGAAACAGCTTTGTATTCACCCTAAACACTGTTTCAGGGCAAGAGATTGTGTTTTAGACTAAAAGGGAATGCATTATAAGAAGAATCTTTACTTTGAAACTCTGTTCTTTACCTTTTTCACACTATGAAACAGCTTTGTATTCACCCTAAACACTGTTTCAGGGCAAGAGATTGTGTTTTAGACTAAAAGGGAATGCATTATAAGAAGAATATCTACTTTGAAACTCTGTTCTTTACCTTTTTCACTCTATGAAACAGCTTTGTATTCACCTTAAACACTGTTTCAGGGCAAGAGATTGTGTTTTAGACTAAAACGGAATGCATTATAAGAAGAATCTTTACTTTGTAACTCTGTTCTTCACCTTTTTCACACTATAAAACAGCTTTGTATTCACCTTAAACACAGTTTCAGGGCAAGAGATTGTGTTTTAGACTAAAAGGGAATGCATTATAAGAAGAATCTTTACTTTGAAACTCTGTTCTTTACCTTTTTCACACTATGAAACAGCTTTGTATTCTACTTAAACACTGTTTCAGGGCAAGAGATTGTGTTTTAGACTAAAAGGGAATGCATTATAAGAAGAATCTTTACTTTGAAACTCTGTTCTTTACCTTTTTCACACTATGAAACAGCTTTGTATTCACCCTAAACACAGTTTCAGGGCAAGAGATTGTGTTTTAGACTAAAAGGGAATGCATTATAAGAAGAATCTTTACTTTGAAACTCTGTTCTTTACCTTTTTCACACTATGAAACAGCTTTGTATTCACCTTAAACACTGTTTCAGGGCAAGAGATTGTGTTTTAGACTAAAAGGGAAAGCATTATAAGAAGAATCTTTACTTTGAAACTCTGTTCTTCACCTTTTTCACACTATGAAACAGCTTTGTATTCACCTTAAACATAGTTTCAGGGCAAGATATTGTGTTTTAGACTAAAAGGGAATGCATTATAAGAAGAATATCTACTTTGAAACTCTGTTCTTCACCTTTTTCACACTATGAAACAGCTTTGTATACACCTTAAACACAGTTTCAGGGCAAGAGATTGTGTTTTAGACTAAAAGGTAATGCATTATAAGAAGAATCTTTACTTTGAAACTCTGTTCTTCACCTTTTTCACACTATGAAACAGCTTTGTATTCACCTTAAACACAGTTTCAGGGCAAGAGATTGTGTTTTAGACTAAAAGGGAATGCATTATAAGAAGAATATCTACTTTGAAACTCTGTTCTTTACCTTTTTCACTCTATGAAACAGCTTTGTATTCACCTTAAACACTGTTTCAGGGCAAGAGATTGTGTTTTAGACTAAAACGGAATGCATTATAAGAAGAATCTTTACTTTGTAACTCTGTTCTTCACCTTTTTCACACTATGAAACAGCTTTGTATTCACCTTAAACACTGTTTCAGGGCAAGAGATTGTGTTTTAGACTAAAAGGGAATGCATTATAAGAAGAATCTTTACTTTGAAACTCTGTTCTTTACCTTTTTCACACTATGAAACAGCTTTGTATTCACCTTAAACACTGTTTCAGGGCAAGAGATTGTGTTTTAGACTAAAAGGGAATGCATTATAAGAAGAATCTTTACTTTGAAACTCTGTTCTTTACCTTTTTCACACTATGAAACAGCTTTGTATTCACCTTAAACATAGTTTCAGGGCAAGATATTGTGTTTTAGACTAAAAGGGAATGCATTATAAGAAGAATATCTACTTTGAAACTCTGTTCTTCACCTTTTTCACACTATGAAACAGCTTTGTATTCACCTTAAACACAGTTTCAGGGCAAGAGATTGTGTTTTAGATTAAAAGGGAATGCATTATAAGAAGAATCTTTACTTTGAAACTCTGTTTCAAACTCTGAAGAAAACACATATTTCAAGTGAAACGAGTTTATACAGGGGTGAAACAAGTTGTTTGTAATATGACCAATTAAAGTAATTGCAACTCTGTTTGTACACCTCTAACCACAAAGAAACAGGGCTTCCATGCATTGTAATCAGCTTATACACCGTTTCAGAGCAAGACATCTTGTTTTTAACCAAACTGAATAACTTACAATATCCTAAGAAAACACATATTTCAAGTGAAAAGAGTTTATCCAGGGGAGAACAAGTTGTTTTAACATGGTTCTAATGTGACCCTTGAAAGTAACTGCAACTCTGTTTTTACACCTCTAACCACAAGGAGGCAACGTTTCCACGCATTATAATTGGCTTATACATAGTTTCAGAGCAAGAAATATTGTATTTAACCAAATTGAATAGCTTAAACACTGTTTCAGGCAAGAGATTGTGTTTTAGACTAAAAGGGAATGCATTATAAGAAGAATCTTTACTTTGAAACTCTGTTCTTTACCTTTTTCACACTATGAAACAGCTTTGTATTCACCTTAAACACTGTTTCAGGGCAAGAGATTGTGTTTTAGACTAAAAGGGAATGCATTATAAGAAGAATCTTTACTTTGAAACTCTGTTCTTTACCTTTTTCACACTATGAAACAGCTTTGTATTCACCTTAAACACTGTTTCAGGGCAAGAGATTATGTTTTAGACTAAAAGGGAAAGCATTATAAGAAGAATCTTTACTTTGAAACTCTGTTCTTCACCTTTTTCACACTATGAAACAGCTTTGTATTCACCTTAAACACAGTTTCAGGGCAAGAGATTGTGTTTTAGACTAAAACGGAATGCATTATAAGAAGAATCTTAACTTTGTAACTCTGTTCTTCACCTTTTTCACACTATAAAACAGCTTTGTATTCACCTTAAACACAGTTTCAGGGCAAGAGATTGTGTTTTAGACTAAAAGGGAATGCATTATAAGAAGAATCTTTACTTTGAAACTCTGTTCTTTACCTCTTTCACACTATGAAACAGCTTTGTATTCACCTTAAACACTGTTTCAGGGCAAGAGATTGTGTTTTAGACTAAAAGGGAATGCATTATAAGAAGAATCTTTACTTTGAAACTCTGTTCTTTACCTTTTTCACACTATGAAACAGCTTGTATTCACCCTAAACACTGTTTCAGGGCAAGAGATTGTGTTTTAGACTAAAAGGGAATGCATTATAAGAAGAATCTTTACTTTGAAACTCTGTTCTTTACCTTTTTCACACTATGAAACAGCTTTGTATTCACCTTAAACACTGTTTCAGGGCAAGAGATTGTGTTTTAGACTAAAAGGGAATGCATTATAAGAAGAATCTTTACTTTGAAACTCTGTTCTTTACCTTTTTCACACTATGAAACAGCTTTGTATTCACCTTAAACACTGTTTCAGGGCAAGAGATTGTGTTTTAGACTAAAAGGGAAAGCATTATAAGAAGAATCTTTACTTTGAAACTCTGTTCTTCACCTTTTTCACACTATGAAACAGCTTTGTATTCACCTTAAACACAGTTTCAGGGCAAGAGATTGTGTTTTAGACTAAAAGGGAATGCATTATAAGAAGAATATTTACTTTGAAACTCTGTTTCAAACTCTGAAGAAAACACATATTTCAAGTGAAACGAGTTTATACAGGGGTGAAACAAGTTGTTTGTAATATGACCAATTAAAGTAATTGCAACTCTGTTTGTACACCTCTAACCACAAAGAAACAGGGCTTCCATGCATTGTAATCAGCTTATACACCGTTTCAGAGCAAGACATCTTGTTTTTAACCAAACTGAATAACTTACAATATCCTAAGAAAACACATATTTCAAGTGAAAAGAGTTTATCCAGAGGAGAACAAGTTGTTTTAACATGGTTCTAATGTGACCCTTGAAAGTAACTGCAACTCTGTTTTTACACCTCTAACCACAAGGAGGCAACGTTTCCACGCATTATAATTGGCTTATACATAGTTTCAGAGCAAGAAATATTGTATTTAACCAAATTGAATAGCTTAAACACTGTTTCAGGCAAGAGATTGTGTTTTAGACTAAAAGGGAATGCATTATAAGAAGAATCTTTACTTTGAAACTCTGTTCTTTACCTTTTTCACACTATGAAACAGCTTTGTATTCACCTTAAACACTGTTTCAGGGCAAGAGATTGTGTTTTAGACTAAAAGGGAATGCATTATAAGAAGAATCTTTACTTTGAAACTCTGTTCTTTACCTTTTTCACACTATGAAACAGCTTTGTATTCACCTTAAACACTGTTTCAGGGCAAGAGATTGTGTTTTAGACTAAAAGGGAATGCATTATAAGAAGAATCTTTACTTTGAAACTCTGTTCTTCACCTTTTTCACACTATGAAACAGCTTGTATTCACCCTAAACACTGTTTCAGGGCAAGAGATTGTGTTTTAGACTAAAAGGGAATGCATTATAAGAAGAATCTTTACTTTGAAACTCTGTTCTTTACCTTTTTCACACTATGAAACAGCTTTGTATTCACCTTAAACACTGTTTCAGGGCAAGAGATTGTGTTTTAGACTAAAAGGGAATGCATTATAAGAAGAATCTTTACTTTGAAACTCTGTTCTTTACCTTTTTCACACTATGAAACAGCTTTGTATTCACCTTAAACACTGTTTCAGGGCAAGAGATTGTGTTTTAGACTAAAAGGGAAAGCATTATAAGAAGAATCTTTACTTTGAAACTCTGTTCTTCACCTTTTTCACACTATGAAACAGCTTTGTATTCACCTTAAACACAGTTTCAGGGCAAGAGATTGTGTTTTAGACTAAAAGGGAATGCATTATAAGAAGAATCTTTACTTTGAAACTCTGTTTCAAACTCTGAAGAAAACACATATTTCAAGTGAAACGAGTTTATACAGGGGTGAAACAAGTTGTTTGTAATATGACCAATTAAAGTAATTGCAACTCTGTTTGTACACCTCTAACCACAAAGAAACAGGGCTTCCATGCATTCTAATCAGCTTATACACCGTTTCAGAGCAAGACATCTTGTTTTTAACCAAACTGAATAACTTACAATATCCTAAGAAAACACATATTTCAAGTGAAAAGAGTTTATCCAGGGGAGAACAAGTTGTTTTAACATGGTTCTAATGTGACCCTTGAAAGTAACTGCAACTCTGTTTTTACACCTCTAACCACAAGGAGGCAATGTTTCCACGCATTATAATTGGCTTATACATAGTTTCAGAGCAAGAAATATTGTATTTAACCAAATTGAATAGCTTAAACACTGTTTCAGGCAAGAGATTGTGTTTTAGACTAAAAGGGAATGCATTATAAGAAGAATCTTTACTTTGAAACTCTGTTCTTTACCTTTTTCACACTATGAAACAGCTTTGTATTCACCTTAAACACTGTTTCAGGGCAAGAGATTGTGTTTTAGACTAAAAGGGAATGCATTATAAGAAGAATCTTTACTTTGAAACTCTGTTCTTTACCTTTTTCACACTATGAAACAGCTTGTATTCACCCTAAACACTGTTTCAGGGCAAGAGATTGTGTTTTAGACTAAAAGGGAATGCATTATAAGAAGAATCTTTACTTTGAAACTCTGTTCTTTACCTTTTTCACACTATGAAACAGCTTTGTATTCACCTTAAACACTGTTTCAGGGCAAAAGATTGTGTTTTAGACTAAAAGGGAAAGCATTATAAGAAGAATCTTTACTTTGAAACTCTGTTCTTCACCTTTTTCACACTATGAAACAGCTTTGTATTCACCTTAAACACAGTTTCAGGGCAAGAGATTGTGTTTTAGACTAAAAGGGAATGCATTATAAGAAGAATATCTACTTTGAAACTCTGTTCTTTACCTTTTTCACTCTATGAAACAGCTTTGTATTCACCTTAAACACTGTTTCAGGGCAAGAGATTGTGTTTTAGACTAAAAGGGAATGCATTATAAGAAGAATCTTTACTTTGAAACTCTGTTCTTCACCTTTTTCACACTATGAAACAGCTTTGTATTCACCTTAAACACAGTTTCAGGGCAAGAGATTGTGTTTTAGACTAAAAGGGAATGCATTATAAGAAGAATCTTTACTTTGAAACTCTGTTTCAAACTCTGAAGAAAACACATATTTCAAGTGAAACGAGTTTATACAGGGGTGAAACAAGTTGTTTGTAATATGACCAATTAAAGTAATTGCAACTCTGTTTGTACACCTCTAACCACAAAGAAACAGGGCTTCCATGCATTGTAATCAGCTTATACACCGTTTCAGAGCAAGACATCTTGTTTTTAACCAAACTGAATAACTTACAATATCCTAAGAAAACACATATTTCAAGTGAAAAGAGTTTATCCAGGGGAGAACAAGTTGTTTTAACATGGTTCTAATGTGACCCTTGAAAGTAACTGCAACTCTGTTTTTACACCTCTAACCACAAGGAGGCAACGTTTCCACGCATTATAATTGGCTTATACATAGTTTCAGAGCAAGAAATATTGTATTTAACCAAATTGAATAGCTTAAACACTGTTTCAGGCAAGAGATTGTGTTTTAGACTAAAAGGGAATGCATTATAAGAAGAATCTTTACTTTGAAACTCTGTTCTTTACCTTTTTCACACTATGAAACAGCTTTGTATTCACCTTAAACACTGTTTCAGGGCAAGAGATTGTGTTTTAGACTTAAAGGGAAAGCATTATAAGAGGAATCTTTACTTTGAAACTCTGTTCTTCACCTTTTTCACACTATGAAACAGCTTTGTATTCACCTTAAACACAGTTTCAGGGCAAGAGATTGTGTTTTAGACTAAAAGGGAATGCATTATAAGAAGAATATCTACTTTGAAACTCTGTTCTTTACCTTTTTCACTCTATGAAACAGCTTTGTATTCACCTTAAACACTGTTTCAGGGCAAGAGATTGTGTTTTAGACTAAAAGGGAATGCATTATAAGAAGAATCTTTACTTTGAAACTCTGTTCTTTACCTTTTTCACACTATGAAACAGCTTGTATTCACCCTAAACACTGTTTCAGGGCAAGAGATTGTGTTTTAGACTAAAAGGGAATGCATTATAAGAAGAATCTTTACTTTGAAACTCTGTTCTTTACCTTTTTCACACTATGAAACAGCTTTGTATTCACCTTAAACACTGTTTCAGGGCAAGAGATTGTGTTTTAGACTAAAAGGGAATGCATTATAAGAAGAATCTTTACTTTGAAACTCTGTTCTTTACCTTTTTCACACTATGAAACAGCTTTGTATTCACCTTAAACACTGTTTCAGGGCAAGAGATTGTGTTTTAGACTAAAAGGGAAAGCATTATAAGAAGAATCTTTACTTTGAAACTCTGTTCTTCACCTTTTTCACACTATGAAACAGCTTTGTATTCACCTTAAACACAGTTTCAGGGCAAGAGATTGTGTTTTAGACTAAAAGGGAATGCATTATAAGAAGAATCTTTACTTTGAAACTCTGTTTCAAACTCTGAAGAAAACACATATTTCAAGTGAAACGAGTTTATACAGGGGTGAAACAAGTTGTTTGTAATATGACCAATTAAAGTAATTGCAACTCTGTTTGTACACCTCTAACCACAAAGAAACAGGGCTTCCATGCATTGTAATCATCTTATACACCGTTTCAGAGCAAGACATCTTCTTTTTAACCAAACTGAATAACTTACAATATCCTAAGAAAACACATATTTCAAGTGAAAAGAGTTTATCCAGGGGAGAACAAGTTGTTTTAACATGGTTCTAATGTGACCCTTGAAAGTAACTGCAACTCTGTTTTTACACCTCTAACCACAAGGAGGCAACGTTTCCACGCATTATAATTGGCTTATACATAGTTTCAGAGCAAGAAATATTGTATTTAACCAAATTGAATAGCTTAAACACTGTTTCAGGCAAGAGATTGTGTTTTAGACTAAAAGGGAATGCATTATAAGAAGAATCTTTACTTTGAAACTCTGTTCTTTACCTTTTTCACACTATGAAACAGCTTTGTATTCACCTTAAACACTGTTTCAGGGCAAGAGATTGTGTTTTAGACTAAAAGGGAATGCATTATAAGAAGAATCTTTACTTTGAAACTCTGTTCTTTACCTTTTTCACACTATGAAACAGCTTGTATTCACCCTAAACACTGTTTCAGGGCAAGAGATTGTGTTTTAGACTAAAAGGGAATGCATTATAAGAAGAATCTTTACTTTGAAACTCTGTTCTTTACCTTTTTCACACTATGAAACAGCTTTGTATTCACCTTAAACACTGTTTCAGGGCAAAAGATTGTGTTTTAGACTAAAAGGGAAAGCATTATAAGAAGAATCTTTACTTTGAAACTCTGTTCTTCACCTTTTTCACACTATGAAACAGCTTTGTATTCACCTTAAACACAGTTTCAGGGCAAGAGATTGTGTTTTAGACTAAAAGGGAATGCATTATAAGAAGAATATCTACTTTGAAACTCTGTTCTTTACCTTTTTCACTCTATGAAACAGCTTTGTATTCACCTTAAACACTGTTTCAGGGCAAGAGATTGTGTTTTAGACTAAAAGGGAATGCATTATAAGAAGAATCTTTACTTTGAAACTCTGTTCTTCACCTTTTTCACACTATGAAACAGCTTTGTATTCACCTTAAACACAGTTTCAGGGCAAGAGATTGTGTTTTAGACTAAAAGGGAATGCATTATAAGAAGAATCTTTACTTTGAAACTCTGTTTGAAACTCTGAAGAAAACACATATTTCAAGTGAAACGAGTTTATACAGGGGTGAAACAAGTTGTTTGTAATATGACCAATTAAATTAATTGCAACTCTGTTTGTACACCTCTAACCACAAAGAAACAGGGCTTCCATGCATTGTAATCAGCTTATACACCGTTTCAAAGCAAGACATCTTGTTTTTAACCAAACTGAATAACTTACAATATCCTAAGAAAACACATATTTCAAGTGAAAAGAGTTTATCCAGGGGAGAACAAGTTGTTTTAACATGGTTCTAATGTGACCCTTGAAAGTAACTGCAACTCTGTTTTTACACCTCTAACCACAAGGAGGCAACGTTTCCACGCATTATAATTGGCTTATACATAGTTTCAGAGCAAGAAATATTGTATTTAACCAAATTGAATAGCTTAAACACTGTTTCAGGCAAGAGATTGTGTTTTAGACTAAAAGGGAATGCATTATAAGAAGAATCTTTACTTTGAAACTCTGTTCTTTACCTTTTTCACACTATGAAACAGCTTTGTATTCACCTTAAACACTGTTTCAGGGCAAGAGATTGTGTTTTAGACAAAAAGGGAATGCATTATAAGAAGAATCTTTACTTTGAAACTCTGTTCTTTACCTTTTTCACACTATGAAACAGCTTGTATTCACCCTAAACACTGTTTCAGGGCAAGAGATTGTGTTTTAGACTAAAAGGGAATGCATTATAAGAAGAATCTTTACTTTGAAACTCTGTTCTTTACCTTTTTCACACTATGAAACAGCTTTGTATTCACCTTAAACACTGTTTCAGGGCAAAAGATTGTGTTTTAGACTAAAAGGGAAAGCATTATAAGAAGAATCTTTACTTTGAAACTCTGTTCTTCACCTTTTTCACACTATGAAACAGCTTTGTATTCACCTTAAACACAGTTTCAGGGCAAGAGATTGTGTTTTAGACTAAAAGGGAATGCATTATAAGAAGAATATCTACTTTGAAACTCTGTTCTTTACCTTTTTCACTCTATGAAACAGCTTTGTATTCACCTTAAACACTGTTTCAGGGCAAGAGATTGTGTTTTAGACTAAAAGGGAATGCATTATAAGAAGAATCTTTACTTTGAAACTCTGTTCTTCACCTTTTTCACACTATGAAACAGCTTTGTATTCACCTTAAACACAGTTTCAGGGCAAGAGATTGTGTTTTAGACTAAAAGGGAATGCATTATAAGAAGAATCTTTACTTTGAAACTCTGTTTGAAACTCTGAAGAAAACACATATTTCAAGTGATACGAGTTTATACAGGGGTGAAACAAGTTGTTTGTAATATGACCAATTAAAGTAATTGCAACTCTGTTTGTACACCTCTAACCACAAAGAAACAGGGCTTCCATGCATTGTAATCAGCTTATACACCGTTTCAAAGCAAGACATCTTGTTTTTAACCAAACTGAATAACTTACAATATCCTAAGAAAACACATATTTCAAGTGAAAAGAGTTTATCCAGGGGAGAACAAGTTGTTTTAACATGGTTCTAATGTGACCCTTGAAAGTAACTGCAACTCTGTTTTTACACCTCTAACCACAAGGAGGCAACGTTTCCACGCATTATAATTGGCTTATACATAGTTTCAGAGCAAGAAATATTGTATTTAACCAAATTGAATAGCTTAAACACTGTTTCAGGCAAGAGATTGTGTTTTAGACTAAAAGGGAATGCATTATAAGAAGAATCTTTACTTTGAAACTCTGTTCTTTACCTTTTTCACACTATGAAACAGCTTGTATTCACCCTAAACACTGTTTCAGGGCAAGAGATTGTGTTTTAGACTAAAAGGGAATGCATTATAAGAAGAATCTTTACTTTGAAACTCTGTTCTTTACCTTTTTCACACTATGAAACAGCTTTGTATTCACCTTAAACACTGTTTCAGGGCAAGAGATTGTGTTTTAGACTAAAAGGGAATGCATTATAAGAAGAATCTTTACTTTGAAACTCTGTTCTTTACCTTTTTCACACTATGAAACAGCTTTGTATTCACCTTAAACACTGTTTCAGGGCAAGAGATTGTGTTTTAGACTAAAAGGGAAAGCATTATAAGAAGAATCTTTACTTTGAAACTCTGTTCTTCACCTTTTTCACACTATGAAACAGCTTTGTATTCACCTTAAACACAGTTTCAGGGCAAGAGATTGTGTTTTAGACTAAAAGGGAATGCATTATAAGAAGAATCTTTACTTTGAAACTCTGTTTCAAACTCTGAAGAAAACACATATTTCAAGTGAAACGAGTTTATACAGGGGTGAAACAAGTTGTTTGTAATATGACCAATTAAAGTAATTGCAACTCTGTTTGTACACCTCTAACCACAAAGAAACAGGGCTTCCATGCATTGTAATCATCTTATACACCGTTTCAGAGCAAGACATCTTGTTTTTAACCAAACTGAATAACTTACAATATCCTAAGAAAACACATATTTCAAGTGAAAAGAGTTTATCCAGGGGAGAACAAGTTGTTTTAACATGGTTCTAATGTGACCCTTGAAAGTAACTGCAACTCTGTTTTTACACCTCTAACCACAAGGAGGCAACGTTTCCACGCA
Organism: Electrophorus electricus; assembly: GCF_041902795.1. Lineage (NCBI taxonomy): Eukaryota > Metazoa > Chordata > Actinopteri > Gymnotiformes > Gymnotidae > Electrophorus > Electrophorus electricus. The sequence continues at coordinate 16,723,436 of NC_137514.1, read as the reverse complement.
TTATAATTGGCTTATACATAGTTTCAGAGCAAGAAATATTGTATTTAACCAAATTGAATAGCTTAAACACTGTTTCAGGCAAGAGATTGTGTTTTAGACTAAAAGGGAATGCATTATAAGAAGAATCTTTACTTTGAAACTCTGTTCTTTACCTTTTTCACACTATGAAACAGCTTTGTATTCACCTTAAACACTGTTTCAGGGCAAGAGATTGTGTTTTAGACTAAAAGGGAATGCATTATAAGAAGAATCTTTACTTTGAAACTCTGTTCTTTACCTTTTTCACACTATGAAACAGCTTGTATTCACCCTAAACACTGTTTCAGGGCAAGAGATTGTGTTTTAGACTAAAAGGGAATGCATTATAAGAAGAATCTTTACTTTGAAACTCTGTTCTTTACCTTTTTCACACTATGAAACAGCTTTGTATTCACCTTAAACACTGTTTCAGGGCAAAAGATTGTGTTTTAGACTAAAAGGGAAAGCATTATAAGAAGAATCTTTACTTTGAAACTCTGTTCTTCACCTTTTTCACACTATGAAACAGCTTTGTATTCACCTTAAACACAGTTTCAGGGCAAGAGATTGTGTTTTAGACTAAAAGGGAATGCATTATAAGAAGAATATCTACTTTGAAACTCTGTTCTTTACCTTTTTCACTCTATGAAACAGCTTTGTATTCACCTTAAACACTGTTTCAGGGCAAGAGATTGTGTTTTAGACTAAAAGGGAATGCATTATAAGAAGAATCTTTACTTTGAAACTCTGTTCTTCACCTTTTTCACACTATGAAACAGCTTTGTATTCACCTTAAACACAGTTTCAGGGCAAGAGATTGTGTTTTAGACTAAAAGGGAATGCATTATAAGAAGAATCTTTACTTTGAAACTCTGTTTGAAACTCTGAAGAAAACACATATTTCAAGTGAAACGAGTTTATACAGGGGTGAAACAAGTTGTTTGTAATATGACCAATTAAATTAATTGCAACTCTGTTTGTACACCTCTAACCACAAAGAAACAGGGCTTCCATGCATTGTAATCAGCTTATACACCGTTTCAAAGCAAGACATCTTGTTTTTAACCAAACTGAATAACTTACAATATCCTAAGAAAACACATATTTCAAGGGAAAAGAGTTTATCCAGGGGAGAACAAGTTGTTTTAACATGGTTCTAATGTGACCCTTGAAAGTAACTGCAACTCTGTTTTTACACCTCTAACCACAAGGAGGCAACGTTTCCACGCATTATAATTGGCTTATACATAGTTTCAGAGCAAGAAATATTGTATTTAACCAAATTGAATAGCTTAAACACTGTTTCAGGCAAGAGATTGTGTTTTAGACTAAAAGGGAATGCATTATAAGAAGAATCTTTACTTTGAAACTCTGTTCTTTACCTTTTTCACACTATGAAACAGCTTTGTATTCACCTTAAACACTGTTTCAGGGCAAGAGATTGTGTTTTAGACAAAAAGGGAATGCATTATAAGAAGAATCTTTACTTTGAAACTCTGTTCTTTACCTTTTTCACACTATGAAACAGCTTGTATTCACCCTAAACACTGTTTCAGGGCAAGAGATTGTGTTTTAGACTAAAAGGGAATGCATTATAAGAAGAATCTTTACTTTGAAACTCTGTTCTTTACCTTTTTCACACTATGAAACAGCTTTGTATTCACCTTAAACACTGTTTCAGGGCAAAAGATTGTGTTTTAGACTAAAAGGGAAAGCATTATAAGAAGAATCTTTACTTTGAAACTCTGTTCTTCACCTTTTTCACACTATGAAACAGCTTTGTATTCACCTTAAACACAGTTTCAGGGCAAGAGATTGTGTTTTAGACTAAAAGGGAATGCATTATAAGAAGAATATCTACTTTGAAACTCTGTTCTTTACCTTTTTCACTCTATGAAACAGCTTTGTATTCACCTTAAACACTGTTTCAGGGCAAGAGATTGTGTTTTAGACTAAAAGGGAATGCATTATAAGAAGAATCTTTACTTTGAAACTCTGTTCTTCACCTTTTTCACACTATGAAACAGCTTTGTATTCACCTTAAACACAGTTTCAGGGCAAGAGATTGTGTTTTAGACTAAAAGGGAATGCATTATAAGAAGAATCTTTACTTTGAAACTCTGTTTGAAACTCTGAAGAAAACACATATTTCAAGTGATACGAGTTTATACAGGGGTGAAACAAGTTGTTTGTAATATGACCAATTAAAGTAATTGCAACTCTGTTTGTACACCTCTAACCACAAAGAAACAGGGCTTCCATGCATTGTAATCAGCTTATACACCGTTTCAAAGAAAGACATCTTGTTTTTAACCAAACTGAATAACTTACAATATCCTAAGAAAACACATATTTCAAGTGAAAAGAGTTTATCCAGGGGAGAACAAGTTGTTTTAACATGGTTCTAATGTGACCCTTGAAAGTAACTGCAACTCTGTTTTTACACCTCTAACCACAAGGAGGCAACGTTTCCACGCATTATAATTGGCTTATACATAGTTTCAGAGCAAGAAATATTGTATTTAACCAAATTGAATAGCTTAAACACTGTTTCAGGCAAGAGATTGTGTTTTAGACTAAAAGGGAATGCATTATAAGAAGAATCTTTACTTTGAAACTCTGTTCTTTACCTTTTTCACACTATGAAACAGCTTTGTATTCACCTTAAACACTGTTTCAGGGCAAGAGATTGTGTTTTAGACTAAAAGGGAATGCATTATAAGAAGAATCTTTACTTTGAAACTCTGTTCTTTACCTTTTTCACACTATGAAACAGCTTGTATTCACCCTAAACACTGTTTCAGGGCAAGAGATTGTGTTTTAGACTAAAAGGGAATGCATTATAAGAAGAATCTTTACTTTGAAACTCTGTTCTTTACCTTTTTCACACTATGAAACAGCTTTGTATTCACCTTAAACACTGTTTCAGGGCAAAAGATTGTGTTTTAGACTAAAAGGGAAAGCATTATAAGAAGAATCTTTACTTTGAAACTCTGTTCTTCACCTTTTTCACACTATGAAACAGCTTTGTATTCACCTTAAACACAGTTTCAGGGCAAGAGATTGTGTTTTAGACTAAAAGGGAATGCATTATAAGAAGAATATCTACTTTGAAACTCTGTTCTTTACCTTTTTCACACTATGAAACAGCTTTGTATTCACCTTAAACACAGTTTCAGGGCAAGAGATTGTGTTTTAGACTAAAAGGGAATGCATTATAAGAAGAATCTTTACTTTGAAACTCTGTTCTTTACCTTTTTTACACAATGAAACAGCTTGTATTCACCCTAAACACTGTTTCAGGGCAAGAGATTGTGTTTTAGACTAAAAGGGAATGCATTATAAGAAGAATCTTTACTTTGAAACTCTGTTCTTTACCTTTTTCACACTATGAAACAGCTTTGTATTCACCTTAAACACTGTTTCAGGGCAAGAGATTGTGTTTTAGACTAAAAGGGAATGCATTATAAGAAGAATCTTTACTTTGAAACTCTGTTCTTTACCTTTTTCACACTATGAAACAGCTTTGTATTCACCTTAAACACAGTTTCAGGGCAAGAGATTGTGTTTTAGACTAAAAGGGAATGCATTATAAGAAGAATCTTTACTTTGAAACTCTGTTCTTTACCTTTTTTACACAATGAAACAGCTTGTATTCACCCTAAACACTGTTTCAGGGCAAGAGATTGTGTTTTAGACTAAAAGGGAATGCATTATAAGAAGAATCTTTACTTTGAAACTCTGTTCTTTACCTTTTTCACACTATGAAACAGCTTTGTATTCACCTTAAACACTGTTTCAGGGCAAGAGATTGTGTTTTAGACTTAAAGGGAAAGCATTATAAGAGGAATCTTTACTTTGAAACTCTGTTCTTCACCTTTTTCACACTATGAAACAGCTTTGTATTCACCTTAAACACAGTTTCAGGGCAAGAGATTGTGTTTTAGACTAAAAGGGAATGCATTATAAGAAGAATCTTTACTTTGAAACTCTGTTTGAAACTCTGAAGAAAACACATATTTCAAGTGAAACGAGTTTATACAGGGGTGAAACAAGTTGTTTGTAATATGACCAATTAAAGTAATTGCAACTCTGTTTGTACACCTCTAACCACAAAGAAACAGGGCTTCCATGCATTGTAATCAGCTTATACACCGTTTCAAAGCAAGACATCTTGTTTTTAACCAAACTGAATAACTTACAATATCCTAAGAAAACACATATTTCAAGTGAAAAGAGTTTATCCAGGGGAGAACAAGTTGTTTTAACATGGTTCTAATGTGACCCTTGAAAGTAACTGCAACTCTGTTTTTACACCTCTAACCACAAGGAGGCAACGTTTCCACGCATTATAATTGGCTTATACATAGTTTCAGAGCAAGAAATATTGTATTTAACCAAATTGAATAGCTTAAACACTGTTTCAGGCAAGAGATTGTGTTTTAGACTAAAAGGGAATGCATTATAAGAAGAATCTTTACTTTGAAACTCTGTTCTTTACCTTTTTCACACTATGAAACAGCTTTGTATTCACCTTAAACACTGTTTCAGGGCAAGAGATTGTGTTTTAGACTAAAAGGGAATGCATTATAAGAAGAATCTTTACTTTGAAACTCTGTTCTTTACCTTTTTCACACTATGAAACGGCTTGTATTCACCCTAAACACTGTTTCAGGGCAAGAGATTGTGTTTTAGACTAAAAGGGAATGCATTATAAGAAGAATCTTTACTTTGAAACTCTGTTCTTTACCTTTTTCACACTATGAAACAGCTTTGTATTCACCTTAAACACTGTTTCAGGGCAAAAGATTGTGTTTTAGACTAAAAGGGAAAGCATTATAAGAAGAATCTTTACTTTGAAACTCTGTTCTTCACCTTTTTCACACTATGAAACAGCTTTGTATTCACCTTAAACACAGTTTCAGGGCAAGAGATTGTGTTTTAGACTAAAAGGGAATGCATTATAAGAAGAATATCTACTTTGAAACTCTGTTCTTTACCTTTTTCACTCTATGAAACAGCTTTGTATTCACCTTAAACACTGTTTCAGGGCAAGAGATTGTGTTTTAGACTAAAAGGGAATGCATTATAAGAAGAATCTTTACTTTGAAACTCTGTTCTTCACCTTTTTCACACTATGAAACAGCTTTGTATTCACCTTAAACACAGTTTCAGGGCAAGAGATTGTGTTTTAGACTAAAAGGGAATGCATTATAAGAAGAATCTTTACTTTGAAACTCTGTTTGAAACTCTGAAGAAAACACATATTTCAAGTGAAACGAGTTTATACAGGGGTGAAACAAGTTGTTTGTAATATGACCAATTAAATTAATTGCAACTCTGTTTGTACACCTCTAACCACAAAGAAACAGGGCTTCCATGCATTGTAATCAGCTTATACACCGTTTCAAAGCAAGACATCTTGTTTTTAACCAAACTGAATAACTTACAATATCCTAAGAAAACACATATTTCAAGGGAAAAGAGTTTATCCAGGGGAGAACAAGTTGTTTTAACATGGTTCTAATGTGACCCTTGAAAGTAACTGCAACTCTGTTTTTACACCTCTAACCACAAGGAGGCAACGTTTCCACGCATTATAATTGGCTTATACATAGTTTCAGAGCAAGAAATATTGTATTTAACCAAATTGAATAGCTTAAACACTGTTTCAGGCAAGAGATTGTGTTTTAGACTAAAAGGGAATGCATTATAAGAAGAATCTTTACTTTGAAACTCTGTTCTTTACCTTTTTCACACTATGAAACAGCTTTGTATTCACCTTAAACACTGTTTCAGGGCAAGAGATTGTGTTTTAGACAAAAAGGGAATGCATTATAAGAAGAATCTTTACTTTGAAACTCTGTTCTTTACCTTTTTCACACTATGAAACAGCTTGTATTCACCCTAAACACTGTTTCAGGGCAAGAGATTGTGTTTTAGACTAAAAGGGAATGCATTATAAGAAGAATCTTTACTTTGAAACTCTGTTCTTTACCTTTTTCACACTATGAAACAGCTTTGTATTCACCTTAAACACTGTTTCAGGGCAAAAGATTGTGTTTTAGACTAAAAGGGAAAGCATTATAAGAAGAATCTTTACTTTGAAACTCTGTTCTTCACCTTTTTCACACTATGAAACAGCTTTGTATTCACCTTAAACACAGTTTCAGGGCAAGAGATTGTGTTTTAGACTAAAAGGGAATGCATTATAAGAAGAATATCTACTTTGAAACTCTGTTCTTTACCTTTTTCACTCTATGAAACAGCTTTGTATTCACCTTAAACACTGTTTCAGGGCAAGAGATTGTGTTTTAGACTAAAAGGGAATGCATTATAAGAAGAATCTTTACTTTGAAACTCTGTTCTTCACCTTTTTCACACTATGAAACAGCTTTGTATTCACCTTAAACACAGTTTCAGGGCAAGAGATTGTGTTTTAGACTAAAAGGGAATGCATTATAAGAAGAATCTTTACTTTGAAACTCTGTTTGAAACTCTGAAGAAAACACATATTTCAAGTGATACGAGTTTATACAGGGGTGAAACAAGTTGTTTGTAATATGACCAATTAAAGTAATTGCAACTCTGTTTGTACACCTCTAACCACAAAGAAACAGGGCTTCCATGCATTGTAATCAGCTTATACACCGTTTCAAAGAAAGACATCTTGTTTTTAACCAAACTGAATAACTTACAATATCCTAAGAAAACACATATTTCAAGTGAAAAGAGTTTATCCAGGGGAGAACAAGTTGTTTTAACATGGTTCTAATGTGACCCTTGAAAGTAACTGCAACTCTGTTTTTACACCTCTAACCACAAGGAGGCAACGTTTCCACGCATTATAATTGGCTTATACATAGTTTCAGAGCAAGAAATATTGTATTTAACCAAATTGAATAGCTTAAACACTGTTTCAGGCAAGAGATTGTGTTTTAGACTAAAAGGGAATGCATTATAAGAAGAATCTTTACTTTGAAACTCTGTTCTTTACCTTTTTCACACTATGAAACAGCTTTGTATTCACCTTAAACACTGTTTCAGGGCAAGAGATTGTGTTTTAGACTAAAAGGGAATGCATTATAAGAAGAATCTTTACTTTGAAACTCTGTTCTTTACCTTTTTCACACTATGAAACAGCTTGTATTCACCCTAAACACTGTTTCAGGGCAAGAGATTGTGTTTTAGACTAAAAGGGAATGCATTATAAGAAGAATCTTTACTTTGAAACTCTGTTCTTTACCTTTTTCACACTATGAAACAGCTTTGTATTCACCTTAAACACTGTTTCAGGGCAAAAGATTGTGTTTTAGACTAAAAGGGAAAGCATTATAAGAAGAATCTTTACTTTGAAACTCTGTTCTTCACCTTTTTCACACTATGAAACAGCTTTGTATTCACCTTAAACACAGTTTCAGGGCAAGAGATTGTGTTTTAGACTAAAAGGGAATGCATTATAAGAAGAATATCTACTTTGAAACTCTGTTCTTTACCTTTTTCACTCTATGAAACAGCTTTGTATTCACCTTAAACACTGTTTCAGGGCAAGAGATTGTGTTTTAGACTAAAAGGGAATGCATTATAAGAAGAATCTTTACTTTGAAACTCTGTTCTTCACCTTTTTCACACTATGAAACAGCTTTGTATTCACCTTAAACACAGTTTCAGGGCAAGAGATTGTGTTTTAGACTAAAAGGGAATGCATTATAAGAAGAATCTTTACTTTGAAACTCTGTTTGAAACTCTGAAGAAAACACATATTTCAAGTGAAACGAGTTTATACAGGGGTGAAACAAGTTGTTTGTAATATGACCAATTAAAGTAATTGCAACTCTGTTTGTACACCTCTAACCACAAAGAAACAGGGCTTCCATGCATTGTAATCAGCTTATACACCGTTTCAAAGCAAGACATCTTGTTTTTAACCAAACTGAATAACTTACAATATCCTAAGAAAACACATATTTCAAGTGAAAAGAGTTTATCCAGGGGAGAACAAGTTGTTTTAACATGGTTCTAATGTGACCCTTGAAAGTAACTGCAACTCTGTTTTTACACCTCTAACCACAAGGAGGCAACGTTTCCACGCATTATAATTGGCTTATACATAGTTTCAGAGCAAGAAATATTGTATTTAACCAAATTGAATAGCTTAAACACTGTTTCAGGCAAGAGATTGTGTTTTAGACTAAAAGGGAATGCATTATAAGAAGAATCTTTACTTTGAAACTCTGTTCTTTACCTTTTTCACACTATGAAACAGCTTTGTATTCACCTTAAACACTGTTTCAGGGCAAGAGATTGTGTTTTAGACTAAAAGGGAATGCATTATAAGAAGAATCTTTACTTTGAAACTCTGTTCTTTACCTTGTTCACACTATGAAACAGCTTGTATTCACCCTAAACACTGTTTCAGGGCAAGAGATTGTGTTTTAGACTAAAAGGGAATGCATTATAAGAAGAATCTTTACTTTGAAACTCTGTTCTTTACCTTTTTCACACTATGAAACAGCTTTGTATTCACCTTAAACACTGTTTCAGGGTAAAAGATTGTGTTTTAGACTAAAAGGGAAAGCATTATAAGAAGAATCTTTACTTTGAAACTCTGTTCTTCACCTTTTTCACACTATGAAACAGCTTTGTATTCACCTTAAACACAGTTTCAGGGCAAGAGATTGTGTTTTAGACTAAAAGGGAATGCATTATAAGAAGAATCTTTACTTTGAAACTCTGTTTCAAACTCTGAAGAAAACACATATTTCAAGTGAAACGAGTTTATACAGGGGTGAAACAAGTTGTTTGTAATATGACCAATTAAAGTAATTGCAACTCTGTTTGTACACCTCTAACCACAAAGAAACAGGGCTTCCATGCATTGTAATCAGCTTATACACCGTTTCAGAGCAAGACATCTTGTTTTTAACCAAACTGAAAAACTTACAATATCCTAAGAAAACACATATTTCAAGTGAAAAGAGTTTATCCAGGGGAGAACAAGTTGTTTTAACATGGTTCTAATGTGACCCTTGAAAGTAACTGCAACTCTGTTTTTACACCTCTAACCACAAGGAGGCAACGTTTCCACGCATTATAATTGGCTTATACATAGTTTCAGAGCAAGAAATATTGTATTTAACCAAATTGAATAGCTTAAACACTGTTTCAGGCAAGAGATTGTGTTTTAGACTAAAAGGGAATGCATTATAAGAAGAATCTTTACTTTGAAACTCTGTTCTTTACCTTTTTCACACTATGAAACAGCTTTGTATTCACCTTAAACACTGTTTCAGGGCAAGAGATTGTGTTTTAGACTAAAAGGGAATGCATTATAAGAAGAATCTTTACTTTGAAACTCTGTTCTTTACCTTTTTCACACTATGAAACAGCTTTGTATTCACCTTAAACACAGTTTCAGGGCAAGAGATTGTGTTTTAGACTAAAAGGGAATGCATTATAAGAAGAATCTTTACTTTGAAACTCTGTTCTTTACCTTTTTTACACAATGAAACAGCTTGTATTCACCCTAAACACTGTTTCAGGGCAAGAGATTGTGTTTTAGACTAAAAGGGAATGCATTATAAGAAGAATCTTTACTTTGAAACTCTGTTCTTTACCTTTTTCACACTATGAAACAGCTTTGTATTCACCTTAAACACTGTTTCAGGGCAAGAGATTGTGTTTTAGACTAAAAGGGAATGCATTATAAGAAGAATCTTTACTTTGAAACTCTGTTCTTTACCTTTTTCACACTATGAAACAGCTTTGTATTCACCTTAAACACAGTTTCAGGGCAAGAGATTGTGTTTTAGACTAAAAGGGAATGCATTATAAGAAGAATCTTTACTTTGAAACTCTGTTCTTTACCTTTTTTACACAATGAAACAGCTTGTATTCACCCTAAACACTGTTTCAGGGCAAGAGATTGTGTTTTAGACTAAAAGGGAATGCATTATAAGAAGAATCTTTACTTTGAAACTCTGTTCTTTACCTTTTTCACACTATGAAACAGCTTTGTATTCACCTTAAACACTGTTTCAGGGCAAGAGATTGTGTTTTAGACTTAAAGGGAAAGCATTATAAGAGGAATCTTTACTTTGAAACTCTGTTCTTCACCTTTTTCACACTATGAAACAGCTTTGTATTCACCTTAAACACAGTTTCAGGGCAAGAGATTGTGTTTTAGACTAAAAGGGAATGCATTATAAGAAGAATCTTTACTTTGAAACTCTGTTTGAAACTCTGAAGAAAACACATATTTCAAGTGAAACGAGTTTATACAGGGGTGAAACAAGTTGTTTGTAATATGACCAATTAAAGTAATTGCAACTCTGTTTGTACACCTCTAACCACAAAGAAACAGGGCTTCCATGCATTGTAATCAGCTTATACACCGTTTCAAAGCAAGACATCTTGTTTTTAACCAAACTGAATAACTTACAATATCCTAAGAAAACACATATTTCAAGTGAAAAGAGTTTATCCAGGGGAGAACAAGTTGTTTTAACATGGTTCTAATGTGACCCTTGAAAGTAACTGCAACTCTGTTTTTACACCTCTAACCACAAGGAGGCAACGTTTCCACGCATTATAATTGGCTTATACATAGTTTCAGAGCAAGAAATATTGTATTTAACCAAATTGAATAGCTTAAACACTGTTTCAGGCAAGAGATTGTGTTTTAGACTAAAAGGGAATGCATTATAAGAAGAATCTTTACTTTGAAACTCTGTTCTTTACCTTTTTCACACTATGAAACAGCTTTGTATTCACCTTAAACACTGTTTCAGGGCAAGAGATTGTGTTTTAGACTAAAAGGGAATGCATTATAAGAAGAATCTTTACTTTGAAACTCTGTTCTTTACCTTTTTCACACTATGAAACGGCTTGTATTCACCCTAAACACTGTTTCAGGGCAAGAGATTGTGTTTTAGACTAAAAGGGAATGCATTATCAGAAGAATCTTTACTTTGAAACTCTGTTCTTTACCTTTTTCACACTATGAAACAGCTTTGTATTCACCTTAAACACTGTTTCAGGGCAAAAGATTGTGTTTTAGACTAAAAGGGAAAGCATTATAAGAAGAATCTTTACTTTGAAACTCTGTTCTTCACCTTTTTCACACTATGAAACAGCTTTGTATTCACCTTAAACACAGTTTCAGGGCAAGAGATTGTGTTTTAGACTAAAAGGGAATGCATTATAAGAAGAATATCTACTTTGAAACTCTGTTCTTTACCTTTTTCACTCTATGAAACAGCTTTGTATTCACCTTAAACACTGTTTCAGGGCAAGAGATTGTGTTTTAGACTAAAAGGGAATGCATTATAAGAAGAATCTTTACTTTGAAACTCTGTTCTTCACCTTTTTCACACTATGAAACAGCTTTGTATTCACCTTAAACACAGTTTCAGGGCAAGAGATTGTGTTTTAGACTAAAAGGGAATGCATTATAAGAAGAATCTTTACTTTGAAACTCTGTTTCAAACTCTGAAGAAAACACATATTTCAAGTGAAACGAGTTTATACAGGGGTGAAACAAGTTGTTTGTAATATGACCAATTAAAGTAATTGCAACTCTGTTTGTACACCTCTAACCACAAAGAAACAGGGCTTCCATGCATTGTAATCAGCTTATACACCGTTTCAGAGCAAGACATCTTGTTTTTAACCAAACTGAAAAACTTACAATATCCTAAGAAAACACATATTTCAAGTGAAAAGAGTTTATCCAGGGGAGAACAAGTTGTTTTAACATGGTTCTAATGTGACCCTTGAAAGTAACTGCAACTCTGTTTTTACACCTCTAACCACAAGGAGGCAACGTTTCCACGCATTATAATTGGCTTATACATAGTTTCAGAGCAAGAAATATTGTATTTAACCAAATTGAATAGCTTAAACACTGTTTCAGGCAAGAGATTGTGTTTTAGACTAAAAGGGAATGCATTATAAGAAGAATCTTTACTTTGAAACTCTGTTCTTTACCTTTTTCACACTATGAAACAGCTTTGTATTCACCTTAAACACTGTTTCAGGGCAAGAGATTGTGTTTTAGACTAAAAGGGAATGCATTATAAGAAGAATCTTTACTTTGAAACTCTGTTCTTTACCCTTTTCACACTATGAAACAGCTTTGTATTCACCTTAAACACTGTTTCAGGGCAAGAGATTGTGTTTTAGACTAAAAGGGAATGCATTATAAGAAGAATCTTTACTTTGAAACTCTGTTCTTTACCTTGTTCACACTATGAAACAGCTTGTATTCACCCTAAACACTGTTTCAGGGCAAGAGATTGTGTTTTAGACTAAAAGGGAATGCATTATAAGAAGAATCTTTACTTTGAAACTCTGTTCTTTACCTTTTTCACACTATGAAACAGCTTTGTATTCACCTTAAACACTGTTTCAGGGTAAAAGATTGTGTTTTAGACTAAAAGGGAAAGCATTATAAGAAGAATCTTTACTTTGAAACTCTGTTCTTCACCTTTTTCACACTATGAAACAGCTTTGTATTCACCTTAAACACAGTTTCAGGGCAAGAGATTGTGTTTTAGACTAAAAGGGAATGCATTATAAGAAGAATCTTTACTTTGAAACTCTGTTTCAAACTCTGAAGAAAACACATATTTCAAGTGAAACGAGTTTATACAGGGGTGAAACAAGTTGTTTGTAATATGACCAATTAAAGTAATTGCAACTCTGTTTGTACACCTCTAACCACAAAGAAACAGGGCTTCCATGCATTGTAATCAGCTTATACACCGTTTCAGAGCAAGACATCTTGTTTTTAACCAAACTGAAAAACTTACAATATCCTAAGAAAACACATATTTCAAGTGAAAAGAGTTTATCCAGGGGAGAACAAGTTGTTTTAACATGGTTCTAATGTGACCCTTGAAAGTAACTGCAACTCTGTTTTTACACCTCTAACCACAAGGAGGCAACGTTTCCACGCATTATAATTGGCTTATACATAGTTTCAGAGCAAGAAATATTGTATTTAACCAAATTGAATAGCTTAAACACTGTTTCAGGCAAGAGATTGTGTTTTAGACTAAAAGGGAATGCATTATAAGAAGAATCTTTACTTTGAAACTCTGTTCTTTACCTTTTTCACACTATGAAACAGCTTTGTATTCACCTTAAACACTGTTTCAGGGCAAGAGATTGTGTTTTAGACTAAAAGGGAATGCATTATAAGAAGAATCTTTACTTTGAAACTCTGTTCTTTACCTTTTTCACACTATGAAACAGCTTTGTATTCACCTTAAACACAGTTTCAGGGCAAGAGATTGTGTTTTAGACTAAAAGGGAATGCATTATAAGAAGAATCTTTACTTTGAAACTCTGTTCTTTACCTTTTTTACACAATGAAACAGCTTGTATTCACCCTAAACACTGTTTCAGGGCAAGAGATTGTGTTTTAGACTAAAAGGGAATGCATTATAAGAAGAATCTTTACTTTGAAACTCTGTTCTTTACCTTTTTCACACTATGAAACAGCTTTGTATTCACCTTAAACACTGTTTCAGGGCAAGAGATTGTGTTTTAGACTAAAAGGGAATGCATTATAAGAAGAATCTTTACTTTGAAACTCTGTTCTTTACCTTTTTCACACTATGAAACAGCTTTGTATTCACCTTAAACACAGTTTCAGGGCAAGAGATTGTGTTTTAGACTAAAAGGGAATGCATTATAAGAAGAATCTTTACTTTGAAACTCTGTTCTTTACCTTTTTTACACAATGAAACAGCTTGTATTCACCCTAAACACTGTTTCAGGGCAAGAGATTGTGTTTTAGACTAAAAGGGAATGCATTATAAGAAGAATCTTTACTTTGAAACTCTGTTCTTTACCTTTTTCACACTATGAAACAGCTTTGTATTCACCTTAAACACTGTTTCAGGGCAAGAGATTGTGTTTTAGACTTAAAGGGAAAGCATTATAAGAGGAATCTTTACTTTGAAACTCTGTTCTTCACCTTTTTCACACTATGAAACAGCTTTGTATTCACCTTAAACACAGTTTCAGGGCAAGAGATTGTGTTTTAGACTAAAAGGGAATGCATTATAAGAAGAATCTTTACTTTGAAACTCTGTTTGAAACTCTGAAGAAAACACATATTTCAAGTGAAACGAGTTTATACAGGGGTGAAACAAGTTGTTTGTAATATGACCAATTAAAGTAATTGCAACTCTGTTTGTACACCTCTAACCACAAAGAAACAGGGCTTCCATGCATTGTAATCAGCTTATACACCGTTTCAAAGCAAGACATCTTGTTTTTAACCAAACTGAATAACTTACAATATCCTAAGAAAACACATATTTCAAGTGAAAAGAGTTTATCCAGGGGAGAACAAGTTGTTTTAACATGGTTCTAATGTGACCCTTGAAAGTAACTGCAACTCTGTTTTTACACCTCTAACCACAAGGAGGCAACGTTTCCACGCATTATAATTGGCTTATACATAGTTTCAGAGCAAGAAATATTGTATTTAACCAAATTGAATAGCTTAAACACTGTTTCAGGCAAGAGATTGTGTTTTAGACTAAAAGGGAATGCATTATAAGAAGAATCTTTACTTTGAAACTCTGTTCTTTACCTTTTTCACACTATGAAACAGCTTTGTATTCACCTTAAACACTGTTTCAGGGCAAGAGATTGTGTTTTAGACTAAAAGGGAATGCATTATAAGAAGAATCTTTACTTTGAAACTCTGTTCTTTACCTTTTTCACACTATGAAACGGCTTGTATTCACCCTAAACACTGTTTCAGGGCAAGAGATTGTGTTTTAGACTAAAAGGGAATGCATTATCAGAAGAATCTTTACTTTGAAACTCTGTTCTTTACCTTTTTCACACTATGAAACAGCTTTGTATTCACCTTAAACACTGTTTCAGGGCAAAAGATTGTGTTTTAGACTAAAAGGGAAAGCATTATAAGAAGAATCTTTACTTTGAAACTCTGTTCTTCACCTTTTTCACACTATGAAACAGCTTTGTATTCACCTTAAACACAGTTTCAGGGCAAGAGATTGTGTTTTAGACTAAAAGGGAATGCATTATAAGAAGAATATCTACTTTGAAACTCTGTTCTTTACCTTTTTCACTCTATGAAACAGCTTTGTATTCACCTTAAACACTGTTTCAGGGCAAGAGATTGTGTTTTAGACTAAAAGGGAATGCATTATAAGAAGAATCTTTACTTTGAAACTCTGTTCTTCACCTTTTTCACACTATGAAACAGCTTTGTATTCACCTTAAACACAGTTTCAGGGCAAGAGATTGTGTTTTAGACTAAAAGGGAATGCATTATAAGAAGAATCTTTACTTTGAAACTCTGTTTCAAACTCTGAAGAAAACACATATTTCAAGTGAAACGAGTTTATACAGGGGTGAAACAAGTTGTTTGTAATATGACCAATTAAAGTAATTGCAACTCTGTTTGTACACCTCTAACCACAAAGAAACAGGGCTTCCATGCATTGTAATCAGCTTATACACCGTTTCAGAGCAAGACATCTTGTTTTTAACCAAACTGAAAAACTTACAATATCCTAAGAAAACACATATTTCAAGTGAAAAGAGTTTATCCAGGGGAGAACAAGTTGTTTTAACATGGTTCTAATGTGACCCTTGAAAGTAACTGCAACTCTGTTTTTACACCTCTAACCACAAGGAGGCAACGTTTCCACGCATTATAATTGGCTTATACATAGTTTCAGAGCAAGAAATATTGTATTTAACCAAATTGAATAGCTTAAACACTGTTTCAGGCAAGAGATTGTGTTTTAGACTAAAAGGGAATGCATTATAAGAAGAATCTTTACTTTGAAACTCTGTTCTTTACCTTTTTCACACTATGAAACAGCTTTGTATTCACCTTAAACACTGTTTCAGGGCAAGAGATTGTGTTTTAGACTAAAAGGGAATGCATTATAAGAAGAATCTTTACTTTGAAACTCTGTTCTTTACCCTTTTCACACTATGAAACAGCTTTGTATTCACCTTAAACACAGTTTCAGGGCAAGAGATTGTGTTTTAGACTAAAAGGGAATGCATTATAAGAAGAATCTTTACTTTGAAACTCTGTTCTTTACCTTTTTTACACAATGAAACAGCTTGTATTCACCCTAAACACTGTTTCAGGGCAAGAGATTGTGTTTTAGACTAAAAGGGAATGCATTATAAGAAGAATCTTTACTTTGAAACTCTGTTCTTTACCTTTTTCACACTATGAAACAGCTTTGTATTCACCTTAAACACTGTTTCAGGGCAAGAGATTGTGTTTTAGACTTAAAGGGAAAGCATTATAAGAGGAATCTTTACTTTGAAACTCTGTTCTTCACCTTTTTCACACTATGAAACAGCTTTGTATTCACCTTAAACACAGTTTCAGGGCAAGAGATTGTGTTTTAGACTAAAAGGGAATGCATTATAAGAAGAATATCTACTTTGAAACTCTGTTCTTTACCTTTTTCACTCTATGAAACAGCTTTGTATTCACCTTAAACACTGTTTCAGGGCAAGAGATTGTGTTTTAGACTAAAAGGGAATGCATTATAAGAAGAATCTTTACTTTGAAACTCTGTTCTTTACCTTTTTCACACTATGAAACAGCTTTGTATTCACCCTAAACACTGTTTCAGGGCAAGAGATTGTGTTTTAGACTAAAAGGGAATGCATTATAAGAAGAATCTTTACTTTGAAACTCTGTTCTTCACCTTTTTCACACTATGAAACAGCTTTGTATTCACCTTAAACACAGTTTCAGGGCAAGAGATTGTGTTTTAGACTAAAAGGGAATGCATTATAAGAAGAATCTTTACTTTGAAACTCTGTTTCAAACTCTGAAGAAAACACATATTTCAAGTGAAACGAGTTTATACAGGGGTGAAATAAGTTGTTTGTAATATGACCAATTAAAGTAATTGCAACTCTGTTTGTACACCTCTAACCACAAAGAAACAGGGCTTCCATGCATTGTAATCAGCTTATACACCGTTTCAGAGCAAGACATCTTGTTTTTAACCAAACTGAAAAACTTACAATATCCTAAGAAAACACATATTTCAAGTGAAAAGAGTTTATCCAGGGGAGAACAAGTTGTTTTAACATGGTTCTAATGTGACCCTTGAAAGTAACTGCAACTCTGTTTTTACACCTCTAACCACAAGGAGGCAACGTTTCCACGCATTATAATTGGCTTATACATAGTTTCAGAGCAAGAAATATTGTATTTAACCAAATTGAATAGCTTAAACACTGTTTCAGGCAAGAGATTGTGTTTTAGACTAAAAGGGAATGCATTATAAGAAGAATCTTTACTTTGAAACTCTGTTCTTTACCTTTTTCACACTATGAAACAGCTTTGTATTCACCTTAAACACTGTTTCAGGGCAAGAGATTGTGTTTTAGACTTAAAGGGAAAGCATTATAAGAGGAATCTTTACTTTGAAACTCTGTTCTTCACCTTTTTCACACTATGAAACAGCTTTGTATTCACCTTAAACACAGTTTCAGGGCAAGAGATTGTGTTTTAGACTAAAAGGGAATGCATTATAAGAAGAATATCTACTTTGAAACTCTGTTCTTTACCTTTTTCACTCTATGAAACAGCTTTGTATTCACCTTAAACACTGTTTCAGGGCAAGAGATTGTGTTTTAGACTAAAAGGGAATGCATTATAAGAAGAATCTTTACTTTGAAACTCTGTTCTTTACCTTTTTCACACTATGAAACAGCTTTGTATTCACCCTAAACACTGTTTCAGGGCAAGAGATTGTGTTTTAGACTAAAAGGGAATGCATTATAAGAAGAATCTTTACTTTGAAACTCTGTTCTTTACCTTTTTCACACTATGAAACAGCTTTGTATTCACCTTAAACACTGTTTCAGGGCAAGAGATTGTGTTTTAGACTAAAACGGAATGCATTATAAGAAGAATCTTTACTTTGAAACTTTGTTCTTCACCTTTTTCACACTATAAAACAGCTTTGTATTCACCTTAAACACAGTTTCAGGGCAAGAGATTGTGTTTTAGACTAAAAGGGAATGCATTATAAGAAGAATATCTACTTTGAAACTCTGTTCTTTACCTTTTTCACTCTATGAAACAGCTTTGTATTCACCTTAAACACTGTTTCAGGGCAAGAGATTGTGTTTTAGACTAAAAGGGAATGCATTATAAGAAGAATCTTTACTTTGAAACTCTGTTCTTTACCTTTTTCACATTTTGAAACAGCTTTGTATTCACCTTCAACACTGTTTCAGGGCAAGAGATTGTGTTTTAGACTAAAACGGAATGCATTATAAGAAGAATCTTTACTTTGTAACTCTGTTCTTCACCTTTTTCACACTATGAAACGGCTTGTATTCACCCTAAACACTGTTTCAGGGCAAGAGATTGTGTTTTAGACTAAAAGGGAATGCATTATCAGAAGAATCTTTACTTTGAAACTCTGTTCTTTACCTTTTTCACACTATGAAACAGCTTTGTATTCACCTTAAACACTGTTTCAGGGCAAAAGATTGTGTTTTAGACTAAAAGGGAAAGCATTATAAGAAGAATCTTTACTTTGAAACTCTGTTCTTCACCTTTTTCACACTATGAAACAGCTTTGTATTCACCTTAAACACAGTTTCAGGGCAAGAGATTGTGTTTTAGACTAAAAGGGAATGCATTATAAGAAGAATATCTACTTTGAAACTCTGTTCTTTACCTTTTTCACTCTATGAAACAGCTTTGTATTCACCTTAAACACTGTTTCAGGGCAAGAGATTGTGTTTTAGACTAAAAGGGAATGCATTATAAGAAGAATCTTTACTTTGAAACTCTGTTCTTCACCTTTTTCACACTATGAAACAGCTTTGTATTCACCTTAAACACAGTTTCAGGGCAAGAGATTGTGTTTTAGACTAAAAGGGAATGCATTATAAGAAGAATCTTTACTTTGAAACTCTGTTTCAAACTCTGAAGAAAACACATATTTCAAGTGAAACGAGTTTATACAGGGGTGAAACAAGTTGTTTGTAATATGACCAATTAAAGTAATTGCAACTCTGTTTGTACACCTCTAACCACAAAGAAACAGGGCTTCCATGCATTGTAATCAGCTTATACACCGTTTCAGAGCAAGACATCTTGTTTTTAACCAAACTGAAAAACTTACAATATCCTAAGAAAACACATATTTCAAGTGAAAAGAGTTTATCCAGGGGAGAACAAGTTGTTTTAACATGGTTCTAATGTGACCCTTGAAAGTAACTGCAACTCTGTTTTTACACCTCTAACCACAAGGAGGCAACGTTTCCACGCATTATAATTGGCTTATACATAGTTTCAGAGCAAGAAATATTGTATTTAACCAAATTGAATAGCTTAAACACTGTTTCAGGCAAGAGATTGTGTTTTAGACTAAAAGGGAATGCATTATAAGAAGAATCTTTACTTTGAAACTCTGTTCTTTACCTTTTTCACACTATGAAACAGCTTTGTATTCACCTTAAACACTGTTTCAGGGCAAGAGATTGTGTTTTAGACTAAAAGGGAATGCATTATAAGAAGAATCTTTACTTTGAAACTCTGTTCTTTACCTTTTTCACACTATGAAACAGCTTTGTATTCACCTTAAACACAGTTTCAGGGCAAGAGATTGTGTTTTAGACTAAAAGGGAATGCATTATAAGAAGAATCTTTACTTTGAAACTCTGTTCTTTACCTTTTTTACACAATGAAACAGCTTGTATTCACCCTAAACACTGTTTCAGGGCAAGAGATTGTGTTTTAGACTAAAAGGGAATGCATTATAAGAAGAATCTTTACTTTGAAACCCTGTTCTTTACCTTTTTCACACTATGAAACAGCTTTGTATTCACCTTAAACACTGTTTCAGGGCAAGAGATTGTGTTTTAGACTTAAAGGGAAAGCATTATAAGAGGAATCTTTACTTTGAAACTCTGTTCTTCACCTTTTTCACACTATGAAACAGCTTTGTATTCACCTTAAACACAGTTTCAGGGCAAGAGATTGTGTTTTAGACTAAAAGGGAATGCATTATAAGAAGAATATCTACTTTGAAACTCTGTTCTTTACCTTTTTCACTCTATGAAACAGCTTTGTATTCACCTTAAACACTGTTTCAGGGCAAGAGATTGTGTTTTAGACTAAAAGGGAATGCATTATAAGAAGAATCTTTACTTTGAAACTCTGTTCTTTACCTTTTTCACACTATGAAACAGCTTTGTATTCACCCTAAACACTGTTTCAGGGCAAGAGATTGTGTTTTAGACTAAAAGGGAATGCATTATAAGAAGAATCTTTACTTTGAAACTCTGTTCTTCACCTTTTTCACACTATGAAACAGCTTTGTATTCACCTTAAACACAGTTTCAGGGCAAGAGATTGTGTTTTAGACTAAAAGGGAATGCATTATAAGAAGAATCTTTACTTTGAAACTCTGTTTCAAACTCTGAAGAAAACACATATTTCAAGTGAAACGAGTTTATACAGGGGTGAAACAAGTTGTTTGTAATATGACCAATTAAAGTAATTGCAACTCTGTTTGTACACCTCTAACCACAAAGAAACAGGGCTTCCATGCATTGTAATCAGCTTATACACCGTTTCAGAGCAAGACATCTTGTTTTTAACCAAACTGAAAAACTTACAATATCCTAAGAAAACACATATTTCAAGTGAAAAGAGTTTATCCAGGGGAGAACAAGTTGTTTTAACATGGTTCTAATGTGACCCTTGAAAGTAACTGCAACTCTGTTTTTACACCTCTAACCACAAGGAGGCAACGTTTCCACGCATTATAATTGGCTTATACATAGTTTCAGAGCAAGAAATATTGTATTTAACCAAATTGAATAGCTTAAACACTGTTTCAGGCAAGAGATTGTGTTTTAGACTAAAAGGGAATGCATTATAAGAAGAATCTTTACTTTGAAACTCTGTTCTTTACCTTTTTCACACTATGAAACAGCTTTGTATTCACCTTAAACACTGTTTCAGGGCAAGAGATTGTGTTTTAGACTAAAAGGGAATGCATTATAAGAAGAATCTTTACTTTGAAACTCTGTTCTTTACCTTTTTCACACTATGAAACAGCTTTGTATTCACCTTAAACACAGTTTCAGGGCAAGAGATTGTGTTTTAGACTAAAAGGGAATGCATTATAAGAAGAATCTTTACTTTGAAACTCTGTTCTTTACCTTTTTTACACAATGAAACAGCTTGTATTCACCCTAAACACTGTTTCAGGGCAAGAGATTGTGTTTTAGACTAAAAGGGAATGCATTATAAGAAGAATCTTTACTTTGAAACTCTGTTCTTTACCTTTTTCACACTATGAAACAGCTTTGTATTCACCTTAAACACTGTTTCAGGGCAAGAGATTGTGTTTTAGACTTAAAGGGAAAGCATTATAAGAGGAATCTTTACTTTGAAACTCTGTTCTTCACCTTTTTCACACTATGAAACAGCTTTGTATTCACCTTAAACACAGTTTCAGGGCAAGAGATTGTGTTTTAGACTAAAAGGGAATGCATTATAAGAAGAATATCTACTTTGAAACTCTGTTCTTTACCTTTTTCACTCTATGAAACAGCTTTGTATTCACCTTAAACACTGTTTCAGGGCAAGAGATTGTGTTTTAGACTAAAAGGGAATGCATTATAAGAAGAATCTTTACTTTGAAACTCTGTTCTTTACCTTTTTCACACTATGAAACAGCTTTGTATTCACCCTAAACACTGTTTCAGGGCAAGAGATTGTGTTTTAGACTAAAAGGGAATGCATTATAAGAAGAATCTTTACTTTGAAACTCTGTTCTTTACCTTTTTCACACTATGAAACAGCTTTGTATTCACCTTAAACACTGTTTCAGGGCAAGAGATTGTGTTTTAGACTAAAACGGAATGCATTATAAGAAGAATCTTTACTTTGAAACTTTGTTCTTCACCTTTTTCACACTATAAAACAGATTTGTATTCACCTTAAACACAGTTTCAGGGCAAGAGATTGTGTTTTAGACTAAAAGGGAATGCATTATAAGAAGAATATCTACTTTGAAACTCTGTTCTTTACCTTTTTCACTCTATGAAACAGCTTTGTATTCACCTTAAACACTGTTTCAGGGCAAGAGATTGTGTTTTAGACTAAAAGGGAATGCATTATAAGAAGAATCTTTACTTTGAAACTCTGTTCTTTACCTTTTTCACATTTTGAAACAGCTTTGTATTCACGTTCAACACTGTTTCAGGGCAAGAGATTGTGTTTTAGACTAAAACGGAATGCATTATAAGAAGAATCTTTACTTTGTAACTCTGTTCTTCACCTTTTTCACACTATAAAACAGCTTTGTATTCACCTTAAACACAGTTTCAGGGCAAGAGATTGTGTTTTAGACTAAAAGGGAATGCATTATAAGAAGAATCTTTACTTTGAAACTCTGTTCTTTACCTTTTTCACACTATGAAACAGCTTTGTATTCACCTTAAACACTGTTTCAGGGCAAGAGATTGTGTTTTAGACTAAAAGGGAAAGCATTATAAGACGAATCTTTACTTTGAAACTCTGTTCTTCACCTTTTTCACAATATGAAACAGCTTTGTATTCACCTTAAACACAGTTTCAGGGCAAGAGATTGTGTTTTAGATTAAAAGGGAATGCATTATAAGAAGAATATCTACTTTGAAACTCTGTTCTTTACCTTTTTCACTCTATGAAACAGCTTTGTATTCACCTTAAACACTGTTTCAGGGGAAGAGATTGTGTTTTAGACTAAAAGGGAATGCATTATAAGAAGAATCTTTGCTTTGAAACACTGTTCTTTACCTTTTTCACTCTATGAAACAGCTTTGTATTCACCTTAAACACTGTTTCAGGGCAAGAGATTGTGTTTTAGACTAAAAGGGAATGCATTATAAGAAGAATCTTTACTTTGAAACTCTGTTCTTTACCTTTTTCACACTATGAAAGCTTTGTATTCACCTTCAACACTGTTTCAGGGCAAGAGATTGTGTTTTAGACTAAAACGGAATGCATTATAAGAAGAATCTTTACTTTGTAACTCTGTTCTTCACCTTTTTCACACTATAAAACAGCTTTGTATTCACCTTAAACACAGTTTCAGGGCAAGAGATTGTGTTTTAGACTAAAAGGGAATGCATTATAAGAAGAATCTTTACTTTGAAACTCTGTTCTTTACCTTTTTCACACTATGAAACAGCTTTGTATTCACCTTAAACACTGTTTCAGGGCAAGAGATTGTGTTTTAGACTAAAAGGGAAAGCATTATAAGACGAATCTTTACTTTGAAACTCTGTTCTTCACCTTTTTCACAATATGAAACAGCTTTGTATTCACCTTAAACACAGTTTCAGGGCAAGAGATTGTGTTTTAGATTAAAAGGGAATGCATTATAAGAAGAATATCTACTTTGAAACTCTGTTCTTTACCTTTTTCACTCTATGAAACAGCTTTGTATTCACCTTAAACACTGTTTCAGGGGAAGAGATTGTGTTTTAGACTAAAAGGGAATGCATTATAAGAAGAATCTTTACTTTGAAACTCTGTTCTTTACCTTTTTCACACTATGAAACAGCTTTGTATTCACCCTAAACACTGTTTCAGGGCAAGAGATTGTGTTTTAGACTAAAAGGGAATGCATTATAAGAAGAATCTTTACTTTGAAACTCTGTTCTTTACCTTTTTCACACTATGAAACAGCTTTGTATTCACCTTAAACACTGTTTCAGGGCAAGAGATTGTGTTTTAGACTAAAACGGAATGCATTATAAGAAGAATCTTTACTTTGAAACTTTGTTCTTCACCTTTTTCACACTATAAAACAGTTTTGTATTCACCTTAAACACAGTTTCAGGGCAAGAGATTGTTTTAGACTAAAAGGGAATGCATTATAAGAAGAAGATCTACTTTGAAACTCTGTTCTTTACATTTTTCACTCTATGAAACAGCTTTGTATTCACCTTAAACACAGTTTCAGGGCAAGAGATTGTGTTTTAGACTAAAAGGGAATGCTTTATAAGAAGAATCTTTACTTTGAAACTCTGTTCTTTACCTTTTTCACACTATGAAACAGCTTTGTATTCACCCTAAACACTGTTTCAGGGCAAGAGATTGTGTTTTAGACTAAAAGGGAATGCATTATAAGAAGAATCTTTACTTTGAAACTCTGTTTCAAACTCTGAAGAAAACACATATTTCAAGTGAAACGAGTTTATACAGGGGTGAAACAAGTTGTTTGTAATATGACCAATTAAAGTAATTGCAACTCTGTTTGTACACCTCTAACCACAAAGAAACAGGGCTTACATGCATTTTAATCAGCTTATACACCGTTTCAGAGCAAGACATCTTGTTTTTAACCAAACTGAATAACTTACAATATCCTAAGAAAACACATATTTCAAGTGAAAAGAGTTTATCCAGGGGAGAACAAGTTGTTTTAACATGGTTCTAATGTGACCCTTGAAAGTAACTGCAACTCTGTTTTTACACCTCTAACCACAAGGAGGCAACGTTTCCACGCATTATAATTGGCTTATACATAGTTTCAGAGGAAGAAATATTGTATTTAACCAAATTGAATAGCTTAAACACTGTTTCAGGCAAGAGATTGTGTTTTAGACTAAAAGGGAATGCATTATAAGAAGAATCTTTACTTTGAAACTCTGTTCTTTACCTTTTTCACACTATGAAACAGCTTTGTATTCACCTTAAACACTGTTTCAGGGCAAGAGATTGTGTTTTAGACTAAAATGGAATGCATTATAAGAAGAATCTTTACTCTGAAACTCTGTTCTTTACCTTTTTCACATTATGAAACAGCTTTGTATTCACCTTAAACACTGTTTCAGGGCAAGAGATTGTGTTTTAGACTAAAAGGGAATGCATTATAAGAAGAATCTTTGCTTTGAAACTCTGTTCTTTACCTTTTTCACTCTATGAAACAGCTTTGTATTCACCTTAAACACTGTTTCAGGGCAAGAGATTGTGTTTTAGACTAAAAGGGAATGCATTATAAGAAGAATCTTTACTTTGAAACTCTGTTCTTTACCTTTTTCACACTATGAAACAGCTTTGTATTCACCTTCAACACTGTTTCAGGGCAAGAGATTGTGTTTTAGACTAAAACGGAATGCATTATAAGAAGAATCTTTACTTTGTAACTCTGTTCTTCACCTTTTTCACACTATAAAACAGCTTTGTATTCACCTTAAACACAGTTTCAGGGCAAGCGATTGTGTTTTAGACTAAAAGGGAATGCATTATAAGAAGAATCTTTACTTTGAAACTCTGTTCTTTACCTTTTTCACACTATGAAACAGCTTTGTATTCACCTTAAACACTGTTTCAGGGCAAGAGATTGTGTTTTAGACTAAAAGGGAAAGCATTATAAGACGAATCTTTACTTTGAAACTCTGTTCTTCACCTTTTTCACAATATGAAACAGCTTTGTATTCACCTTAAACACAGTTTCAGGGCAAGAGATTGTGTTTTAGATTAAAAGGGAATGCATTATAAGAAGAATATCTACTTTGAAACTCTGTTCTTTACCTTTTTCACTCTATGAAACAGCTTTGTATTCACCTTAAACACTGTTTCAGGGGAAGAGATTGTGTTTTAGACTAAAAGGGAATGCATTATAAGAAGAATCTTTACTTTGAAACTCTGTTCTTTACCTTTTTCACACTATGAAACAGCTTTGTATTCACCCTAAACACTGTTTCAGGGCAAGAGATTGTGTTTTAGACTAAAAGGGAATGCATTATAAGAAGAATCTTTACTTTGAAACTCTGTTCTTTACCTTTTTCACACTATGAAACAGCTTTGTATTCACCTTAAACACTGTTTCAGGGCAAGAGATTGTGTTTTAGACTAAAACGGAATGCATTATAAGAAGAATCTTTACTTTGAAACTTTGTTCTTCACCTTTTTCACACTATAAAACAGTTTTGTATTCACCTTAAACACAGTTTCAGGGCAAGAGATTGTTTTAGACTAAAAGGGAATGCATTATAAGAAGAAGATCTACTTTGAAACTCTGTTCTTTACATTTTTCACTCTATGAAACAGCTTTGTATTCACCTTAAACACAGTTTCAGGGCAAGAGATTGTGTTTTAGACTAAAAGGGAATGCATTATAAGAAGAATATCTACTTTGAAACTCTGTTCTTTACCTTTTTCACTCTATGAAACAGCTTTGTATTCACCTTAAACACTGTTTCAGGGCAAGAGATTGTGTTTTAGACTAAAAGGGAATGCATTATAAGAAGAATCTTTACTTTGAAACTCTGTTCTTCACCTTTTTCACACTATGAAACAGCTTTGTATTCACCTTAAACAGTTTCAGGGCAAGAGATTGTGTTTTAGACTAAAAGGGAATGCATTATAAGAAGAAGATCTACTTTGAAACTCTGTTCTTTACCTTTTTCACTCTATGAAACAGCTTTGTATTCACCTTAAACACTGTTTCAGGGCAAGAGATTGTGTTTTAGACTAAAAGGGAATGCATTATAAGAAGAATCTTTACTTTGAAACTCTGTTCTTTACCTTTTTCACACTATGAAACAGCTTTGTATTCACCCTAAACACTGTTTCAGGGCAAGAGATTGTGTTTTAGACTAAAATGGAATGCATTATAAGAAGAATCTTTACTTTGAAACTCTGTTTCA
Organism: Electrophorus electricus; assembly: GCF_041902795.1. Lineage (NCBI taxonomy): Eukaryota > Metazoa > Chordata > Actinopteri > Gymnotiformes > Gymnotidae > Electrophorus > Electrophorus electricus. Next base: position 16,696,706 of record NC_137514.1, on the reverse strand, counting down.
AACTCTGAAGAAAACACATATTTCAAGTGAAACGAGTTTATACAGGGGTGAAACAAGTTGTTTGTAATATGACCAATTAAAGTAATTGCAACTCTGTTTGTACACCTCTAACCACAAAGAAACAGGGCTTCCATGCATTGTAATCAGCTTATACACCGTTTCAGAGCAAGACATCTTGTTTTTAACCAAACTGAATAACTTACAATATCCTAAGAAAACACATATTTCAAGTGAAAAGAGTTTATCCAGGGGAGAACAAGTTGTTTTAACATGGTTCTAATGTGACCCTTGAAAGTAACTGCAACTCTGTTTTTACACCTCTAACCACAAGGAGGCAACGTTTCCACGCATTATAATTGGCTTATACATAGTTTCAGAGGAAGAAATATTGTATTTAACCAAATTGAATAGCTTAAACACTGTTTCAGGCAAGAGATTGTGTTTTAGACTAAAAGGGAATGCATTATAAGAAGAATCTTTACTTTGAAAATCTGTTCTTTACCTTTTTCACACTATGAAACAGCTTTGTATTCACCTTAAACACTGTTTCAGGGCAAGAGATTGTGTTTTAGACTAAAATGGAATGCATTATAAGAAGAATCTTTACTTTGAAACTCTGTTCTTTACCTTTTTCACACTATGAAACAGCTTTGTATTCACCTTAAACACTGTTTCAGGGCAAGAGATTGTGTTTTAGACTAAAAGGGAATGCATTATAAGAAGAATCTTTGCTTTGAAACTCTGTTCTTTACCTTTTTCACTCTATGAAACAGCTTTGTATTCACCTTAAACACAGTTTCAGGGCAAGAGATTGTGTTTTAGACTAAAAGGGAATGCATTATAAGAAGAATCTTTACTTTGAAACTCTGTTCTTTACCTTTTTCACACTATGAAACAGCTTTGTATTCACCCTAAACACTGTTTCAGGGCAAGAGATTGTGTTTTAGACTAAAATGGAATGCATTATAAGAAGAATCTTTACTTTGAAACTCTGTTTCAAACTCTGAAGAAAACACATATTTCAAGTGAAACGAGTTTATACAGGGGTGAAACAAGTTGTTTGTAATATGACCAATTAAAGTAATTGCAACTCTGTTTGTACACCTCTAACCACAAAGAAACAGGGCTTCCATGCATTGTAATCAGCTTATACACCGTTTCAGAGCAAGACATCTTGTTTTTAACCAAACTGAATAACTTACAATATCCTAAGAAAACACATATTTCAAGTGAAAAGAGTTTATCCAGGGGAGAACAAGTTGTTTTAACATGGTTCTAATGTGACCCTTGAAAGTAACTGCAACTCTGTTTTTACACCTCTAACCACAAGGAGGCAACGTTTCCACGCATTATAATTGGCTTATACATAGTTTCAGAGGAAGAAATATTGTATTTAACCAAATTGAATAGCTTAAACACTGTTTCAGGCAAGAGATTGTGTTTTAGACTAAAAGGGAATGCATTATAAGAAGAATCTTTACTTTGAAAATCTGTTCTTTACCTTTTTCACACTATGAAACAGCTTTGTATTCACCTTAAACACTGTTTCAGGGCAAGAGATTGTGTTTTAGACTAAAATGGAATGCATTATAAGAAGAATCTTTACTTTGAAACTCTGTTCTTTACCTTTTTCACACTATGAAACAGCTTTGTATTCACCTTAAACACTGTTTCAGGGCAAGAGATTGTGTTTTAGACTAAAAGGGAATGCATTATAAGAAGAATCTTTGCTTTGAAACTCTGTTCTTTACCTTTTTCACTCTATGAAACAGCTTTGTATTCACCTTAAACACAGTTTCAGGGCAAGAGATTGTGTTTTAGACTAAAAGGGAATGCATTATAAGAAGAATCTTTACTTTGAAACTCTGTTCTTTACCTTTTTCACACTATGAAACAGCTTTGTATTCACCTTAAACACTGTTTCAGGGCAAGAGATTGTGTTTTAGACTAAAAGGGAAAGCATTATAAGACGAATCTTTACTTTGAAACTCTGTTCTTCACCTTTTTCACAATATGAAACAGCTTTGTATTCACCTTAAACACAGTTTCAGGGCAAGAGATTGTGTTTTAGATTAAAAGAGAATGCATTATAAGAAGAATATCTACTTTGAAACTCTGTTCTTTACCTTTTTCACTCTATGAAACAGCTTTGTATTCACCTTAAACACTGTTTCAGGGGAAGAGATTGTGTTTTAGAGTAAAAGGGAATGCATTATAAGAAGAATCTTTACTTTGAAACTCTGTTCTTTACCTTTTTCACACTATGAAACAGCTTTGTATTCACCCTAAACACTGTTTCAGGGCAAGAGATTGTGTTTTAGACTAAAAGGGAATGCATTATAAGAAGAATCTTTACTTTGAAACTCTGTTCTTTACCTTTTTCACACTATGAAACAGCTTTGTATTCACCTTAAACACAGCTTCAGGGCAAGAGATTGTGTTTTAGACTAAAAGGGAATGCATTATAAGAAGAATATCTACTTTGAAACTCTGTTCTTTACCTTTTTCACTCTATGAAACAGCTTTGTATTCACCTTAAACACTGTTTCAGGGCAAGAGATTGTGTTTTAGACTAAAAGGGAATGCATTATAAGAAGAATCTTTACTTTGAAACTCTGTTCTTTACCTTTTTCACACTATGAAACAGCTTTGTATTCACCCTAAACACTGTTTCAGGGCAAGAGATTGTGTTTTAGACTAAAATGGAATGCATTATAAGAAGAATCTTTACTTTGAAACTCTGTTTCAAACTCTGAAGAAAACACATATTTCAAGTGAAACGAGTTTATACAGGGGTGAAACAAGTTGTTTGTAATATGACCAATTAAAGTAATTGCAACTCTGTTTGTACACCTCTAACCACAAAGAAACAGGGCTTCCATGCATTGTAATCAGCTTATACACCGTTTCAGAGCAAGACATCTTGTTTTTAACCAAACTGAATAACTTACAATATCCTAAGAAAACACATATTTCAAGTGAAAAGAGTTTATCCAGGGGAGAACAAGTTGTTTTAACATGGTTCTAATGTGACCCTTGAAAGTAACTGCAACTCTGTTTTTACACCTCTAACCACAAGGAGGCAACGTTTCCACGCATTATAATTGGCTTATACATAGTTTCAGAGGAAGAAATATTGTATTTAACCAAATTGAATAGCTTAAACACTGTTTCAGGCAAGAGATTGTGTTTTAGACTAAAAGGGAATGCATTATAAGAAGAATCTTTACTTTGAAAATCTGTTCTTTACCTTTTTCACACTATGAAACAGCTTTGTATTCACCTTAAACACTGTTTCAGGGCAAGAGATTGTGTTTTAGACTAAAATGGAATGCATTATAAGAAGAATCTTTACTTTGAAACTCTGTTCTTTACCTTTTTCACACTATGAAACAGCTTTGTATTCACCTTAAACACTGTTTCAGGGCAAGAGATTGTGTTTTAGACTAAAAGGGAATGCATTATAAGAAGAATCTTTGCTTTGAAACTCTGTTCTTTACCTTTTTCACTCTATGAAACAGCTTTGTATTCACCTTAAACACTGTTTCAGGGCAAGAGATTGTGTTTTAGACTAAAAGGGAATGCATTATAAGAAGAATCTTTACTTTGAAACTCTGTTCTTTACCTTTTTCACACTATGAAACAGCTTTGTATTCACCTTCAACACTGTTTCAGGGCAAGAGATTGTGTTTTAGACTAAAAGGGAAAGCATTATAAGACGAATCTTTACTTTGAAACTCTGTTCTTCACCTTTTTCACAATATGAAACAGCTTTGTATTCACCTTAAACACAGTTTCAGGGCAAGAGATTGTGTTTTAGACTAAAAGGGAATGCATTATAAGAAGAATATCTACTTTGCAACTCTGTTCTTTACCTTTTTCACTCTATGAAACAGCTTTGTATTCACCTTAAACACTGTTTCAGGGCAAGAGATTGTGTTTTAGACTAAAAGGGAATGCATTATAAGAAGAATCTTTACTTTGAAACTCTGTTCTTTACCTTTTTCACACTATGAAACAGCTTTCTATTCACCTTCAACACTGTTTCAGGGCAAGAGATTGTGTTTTAGACTAAAACGGAATGCATTATAAGAAGAATCTTTACTTTGTAACTCTGTTCTTCACCTTTTTCACACTATAAAACAGCTTTGTATTCACCTTAAACACAGTTTCAGGGCAAGAGATTGTGTTTTAGACTAAAAGGGAATGCATTATAAGAAGAATCTTTACTTTGAAACTCTGTTCTTTACCTTTTTCACACTATGAAACAGCTTTGTATTCACCTTAAACACTGTTTCAGGGCAAGAGATTGTGTTTTAGACTAAAAGGGAAAGCATTATAAGACGAATCTTTACTTTGAAACTCTGTTCTTCACCTTTTTCACAATATGAAACAGCTTTGTATTCACCTTAAACACAGTTTCAGGGCAAGAGATTGTGTTTTAGATTAAAAGGGAATGCATTATAAGAAGAATATCTACTTTGAAACTCTGTTCTTTACCTTTTTCACTCTATGAAACAGCTTTGTATTCACCTTAAACACTGTTTCAGGGGAAGAGATTGTGTTTTAGACTAAAAGGGAATGCATTATAAGAAGAATCTTTACTTTGAAACTCTGTTCTTTACCTTTTTCACACTATGAAACAGCTTTGTATTCACCCTAAACACTGTTTCAGGGCAAGAGATTGTGTTTTAGACTAAAAGGGAATGCATTATAAGAAGAATCTTTACTTTGAAACTCTGTTCTTTACCTTTTTCACACTATGAAACAGCTTTGTATTCACCTTAAACACTGTTTCAGGGCAAGAGATTGTGTTTTAGACTAAAACGGAATGCATTATAAGAAGAATCTTTACTTTGAAACTTTGTTCTTCACCTTTTTCACACTATAAAACAGTTTTGTATTCACCTTAAACACAGTTTCAGGGCAAGAGATTGTTTTAGACTAAAAGGGAATGCATTATAAGAAGAAGATCTACTTTGAAACTCTGTTCTTTACATTTTTCACTCTATGAAACAGCTTTGTATTCACCTTAAACACAGTTTCAGGGCAAGAGATTGTGTTTTAGACTAAAAGGGAATGCATTATAAGAAGAATATCTACTTTGAAACTCTGTTCTTTACCTTTTTCACTCTATGAAACAGCTTTGTATTCACCTTAAACACTGTTTCAGGGCAAGAGATTGTGTTTTAGACTAAAAGGGAATGCATTATAAGAAGAATCTTTACTTTGAAACTCTGTTCTTCACCTTTTTCACACTATGAAACAGCTTTGTATTCACCTTAAACACAGTTTCAGGGCAAGAGATTGTGTTTTAGACTAAAAGGGAATGCATTATATGAAGAAGATCTACTTTGAAACTCTGTTCTTTACCTTTTTCACTCTATGAAACAGCTTTGTATTCACCTTAAACACTGTTTCAGGGCAAGAGATTGTGTTTTAGACTAAAAGGGAATGCATTATAAGAAGAATCTTTACTTTGAAACTCTGTTCTTTACCTTTTTCACACTATGAAACAGCTTTGTATTCACCCTAAACACTGTTTCAGGGCAAGAGATTGTGTTTTAGACTAAAATGGAATGCATTATAAGAAGAATCTTTACTTTGAAACTCTGTTTCAAACTCTGAAGAAAACACATATTTCAAGTGAAACGAGTTTATACAGGGGTGAAACAAGTTGTTTGTAATATGACCAATTAAAGTAATTGCAACTCTGTTTGTACACCTCTAACCACAAAGAAACAGGGCTTCCATGCATTGTAATCAGCTTATACACCGTTTCAGAGCAAGACATCTGGTTTTTAACCAAACTGAATAACTTACAATATCCTAAGAAAACACATATTTCAAGTGAAAAGAGTTTATCCAGGGGAGAACAAGTTGTTTTAACATGGTTCTAATGTGACCCTTGAAAGTAACTGCAACTCTGTTTTTACACCTCTAACCACAAGGAGGCAACGTTTCCACGCATTATAATTGGCTTATACATAGTTTCAGAGGAAGAAATATTGTATTTAACCAAATTGAATAGCTTAAACACTGTTTCAGGGCAAGAGATTGTGTTTTAGACTAAAAGGGAATGCATTATAAGAAGAATCTTTACTTTGAAAATCTGTTCTTTACCTTTTTCACTCTATGAAACAGCTTTGTATTCACCTTAAACACTGTTTCAGGGCAAGAGATTGTGTTTTAGACTAAAATGGAATGCATTATAAGAAGAATCTTTACTTTGAAACTCTGTTCTTTACCTTTTTCACACTATGAAACAGCTTTGTATTCACCTTAAACACTGTTTCAGGGCAAGAGATTGTGTTTTAGACTAAAAGGGAATGCATTATAAGAAGAATCTTTGCTTTGAAACTCTGTTCTTTACCTTTTTCACTCTATGAAACAGCTTTGTATTCACCTTAAACACAGTTTCAGGGCAAGAGATTGTGTTTTAGACTAAAAGGGAATGCATTATAAGAAGAATCTTTACTTTGAAACTCTGTTCTTCACCTTTTTCACACTATGAAACAGCTTTGTATTCACCTTAAACACTGTTTCAGGGCAAGAGATTGTGTTTTAGACTAAAACGGAATGCATTATAAGAAGAATCTTTACTTTGAAACTTTGTTCTTCACCTTTTTCACACTATAAAACAGTTTTGTATTCACCTTAAACACAGTTTCAGGGCAAGAGATTGTTTTAGACTAAAAGGGAATGCATTATAAGAAGAAGATCTACTTTGAAACTCTGTTCTTTACATTTTTCACTCTATGAAACAGCTTTGTATTCACCTTAAACACAGTTTCAGGGCAAGAGATTGTGTTTTAGACTAAAAGGGAATGCATTATAAGAAGAATCTTTACTTTGAAACTGTTCTTTACCTTTTTCACACTATGAAACAGCTTTGTATTCACCTTAAACACTGTTTCAGGGCAAGAGATTGTGTTTTAGACTAAAAGGGAAAGCATTATAAGACGAATCTTTACTTTGAAACTCTGTTCTTCACCTTTTTCACAATATGAAACAGCTTTGTATTCACCTTAAACACAGTTTCAGGGCAAGAGATTGTGTTTTAGATTAAAAGGGAATGCATTATAAGAAGAATATCTACTTTGAAACTCTGTTCTTTACCTTTTTCACTCTATGAAACAGCTTTGTATTCACCTTAAACACTGTTTCAGGGGAAGAGATTGTGTTTTAGAGTAAAAGGGAATGCATTATAAGAAGAATCTTTACTTTGAAACTCTGTTCTTTACCTTTTTCACACTATGAAACAGCTTTGTATTCACCCTAAACACTGTTTCAGGGCAAGAGATTGTGTTTTAGACTAAAAGGGAATGCATTATAAGAAGAATCTTTACTTTGAAACTCTGTTCTTTACCTTTTTCACACTATGAAACAGCTTTGTATTCACCTTAAACACTGTTTCAGGGCAAGAGATTGTGTTTTAGACTAAAACGGAATGCATTATAAGAAGAATCTTTACTTTGAAACTTTGTTCTTCACCTTTTTCACACTATAAAACAGTTTTGTATTCACCTTAAACACAGTTTCAGGGCAAGAGATTGTTTTAGACTAAAAGGGAATGCATTATAAGAAGAAGATCTACTTTGAAACTCTGTTCTTTACATTTTTCACTCTATGAAACAGCTTTGTATTCACCTTAAACACAGTTTCAGGGCAAGAGATTGTGTTTTAGACTAAAAGGGAATGCATTATAAGAAGAATATCTACTTTGAAACTCTGTTCTTTACCTTTTTCACTCTATGAAACAGCTTTGTATTCACCTTAAACACTGTTTCAGGGCAAGAGATTGTGTTTTAGACTAAAAGGAAATGCATTATAAGAAGAATCTTTACTTTGAAACTCTGTTCTTCACCTTTTTCACACTATGAAACAGCTTTGTATTCACCTTAAACACAGTTTCAGGGCAAGAGATTGTGTTTTAGACTAAAAGGGAATGCATTATAAGAAGAAGATCTACTTTGAAACTCTGTTCTTTACCTTTTTCACTCTATGAAACAGCTTTGTATTCACCTTAAACACTGTTTCAGGGCAAGAGATTTTGTTTTAGACTAAAAGGGAATGCATTATAAGAAGAATCTTTACTTTGAAACTCTGTTCTTTACCTTTTTCACACTATGAAACAGCTATGTATTCACCCTAAACACTGTTTCAGGGCAAGAGATTGTGTTTTAGACTAAAATGGAATGCATTATAAGAAGAATCTTTACTTTGAAACTCTGTTTCAAACTCTGAAGAAAACACATATTTCAAGTGAAACGAGTTTATACAGGGGTGAAACAAGTTGTTTGTAATATGACCAATTAAAGTAATTGCAACTCTGTTTGTACACCTCTAACCACAAAGAAACAGGGCTTCCATGCATTGTAATCAGCTTATACACCGTTTCAGAGCAAGACATCTTGTTTTTAACTAAACTGAATAACTTACAATATCCTAAGAAAACACATATTTCAAGTGAAAAGAGTTTATCCAGGGGAGAACAAGTTGTTTTAACATGGTTCTAATGTGACCCTTGAAAGTAACTGCAACTCTGTTTTTACACCTCTAACCACAAGGAGGAACGTTTCCACACATTATAATTGGCTTATACATAGTTTCAGAGCAAGAAATATTGTATTTAACCAAATTGAATAGCTTAAACACTGTTTCAGGCAAGAGATTGTGTTTTAGACTAAAAGGGAATGCATTATAAGAAGAATCTTTACTTTGAAACTCTGTTCTTTACCTTTTTCACACTATGAAACAGCTTTGTATTCACCTTAAACACAGTTTCAGGGCAAGAGATTGTGTTTTAGACTAAAAGCGAATGCATTATAAGAAGAATATCTACTTTGAAACTCTGTTCTTTACCTTTTTCACTCTATGAAACAGCTTTGTATTCACCTTAAACACTGTTTCAGGGCAAGAGATTGTGTTTTAGACTAAAAGGGAATGCATTATAAGAAGAATCTTTACTTTGAAACTCTGTTCTTTACCTTTTTCACACTATGAAACAGCTTTGTATTCACCCTAAACACTGTTTCAGGGCAAGAGATTGTGTTTTAGACTAAAAGGGAATGCATTATAAGAAGAATCTTTACTTTGAAACTCTGTTTCAAACTCTGAAGAAAACACATATTTCAAGTGAAACGAGTTTATACAGGGGTGAAACAAGTTGTTTGTAATATGACCAATTAAAGTAATTGCAACTCTGTTTGTACACCTCTAACCACAAAGAAACAGGGCTTCCATGCATTGTAATCAGCTTATACACCGTTTCAGAGCAAGACATCTTGTTTTTAACCAAACTGAATAACTTACAATATCCTAAGAAAACACATATTTCAAGTGAAAAGAGTTTATCCAGGGGAGAACAAGTTGTTTTAACATGGTTCTAATGTGACCCTTGAAAGTAACTGCAACTCTGTTTTTACACCTCTAACCACAAGGATGCAACGTTTCCACGCATTATAATTGGCTTATACATAGTTTCAGAGGAAGAAATATTGTATTTAACCAAATTGAATAGCTTAAACACTGTTTCAGGCAAGAGATTGTGTTTTAGACTAAAAGGGAATGCATTATAAGAAGAATCTTTACTTTGAAACTCTGTTCTTTACCTTTTTCACACTATGAAACAGCTTTGTATTCACCTTAAACACTGTTTCAGGGCAAGAGATTGTGTTTTAGACTAAAATGGAATGCATTATAAGAAGAATCTTTACTTTGAAACTCTGTTCTTTACCTTTTTCACACTATGAAACAGCTTGTATTCAACCTAAACACTGTTTCAGGGCAAGAGATTGTGTTTTAGACTAAAAGGGAATGCATTATAAGAAGAATCTTTGCTTTGAAACTCTGTTCTTTACCTTTTTCACTCTATGAAACAGCTTTGTATTCACCTTCAACACTGTTTCAGGGCAAGAGATTGTGTTTTAGACTAAAAGGGAATGCATTATAAGAAGAATCTTTACTTTGAAACTCTGTTCTTTACCTTTTTCACACTATGAAACAGCTTTGTATTCACCCTAAACACTGTTTCAGGGCAAGAGATTGTGTTTTAGACTAAAAGGGAATGCATTATAAGAAGAATCTTTACTTTGAAACTCTGTTTCAAACTCTGAAGAAAACACATATTTCAAGTGAAACGAGTTTATACAGGGGTGAAACAATTTGTTTGTAATATGACCAATTAAAGTAATTGCAACTCTGTTTGTACACCTCTAACCACAAAGAAACAGGGCTTCCATGCATTGTAATCAGCTTATACACCGTTTCAGAGCAAGACATCTTGTTTTTAACCAAACTGAATAACTTACAATATCCTAAGAAAACACATATTTCAAGTGAAAAGAGTTTATCCAGGGGAGAACAAGTTGTTTTAACATGGTTCTAATGTGACCCTTGAAAGTAACTGCAACTCTGTTTTTACACCTCTAACCACAAGGAGGCAACGTTTCCACGCATTATAATTGGCTTATACATAGTTTCAGAGCAAGAAATATTGTATTTAACCAAATTGAATAGCTTAAACACTGTTTCAGGCAAGAGATTGTGTTTTAGACTAAAAGGGAATGCATTATAAGAAGAATCTTTACTTTGAAACTCTGTTCTTTACCTTTTTCACACTATGAAACAGCTTTGTATTCACCTTAAACACTGTTTCAGGGCAAGAGATTGTGTTTTAGACTAAAACGGAATGCATTATAAGAAGAATATCTACTTTGAAACTCTGTTCTTTACCTTTTTCACTCTATGAAACAGCTTTGTATTCACCTTAAACACTGTTTCAGGGCAAGAGATTGTGTTTTAGACTAAAAGGGAATGCATTATAAGAAGAATCTTTGCTTTGAAACTCTGTTCTTTACCTTTTTCACTCTATGAAACAGCTTTGTATTCACCTTAAACACTGTTTCAGGGCAAGAGATTGTGTTTTAGACTAAAAGGGAATGCATTATAAGAAGAATCTTTACTTTGAAACTCTATTCTTTACCTTTTTGACACTATGAAACAGCTTTGTATTCACCTTCAACAATGTTTCAGGGCAAGAGATTTTGTTTTAGACTAAAACGGAATGCATTATAAGAAGAATCTTTACTTTGTAACTCTGTTCTTCACCTTTTTCACACTATAAAACAGCTTTGTATTCACCTTAAACACAGTTTCAGGGCAAGAGATTGTGTTTTAGACTAAAAGGGAATGCATTATAAGAAGAATATCTACTTTGAAACTCTGTTCTTTACCTTTTTCACTCTATGAAACAGCTTTGTATTCACCCTAAACACTGTTTCAGGGCAAGAGATTGTGTTTTAGACTAAAACGGAATGCATTATAAGAAGAATCTTTACTTTGTAACTCTGTTCTTCACCTTTTTCACACTATAAAACAGCTTTGTATTCACCTTAAACACTGGTTCAGGGCAAGAGATTGTGTTTTAGACTAAAAGGGAATGCATTATAAGAAGAATCTTTACTTTGAAACTCTGTTCTTTACCTTTTTCACACTATGAAACAGCTTTGTATTCACCTTAAACACAGTTTCAGGGCAAGAGATTGTGTTTTAGACTAAAAGGGAATGCATTATAAGAAGAATATCTACTTTGAAACTCTGTTCTTTACCTTTTTCACTCTATGAAACAGCTTTGTATTCACCTTAAACACTGTTTCAGGGCAAGAGATTGTGTTTTAGACTAAAACTTAATGCTTTATAAGAAAAATCTTTACTTTGAAACTATTATTTACCTTTTTCACAATATGAAACAGCTTTGTAGTCACCTTAAACACTGTTTCAGGGGAAGAGATTGTGTTTTAGACTAAAAGGTAATGCATTATAATAAGAATCTTTACTTTGAAACTCTGTTCTTTACCTTTTTCACACTAGGATACAGCTTTGTAGTCGCCTTAAACACTGTTTCAGGGCAAGAGATTGTGTTTTAGAATAAAACTTAACGCATTATAAGAAGAAACTTTACTTTGAAAGTCTGTTCTTTACCTTTTTCACACTAGGAAACAGCTTTGTATTCGCCTTAAACACTGTTGCAGGGCAAGAGATTGTGTTTTAGACTAAAACTTAATGCATTATAAGAAGAATCTTTACTTTGAAACTCTGTTCTTTACCTTTTTCACACTAGGAAACAGCTTTGTAGTCGCCTTAAACACTGTTTCAGGGCAAGAGATTGTGTTTTAGACCTAAAGGTAATGCATTATAAGAAGAATCTTTACTTTGAAACTCTGTTCTTTACCTTTGTGACACTATGAAACAGCTTTGTATTCAACTTAAACACTGTTTCAGGGCAAGAGATTGTGTTTTAGACTAAAACTTAATGCTTTATAAGAAGAATCTTTACTTTGAAACTGTTCTTTACCTTTTTCACACTACGAAACAGCTTTGTATTCGCCTTAAACACTTTTTCAGGTCAAGAGATTGTGTTTTAGACTAAAACTTAATGCTTTATAAGAAGAATCTTTACTTTGAAACTCTGTTCTTTACCTTTTTCACACAATGAAACAGCTTTCTATTCACCTTAAACACTGTTTCAGGGCAAGAGATTGTGTTTTAGACTTAAAGGTAATGCATTATAAGAAGAATCTTTACTTTGAAACTCTGTTCTTTACCTTTTTCACACTATGAAACAGCTTTATATTTAACTTAAACACTGTTTCAGGGCAAGAGATTGTGTTTTAGACTAAAAGCTAATGCATTATAAGAAGAATCTTTACTTTGAAACTCTGTTCTTTACCTTTTTCACACAATGAAACAGCTTTGTATTCACCTTAAACACTGTTTCAGGGCAAGAGATTGTGTTTTAGACTAAAACTTAATCCTTTAAAAGAAGAAACTTTACTTTGAAACTCTCTTCTTTACCTTTTTCACACAATGAAACAGCTTTGTATTCAACTTAAACACTGTTTCAGGGCAAGAGATTGTGTTTTAGACCTAAAGATAATGCATTATAAGAAGAATCTTTACTTTGAAACTCTGTTCTTTACCTTTTTCACACTAGGAAACAGCTTTGTAGTCGCCTTAAACACTGTTTCAGGGCAAGAGATTGTGTTTTAGACTAAAAGGTAATGCATTATAATAAGAATCTTTACTTTGAAACTCTGTTCTTTACCTTTTTCACACTAGGAAACAGCTTTGTAGTCACCTTAAACAGTTTCAGGGCAAGAGATTGTGTTTTAGACTAAAACTTAATGGTTTATAAGAAGAATCTTTACTTTGAAACTCTGTTCTTTACCTTTTTCACACTACGAAACAGCTTTGTATTTGCCTTAAACACTGTTTCAGGGCAAGAGATTGTGTTTTAGACTTAAAGGTAATGCATTATAAGAAGAATCTTTACTTTGATACTCTGTTCTATACCTTTTTCATACTAGGAAACAGCTTTGTATTCGCCTTAAACACTGTTTCAGGGCAAGAGATTGTGTTTTAGACTAAAACTTAATGCATTATAAGAAGAATCTTTACTTTGAAACTGTTCTTTACCTTTTTCACACAATGAAACAGCTTTGTATTCACCTTAAACACTGTTTCAGGGCAAGAGATTGTGTTTTAGACTTAAAGGTAATGCATTATAAGAAGAATCTTTACTTTGATACTCTGTTCTTTACCGTTTTCATACTAGGAAACAGCTTTGTATTCGCCTTAAACACTGTTTCAGGGCAAGAGATTGTGTTTTAGACTAAAACTTAATGCTTTATAAGAAGAATCTTTACTTTGAAACTATTATTTACCTTTTTCACAATATGAAACAGCTTTGTAGTCACCTTAAACACTGTTTCAGGGGAAGAGATTGTGTTTTAGACTAAAAGGTAATGCATTATAATAAGAATCTTTACTTTGAAACTCTGTTCTTTACCTTTTTCACACTAGGAAACAGCTTTGTAGTCGCCTTAAACACTGTTTCAGGGCAAGAGATTGTGTTTTAGACTAAAAGGTAATGCATTATAATAAGAATCTTTACTTTGAAACTCTGTTCTTTACCTTTTTCACACAATGAAAGAGCTTTCTATTCACCTTAAACACTGATTCAGGGCAAGAGATTGTGTTTTAGACTTAAAGGTAATGCATTATAATAAGAATCTTTACTTTGAAACTCTGTTCTTTACCTTTTTCACACTAGGAAACAGCTTTGTAGTCGCCTTAAACACTGTTTCAGGGCAAGAGATTGTGTTTTAGACTAAAAGGTAATGCATTATAATAAGAATCTTTACTTTGAAACTCTGTTCTTTACCTTTTTCACACAATGAAAGAGCTTTCTATTCACCTTAAACACTGATTCAGGGCAAGAGATTGTGTTTTAGACTTAAAGGTAATGCATTATAAGAAGAATCTTTACTTTGAAACTCTGTTCTTTACCTTTTTCACACTAGGACACAGCTTTGTAGTCGCCTTAAACACTGTTTCAGGGCAAGAGATTGTGTTTTAGACTAAAACTTAATGCATTATAAGAAGAATCTTTACTTTGAAACTGTTCTTTACCTTTTTCACACAATGAAACAGCTTTGTATTCACCTTAAACACTGTTTCAGGGCAAGAGATTGTGTTTTAGACTAAAAGGTAATGCATTATAATAAGAATCTTTACTTTGAAACTCTGTTCTTTACCTTTTTCACACTAGGAAACAGCTTTGTAGTCGCCTTAAACACTGTTTCAGGGCAAGAGATTGTGTTTTAGACTAAAAGGTAATGCATTATAATAAGAATCTTTACTTTGAAACTCTGTTCTTTACCTTTTTCACACAATGAAACAGCTTTGTATTCACCTTAAACACTGTTTCAGGGCAAGAGATTGTGTTTTAGACTAAAACTTAATCCTTTATAAGAAGAATCTTTACTTTGAAACTGTTCTTTACCTATTTCACACTATGAAACAGCTTTGTAGTCACCTTAAACACTGTTTCAGGGCAAGAGATTGTGTTTTAGACTAAAAGCTAATGCATTATAAGAAGAATCTTTACTTTGAAACTCTGTTCTTTACCTTTTTCACACAATGAAACAGCTTTGTATTCACCTTAAACACTGTTTCAGGGCAAGATATTGTGTTTTAGACTAAAACTTAATCCTTTAAAAGAAGAAACTTTACTTTGAAACTCTCTTCTTTACCTTTTTCACACAATGAAACAGCTTTGTATTCAACTTAAACACTGTTTCAGGGCAAGAGATTGTGTTTTAGACCTAAAGATAATGCATTATAAGAAGAATCTTTACTTTGAAACTCTGTTCTTTACCTTTTTCACACTAGGAAACAGCTTTGTAGTCGCCTTAAACACTGTTTCAGGGCAAGAGATTGTGTTTTAGACTAAAAGGTAATGCATTATAATAAGAATCTTTACTTTGAAACTCTGTTCTTTACCTTTTTCACACTAGGAAACAGCTTTGTAGTCACCTTAAACAGTTTCAGGGCAAGAGATTGTGTTTTAGACTAAAACTTAATGGTTTATAAGAAGAATCTTTACTTTGAAACTCTGTTCTTTACCTTTTTCACACTACGAAACAGCTTTGTATTTGCCTTAAACACTGTTTCAGGGCAAGAGATTGTGTTTTAGACTTAAAGGTAATGCATTATAAGAAGAATCTTTACTTTGATACTCTGTTCTATACCTTTTTCATACTAGGAAACAGCTTTGTATTCGCCTTAAACACTGTTTCAGGGCAAGAGATTGTGTTTTAGACTAAAACTTAATGCATTATAAGAAGAATCTTTACTTTGAAACTGTTCTTTACCTTTTTCACACAATGAAACAGCTTTGTATTCACCTTAAACACTGTTTCAGGGCAAGAGATTGTGTTTTAGACTTAAAGGTAATGCATTATAAGAAGAATCTTTACTTTGATACTCTGTTCTTTACCGTTTTCATACTAGGAAACAGCTTTGTATTCGCCTTAAACACTGTTTCAGGGCAAGAGATTGTGTTTTAGACTAAAACTTAATGCTTTATAAGAAGAATCTTTACTTTGAAACTATTATTTACCTTTTTCACAATATGAAACAGCTTTGTAGTCACCTTAAACACTGTTTCAGGGGAAGAGATTGTGTTTTAGACTAAAAGGTAATGCATTATAATAAGAATCTTTACTTTGAAACTCTGTTCTTTACCTTTTTCACACTAGGAAACAGCTTTGTAGTCGCCTTAAACACTGTTTCAGGGCAAGAGATTGTGTTTTAGACTAAAAGGTAATGCATTATAATAAGAATCTTTACTTTGAAACTCTGTTCTTTACCTTTTTCACACAATGAAAGAGCTTTCTATTCACCTTAAACACTGATTCAGGGCAAGAGATTGTGTTTTAGACTTAAAGGTAATGCATTATAATAAGAATCTTTACTTTGAAACTCTGTTCTTTACCTTTTTCACACTAGGAAACAGCTTTGTAGTCGCCTTAAACACTGTTTCAGGGCAAGAGATTGTGTTTTAGACTAAAAGGTAATGCATTATAATAAGAATCTTTACTTTGAAACTCTGTTCTTTACCTTTTTCACACAATGAAAGAGCTTTCTATTCACCTTAAACACTGATTCAGGGCAAGAGATTGTGTTTTAGACTTAAAGGTAATGCATTATAAGAAGAATCTTTACTTTGAAACTCTGTTCTTTACCTTTTTCACACTAGGACACAGCTTTGTAGTCGCCTTAAACACTGTTTCAGGGCAAGAGATTGTGTTTTAGACTAAAACTTAATGCATTATAAGAAGAATCTTTACTTTGAAACTGTTCTTTACCTTTTTCACACAATGAAACAGCTTTGTATTCACCTTAAACACTGTTTCAGGGCAAGAGATTGTGTTTTAGACTAAAAGGTAATGCATTATAATAAGAATCTTTACTTTGAAACTCTGTTCTTTACCTTTTTCACACTAGGAAACAGCTTTGTAGTCGCCTTAAACACTGTTTCAGGGCAAGAGATTGTGTTTTAGACTAAAAGGTAATGCATTATAATAAGAATCTTTACTTTGAAACTCTGTTCTTTACCTTTTTCACACAATGAAACAGCTTTGTATTCACCTTAAACACTGTTTCAGGGCAAGAGATTGTGTTTTAGACTAAAACTTAATCCTTTATAAGAAGAATCTTTACTTTGAAACTGTTCTTTACCTATTTCACACTATGAAACAGCTTTGTAGTCACCTTAAACACTGTTTCAGGGCAAGAGATTGTGTTTTAGACTAAAAGGTAATGCATTATAATAAGAATCTTTACTTTGAAACTCTGTTCTTTACCTTTTTCACACTAGGAAACAGCTTTGTAGTCGCCTTAATCACTGTTTCAGGGAAAGAAATTGTGTTTTAGACTAAAACTTAATGCATTATAAGAAGAATCTTTACTTTGAAACTCTGTTCTTTACCTTTTTCACACAATGAAACAGCTTTGTATTCGCCTTAAACACTGTTTCAGGGCAAGAGATAGTGTTTTAGACTAAAAGGGAATGCATTATAAGAAGAATCTTTACTTTGAAACTCTGTTCTTTACCTTTTTCACACTATGAAACAGCTTTGTATTCGCCTTAAACACTGTTTCAGGGCAAGAGATTGTGTTTTAGACTAAAAGGTAATGCATTATAAGAAGAATCTTTACTTTGAAACTCTGTTCTTTACCTTTTTCACAGTAGGACAGCTTTGTAGTCGCCTTAAACACTGTTGCAGGGCAAGAGATGGTGTTTTAGACTAAAACTTAATGCATTATAAGAAGAATCTTTACTTTGAAACTCTGTTCTTTACCTTTTTCACACAATGAAACAGCTTTGTATTCGCCTTAAACACTGTTTCAGGGCAAGAGATTTTGTTTTAGACTAAAACTTAATGCTTTATAAGAAGAATCTTTACTTTGAAACTGTTCTTTACCTTTTTCACACTACGAAACAGCTTTGTATTCGCCTTAAACACTGTTTCAGGTCAAGAGATTGTGTTTTAGACTAAAACTTAATGCTTTATAAGAAGAATCTTTACTTTGAAACTCTGTTCTTTACCTTTTTCACACAATGAAACAGCTTTCTATTCACCTTAAACACTGTTTCAGGGCAAGAGATTGTGTTTTAGACTAAAAGGTAATGCATTATAAGAAGAATCTTTACTTTGAAACTCTGTTCTTTACCTTTTTCACACAATGAAACAGCTTTGTATTCACCTTAAACACTGTTTCAGGGCAAGAGATTGTGTTTTAGACTAAAAGGTAATGCATTATAATAAGAATCTTTACTTTGAAACTCTGTTCTTTACCTTTTTCACACTAGGAAACAGCTTTGTAGTCGCCTTAATCACTGTTTCAGGGAAAGAAATTGTGTTTTAGACTAAAACTTAATGGATTATAAGAAGAATCTTTACTTTGAAACTCTGTTCTTTACCTTTTTCACACAATGAAACAGCTTTGTATTCGCCTTAAACACTGTTTCAGGGCAAGAGATAGTGTTTTAGACTAAAAGGGAATGCATTATAAGAAGAATCTTTACTTTGAAACTCTGTTCTTTACCTTTTTCACACTATGAAACAGCTTTGTATTCGCCTTAAACACTGTTTCAGGGCAAGAGATTGTGTTTTAGACTAAAAGGTAATGCATTATAAGAAGAATCTTTACTTTGAAACTCTGTTCTTTACCTTTTTCACAGTAGGACACAGCTTTGTAGTCGCCTTAAACACAGTTGCAGGGCAAGAGATTGTGTTTTAGACTAAAACTTAATGCATTATAAGAAGAATCTTTACTTTGAAACTCTGTTCTTTACCTTTTTCACACAATGAAACAGCTTTGTATTCGCCTTAAACACTGTTTCAGGGCAAGAGATTTTGTTTTAGACTAAAACTTAATGCTTTATAAGAAGAATCTTTACTTTGAAACTGTTCTTTACCTTTTTCACACTACGAAACAGCTTTGTATTCGCCTTAAACACTGTTTCAGGTCAAGAGATTGTGTTTTAGACTAAAACTTAATGCTTTATAAGGAGAATCTTTACTTTGAAACTCTGTTCTTTACCTTTTTCACACAATGAAACAGCTTTCTATTCACCTTAAACACTGTTTCAGGGCAAGAGATTGTGTTTTAGACTTAAAGGTAATGCATTATAAGAAGAATCTTTACTTTGAAACTCTGTTCTTTACCTTTTTCACACTATGAAACAGCTTTATATTTAACTTAAACACTGTTTCAGGGCAAGAGATTGTGTTTTAGACTAAAAGGTAATGCATTATAAGAAGAATCTTTACTTTGAAACTCTGTTCTTTACCTTTTTCACACAATGAAACAGCTTTGTATTCACCTTAAACACTGTTTCAGGGCAAGAGATTGTGTTTTAGACTAAAACTTAATCCTTTAAAAGAAGAAACTTTACTTTGAAACTCTCTTCTTTACCTTTTTCACACAATGAAACAGCTTTGTATTCACCTTAAACACTGTTTCAGGGCAAGAGATTGTGTTTTAGAACTAAAGATAATGCATTATAAGAAGAATCTTTACTTTGAAACTCTGTTCTTTACCTTTTTCACACTAGGAAACAGCTTTGTAGTCGCCTTAAACACTGTTTCAGGGCAAGAGATTGTGTTTTAGACTAAAAGGTAATGCATTATAATAAGAATCTTTACTTTGAAACTCTGTTCTTTACCTTTTTCACACTAGGAAACAGCTTTGTAGTCACCTTAAACAGTTTCAGGGCAAGAGATTGTGTTTTAGACTAAAACTTAATGGTTTATAAGAAGAATCTTTACTTTGAAACTCTGTTCTTTACCTTTTTCACACTACGAAACAGCTTTGTATTTGCCTTAAACACTGTTTCAGGGCAAGAGATTGTGTTTTAGACTTAAAGGTAATGCATTCTAAGAAGAATCTTTACTTTGATACTCTGTTCTATACCTTTTTCATACTAGGAAACAGCTTTGTATTCACTTTAAACACTGTTTCAGGGCAAGAGATTGTGTTTTAGACTAAAACTTAATGCTTTATAAGAAGAATCTTTACTTTGAAACTATACTTTACCTTTTTCACACAATGAAACAGCTTTCTATTCACCTTAAACACTGATTCAGGGCAAGAGATTGTGTTTTAGACTTAAAGGTAATGCATTATAAGAAGAATCTTTACTTTGAAACTCTGTTCTTTACCTTTTTCACACTAGGACACAGCTTTGTAGTCGCATTAAACACTGTTTCAGGGCAAGAGATTGTGTTTTAGACTAAAAGGTAATGCATTATAAGAAGAATCTTTACTTTGAAACTCTGTTCTTTACCTTTTTCACACTATGAAACAGCTTTGTATTCGCCTTAAACACTGTTTCAGGGCAAGAGATTGTGTTTTAGACTAAAACGTAATGCATTATAATAAGAATCTTTACTTTGAAACTCTGTTCTTTACCTTTTTCACACAATGAAACAGCTTTGTATTCGCCTTAAACACTGTTTCAGGGCAAGAGATAGTGTTTTAGACTAAAAGGGAATGCATTATAAGAAGAATCTTTACTTTGAAACTCTGTTCTTTACCTTTTTCACACTATGAAACAGCTTTGTATTCGCCTTAAACACTGTTTCAGGGCAAGAGATTGTGTTTTAGACTAAAAGGTAATGCATTATAAGAAGAATCTTTACTTTGAAACTGTTCTTTACCTTTTTCACACTACGAAACAGCTTTGTATTCGCCTTAAACACTGTTTCAGGACAAGAGATTGTGTTTTACACTAAAACTTAATGCTTTATAAGAAGAATCTTTACTTTGAAACTCTGTTCTTTACCTTTTTCACACAATGAAACAGCTTTCTATTCACCTTAAACACTGTTTCAGGGCAAGAGATTGTGTTTTAGACTTAAAGGTAATGCATTATAAGAAGAATCTTTACTTTGAAACTCTGTTCTTTACCTTTTTCACACTATGAAACAGCTTTATATTTAACTTAAACACTGTTTCAGGGCAAGAGATTGTGTTTTAGACTAAAAGGTAATGCATTATAAGAAGAATCTTTACTTTGAAACTGTTCTTTACCTTTTTCACACTACGAAACAGCTTTGTATTCGCCTTAAACACTGTTTCAGGTCAAGAGATTGTGTTTTAAGACTAAAACTTAATGCTTTATAAGAAGAATCTTTACTTTGAAACTCTGTTCTTTACCTTTTTCACACAATGAAACAGCTTTGTATTCGCCTTAAACACTGTTTCAGGGCAAGAGATTTTGTTTTAGACTAAAACTTAATGCTTTATAAGAAGAATCTTTACTTTGAAACTGTTCTTTACCTTTTTCACACTACGAAACAGCTTTGTATTCGCCTTAAACACTGTTTCAGGTCAAGAGATTGTGTTTTAGACTAAAACTTAATGCTTTATAAGAAGAATCTTTACTTTGAAACTCTGTTCTTTACCTTTTTCACACAATGAAACAGCTTTCTATTCACCTTAAACACTGTTTCAGGGCAAGAGATTGTGTTTTAGACTAAAACTTAATCCTTTAAAAGAAGAAACTTTACTTTGAAACTCTCTTCTTTACCTTTTTCACACAATGAAACAGCTTTGTATTCAACTTAAACACTGTTTCAGGGCAAGAGATTGTGTTTTAGACCTAAAGATAATGCATTATAAGAAGAATCTTTACTTTGAAACTCTGTTCTTTACCTTTTTCACACTAGGAAACAGCTTTGTAGTCGCCTTAAACACTGTTTCAGGGCAAGAGATTGTGTTTTAGACTAAAAGGTAATGCATTATAATAAGAATCTTTACTTTGAAACTCTGTTCTTTACCTTTTTCACACTAGGAAACAGCTTTGTAGTCACCTTAAACAGTTTCAGGGCAAGAGATTGTGTTTTAGACTAAAACTTAATGGTTTATAAGAAGAATCTTTACTTTGAAACTCTGTTCTTTACCTTTTTCACACTACGAAACAGCTTTGTATTTGCCTTAAACACTGTTTCAGGGCAAGAGATTGTGTTTTAGACTTAAAGGTAATGCATTATAAGAAGAATCTTTACTTTGATACTCTGTTCTTTACCGTTTTCATACTAGGAAACAGCTTTGTATTCGCCTTAAACACTGTTTCAGGGCAAGAGATTGTGTTTTAGACTAAAACTTAATGCTTTATAAGAAGAATCTTTACTTTGAAACTATTATTTACCTTTTTCACAATATGAAACAGCTTTGTAGTCACCTTAAACACTGTTTCAGGGGAAGAGATTGTGTTTTAGACTAAAAGGTAATGCATTATAATAAGAATCTTTACTTTGAAACTCTGTTCTTTACCTTTTTCACACTAGGAAACAGCTTTGTAGTCGCCTTAAACACTGTTTCAGGGCAAGAGATTGTGTTTTAGACTAAAAGGTAATGCATTATAATAAGAATCTTTACTTTGAAACTCTGTTCTTTACCTTTTTCACACAATGAAAGAGCTTTCTATTCACCTTAAACACTGATTCAGGGCAAGAGATTGTGTTTTAGACTTAAAGGTAATGCATTATAATAAGAATCTTTACTTTGAAACTCTGTTCTTTACCTTTTTCACACTAGGAAACAGCTTTGTAGTCGCCTTAAACACTGTTTCAGGGCAAGAGATTGTGTTTTAGACTAAAAGGTAATGCATTATAATAAGAATCTTTACTTTGAAACTCTGTTCTTTACCTTTTTCACACAATGAAAGAGCTTTCTATTCACCTTAAACACTGATTCAGGGCAAGAGATTGTGTTTTAGACTTAAAGGTAATGCATTATAAGAAGAATCTTTACTTTGAAACTCTGTTCTTTACCTTTTTCACACTAGGACACAGCTTTGTAGTCGCCTTAAACACTGTTTCAGGGCAAGAGATTGTGTTTTAGACTAAAACTTAATGCATTATAAGAAGAATCTTTACTTTGAAACTGTTCTTTACCTTTTTCACACAATGAAACAGCTTTGTATTCACCTTAAACACTGTTTCAGGGCAAGAGATTGTGTTTTAGACTAAAAGGTAATGCATTATAATAAGAATCTTTACTTTGAAACTCTGTTCTTTACCTTTTTCACACTAGGAAACAGCTTTGTAGTCGCCTTAAACACTGTTTCAGGGCAAGAGATTGTGTTTTAGACTAAAAGGTAATGCATTATAATAAGAATCTTTACTTTGAAACTCTGTTCTTTACCTTTTTCACACAATGAAACAGCTTTGTATTCACCTTAAACACTGTTTCAGGGCAAGAGATTGTGTTTTAGACTAAAACTTAATCCTTTATAAGAAGAATCTTTACTTTGAAACTGTTCTTTACCTATTTCACACTATGAAACAGCTTTGTAGTCACCTTAAACACTGTTTCAGGGCAAGAGATTGTGTTTTAGACTAAAAGGTAATGCATTATAATAAGAATCTTTACTTTGAAACTCTGTTCTTTACCTTTTTCACACTAGGAAACAGCTTTGTAGTCGCCTTAATCACTGTTTCAGGGAAAGAAATTGTGTTTTAGACTAAAACTTAATGCATTATAAGAAGAATCTTTACTTTGAAACTCTGTTCTTTACCTTTTTCACACAATGAAACAGCTTTGTATTCGCCTTAAACACTGTTTCAGGGCAAGAGATAGTGTTTTAGACTAAAAGGGAATGCATTATAAGAAGAATCTTTACTTTGAAACTCTGTTCTTTACCTTTTTCACACTATGAAACAGCTTTGTATTCGCCTTAAACACTGTTTCAGGGCAAGAGATTGTGTTTTAGACTAAAAGGTAATGCATTATAAGAAGAATCTTTACTTTGAAACTCTGTTCTTTACCTTTTTCACAGTAGGACAGCTTTGTAGTCGCCTTAAACACTGTTGCAGGGCAAGAGATGGTGTTTTAGACTAAAACTTAATGCATTATAAGAAGAATCTTTACTTTGAAACTCTGTTCTTTACCTTTTTCACACAATGAAACAGCTTTGTATTCGCCTTAAACACTGTTTCAGGGCAAGAGATTTTGTTTTAGACTAAAACTTAATGCTTTATAAGAAGAATCTTTACTTTGAAACTGTTCTTTACCTTTTTCACACTACGAAACAGCTTTGTATTCGCCTTAAACACTGTTTCAGGTCAAGAGATTGTGTTTTAGACTAAAACTTAATGCTTTATAAGAAGAATCTTTACTTTGAAACTCTGTTCTTTACCTTTTTCACACAATGAAACAGCTTTCTATTCACCTTAAACACTGTTTCAGGGCAAGAGATTGTGTTTTAGACTAAAAGGTAATGCATTATAAGAAGAATCTTTACTTTGAAACTCTGTTCTTTACCTTTTTCACACAATGAAACAGCTTTGTATTCACCTTAAACACTGTTTCAGGGCAAGAGATTGTGTTTTAGACTAAAAGGTAATGCATTATAATAAGAATCTTTACTTTGAAACTCTGTTCTTTACCTTTTTCACACTAGGAAACAGCTTTGTAGTCGCCTTAATCACTGTTTCAGGGAAAGAAATTGTGTTTTAGACTAAAACTTAATGGATTATAAGAAGAATCTTTACTTTGAAACTCTGTTCTTTACCTTTTTCACACAATGAAACAGCTTTGTATTCGCCTTAAACACTGTTTCAGGGCAAGAGATAGTGTTTTAGACTAAAAGGGAATGCATTATAAGAAGAATCTTTACTTTGAAACTCTGTTCTTTACCTTTTTCACACTATGAAACAGCTTTGTATTCGCCTTAAACACTGTTTCAGGGCAAGAGATTGTGTTTTAGACTAAAAGGTAATGCATTATAAGAAGAATCTTTACTTTGAAACTCTGTTCTTTACCTTTTTCACAGTAGGACACAGCTTTGTAGTCGCCTTAAACACAGTTGCAGGGCAAGAGATTGTGTTTTAGACTAAAACTTAATGCATTATAAGAAGAATCTTTACTTTGAAACTCTGTTCTTTACCTTTTTCACACAATGAAACAGCTTTGTATTCGCCTTAAACACTGTTTCAGGGCAAGAGATTTTGTTTTAGACTAAAACTTAATGCTTTATAAGAAGAATCTTTACTTTGAAACTGTTCTTTACCTTTTTCACACTACGAAACAGCTTTGTATTCGCCTTAAACACTGTTTCAGGTCAAGAGATTGTGTTTTAGACTAAAACTTAATGCTTTATAAGAAGAATCTTTACTTTGAAACTCTGTTCTTTACCTTTTTCACACAATGAAACAGCTTTCTATTCACCTTAAACACTGTTTCAGGGCAAGAGATTGTGTTTTAGACTTAAAGGGAATGCATTATAATAAGAATCTTTACTTTGAAACTCTGTTCTTTACCTTTTTCACACTAGGAAACAGCTTTGTAGTCGCCTTAAACACTGTTTCAGGGCAAGAGATTGTGTTTTAGACTAAAAGGTAATGCATTATAATAAGAATCTTTACTTTGAAACTCTGTTCTTTACCTTTTTCACACTAGGAAACAGCTTTGTAGTCACCTTAAACAGTTTCAGGGCAAGAGATTGTGTTTTAGACTAAAACTTAATGGTTTATAAGAAGAATCTTTACTTTGAAACTCTGTTCTTTACCTTTTTCACACTACGAAACAGCTTTGTATTTGCCTTAAACACTGTTTCAGGGCAAGAGATTGTGTTTTAGACTTAAAGGTAATGCATTATAAGAAGAATCTTTACTTTGAAACTCTGTTCTTTACCTTTTTCACACTAGGAAACAGCTTTGTAGTCGCCTTAAACACTGTTTCAGGGCAAGAGATTGTGTTTTAGACTAAAAGGTAATGCATTATAATAAGAATCTTTACTTTGAAACTCTGTTCTTTACCTTTTTCACACAATGAAAGAGCTTTCTATTCACCTTAAACACTGATTCAGGGCAAGAGATTGTGTTTTAGACTTAAAGGTAATGCATTATAAGAAGAATCTTTACTTTGAAACTCTGTTCTTTACCTTTTTCACACTAGGACACAGCTTTGTAGTCGCCTTAAACACTGTTTCAGGGCAAGAGATTGTGTTTTAGACTAAAACTTAATGCATTATAAGAAGAATCTTTACTTTGAAACTGTTCTTTACCTTTTTCACACAATGAAACAGCTTTGTATTCACCTTAAACACTGTTTCAGGGCAAGAGATTGTGTTTTAGACTAAAAGGTAATGCATTATAATAAGAATCTTTACTTTGAAACTCTGTTCTTTACCTTTTTCACACTAGGAAACAGCTTTGTAGTCGCCTTAAACACTGTTTCAGGGCAAGAGATTGTGTTTTAGACTAAAAGGTAATGCATTATAATAAGAATCTTTACTTTGAAACTCTGTTCTTTACCTTTTTCACACAATGAAACAGCTTTGTATTCACCTTAAACACTGTTTCAGGGCAAGAGATTGTGTTTTAGACTAAAACTTAATCCTTTATAAGAAGAATCTTTACTTTGAAACTGTTCTTTACCTATTTCACACTATGAAACAGCTTTGTAGTCACCTTAAACACTGTTTCAGGGCAAGAGATTGTGTTTTAGACTAAAAGGTAATGCATTATAATAAGAATCTTTACTTTGAAACTCTGTTCTTTACCTTTTTCACACTAGGAAACAGCTTTGTAGTCGCCTTAATCACTGTTTCAGGGAAAGAAATTGTGTTTTAGACTAAAACTTAATGCATTATAAGAAGAATCTTTACTTTGAAACTCTGTTCTTTACCTTTTTCACACAATGAAACAGCTTTGTATTCGCCTTAAACACTGTTTCAGGGCAAGAGATAGTGTTTTAGACTAAAAGGGAATGCATTATAAGAAGAATCTTTACTTTGAAACTCTGTTCTTTACCTTTTTCACACTATGAAACAGCTTTGTATTCGCCTTAAACACTGTTTCAGGGCAAGAGATTGTGTTTTAGACTAAAAGGTAATGCATTATAAGAAGAATCTTTACTTTGAAACTCTGTTCTTTACCTTTTTCACAGTAGGACAGCTTTGTAGTCGCCTTAAACACTGTTGCAGGGCAAGAGATGGTGTTTTAGACTAAAACTTAATGCATTATAAGAAGAATCTTTACTTTGAAACTCTGTTCTTTACCTTTTTCACACAATGAAACAGCTTTGTATTCGCCTTAAACACTGTTTCAGGGCAAGAGATTTTGTTTTAGACTAAAACTTAATGCTTTATAAGAAGAATCTTTACTTTGAAACTGTTCTTTACCTTTTTCACACTACGAAACAGCTTTGTATTCGCCTTAAACACTGTTTCAGGTCAAGAGATTGTGTTTTAGACTAAAACTTAATGCTTTATAAGAAGAATCTTTACTTTGAAACTCTGTTCTTTACCTTTTTCACACAATGAAACAGCTTTCTATTCACCTTAAACACTGTTTCAGGGCAAGAGATTGTGTTTTAGACTAAAAGGTAATGCATTATAAGAAGAATCTTTACTTTGAAACTCTGTTCTTTACCTTTTTCACACAATGAAACAGCTTTGTATTCACCTTAAACACTGTTTCAGGGCAAGAGATTGTGTTTTAGACTAAAAGGTAATGCATTATAATAAGAATCTTTACTTTGAAACTCTGTTCTTTACCTTTTTCACACTAGGAAACAGCTTTGTAGTCGCCTTAATCACTGTTTCAGGGAAAGAAATTGTGTTTTAGACTAAAACTTAATGGATTATAAGAAGAATCTTTACTTTGAAACTCTGTTCTTTACCTTTTTCACACAATGAAACAGCTTTGTATTCGCCTTAAACACTGTTTCAGGGCAAGAGATAGTGTTTTAGACTAAAAGGGAATGCATTATAAGAAGAATCTTTACTTTGAAACTCTGTTCTTTACCTTTTTCACACTATGAAACAGCTTTGTATTCGCCTTAAACACTGTTTCAGGGCAAGAGATTGTGTTTTAGACTAAAAGGTAATGCATTATAAGAAGAATCTTTACTTTGAAACTCTGTTCTTTACCTTTTTCACAGTAGGACACAGCTTTGTAGTCGCCTTAAACACAGTTGCAGGGCAAGAGATTGTGTTTTAGACTAAAACTTAATGCATTATAAGAAGAATCTTTACTTTGAAACTCTGTTCTTTACCTTTTTCACACAATGAAACAGCTTTGTATTCGCCTTAAACACTGTTTCAGGGCAAGAGATTTTGTTTTAGACTAAAACTTAATGCTTTATAAGAAGAATCTTTACTTTGAAACTGTTCTTTACCTTTTTCACACTACGAAACAGCTTTGTATTCGCCTTAAACACTGTTTCAGGTCAAGAGATTGTGTTTTAGACTAAAACTTAATGCTTTATAAGAAGAATCTTTACTTTGAAACTCTGTTCTTTACCTTTTTCACACAATGAAACAGCTTTCTATTCACCTTAAACACTGTTTCAGGGCAAGAGATTGTGTTTTAGACTTAAAGGTAATGCATTATAAGAAGAATCTTTACTTTGAAACTCTGTTCTTTACCTTTTTCACACTATGAAACAGCTTTATATTTAACTTAAACACTGTTTCAGGGCAAGAGATTGTGTTTTAGACTAAAAGGTAATGCATTATAAGAAGAATCTTTACTTTGAAACTCTGTTCTTTACCTTTTTCACACAATGAAACAGCTTTGTATTCACCTTAAACACTGTTTCAGGGCAAGAGATTGTGTTTTAGACTAAAACTTAATCCTTTAAAAGAAGAAACTTTACTTTGAAACTCTCTTCTTTACCTTTTTCACACAATGAAACAGCTTTGTATTCACCTTAAACACTGTTTCAGGGCAAGAGATTGTGTTTTAGAACTAAAGATAATGCATTATAAGAAGAATCTTTACTTTGAAACTCTGTTCTTTACCTTTTTCACACTAGGAAACAGCTTTGTAGTCGCCTTAAACACTGTTTCAGGGCAAGAGATTGTGTTTTAGACTAAAAGGTAATGCATTATAATAAGAATCTTTACTTTGAAACTCTGTTCTTTACCTTTTTCACACTAGGAAACAGCTTTGTAGTCACCTTAAACAGTTTCAGGGCAAGAGATTGTGTTTTAGACTAAAACTTAATGGTTTATAAGAAGAATCTTTACTTTGAAACTCTGTTCTTTACCTTTTTCACACTACGAAACAGCTTTGTATTTGCCTTAAACACTGTTTCAGGGCAAGAGATTGTGTTTTAGACTTAAAGGTAATGCATTATAAGAAGAATCTTTACTTTGATACTCTGTTCTATACCTTTTTCATACTAGGAAACAGCTTTGTATTCACTTTAAACACTGTTTCAGGGCAAGAGATTGTGTTTTAGACTAAAACTTAATGCTTTATAAGAAGAATCTTTACTTTGAAACTATACTTTACCTTTTTCACACAATGAAACAGCTTTCTATTCACCTTAAACACTGATTCAGGGCAAGAGATTGTGTTTTAGACTTAAAGGTAATGCATTATAAGAAGAATCTTTACTTTGAAACTCTGTTCTTTACCTTTTTCACACTAGGACACAGCTTTGTAGTCGCCTTAAACACTGTTTCAGGGCAAGAGATTGTGTTTTAGACTAAAAGGTAATGCATTATAAGAAGAATCTTTACTTTGAAACTCTGTTCTTTACCTTTTTCACACTATGAAACAGCTTTGTATTCGCCTTAAACACTGTTTCAGGGCAAGAGATTGTGTTTTAGACTAAAAGGTAATGCATTATAATAAGAATCTTTACTTTGAAACTCTGTTCTTTACCTTTTTCACACTAGGAAACAGCTTTGTAGTCACCTTAAACAGTTTCAGGGCAAGAGATTGTGTTTTAGACTAAAAGGGAATGCATTATAAGAAGAATCTTTACTTTGAAACTCTGTTCTTTACCTTTTTCACACTATGAAACAGCTTTGTATTCGCCTTAAACACTGTTTCAGGGCAAGAGATTGTGTTTTAGACTAAAAGGTAATGCATTATAAGAAGAATCTTTACTTTGAAACTGTTCTTTACCTTTTTCACACTACGAAACAGCTTTGTATTCGCCTTAAACACTGTTTCAGGACAAGAGATTGTGTTTTACACTAAAACTTAATGCTTTATAAGAAGAATCTTTACTTTGAAACTCTGTTCTTTACCTTTTTCACACAATGAAACAGCTTTCTATTCACCTTAAACACTGTTTCAGGGCAAGAGATTGTGTTTTAGACTTAAAGGTAATGCATTATAAGAAGAATCTTTACTTTGAAACTCTGTTCTTTACCTTTTTCACACTATGAAACAGCTTTATATTTAACTTAAACACTGTTTCAGGGCAAGAGATTGTGTTTTAGACTAAAAGGTAATGCATTATAAGAAGAATCTTTACTTTGAAACTGTTCTTTACCTTTTTCACACTACGAAACAGCTTTGTATTCGCCTTAAACACTGTTTCAGGTCAAGAGATTGTGTTTTAAGACTAAAACTTAATGCTTTATAAGAAGAATCTTTACTTTGAAACTCTGTTCTTTACCTTTTTCACACAATGAAACAGCTTTGTATTCGCCTTAAACACTGTTTCAGGGCAAGAGATTTTGTTTTAGACTAAAACTTAATGCTTTATAAGAAGAATCTTTACTTTGAAACTGTTCTTTACCTTTTTCACACTACGAAACAGCTTTGTATTCGCCTTAAACACTGTTTCAGGTCAAGAGATTGTGTTTTAGACTAAAACTTAATGCTTTATAAGAAGAATCTTTACTTTGAAACTCTGTTCTTTACCTTTTTCACACAATGAAACAGCTTTCTATTCACCTTAAACACTGTTTCAGGGCAATAGATTGTGTTTTAGACTTAAAGGTAATGCATTATAAGAAGAATCTTTACTTTGAAACTCTGTTCTTTACCTTTTTCACACTATGAAACAGCTTTATATTTAACTTAAACACTGTTTCAGGGCAAGAGATTGTGTTTTAGACTAAAAGGTAATGCATTATAAGAAGAATCTTTACTTTGAAACTCTGTTCTTTACCTTTTTCACACAATGAAACAGCTTTGTATTCACCTTAAACACTGTTTCAGGGCAAGAGATTGTGTTTTAGACTAAAACTTAATCCTTTAAAAGAAGAAACTTTACTTTGAAACTCTCTTCTTTACCTTTTTCACACAATGAAACAGCTTTGTATTCACCTTAAACACTGTTTCAGGGCAAGAGATTGTGTTTTAGAACTAAAGATAATGCATTATAAGAAGAATCTTTACTTTGAAACTCTGTTCTTTACCTTTTTCACACTAGGAAACAGCTTTGTAGTCGCCTTAAACACTGTTTCAGGGCAAGAGATTGTGTTTTAGACTAAAAGGTAATGCATTATAATAAGAATCTTTACTTTGAAACTCTGTTCTTTACCTTTTTCACACTAGGAAACAGCTTTGTAGTCACCTTAAACAGTTTCAGGGCAAGAGATTGTGTTTTAGACTAAAACTTAATGGTTTATAAGAAGAATCTTTACTTTGAAACTCTGTTCTTTACCTTTTTCACACTACGAAACAGCTTTGTATTTGCCTTAAACACTGTTTCAGGGCAAGAGATTGTGTTTTAGACTTAAAGGTAATGCATTATAAGAAGAATCTTTACTTTGATACTCTGTTCTATACCTTTTTCATACTAGGAAACAGCTTTGTATTCACTTTAAACACTGTTTCAGGGCAAGAGATTGTGTTTTAGACTAAAACTTAATGCTTTATAAGAAGAATCTTTACTTTGAAACTATACTTTACCTTTTTCACACAATGAAACAGCTTTCTTTTCACCTTAAACACTGATTCAGGGCAAGAGATTGTGTTTTAGACTTAAAGGTAATGCATTATAAGAAGAATCTTTACTTTGAAACTCTGTTCTTTACCTTTTTCACACTAGGACACAGCTTTGTAGTCGCCTTAAACACTGTTTCAGGGCAAGAGATTGTGTTTTAGACTAAAAGGTAATGCATTATAAGAAGAATCTTTACTTTGAAACTCTGTTCTTTACCTTTTTCACACTATGAAACAGCTTTGTATTCGCCTTAAACACTGTTTCAGGGCAAGAGATTGTGTTTTAGACTAAAAGGTAATGCATTATAATAAGAATCTTTACTTTGAAACTCTGTTCTTTACCTTTTTCACACAATGAAACAGCTTTGTATTCGCCTTAAACACTGTTTCAGGGCAAGAGATAGTGTTTTAGACTAAAAGGGAATGCATTATAAGAAGAATCTTTACTTTGAAACTCTGTTCTTTACCTTTTTCACACTATGAAACAGCTTTGTATTCGCCTTAAACACTGTTTCAGGGCAAGAGATTGTGTTTTAGACTAAAAGGTAATGCATTATAAGAAGAATCTTTACTTTGAAACTGTTCTTTACCTTTTTCACACTACGAAACAGCTTTGTATTCGCCTTAAACACTGTTTCAGGACAAGAGATTGTGTTTTACACTAAAACTTAATGCTTTATAAGAAGAATCTTTACTTTGAAACTCTGTTCTTTACCTTTTTCACACAATGAAACAGCTTTCTATTCACCTTAAACACTGTTTCAGGGCAAGAGATTGTGTTTTAGACTTAAAGGTAATGCATTATAAGAAGAATCTTTACTTTGAAACTCTGTTCTTTACCTTTTTCACACTATGAAACAGCTTTATATTTAACTTAAACACTGTTTCAGGGCAAGAGATTGTGTTTTAGACTAAAAGGTAATGCATTATAAGAAGAATCTTTACTTTGAAACTGTTCTTTACCTTTTTCACACTACGAAACAGCTTTGTATTCGCCTTAAACACTGTTTCAGGTCAAGAGATTGTGTTTTAAGACTAAAACTTAATGCTTTATAAGAAGAATCTTTACTTTGAAACTCTGTTCTTTACCTTTTTCACACAATGAAACAGCTTTCTATTCACCTTAAACACTGTTTCAGGGCAAGAGATTGTGTTTTAGACTTAAAGGTAATGCATTATAAGAAGAATCTTTACTTTGAAACTCTGTTCTTTACCTTTTTCACACTATGAAACAGCTTTATATTTAACTTAAACACTGTTTCAGGGCAAGAGATTGTGTTTTAGACTAAAAGGTAATGCATTATAAGAAGAATCTTTACTTTGAAACTCTGTTCTTTACCTTTTTCACACAATGAAACAGCTTTGTATTCACCTTAAACACTGTTTCAGGGCAAGAGATTGTGTTTTAGACCTAAAGGTAATGCATTATAAGAAGAATCTTTACTTTGAAACTCTGTTCTTTACCTTTGTGACACTATGAAACAGCTTTGTATTCAACTTAAACACTGTTTCAGGGCAAGAGATTTTGTTTTAGACTAAAACTTAATGCTTTATAAGAAGAATCTTTACTTTGAAACTGTTCTTTACCTTTTTCACACTAGGAAACAGCTTTGTAGTCGCCTTAAACACTGTTGCAGGGCAAGAGATTTTGTTTTAGACTAAAACTTAATGCTTTATAAGAAGAATCTTTACTTTGAAACTCTGTTCTTTACCTTTTTCACACAATGAAACAGCTTTCTATTCACCTTAAACACTGTTTCAGGGCAAGAGATTGTGTTTTAGACTAAAAGGTAATGCATTATAATAAGAATCTTTACTTTGAAACTCTGTTCTTTACCTTTTTCACACTAGGAAACAGCTTTGTAGTCGCCTTAATCACTGTTTCAGGGAAAGAAATTGTGTTTTAGACTAAAACTTAATGGATTATAAGAAGAATCTTTACTTTGAAACTCTGTTCTTTACCTTTTTCACACAATGAAACAGCTTTGTATTCGCCTTAAACACTGTTTCAGGGCAAGAGATAGTGTTTTAGACTAAAAGGGAATGCATTATAAGAAGAATCTTTACTTTGAAACTCTGTTCTTTACCTTTTTCACACAATGAAACAGCTTTGTATTCACCTTAAACACTGTTTCAGGGCAAGAGATTGTGTTTTAGACCTAAAGATAATGCATTATAAGAAGAATCTTTACTTTGAAACTCTGTTCTTTACCTTTTTCACACTAGGAAACAGCTTTGTAGTCGCCTTAAACACTGTTTCAGGGCAAGAGATTGTGTTTTAGACTAAAAGGTAATGCATTATAATAAGAATCTTTACTTTGAAAATCTGTTCTTTACCTTTTTCACACTAGGAAACAGCTTTGTAGTCACCTTAAACAGTTTCAGGGCAAGAGATTGTGTTTTAGACTAAAACTTAATGGTTTATAAGAAGAATCTTTACTTTGAAACTCTGTTCTTTACCTTTTTCACACTACGAAACAGCTTTGTATTTGCCTTAAACACTGTTTCAGGGCAAGAGATTGTGTTTTAGACTAAAAGGTAATGCATTATAATAAGAATCTTTACTTTGAAACTCTGTTCTTTACCTTTTTCACACAATGAAAGAGCTTTCTATTCACCTTAAACACTGATTCAGGGCAAGAGATTGTGTTTTAGACTTAAAGGTAATGCATTATAAGAAGAATCTTTACTTTGAAACTCTGTTCTTTACCTTTTTCACACTAGGACACAGCTTTGTAGTCGCCTTAAACACTGTTTCAGGGCAAGAGATTGTGTTTTAGACTAAAACTTAATGCATTATAAGAAGAATCTTTACTTTGAAACTATTATTTACCTTTTTCACAATATGAAACAGCTTTGTAGTCACCTTAAACACTGTTTCAGGGGAAGAGATTGTGTTTTAGACTAAAAGGTAATGCATTATAATAAGAATCTTTACTTTGAAAGTCTGTTCTTTACCTTTTTCACACAATGAAACAGTTTTGTATTCACCTTAAACACTGTTTCAGGGCAAGAGATTGTGTTTTAGACTAAAACTTAATCCTTTATAAGAAGAATCTTTACTTTGAAACTGTTCTTTACCTTTTTCACACTATGAAACAGCTTTGTATTTGCCTTAAACACTGTTTCAGGGCAAGAGATTGTGTTTTAGACTTAAAGGTAATGCATTATAAGAAGAATCTTTACTTTGATACTCTGTTCTATACCTTTTTCATACTAGGAAACAGCTTTGTATTCGCCTTAAACACTGTTTTAGGGCAAGAGATTGTGTTTTAGACTAAAACTTAATGCTTTATAAGAAGAATCTTTACTTTAAAACTATTCTTTACCTTTTTCACGCAATGAAACAGCTTTCTATTCACCTTAAACACTGATTCAGGGCAAGAGATTGTGTTTTAGACTAAAAGGTAATGCATTATAATAAGAATCTTTACTTTGAAACTGTTCTTTACCTTTTTCACACTAGGAAACAGCTTTGTAGTCGCCTTAAACACTGTTTCAGGGCAAGAGATTGTGTTTTAGACTAAAACTTAACGCATTATAAGAAGAAACTTTACTTTGAAAGTCTGTTCTTTACCTTTTTCACACAATGAAACAGCTTTGTATTCGCCTTAAACACTGTTTCAGGGCAAGAGATTGTGTTTTAGACTAAAAGGTAATGCATTATAATAAGAATCTTTACTTTGAAACTCTGTTCTTTACCTTTTTCACACTAGGAAACAGCTTTGTAGTCGCCTTAAACACTGTTTCAGGGCAAGAGATTGTGTTTTAGACTAAAAGGTAATGCATTATAATAAGAATCTTTACTTTGAAACTCTGTTCTTTACCTTTTTCACACAATGAAAGAGCTTTCTATTCACCTTAAACACTGATTCAGGGCAAGAGATTGTGTTTTAGACTTAAAGGTAATGCATTATAATAAGAATCTTTACTTTGAAACTGTTCTTTACCTTTTTCACACTAGGAAACAGCTTTGTAGTCGCCTTAAACACTGTTTCAGGGCAAGAGATTGTGTTTTGGACTAAAAGGTAATGCATTATAATAAGAATCTTTACTTTGAAACTATTCTTTACCTTTTTCACGCAATGAAACAGCTTTCTATTCACCTTAAACACTGATTCAGGGCAAGAGATTGTGTTTTAGACTTAAAGGTAATGCATTATAAGAAGAATCTTTACTTTGAAACTCTGTTCTTTACCTTTTTCACACTAGGACACAGCTTTGTAGTCGCCTTAAACACTGTTTCAGGGCAAGAGATTGTGTTTTAGACTAAAAGTTAATGCATTATAAGAAGAATCTTTACTTTGAAACTCTGTTCTTTACCTTTTTCACACAATGAAACAGCTTTGTATTCACCTTAAACACTGTTTCAGGGCAAGAGATTGTGTTTTAGACTTAAAGGTAATGCATTATAAGAAGAATCTTTACTTTGATACTCTGTTCTTTACCTTTTTCATACTAGGAAACAGCTTTGTATTCGCCTTAAACACTGTTTCAGGGCAAGAGATTGTGTTTTAGACTAAAACTTAATGCTTTATAAGAAGAATCTTTACTTTGAAACTATTATTTACCTTTTTCACAATATGAAACAGCTTTGTATTCACCTTAAACACTGTTTCAGGGCAAGAGATTGTGTTTTAGACTAAAAGGTAATGCATTATAATAAGAATCTTTACTTTGAAACTCTGTTCTTTACCTTTTTCACACTAGGAAACAGCTTTGTAGTCGCCTTAATCACTGTTTCAGGGAAAGAAATTGTGTTTTAGACTAAAACTTAATGGATTATAAGAAGAATCTTTACTTTGAAACTCTGTTCTTTACCTTTTTCACACAATGAAACAGCTTTGTATTCGCCTTAAACACTGTTTCAGGGCAAGAGATAGTGTTTTAGACTAAAAGGGAATGCATTATAAGAAGAATCTTTACTTTGAAACTCTGTTCTTTACCTTTTTCACACTATGAAACAGCTTTGTATTCGCCTTAAACACTGTTTCAGGGCAAGAGATTGTGTTTTAGACTAAAAGGTAATGCATTATAAGAAGAATCTTTACTTTGAAACTCTGTTCTTTACCTTTTTCACAGTAGGACACAGCTTTGTAGTCGCCTTAAACACAGTTGCAGGGCAAGAGATTGTGTTTTAGACTAAAACTTAATGCATTATAAGAAGAATCTTTACTTTGAAACTCTGTTCTTTACCTTTTTCACACAATGAAACAGCTTTGTATTCGCCTTAAACACTGTTTCAGGGCAAGAGATTTTGTTTTAGACTAAAACTTAATGCTTTATAAGAAGAATCTTTACTTTGAAACTGTTCTTTACCTTTTTCACACTACGAAACAGCTTTGTATTCGCCTTAAACACTGTTTCAGGTCAAGAGATTGTGTTTTAGACTAAAACTTAATGCTTTATAAGAAGAATCTTTACTTTGAAACTCTGTTCTTTACCTTTTTCACACAATGAAACAGCTTTCTATTCACCTTAAACACTGTTTCAGGGCAAGAGATTGTGTTTTAGACTTAAAGGTAATGCATTATAAGAAGAATCTTTACTTTGAAACTCTGTTCTTTACCTTTTTCACACTATGAAACAGCTTTATATTTAACTTAAACACTGTTTCAGGGCAAGAGATTGTGTTTTAGACTAAAAGGTAATGCATTATAAGAAGAATCTTTACTTTGAAACTCTGTTCTTTACCTTTTTCACACAATGAAACAGCTTTGTATTCACCTTAAACACTGTTTCAGGGCAAGAGATTGTGTTTTAGACTAAAACTTAATCCTTTAAAAGAAGAAACTTTACTTTGAAACTCTCTTCTTTACCTTTTTCACACAATGAAACAGCTTTGTATTCACCTTAAACACTGTTTCAGGGCAAGAGATTGTGTTTTAGAACTAAAGATAATGCATTATAAGAAGAATCTTTACTTTGAAACTCTGTTCTTTACCTTTTTCACACTAGGAAACAGCTTTGTAGTCGCCTTAAACACTGTTTCAGGGCAAGAGATTGTGTTTTAGACTAAAAGGTAATGCATTATAATAAGAATCTTTACTTTGAAACTCTGTTCTTTACCTTTTTCACACTAGGAAACAGCTTTGTAGTCACCTTAAACAGTTTCAGGGCAAGAGATTGTGTTTTAGACTAAAACTTAATGGTTTATAAGAAGAATCTTTACTTTGAAACTCTGTTCTTTACCTTTTTCACACTACGAAACAGCTTTGTATTTGCCTTAAACACTGTTTCAGGGCAAGAGATTGTGTTTTAGACTTAAAGGTAATGCATTCTAAGAAGAATCTTTACTTTGATACTCTGTTCTATACCTTTTTCATACTAGGAAACAGCTTTGTATTCACTTTAAACACTGTTTCAGGGCAAGAGATTGTGTTTTAGACTAAAACTTAATGCTTTATAAGAAGAATCTTTACTTTGAAACTATACTTTACCTTTTTCACACAATGAAACAGCTTTCTATTCACCTTAAACACTGATTCAGGGCAAGAGATTGTGTTTTAGACTTAAAGGTAATGCATTATAAGAAGAATCTTTACTTTGAAACTCTGTTCTTTACCTTTTTCACACTAGGACACAGCTTTGTAGTCGCATTAAACACTGTTTCAGGGCAAGAGATTGTGTTTTAGACTAAAAGGTAATGCATTATAAGAAGAATCTTTACTTTGAAACTCTGTTCTTTACCTTTTTCACACTATGAAACAGCTTTGTATTCGCCTTAAACACTGTTTCAGGGCAAGAGATTGTGTTTTAGACTAAAAGGTAATGCATTATAATAAGAATCTTTACTTTGAAACTCTGTTCTTTACCTTTTTCACACAATGAAACAGCTTTGTATTCGCCTTAAACACTGTTTCAGGGCAAGAGATAGTGTTTTAGACTAAAAGGGAATGCATTATAAGAAGAATCTTTACTTTGAAACTCTGTTCTTTACCTTTTTCACACTATGAAACAGCTTTGTATTCGCCTTAAACACTGTTTCAGGGCAAGAGATTGTGTTTTAGACTAAAAGGTAATGCATTATAAGAAGAATCTTTACTTTGAAACTGTTCTTTACCTTTTTCACACTACGAAACAGCTTTGTATTCGCCTTAAACACTGTTTCAGGACAAGAGATTGTGTTTTACACTAAAACTTAATGCTTTATAAGAAGAATCTTTACTTTGAAACTCTGTTCTTTACCTTTTTCACACAATGAAACAGCTTTCTATTCACCTTAAACACTGTTTCAGGGCAAGAGATTG
The DNA here is from genome assembly GCF_041902795.1 of Electrophorus electricus. Taxonomy (NCBI): domain Eukaryota; kingdom Metazoa; phylum Chordata; class Actinopteri; order Gymnotiformes; family Gymnotidae; genus Electrophorus; species Electrophorus electricus. The sequence continues at coordinate 16,657,891 of NC_137514.1, read as the reverse complement.
TGTTTTAGACTTAAAGGTAATGCATTATAAGAAGAATCTTTACTTTGAAACTCTGTTCTTTACCTTTTTCACACTATGAAACAGCTTTATATTTAACTTAAACACTGTTTCAGGGCAAGAGATTGTGTTTTAGACTAAAAGGTAATGCATTATAAGAAGAATCTTTACTTTGAAACTGTTCTTTACCTTTTTCACACTACGAAACAGCTTTGTATTCGCCTTAAACACTGTTTCAGGTCAAGAGATTGTGTTTTAAGACTAAAACTTAATGCTTTATAAGAAGAATCTTTACTTTGAAACTCTGTTCTTTACCTTTTTCACACAATGAAACAGCTTTGTATTCGCCTTAAACACTGTTTCAGGGCAAGAGATTTTGTTTTAGACTAAAACTTAATGCTTTATAAGAAGAATCTTTACTTTGAAACTGTTCTTTACCTTTTTCACACTACGAAACAGCTTTGTATTCGCCTTAAACACTGTTTCAGGTCAAGAGATTGTGTTTTAGACTAAAACTTAATGCTTTATAAGAAGAATCTTTACTTTGAAACTCTGTTCTTTACCTTTTTCACACAATGAAACAGCTTTCTATTCACCTTAAACACTGTTTCAGGGCAAGAGATTGTGTTTTAGACTAAAACTTAATCCTTTAAAAGAAGAAACTTTACTTTGAAACTCTCTTCTTTACCTTTTTCACACAATGAAACAGCTTTGTATTCAACTTAAACACTGTTTCAGGGCAAGAGATTGTGTTTTAGACCTAAAGATAATGCATTATAAGAAGAATCTTTACTTTGAAACTCTGTTCTTTACCTTTTTCACACTAGGAAACAGCTTTGTAGTCGCCTTAAACACTGTTTCAGGGCAAGAGATTGTGTTTTAGACTAAAAGGTAATGCATTATAATAAGAATCTTTACTTTGAAACTCTGTTCTTTACCTTTTTCACACTAGGAAACAGCTTTGTAGTCACCTTAAACAGTTTCAGGGCAAGAGATTGTGTTTTAGACTAAAACTTAATGGTTTATAAGAAGAATCTTTACTTTGAAACTCTGTTCTTTACCTTTTTCACACTACGAAACAGCTTTGTATTTGCCTTAAACACTGTTTCAGGGCAAGAGATTGTGTTTTAGACTTAAAGGTAATGCATTATAAGAAGAATCTTTACTTTGATACTCTGTTCTATACCTTTTTCATACTAGGAAACAGCTTTGTATTCGCCTTAAACACTGTTTCAGGGCAAGAGATTGTGTTTTAGACTTAAAGGTAATGCATTATAAGAAGAATCTTTACTTTGATACTCTGTTCTTTACCGTTTTCATACTAGGAAACAGCTTTGTATTCGCCTTAAACACTGTTTCAGGGCAAGAGATTGTGTTTTAGACTAAAACTTAATGCTTTATAAGAAGAATCTTTACTTTGAAACTATTATTTACCTTTTTCACAATATGAAACAGCTTTGTAGTCACCTTAAACACTGTTTCAGGGGAAGAGATTGTGTTTTAGACTAAAAGGTAATGCATTATAATAAGAATCTTTACTTTGAAACTCTGTTCTTTACCTTTTTCACACTAGGAAACAGCTTTGTAGTCGCCTTAAACACTGTTTCAGGGCAAGAGATTGTGTTTTAGACTAAAAGGTAATGCATTATAATAAGAATCTTTACTTTGAAACTCTGTTCTTTACCTTTTTCACACAATGAAAGAGCTTTCTATTCACCTTAAACACTGATTCAGGGCAAGAGATTGTGTTTTAGACTTAAAGGTAATGCATTATAATAAGAATCTTTACTTTGAAACTCTGTTCTTTACCTTTTTCACACTAGGAAACAGCTTTGTAGTCGCCTTAAACACTGTTTCAGGGCAAGAGATTGTGTTTTAGACTAAAAGGTAATGCATTATAATAAGAATCTTTACTTTGAAACTCTGTTCTTTACCTTTTTCACACAATGAAAGAGCTTTCTATTCACCTTAAACACTGATTCAGGGCAAGAGATTGTGTTTTAGACTTAAAGGTAATGCATTATAAGAAGAATCTTTACTTTGAAACTCTGTTCTTTACCTTTTTCACACTAGGACACAGCTTTGTAGTCGCCTTAAACACTGTTTCAGGGCAAGAGATTGTGTTTTAGACTAAAACTTAATGCATTATAAGAAGAATCTTTACTTTGAAACTGTTCTTTACCTTTTTCACACAATGAAACAGCTTTGTATTCACCTTAAACACTGTTTCAGGGCAAGAGATTGTGTTTTAGACTAAAAGGTAATGCATTATAATAAGAATCTTTACTTTGAAACTCTGTTCTTTACCTTTTTCACACTAGGAAACAGCTTTGTAGTCGCCTTAAACACTGTTTCAGGGCAAGAGATTGTGTTTTAGACTAAAAGGTAATGCATTATAATAAGAATCTTTACTTTGAAACTCTGTTCTTTACCTTTTTCACACAATGAAACAGCTTTGTATTCACCTTAAACACTGTTTCAGGGCAAGAGATTGTGTTTTAGACTAAAACTTAATCCTTTATAAGAAGAATCTTTACTTTGAAACTGTTCTTTACCTATTTCACACTATGAAACAGCTTTGTAGTCACCTTAAACACTGTTTCAGGGCAAGAGATTGTGTTTTAGACTAAAAGGTAATGCATTATAATAAGAATCTTTACTTTGAAACTCTGTTCTTTACCTTTTTCACACTAGGAAACAGCTTTGTAGTCGCCTTAATCACTGTTTCAGGGAAAGAAATTGTGTTTTAGACTAAAACTTAATGCATTATAAGAAGAATCTTTACTTTGAAACTCTGTTCTTTACCTTTTTCACACAATGAAACAGCTTTGTATTCGCCTTAAACACTGTTTCAGGGCAAGAGATAGTGTTTTAGACTAAAAGGGAATGCATTATAAGAAGAATCTTTACTTTGAAACTCTGTTCTTTACCTTTTTCACACTATGAAACAGCTTTGTATTCGCCTTAAACACTGTTTCAGGGCAAGAGATTGTGTTTTAGACTAAAAGGTAATGCATTATAAGAAGAATCTTTACTTTGAAACTCTGTTCTTTACCTTTTTCACAGTAGGACAGCTTTGTAGTCGCCTTAAACACTGTTGCAGGGCAAGAGATGGTGTTTTAGACTAAAACTTAATGCATTATAAGAAGAATCTTTACTTTGAAACTCTGTTCTTTACCTTTTTCACACAATGAAACAGCTTTGTATTCGCCTTAAACACTGTTTCAGGGCAAGAGATTTTGTTTTAGACTAAAACTTAATGCTTTATAAGAAGAATCTTTACTTTGAAACTGTTCTTTACCTTTTTCACACTACGAAACAGCTTTGTATTCGCCTTAAACACTGTTTCAGGTCAAGAGATTGTGTTTTAGACTAAAACTTAATGCTTTATAAGAAGAATCTTTACTTTGAAACTCTGTTCTTTACCTTTTTCACACAATGAAACAGCTTTCTATTCACCTTAAACACTGTTTCAGGGCAAGAGATTGTGTTTTAGACTAAAAGGTAATGCATTATAAGAAGAATCTTTACTTTGAAACTCTGTTCTTTACCTTTTTCACACAATGAAACAGCTTTGTATTCACCTTAAACACTGTTTCAGGGCAAGAGATTGTGTTTTAGACTAAAAGGTAATGCATTATAATAAGAATCTTTACTTTGAAACTCTGTTCTTTACCTTTTTCACACTAGGAAACAGCTTTGTAGTCGCCTTAATCACTGTTTCAGGGAAAGAAATTGTGTTTTAGACTAAAACTTAATGGATTATAAGAAGAATCTTTACTTTGAAACTCTGTTCTTTACCTTTTTCACACAATGAAACAGCTTTGTATTCGCCTTAAACACTGTTTCAGGGCAAGAGATAGTGTTTTAGACTAAAAGGGAATGCATTATAAGAAGAATCTTTACTTTGAAACTCTGTTCTTTACCTTTTTCACACTATGAAACAGCTTTGTATTCGCCTTAAACACTGTTTCAGGGCAAGAGATTGTGTTTTAGACTAAAAGGTAATGCATTATAAGAAGAATCTTTACTTTGAAACTCTGTTCTTTACCTTTTTCACAGTAGGACACAGCTTTGTAGTCGCCTTAAACACAGTTGCAGGGCAAGAGATTGTGTTTTAGACTAAAACTTAATGCATTATAAGAAGAATCTTTACTTTGAAACTCTGTTCTTTACCTTTTTCACACAATGAAACAGCTTTGTATTCGCCTTAAACACTGTTTCAGGGCAAGAGATTTTGTTTTAGACTAAAACTTAATGCTTTATAAGAAGAATCTTTACTTTGAAACTGTTCTTTACCTTTTTCACACTACGAAACAGCTTTGTATTCGCCTTAAACACTGTTTCAGGTCAAGAGATTGTGTTTTAGACTAAAACTTAATGCTTTATAAGAAGAATCTTTACTTTGAAACTCTGTTCTTTACCTTTTTCACACAATGAAACAGCTTTCTATTCACCTTAAACACTGTTTCAGGGCAAGAGATTGTGTTTTAGACTTAAAGGTAATGCATTATAAGAAGAATCTTTACTTTGAAACTCTGTTCTTTACCTTTTTCACACTATGAAACAGCTTTATATTTAACTTAAACACTGTTTCAGGGCAAGAGATTGTGTTTTAGACTAAAAGGTAATGCATTATAAGAAGAATCTTTACTTTGAAACTCTGTTCTTTACCTTTTTCACACAATGAAACAGCTTTGTATTCACCTTAAACACTGTTTCAGGGCAAGAGATTGTGTTTTAGACTAAAACTTAATCCTTTAAAAGAAGAAACTTTACTTTGAAACTCTCTTCTTTACCTTTTTCACACAATGAAACAGCTTTGTATTCACCTTAAACACTGTTTCAGGGCAAGAGATTGTGTTTTAGAACTAAAGATAATGCATTATAAGAAGAATCTTTACTTTGAAACTCTGTTCTTTACCTTTTTCACACTAGGAAACAGCTTTGTAGTCGCCTTAAACACTGTTTCAGGGCAAGAGATTGTGTTTTAGACTAAAAGGTAATGCATTATAATAAGAATCTTTACTTTGAAACTCTGTTCTTTACCTTTTTCACACTAGGAAACAGCTTTGTAGTCACCTTAAACAGTTTCAGGGCAAGAGATTGTGTTTTAGACTAAAACTTAATGGTTTATAAGAAGAATCTTTACTTTGAAACTCTGTTCTTTACCTTTTTCACACTACGAAACAGCTTTGTATTTGCCTTAAACACTGTTTCAGGGCAAGAGATTGTGTTTTAGACTTAAAGGTAATGCATTATAAGAAGAATCTTTACTTTGATACTCTGTTCTATACCTTTTTCATACTAGGAAACAGCTTTGTATTCACTTTAAACACTGTTTCAGGGCAAGAGATTGTGTTTTAGACTAAAACTTAATGCTTTATAAGAAGAATCTTTACTTTGAAACTATACTTTACCTTTTTCACACAATGAAACAGCTTTCTATTCACCTTAAACACTGATTCAGGGCAAGAGATTGTGTTTTAGACTTAAAGGTAATGCATTATAAGAAGAATCTTTACTTTGAAACTCTGTTCTTTACCTTTTTCACACTAGGACACAGCTTTGTAGTCGCCTTAAACACTGTTTCAGGGCAAGAGATTGTGTTTTAGACTAAAAGGTAATGCATTATAAGAAGAATCTTTACTTTGAAACTCTGTTCTTTACCTTTTTCACACTATGAAACAGCTTTGTATTCGCCTTAAACACTGTTTCAGGGCAAGAGATTGTGTTTTAGACTAAAAGGTAATGCATTATAATAAGAATCTTTACTTTGAAACTCTGTTCTTTACCTTTTTCACACTAGGAAACAGCTTTGTAGTCACCTTAAACAGTTTCAGGGCAAGAGATTGTGTTTTAGACTAAAAGGGAATGCATTATAAGAAGAATCTTTACTTTGAAACTCTGTTCTTTACCTTTTTCACACTATGAAACAGCTTTGTATTCGCCTTAAACACTGTTTCAGGGCAAGAGATTGTGTTTTAGACTAAAAGGTAATGCATTATAAGAAGAATCTTTACTTTGAAACTGTTCTTTACCTTTTTCACACTACGAAACAGCTTTGTATTCGCCTTAAACACTGTTTCAGGACAAGAGATTGTGTTTTACACTAAAACTTAATGCTTTATAAGAAGAATCTTTACTTTGAAACTCTGTTCTTTACCTTTTTCACACAATGAAACAGCTTTCTATTCACCTTAAACACTGTTTCAGGGCAAGAGATTGTGTTTTAGACTTAAAGGTAATGCATTATAAGAAGAATCTTTACTTTGAAACTCTGTTCTTTACCTTTTTCACACTATGAAACAGCTTTATATTTAACTTAAACACTGTTTCAGGGCAAGAGATTGTGTTTTAGACTAAAAGGTAATGCATTATAAGAAGAATCTTTACTTTGAAACTGTTCTTTACCTTTTTCACACTACGAAACAGCTTTGTATTCGCCTTAAACACTGTTTCAGGTCAAGAGATTGTGTTTTAAGACTAAAACTTAATGCTTTATAAGAAGAATCTTTACTTTGAAACTCTGTTCTTTACCTTTTTCACACAATGAAACAGCTTTGTATTCGCCTTAAACACTGTTTCAGGGCAAGAGATTTTGTTTTAGACTAAAACTTAATGCTTTATAAGAAGAATCTTTACTTTGAAACTGTTCTTTACCTTTTTCACACTACGAAACAGCTTTGTATTCGCCTTAAACACTGTTTCAGGTCAAGAGATTGTGTTTTAGACTAAAACTTAATGCTTTATAAGAAGAATCTTTACTTTGAAACTCTGTTCTTTACCTTTTTCACACAATGAAACAGCTTTCTATTCACCTTAAACACTGTTTCAGGGCAATAGATTGTGTTTTAGACTTAAAGGTAATGCATTATAAGAAGAATCTTTACTTTGAAACTCTGTTCTTTACCTTTTTCACACTATGAAACAGCTTTATATTTAACTTAAACACTGTTTCAGGGCAAGAGATTGTGTTTTAGACTAAAAGGTAATGCATTATAAGAAGAATCTTTACTTTGAAACTCTGTTCTTTACCTTTTTCACACAATGAAACAGCTTTGTATTCACCTTAAACACTGTTTCAGGGCAAGAGATTGTGTTTTAGACTAAAACTTAATCCTTTAAAAGAAGAAACTTTACTTTGAAACTCTCTTCTTTACCTTTTTCACACAATGAAACAGCTTTGTATTCACCTTAAACACTGTTTCAGGGCAAGAGATTGTGTTTTAGAACTAAAGATAATGCATTATAAGAAGAATCTTTACTTTGAAACTCTGTTCTTTACCTTTTTCACACTAGGAAACAGCTTTGTAGTCGCCTTAAACACTGTTTCAGGGCAAGAGATTGTGTTTTAGACTAAAAGGTAATGCATTATAATAAGAATCTTTACTTTGAAACTCTGTTCTTTACCTTTTTCACACTAGGAAACAGCTTTGTAGTCACCTTAAACAGTTTCAGGGCAAGAGATTGTGTTTTAGACTAAAACTTAATGGTTTATAAGAAGAATCTTTACTTTGAAACTCTGTTCTTTACCTTTTTCACACTACGAAACAGCTTTGTATTTGCCTTAAACACTGTTTCAGGGCAAGAGATTGTGTTTTAGACTTAAAGGTAATGCATTATAAGAAGAATCTTTACTTTGATACTCTGTTCTATACCTTTTTCATACTAGGAAACAGCTTTGTATTCACTTTAAACACTGTTTCAGGGCAAGAGATTGTGTTTTAGACTAAAACTTAATGCTTTATAAGAAGAATCTTTACTTTGAAACTATACTTTACCTTTTTCACACAATGAAACAGCTTTCTTTTCACCTTAAACACTGATTCAGGGCAAGAGATTGTGTTTTAGACTTAAAGGTAATGCATTATAAGAAGAATCTTTACTTTGAAACTCTGTTCTTTACCTTTTTCACACTAGGACACAGCTTTGTAGTCGCCTTAAACACTGTTTCAGGGCAAGAGATTGTGTTTTAGACTAAAAGGTAATGCATTATAAGAAGAATCTTTACTTTGAAACTCTGTTCTTTACCTTTTTCACACTATGAAACAGCTTTGTATTCGCCTTAAACACTGTTTCAGGGCAAGAGATTGTGTTTTAGACTAAAAGGTAATGCATTATAATAAGAATCTTTACTTTGAAACTCTGTTCTTTACCTTTTTCACACAATGAAACAGCTTTGTATTCGCCTTAAACACTGTTTCAGGGCAAGAGATAGTGTTTTAGACTAAAAGGGAATGCATTATAAGAAGAATCTTTACTTTGAAACTCTGTTCTTTACCTTTTTCACACTATGAAACAGCTTTGTATTCGCCTTAAACACTGTTTCAGGGCAAGAGATTGTGTTTTAGACTAAAAGGTAATGCATTATAAGAAGAATCTTTACTTTGAAACTGTTCTTTACCTTTTTCACACTACGAAACAGCTTTGTATTCGCCTTAAACACTGTTTCAGGACAAGAGATTGTGTTTTACACTAAAACTTAATGCTTTATAAGAAGAATCTTTACTTTGAAACTCTGTTCTTTACCTTTTTCACACAATGAAACAGCTTTCTATTCACCTTAAACACTGTTTCAGGGCAAGAGATTGTGTTTTAGACTTAAAGGTAATGCATTATAAGAAGAATCTTTACTTTGAAACTCTGTTCTTTACCTTTTTCACACTATGAAACAGCTTTATATTTAACTTAAACACTGTTTCAGGGCAAGAGATTGTGTTTTAGACTAAAAGGTAATGCATTATAAGAAGAATCTTTACTTTGAAACTGTTCTTTACCTTTTTCACACTACGAAACAGCTTTGTATTCGCCTTAAACACTGTTTCAGGTCAAGAGATTGTGTTTTAAGACTAAAACTTAATGCTTTATAAGAAGAATCTTTACTTTGAAACTCTGTTCTTTACCTTTTTCACACAATGAAACAGCTTTCTATTCACCTTAAACACTGTTTCAGGGCAAGAGATTGTGTTTTAGACTTAAAGGTAATGCATTATAAGAAGAATCTTTACTTTGAAACTCTGTTCTTTACCTTTTTCACACTATGAAACAGCTTTATATTTAACTTAAACACTGTTTCAGGGCAAGAGATTGTGTTTTAGACTAAAAGGTAATGCATTATAAGAAGAATCTTTACTTTGAAACTCTGTTCTTTACCTTTTTCACACAATGAAACAGCTTTGTATTCACCTTAAACACTGTTTCAGGGCAAGAGATTGTGTTTTAGACCTAAAGGTAATGCATTATAAGAAGAATCTTTACTTTGAAACTCTGTTCTTTACCTTTGTGACACTATGAAACAGCTTTGTATTCAACTTAAACACTGTTTCAGGGCAAGAGATTTTGTTTTAGACTAAAACTTAATGCTTTATAAGAAGAATCTTTACTTTGAAACTGTTCTTTACCTTTTTCACACTAGGAAACAGCTTTGTAGTCGCCTTAAACACTGTTGCAGGGCAAGAGATTTTGTTTTAGACTAAAACTTAATGCTTTATAAGAAGAATCTTTACTTTGAAACTCTGTTCTTTACCTTTTTCACACAATGAAACAGCTTTCTATTCACCTTAAACACTGTTTCAGGGCAAGAGATTGTGTTTTAGACTAAAAGGTAATGCATTATAATAAGAATCTTTACTTTGAAACTCTGTTCTTTACCTTTTTCACACTAGGAAACAGCTTTGTAGTCGCCTTAATCACTGTTTCAGGGAAAGAAATTGTGTTTTAGACTAAAACTTAATGGATTATAAGAAGAATCTTTACTTTGAAACTCTGTTCTTTACCTTTTTCACACAATGAAACAGCTTTGTATTCGCCTTAAACACTGTTTCAGGGCAAGAGATAGTGTTTTAGACTAAAAGGGAATGCATTATAAGAAGAATCTTTACTTTGAAACTCTGTTCTTTACCTTTTTCACACAATGAAACAGCTTTGTATTCACCTTAAACACTGTTTCAGGGCAAGAGATTGTGTTTTAGACCTAAAGATAATGCATTATAAGAAGAATCTTTACTTTGAAACTCTGTTCTTTACCTTTTTCACACTAGGAAACAGCTTTGTAGTCGCCTTAAACACTGTTTCAGGGCAAGAGATTGTGTTTTAGACTAAAAGGTAATGCATTATAATAAGAATCTTTACTTTGAAAATCTGTTCTTTACCTTTTTCACACTAGGAAACAGCTTTGTAGTCACCTTAAACAGTTTCAGGGCAAGAGATTGTGTTTTAGACTAAAACTTAATGGTTTATAAGAAGAATCTTTACTTTGAAACTCTGTTCTTTACCTTTTTCACACTACGAAACAGCTTTGTATTTGCCTTAAACACTGTTTCAGGGCAAGAGATTGTGTTTTAGACTAAAAGGTAATGCATTATAATAAGAATCTTTACTTTGAAACTCTGTTCTTTACCTTTTTCACACAATGAAAGAGCTTTCTATTCACCTTAAACACTGATTCAGGGCAAGAGATTGTGTTTTAGACTTAAAGGTAATGCATTATAAGAAGAATCTTTACTTTGAAACTCTGTTCTTTACCTTTTTCACACTAGGACACAGCTTTGTAGTCGCCTTAAACACTGTTTCAGGGCAAGAGATTGTGTTTTAGACTAAAACTTAATGCATTATAAGAAGAATCTTTACTTTGAAACTATTATTTACCTTTTTCACAATATGAAACAGCTTTGTAGTCACCTTAAACACTGTTTCAGGGGAAGAGATTGTGTTTTAGACTAAAAGGTAATGCATTATAATAAGAATCTTTACTTTGAAAGTCTGTTCTTTACCTTTTTCACACAATGAAACAGTTTTGTATTCACCTTAAACACTGTTTCAGGGCAAGAGATTGTGTTTTAGACTAAAACTTAATCCTTTATAAGAAGAATCTTTACTTTGAAACTGTTCTTTACCTTTTTCACACTATGAAACAGCTTTGTATTTGCCTTAAACACTGTTTCAGGGCAAGAGATTGTGTTTTAGACTTAAAGGTAATGCATTATAAGAAGAATCTTTACTTTGATACTCTGTTCTATACCTTTTTCATACTAGGAAACAGCTTTGTATTCGCCTTAAACACTGTTTTAGGGCAAGAGATTGTGTTTTAGACTAAAACTTAATGCTTTATAAGAAGAATCTTTACTTTAAAACTATTCTTTACCTTTTTCACGCAATGAAACAGCTTTCTATTCACCTTAAACACTGATTCAGGGCAAGAGATTGTGTTTTAGACTAAAAGGTAATGCATTATAATAAGAATCTTTACTTTGAAACTGTTCTTTACCTTTTTCACACTAGGAAACAGCTTTGTAGTCGCCTTAAACACTGTTTCAGGGCAAGAGATTGTGTTTTAGACTAAAACTTAACGCATTATAAGAAGAAACTTTACTTTGAAAGTCTGTTCTTTACCTTTTTCACACAATGAAACAGCTTTGTATTCGCCTTAAACACTGTTTCAGGGCAAGAGATTGTGTTTTAGACTAAAAGGTAATGCATTATAATAAGAATCTTTACTTTGAAACTCTGTTCTTTACCTTTTTCACACTAGGAAACAGCTTTGTAGTCGCCTTAAACACTGTTTCAGGGCAAGAGATTGTGTTTTAGACTAAAAGGTAATGCATTATAATAAGAATCTTTACTTTGAAACTCTGTTCTTTACCTTTTTCACACAATGAAAGAGCTTTCTATTCACCTTAAACACTGATTCAGGGCAAGAGATTGTGTTTTAGACTTAAAGGTAATGCATTATAATAAGAATCTTTACTTTGAAACTGTTCTTTACCTTTTTCACACTAGGAAACAGCTTTGTAGTCGCCTTAAACACTGTTTCAGGGCAAGAGATTGTGTTTTGGACTAAAAGGTAATGCATTATAATAAGAATCTTTACTTTGAAACTATTCTTTACCTTTTTCACGCAATGAAACAGCTTTCTATTCACCTTAAACACTGATTCAGGGCAAGAGATTGTGTTTTAGACTTAAAGGTAATGCATTATAAGAAGAATCTTTACTTTGAAACTCTGTTCTTTACCTTTTTCACACTAGGACACAGCTTTGTAGTCGCCTTAAACACTGTTTCAGGGCAAGAGATTGTGTTTTAGACTAAAAGTTAATGCATTATAAGAAGAATCTTTACTTTGAAACTCTGTTCTTTACCTTTTTCACACAATGAAACAGCTTTGTATTCACCTTAAACACTGTTTCAGGGCAAGAGATTGTGTTTTAGACTTAAAGGTAATGCATTATAAGAAGAATCTTTACTTTGATACTCTGTTCTTTACCTTTTTCATACTAGGAAACAGCTTTGTATTCGCCTTAAACACTGTTTCAGGGCAAGAGATTGTGTTTTAGACTAAAACTTAATGCTTTATAAGAAGAATCTTTACTTTGAAACTATTATTTACCTTTTTCACAATATGAAACAGCTTTGTAGTCACCTTAAACACTGTTTCAGGGGAAGAGATTGTGTTTTAGACTAAAAGGTAATGCATTATAATAAGAATCTTTACTTTGAAACTCTGTTCTTTACCTTTTTCACACTAGGAAACAGCTTTGTAGTCGCCTTAAACACTGTTTCAGGGCAAGAGATTGTGTTTTAGACTAAAACTTAACGCATTATAAGAAGAAACTTTACTTTGAAAGTCTGTTCTTTACCTTTTTCACACAATGAAACAGCTTTGTATTCGCCTTAAACACTGTTTCAGGGCAAGAGATTGTGTTTTAGACTAAAACTTAATCCTTTATAAGAAGAATCTTTACTTTGAAACTGTTCTTTACCTTTTTCACACTATGAAACAGCTTTGTAGTCACCTTAAACACTGTTTCATGGCAAGAGATTGTGTTTTAGACTAAAACTTAATCCTTTATAAGAAGAATCTTTACTTTGAAACTGTTCTTTACCTTTTTCACACTATGAAACAGCTTTGTATTTGCCTTAAACACTGTTTCAGGGCAAGAGATTGTGTTTTAGACTTAAAGGTAATGCATTATAAGAAGAATCTTTACTTTGATACTCTGTTCTATACCTTTTTCATACTAGGAAACAGCTTTGTATTCGCCTTAAACACTGTTTTAGGGCAAGAGATTGTGTTTTAGACTAAAACTTAATGCTTTATAAGAAGAATCTTTACTTTGAAACTATTCTTTACCTTTTTCACACTAGGAAACAGCTTTCTATTCACCTTAAAGACTGATTCAGGGCAAGAGATTGTGTTTTAGACTAAAAGGTAATGCATTATAATAAGAATCTTTACTTTGAAACTCTGTTCTTTACCTTTTTCACACAATGAAACAGCTTTGTAGTCGCCTTAAACACTGTTTCAGGGCAAGAGATTGTGTTTTAGACTAAAACTTAACGCATTATAAGAAGAAACTTTACTTTGAAAGTCTGTTCTTTACCTTTTTCACACAATGAAACAGCTTTGTATTTGCCTTAAACACTGTTTCAGGGCAAGAGATTGTGTTTTAGACTAAAAGGTAATGCATTATAATAAGAATCTTTACTTTGAAACTCTGTTCTTTACCTTTTTCACACAATGAAACAGCTTTGTATTCACCTTAAACACTGTTTCAGGGCAAGAGATTGTGTTTTAGACTAAAACTTAATCCTTTATAAGAAGAATCTTTACTTTGAAACTGTTCTTTACCTATTTCACACTATGAAACAGCTTTGTAGTCACCTTAAACACTGTTTCAGGGCAAGAGATTGTGTTTTAGACTAAAAGGTAATGCATTATAATAAGAATCTTTACTTTGAAACTCTGTTCTTTACCTTTTTCACACTAGGAAACAGCTTTGTAGTCGCCTTAATCACTGTTTCAGGGAAAGAAATTGTGTTTTAGACTAAAACTTAATGCATTATAAGAAGAATCTTTACTTTGAAACTCTGTTCTTTACCTTTTTCACACAATGAAACAGCTTTGTATTCGCCTTAAACACTGTTTCAGGGCAAGAGATAGTGTTTTAGACTAAAAGGGAATGCATTATAAGAAGAATCTTTACTTTGAAACTCTGTTCTTTACCTTTTTCACACTATGAAACAGCTTTGTATTCGCCTTAAACACTGTTTCAGGGCAAGAGATTGTGTTTTAGACTAAAAGGTAATGCATTATAAGAAGAATCTTTACTTTGAAACTCTGTTCTTTACCTTTTTCACAGTAGGACAGCTTTGTAGTCGCCTTAAACACTGTTGCAGGGCAAGAGATGGTGTTTTAGACTAAAACTTAATGCATTATAAGAAGAATCTTTACTTTGAAACTCTGTTCTTTACCTTTTTCACACAATGAAACAGCTTTGTATTCGCCTTAAACACTGTTTCAGGGCAAGAGATTTTGTTTTAGACTAAAACTTAATGCTTTATAAGAAGAATCTTTACTTTGAAACTGTTCTTTACCTTTTTCACACTACGAAACAGCTTTGTATTCGCCTTAAACACTGTTTCAGGTCAAGAGATTGTGTTTTAGACTAAAACTTAATGCTTTATAAGAAGAATCTTTACTTTGAAACTCTGTTCTTTACCTTTTTCACACAATGAAACAGCTTTGTATTCGCCTTAAACACTGTTTCAGGGCAAGAGATAGTGTTTTAGACTAAAAGGGAATGCATTATAAGAAGAATCTTTACTTTGAAACTCTGTTCTTTACCTTTTTCACACAATGAAACAGCTTTCTATTCACCTTAAACACTGTTTCAGGGCAAGAGATTGTGTTTTAGACTTAAAGGTAATGCATTATAAGAAGAATCTTTACTTTGAAACTCTGTTCTTTACCTTTTTCACACTATGAAACAGCTTTATATTTAACTTAAACACTGTTTCAGGGCAAGAGATTGTGTTTTAGACTAAAAGGTAATGCATTATAAGAAGAATCTTTACTTTGAAACTCTGTTCTTTACCTTTTTCACACAATGAAACAGCTTTGTATTCACCTTAAACACTGTTTCAGGGCAAGAGATTGTGTTTTAGACTAAAACTTAATCCTTTAAAAGAAGAAACTTTACTTTGAAACTCTCTTCTTTACCTTTTTCACACAATGAAACAGCTTTGTATTCACCTTAAACACTGTTTCAGGGCAAGAGATTGTGTTTTAGAACTAAAGATAATGCATTATAAGAAGAATCTTTACTTTGAAACTCTGTTCTTTACCTTTTTCACACTAGGAAACAGCTTTGTAGTCGCCTTAAACACTGTTTCAGGGCAAGAGATTGTGTTTTAGACTAAAAGGTAATGCATTATAATAAGAATCTTTACTTTGAAACTCTGTTCTTTACCTTTTTCACACTACGAAACAGCTTTGTATTGGCCTTAAACACTGTTTCAGGGCAAGAGATTGTGTTTTAGACTAAAACTTAATCCTTTAAAAGAAGAAACTTTACTTTGAAACTCTCTTCTTTACCTTTTTCACACAATGAAACAGCTTTGTATTCACCTTAAACACTGTTTCAGGGCAAGAGATTGTGTTTTAGAACTAAAGATAATGCATTATAAGAAGAATCTTTACTTTGAAACTCTGTTCTTTACCTTTTTCACACTAGGAAACAGCTTTGTAGTCACCTTAAACAGTTTCAGGGCAAGAGATTGTGTTTTAGACTAAAACTTAATGGTTTATAAGAAGAATCTTTACTTTGAAACTCTGTTCTTTACCTTTTTCACACTACGAAACAGCTTTGTATTGGCCTTAAACACTGTTTCAGGGCAAGAGATTGTGTTTTAGACTTAAAGGTAATGCATTATAAGAAGAATCTTTACTTTGATACTCTGTTCTATACCTTTTTCATACTAGGAAACAGCTTTGTATTCACCTTAAACACTGATTCAGGGCAAGAGATTGTGTTTTAGACTTAAAGGTAATGCATTATAAGAAGAATCTTTACTTTGAAACTCTGTTCTTTACCTTTTTCACACTAGGACACAGCTTTGTAGTCGCCTTAAACACTGTTTCAGGGCAAGAGATTGTGTTTTAGACTAAAACTTAATGCATTATAAGAAGAATCTTTACTTTGAAACTGTTCTTTACCTTTTTCACACAATGAAACAGCTTTGTATTCACCTTAAACACTGTTTCAGGGCAAGAGATTGTGTTTTAGACTTAAAGGTAATGCATTATAAGAAGAATCTTTACTTTGATACTCTGTTCTTTACCTTTTTCATACTAGGAAACAGCTTTGTATTCGCCTTAAACACTGTTTCAGGGCAAGAGATTGTGTTTTAGACTAAAACTTAATGCTTTATAAGACAAATCTTTACTTTGAAACTATTATTTACCTTTTTCACAATATGAAACAGCTTTGTAGTCACCTTAAACACTGTTTCAGGGGAAGAGATTGTGTTTTAGACTAAAAGGTAATGCATTATAATAAGAATCTTTACTTTGAAACTCTGTTCTTTACCTTTTTCACACTAGGAAACAGCTTTGTAGTCGCCTTAAACACTGTTTCAGGGCAAGAGATTGTGTTTTAGACTAAAACTTAACGCATTATAAGAAGAAACTTTACTTTGAAAGTCTGTTCTTTACCTTTTTCACACTAGGAAACAGCTTTGTATTCGCCTTAAACACTGTTGCAGGGCAAGAGATTGTGTTTTAGACTAAAACTTAATGCTTTATAAGAAAAATCTTTACTTTGAAACTATTATTTACCTTTTTCACAATATGAAACAGCTTTGTAGTCACCTTAAACACTGTTTCAGGGGAAGAGATTGTGTTTTAGACTAAAAGGTAATGCATTATAATAAGAATCTTTACTTTGAAACTCTGTTCTTTACCTTTTTCACACTAGGAAACAGCTTTGTAGTCGCCTTAAACACTGTTTCAGGGCAAGAGATTGTGTTTTAGACTAAAACTTAACGCATTATAAGAAGAAACTTTACTTTGAAAGTCTGTTCTTTACCTTTTTCACACTAGGAAACAGCTTTGTATTCGCCTTAAACACTGTTGCAGGGCAAGAGATTGTGTTTTAGACTAAAACTTAATGCATTATAAGAAGAATCTTTACTTTGAAACTCTGTTCTTTACCTTTTTCACACTAGGAAACAGCTTTGTTGTCGCCTTAAACACTGTTTCAGGGCAAGAGATTGTGTTTTAGACCTAAAGGTAATGCATTATAAGAAGAATCTTTACTTTGAAACTCTGTTCTTTACCTTTGTGACACTATGAAACAGCTTTGTATTCAACTTAAACACTGTTTCAGGGCAAGAGATTGTGTTTTAGACTAAAACTTAATGCTTTATAAGAAGAATCTTTACTTTGAAACTGTTCTTTACCTTTTTCACACTACGAAACAGCTTTGTATTCGCCTTAAACACTTTTTCAGGTCAAGAGATTGTGTTTTACACTAAAACTTAATGCTTTATAAGAAGAATCTTTACTTTGAAACTCTGTTCTTTACCTTTTTCACACAATGAAACAGCTTTCTATTCACCTTAAACACTGTTTCAGGGCAAGAGATTGTGTTTTAGACTTAAAGGTAATGCATTATAAGAAGAATCTTTACTTTGAAACTCTGTTCTTTACCTTTTTCACACTATGAAACAGCTTTATATTTAACTTAAACACTGTTTCAGGGCAAGAGATTGTGTTTTAGACTAAAAGCTAATGCATTATAAGAAGAATCTTTACTTTGAAACTCTGTTCTTTACCTTTTTCACACAATGAAACAGCTTTGTATTCACCTTAAACACTGTTTCAGGGCAAGAGATTGTGTTTTAGACTAAAACTTAATCCTTTAAAAGAAGAAACTTTACTTTGAAACTCTCTTCTTTACCTTTTTCACACAATGAAACAGCTTTGTATTCACCTTAAACACTGTTTCAGGGCAAGAGATTGTGTTTTAGACCTAAAGATAATGCATTATAAGAAGAATCTTTACTTTGAAACTCTGTTCTTTACCTTTTTCACACTAGGAAACAGCTTTGTAGTCGCCTTAAACACTGTTTCAGGGCAAGAGATTGTGTTTTAGACTAAAAGGTAATGCATTATAATAAGAATCTTTACTTTGAAACTCTGTTCTTTACCTTTTTCACACTAGGAAACAGCTTTGTAGTCACCTTAAACAGTTTCAGGGCAAGAGATTGTGTTTTAGACTAAAACTTAATGGTTTATAAGAAGAATCTTTACTTTGAAACTCTGTTCTTTACCTTTTTCACACTACGAAACAGCTTTGTATTTGCCTTAAACACTGTTTCAGGGCAAGAGATTGTGTTTTAGACTTAAAGGTAATGCATTATAAGAAGAATCTTTACTTTGATACTCTGTTCTATACCTTTTTCATACTAGGAAAGAGCTTTGTATTCACCTTAAACACTGTTTCAGGGCAAGAGATTGTGTTTTAGACTAAAACTTAATGCATTATAAGAAGAATCTTTACTTTGAAACTGTTCTTTACCTTTTTCACACAATGAAACAGCTTTGTATTCACCTTAAACACTGTTTCAGGGCAAGAGATTGTGTTTTAGACTTAAAGGTAATGCATTATAAGAAGAATCTTTACTTTGATACTCTGTTCTTTACCGTTTTCATACTAGGAAACAGCTTTGTATTCGCCTTAAACACTGTTTCAGGGCAAGAGATTGTGTTTTAGACTAAAACTTAATGCTTTATAAGAAGAATCTTTACTTTGAAACTATTATTTACCTTTTTCACAATATGAAACAGCTTTGTAGTCACCTTAAACACTGTTTCAGGGGAAGAGATTGTGTTTTAGACTAAAAGGTAATGCATTATAATAAGAATCTTTACTTTGAAACTCTGTTCTTTACCTTTTTCACACTAGGAAACAGCTTTGTAGTCGCCTTAAACACTGTTTCAGGGCAAGAGATTGTGTTTTAGACTAAAAGGTAATGCATTATAATAAGAATCTTTACTTTGAAACTCTGTTCTTTACCTTTTTCACACAATGAAAGAGCTTTCTATTCACCTTAAACACTGATTCAGGGCAAGAGATTGTGTTTTAGACTTAAAGGTAATGCATTATAATAAGAATCTTTACTTTGAAACTCTGTTCTTTACCTTTTTCACACTAGGAAACAGCTTTGTAGTCGCCTTAAACACTGTTTCAGGGCAAGAGATTGTGTTTTAGACTAAAAGGTAATGCATTATAATAAGAATCTTTACTTTGAAACTCTGTTCTTTACCTTTTTCACACAATGAAAGAGCTTTCTATTCACCTTAAACACTGATTCAGGGCAAGAGATTGTGTTTTAGACTTAAAGGTAATGCATTATAAGAAGAATCTTTACTTTGAAACTCTGTTCTTTACCTTTTTCACACTAGGACACAGCTTTGTAGTCGCCTTAAACACT
The DNA here is from genome assembly GCF_041902795.1 of Electrophorus electricus. NCBI lineage: Eukaryota > Metazoa > Chordata > Actinopteri > Gymnotiformes > Gymnotidae > Electrophorus > Electrophorus electricus. The sequence goes on along the minus strand of NC_137514.1, from coordinate 16,638,616 downwards.
GTTTCAGGGCAAGAGATTGTGTTTTAGACTAAAACTTAATGCATTATAAGAAGAATCTTTACTTTGAAACTGTTCTTTACCTTTTTCACACAATGAAACAGCTTTGTATTCACCTTAAACACTGTTTCAGGGCAAGAGATTGTGTTTTAGACTAAAAGGTAATGCATTATAATAAGAATCTTTACTTTGAAACTCTGTTCTTTACCTTTTTCACACTAGGAAACAGCTTTGTAGTCGCCTTAAACACTGTTTCAGGGCAAGAGATTGTGTTTTAGACTAAAAGGTAATGCATTATAATAAGAATCTTTACTTTGAAACTCTGTTCTTTACCTTTTTCACACAATGAAACAGCTTTGTATTCACCTTAAACACTGTTTCAGGGCAAGAGATTGTGTTTTAGACTAAAACTTAATGCTTTATAAGAAGAATCTTTACTTTGAAACTATACTTTACCTTTTTCACACAATGAAACAGCTTTCTATTCACCTTAAACACTGATTCAGGGCAAGAGATTGTGTTTTAGACTTAAAGGTAATGCATTATAAGAAGAATCTTTACTTTGAAACTCTGTTCTTTACCTTTTTCACACTAGGACACAGCTTTGTAGTCGCCTTAAACACTGTTTCAGGGCAAGAGATTGTGTTTTAGACTAAAACTTAATGCATTATAAGAAGAATCTTTACTTTGAAACTGTTCTTTACCTTTTTCACACAATGAAACACCTTTGTATTCACCTTAAACACTGTTTCAGGGCAAGAGATTGTGTTTTAGACTTAAAGGTAATGCATTATAAGAAGAATCTTTACTTTGATACTCTGTTCTTTACCTTTTTCATACTAGGAAACAGCTTTGTATTCGCCTTAAACACTGTTTCAGGGCAAGAGATTGTGTTTTAGACTAAAACTTAATGCTTTATAAGAAAAATCTTTACTTTGAAACTATTATTTACCTTTTTCACAATATGAAACAGCTTTGTAGTCACCTTAAACACTGTTTCAGGGGAAGAGATTGTGTTTTAGACTAAAAGGTAATGCATTATAATAAGAATCTTTACTTTGAAACTCTGTTCTTTACCTTTTTCACACTAGGAAACAGCTTTGTAGTCGCCTTAAACACTGTTTCAGGGCAAGAGATTGTGTTTTAGACTAAAACTTAACGCATTATAAGAAGAAACTTTACTTTGAAAGTCTGTTCTTTACCTTTTTCACACTAGGAAACAGCTTTGTATTCGCCTTAAACACTGTTGCAGGGCAAGAGATTGTGTTTTAGACTAAAACTTAATGGTTTATAAGAAGAATCTTTACTTTGAAACTCTGTTCTTTACCTTTTTCACACTACGAAACAGCTTTGTATTTGCCTTAAACACTGTTTCAGGGCAAGAGATTGTGTTTTAGACTTAAAGGTAATGCATTATAAGAAGAATCTTTACTTTGATACTCTGTTCTATACCTTTTTCATACTAGGAAAGAGCTTTGTATTCACCTTAAACACTGTTTCAGGGCAAGAGATTGTGTTTTAGACTAAAACTTAATGCATTATAAGAAGAATCTTTACTTTGAAACTGTTCTTTACCTTTTTCACACAATGAAACAGCTTTGTATTCACCTTAAACACTGTTTCAGGGCAAGAGATTGTGTTTTAGACTTAAAGGTAATGCATTATAAGAAGAATCTTTACTTTGATACTCTGTTCTTTACCGTTTTCATACTAGGAAACAGCTTTGTATTCGCCTTAAACACTGTTTCAGGGCAAGAGATTGTGTTTTAGACTAAAACTTAATGCTTTATAAGAAGAATCTTTACTTTGAAACTATTATTTACCTTTTTCACAATATGAAACAGCTTTGTAGTCACCTTAAACACTGTTTCAGGGGAAGAGATTGTGTTTTAGACTAAAAGGTAATGCATTATAATAAGAATCTTTACTTTGAAACTCTGTTCTTTACCTTTTTCACACTAGGAAACAGCTTTGTAGTCGCCTTAAACACTGTTTCAGGGCAAGAGATTGTGTTTTAGACTAAAAGGTAATGCATTATAATAAGAATCTTTACTTTGAAACTCTGTTCTTTACCTTTTTCACACAATGAAAGAGCTTTCTATTCACCTTAAACACTGATTCAGGGCAAGAGATTGTGTTTTAGACTTAAAGGTAATGCATTATAATAAGAATCTTTACTTTGAAACTCTGTTCTTTACCTTTTTCACACTAGGAAACAGCTTTGTAGTCGCCTTAAACACTGTTTCAGGGCAAGAGATTGTGTTTTAGACTAAAAGGTAATGCATTATAATAAGAATCTTTACTTTGAAACTCTGTTCTTTACCTTTTTCACACAATGAAAGAGCTTTCTATTCACCTTAAACACTGATTCAGGGCAAGAGATTGTGTTTTAGACTTAAAGGTAATGCATTATAAGAAGAATCTTTACTTTGAAACTCTGTTCTTTACCTTTTTCACACTAGGACACAGCTTTGTAGTCGCCTTAAACACTGTTTCAGGGCAAGAGATTGTGTTTTAGACTAAAACTTAATGCATTATAAGAAGAATCTTTACTTTGAAACTGTTCTTTACCTTTTTCACACAATGAAACAGCTTTGTATTCACCTTAAACACTGTTTCAGGGCAAGAGATTGTGTTTTAGACTAAAAGGTAATGCATTATAATAAGAATCTTTACTTTGAAACTCTGTTCTTTACCTTTTTCACACTAGGAAACAGCTTTGTAGTCGCCTTAAACACTGTTTCAGGGCAAGAGATTGTGTTTTAGACTAAAAGGTAATGCATTATAATAAGAATCTTTACTTTGAAACTCTGTTCTTTACCTTTTTCACACAATGAAACAGCTTTGTATTCACCTTAAACACTGTTTCAGGGCAAGAGATTGTGTTTTAGACTAAAACTTAATGCATTATAAGAAGAATCTTTACTTTGAAACTCTGTTCTTTACCTTTTTCACACAATGAAACAGCTTTGTATTCGCCTTAAACACTGTTTCAGGGCAAGAGATTTTGTTTTAGACTAAAACTTAATGCTTTATAAGAAGAATCTTTACTTTGAAACTGTTCTTTACCTTTTTCACACTACGAAACAGCTTTGTATTCGCCTTAAACACTGTTTCAGGGCAAGAGATTGTGTTTTAGACTAAAACTTAATGCTTTATAAGAAGAATCTTTACTTTGAAACTCTGTTCTTTACCTTTTTCACACAATGAAACAGCTTTCTATTCACCTTAAACACTGTTTCAGGGCAAGAGATTGTGTTTTAGACTTAAAGGTAATGCATTATAAGAAGAATCTTTACTTTGAAACTCTGTTCTTTACCTTTTTCACACTATGAAACAGCTTTATATTTAACTTAAACACTGTTTCAGGGCAAGAGATTGTGTTTTAGACTAAAAGCTAATGCATTATAAGAAGAATCTTTACTTTGAAACTCTGTTCTTTACCTTTTTCACACAATGAAACAGCTTTGTATTCACCTTAAACACTGTTTCAGGGCAAGAGATTGTGTTTTAGACTAAAACTTAATCCTTTAAAAGAAGAAACTTTACTTTGAAACTCTCTTCTTTACCTTTTTCACACAATGAAACAGCTTTGTATTCACCTTAAACACTGTTTCAGGGCAAGAGATTGTGTTTTAGACCTAAAGATAATGCATTATAAGAAGAATCTTTACTTTGAAACTCTGTTCTTTACCTTTTTCACACTAGGAAACAGCTTTGTAGTCGCCTTAAACACTGTTTCAGGGCAAGAGATTGTGTTTTAGACTAAAAGGTAATGCATTATAATAAGAATCTTTACTTTGAAACTCTGTTCTTTACCTTTTTCACACTAGGAAACAGCTTTGTAGTCACCTTAAACAGTTTCAGGGCAAGAGATTGTGTTTTAGACTAAAACTTAATGGTTTATAAGAAGAATCTTTACTTTGAAACTCTGTTCTTTACCTTTTTCACACTACGAAACAGCTTTGTATTTGCCTTAAACACTGTTTCAGGGCAAGAGATTGTGTTTTAGACTTAAAGGTAATGCATTATAAGAAGAATCTTTACTTTGATACTCTGTTCTATACCTTTTTCATACTAGGAAAGAGCTTTGTATTCACCTTAAACACTGTTTCAGGGCAAGAGATTGTGTTTTAGACTAAAACTTAATGCATTATAAGAAGAATCTTTACTTTGAAACTGTTCTTTACCTTTTTCACACAATGAAACAGCTTTGTATTCACCTTAAACACTGTTTCAGGGCAAGAGATTGTGTTTTAGACTTAAAGGTAATGCATTATAAGAAGAATCTTTACTTTGATACTCTGTTCTTTACCGTTTTCATACTAGGAAACAGCTTTGTATTCGCCTTAAACACTGTTTCAGGGCAAGAGATTGTGTTTTAGACTAAAACTTAATGCTTTATAAGAAGAATCTTTACTTTGAAACTATTATTTACCTTTTTCACAATATGAAACAGCTTTGTAGTCACCTTAAACACTGTTTCAGGGGAAGAGATTGTGTTTTAGACTAAAAGGTAATGCATTATAATAAGAATCTTTACTTTGAAACTCTGTTCTTTACCTTTTTCACACTAGGAAACAGCTTTGTAGTCGCCTTAAACACTGTTTCAGGGCAAGAGATTGTGTTTTAGACTAAAAGGTAATGCATTATAATAAGAATCTTTACTTTGAAACTCTGTTCTTTACCTTTTTCACACAATGAAAGAGCTTTCTATTCACCTTAAACACTGATTCAGGGCAAGAGATTGTGTTTTAGACTTAAAGGTAATGCATTATAATAAGAATCTTTACTTTGAAACTCTGTTCTTTACCTTTTTCACACTAGGAAACAGCTTTGTAGTCGCCTTAAACACTGTTTCAGGGCAAGAGATTGTGTTTTAGACTAAAAGGTAATGCATTATAATAAGAATCTTTACTTTGAAACTCTGTTCTTTACCTTTTTCACACAATGAAAGAGCTTTCTATTCACCTTAAACACTGATTCAGGGCAAGAGATTGTGTTTTAGACTTAAAGGTAATGCATTATAAGAAGAATCTTTACTTTGAAACTCTGTTCTTTACCTTTTTCACACTAGGACACAGCTTTGTAGTCGCCTTAAACACTGTTTCAGGGCAAGAGATTGTGTTTTAGACTAAAACTTAATGCATTATAAGAAGAATCTTTACTTTGAAACTGTTCTTTACCTTTTTCACACAATGAAACAGCTTTGTATTCACCTTAAACACTGTTTCAGGGCAAGAGATTGTGTTTTAGACTAAAAGGTAATGCATTATAATAAGAATCTTTACTTTGAAACTCTGTTCTTTACCTTTTTCACACTAGGAAACAGCTTTGTAGTCGCCTTAAACACTGTTTCAGGGCAAGAGATTGTGTTTTAGACTAAAAGGTAATGCATTATAATAAGAATCTTTACTTTGAAACTCTGTTCTTTACCTTTTTCACACAATGAAACAGCTTTGTATTCACCTTAAACACTGTTTCAGGGCAAGAGATTGTGTTTTAGACTAAAACTTAATGCTTTATAAGAAGAATCTTTACTTTGAAACTATACTTTACCTTTTTCACACAATGAAACAGCTTTCTATTCACCTTAAACACTGATTCAGGGCAAGAGATTGTGTTTTAGACTTAAAGGTAATGCATTATAAGAAGAATCTTTACTTTGAAACTCTGTTCTTTACCTTTTTCACACTAGGACACAGCTTTGTAGTCGCCTTAAACACTGTTTCAGGGCAAGAGATTGTGTTTTAGACTAAAACTTAATGCATTATAAGAAGAATCTTTACTTTGAAACTGTTCTTTACCTTTTTCACACAATGAAACACCTTTGTATTCACCTTAAACACTGTTTCAGGGCAAGAGATTGTGTTTTAGACTTAAAGGTAATGCATTATAAGAAGAATCTTTACTTTGATACTCTGTTCTTTACCTTTTTCATACTAGGAAACAGCTTTGTATTCGCCTTAAACACTGTTTCAGGGCAAGAGATTGTGTTTTAGACTAAAACTTAATGCTTTATAAGAAAAATCTTTACTTTGAAACTATTATTTACCTTTTTCACAATATGAAACAGCTTTGTAGTCACCTTAAACACTGTTTCAGGGGAAGAGATTGTGTTTTAGACTAAAAGGTAATGCATTATAATAAGAATCTTTACTTTGAAACTCTGTTCTTTACCTTTTTCACACTAGGAAACAGCTTTGTAGTCGCCTTAAACACTGTTTCAGGGCAAGAGATTGTGTTTTAGACTAAAACTTAACGCATTATAAGAAGAAACTTTACTTTGAAAGTCTGTTCTTTACCTTTTTCACACTAGGAAACAGCTTTGTATTCGCCTTAAACACTGTTGCAGGGCAAGAGATTGTGTTTTAGACTAAAACTTAATGGTTTATAAGAAGAATCTTTACTTTGAAACTCTGTTCTTTACCTTTTTCACACTACGAAACAGCTTTGTATTTGCCTTAAACACTGTTTCAGGGCAAGAGATTGTGTTTTAGACTTAAAGGTAATGCATTATAAGAAGAATCTTTACTTTGATACTCTGTTCTATACCTTTTTCATACTAGGAAAGAGCTTTGTATTCACCTTAAACACTGTTTCAGGGCAAGAGATTGTGTTTTAGACTAAAACTTAATGCATTATAAGAAGAATCTTTACTTTGAAACTGTTCTTTACCTTTTTCACACAATGAAACAGCTTTGTATTCACCTTAAACACTGTTTCAGGGCAAGAGATTGTGTTTTAGACTTAAAGGTAATGCATTATAAGAAGAATCTTTACTTTGATACTCTGTTCTTTACCGTTTTCATACTAGGAAACAGCTTTGTATTCGCCTTAAACACTGTTTCAGGGCAAGAGATTGTGTTTTAGACTAAAACTTAATGCTTTATAAGAAGAATCTTTACTTTGAAACTATTATTTACCTTTTTCACAATATGAAACAGCTTTGTAGTCACCTTAAACACTGTTTCAGGGGAAGAGATTGTGTTTTAGACTAAAAGGTAATGCATTATAATAAGAATCTTTACTTTGAAACTCTGTTCTTTACCTTTTTCACACTAGGAAACAGCTTTGTAGTCGCCTTAAACACTGTTTCAGGGCAAGAGATTGTGTTTTAGACTAAAAGGTAATGCATTATAATAAGAATCTTTACTTTGAAACTCTGTTCTTTACCTTTTTCACACAATGAAAGAGCTTTCTATTCACCTTAAACACTGATTCAGGGCAAGAGATTGTGTTTTAGACTTAAAGGTAATGCATTATAATAAGAATCTTTACTTTGAAACTCTGTTCTTTACCTTTTTCACACTAGGAAACAGCTTTGTAGTCGCCTTAAACACTGTTTCAGGGCAAGAGATTGTGTTTTAGACTAAAAGGTAATGCATTATAATAAGAATCTTTACTTTGAAACTCTGTTCTTTACCTTTTTCACACAATGAAAGAGCTTTCTATTCACCTTAAACACTGATTCAGGGCAAGAGATTGTGTTTTAGACTTAAAGGTAATGCATTATAAGAAGAATCTTTACTTTGAAACTCTGTTCTTTACCTTTTTCACACTAGGACACAGCTTTGTAGTCGCCTTAAACACTGTTTCAGGGCAAGAGATTGTGTTTTAGACTAAAACTTAATGCATTATAAGAAGAATCTTTACTTTGAAACTGTTCTTTACCTTTTTCACACAATGAAACAGCTTTGTATTCACCTTAAACACTGTTTCAGGGCAAGAGATTGTGTTTTAGACTAAAAGGTAATGCATTATAATAAGAATCTTTACTTTGAAACTCTGTTCTTTACCTTTTTCACACTAGGAAACAGCTTTGTAGTCGCCTTAAACACTGTTTCAGGGCAAGAGATTGTGTTTTAGACTAAAAGGTAATGCATTATAATAAGAATCTTTACTTTGAAACTCTGTTCTTTACCTTTTTCACACAATGAAACAGCTTTGTATTCACCTTAAACACTGTTTCAGGGCAAGAGATTGTGTTTTAGACTAAAACTTAATGCTTTATAAGAAGAATCTTTACTTTGAAACTATACTTTACCTTTTTCACACAATGAAACAGCTTTCTATTCACCTTAAACACTGATTCAGGGCAAGAGATTGTGTTTTAGACTTAAAGGTAATGCATTATAAGAAGAATCTTTACTTTGAAACTCTGTTCTTTACCTTTTTCACACTAGGACACAGCTTTGTAGTCGCCTTAAACACTGTTTCAGGGCAAGAGATTGTGTTTTAGACTAAAACTTAATGCATTATAAGAAGAATCTTTACTTTGAAACTGTTCTTTACCTTTTTCACACAATGAAACAGCTTTGTATTCACCTTAAACACTGTTTCAGGGCAAGAGATTGTGTTTTAGACTTAAAGGTAATGCATTATAAGAAGAATCTTTACTTTGATACTCTGTTCTTTACCTTTTTCATACTAGGAAACAGCTTTGTATTCGCCTTAAACACTGTTTCAGGGCAAGAGATTGTGTTTTAGACTAAAACTTAATGCTTTATAAGAAAAATCTTTACTTTGAAACTATTATTTACCTTTTTCACAATATGAAACAGCTTTGTAGTCACCTTAAACACTGTTTCAGGGGAAGAGATTGTGTTTTAGACTAAAAGGTAATGCATTATAATAAGAATCTTTACTTTGAAACTCTGTTCTTTACCTTTTTCACACTAGGAAACAGCTTTGTAGTCGCCTTAAACACTGTTTCAGGGCAAGAGATTGTGTTTTAGACTAAAACTTAACGCATTATAAGAAGAAACTTTACTTTGAAAGTCTGTTCTTTACCTTTTTCACACTAGGAAACAGCTTTGTATTCGCCTTAAACACTGTTGCAGGGCAAGAGATTGTGTTTTAGACTAAAACTTAATGCTTTATAAGAAAAATCTTTACTTTGAAACTATTATTTACCTTTTTCACACTACGAAACAGCTTTGTATTCGCCTTAAACACTGTTTCAGGTCAAGAGATTGTGTTTTAGACTAAAACTTAATGCTTTATAAGAAGAATCTTTACTTTGAAACTCTGTTCTTTACCTTTTTCACACAATGAAACAGCTTTCTATTCACCTTAAACACTGTTTCAGGGCAAGAGATTGTGTTTTAGACTTAAAGGTAATGCATTATAAGAAGAATCTTTACTTTGAAACTCTGTTCTTTACCTTTTTCACACTATGAAACAGCTTTATATTTAACTTAAACACTGTTTCAGGGCAAGAGATTGTGTTTTAGACTAAAAGGTAATGCATTATAATAAGAATCTTTACTTTGAAACTCTGTTCTTTACCTTTTTCACACTAGGAAACAGCTTTGTAGTCACCTTAAACAGTTTCAGGGCAAGAGATTGTGTTTTAGACTAAAACTTAATGGTTTATAAGAAGAATCTTTACTTTGAAACTCTGTTCTTTACCTTTTTCACACAATGAAACAGCTTTGTATTCGCCTTAAACACTGTTTCAGGGCAAGAGATAGTGTTTTAGACTAAAAGGGAATGCATTATAAGAAGAATCTTTACTTTGAAACTCTGTTCTTTACCTTTTTCACACAATGAAACAGCTTTGTATTCACCTTAAACACTGTTTCAGGGCAAGAGATTGTGTTTTAGACTAAAACTTAATCCTTTAAAAGAAGAAACTTTACTTTGAAACTCTCTTCTTTACCTTTTTCACACAATGAAACAGCTTTGTATTCACCTTAAACACTGTTTCAGGGCAAGAGATTGTGTTTTAGAACTAAAGATAATGCATTATAAGAAGAATCTTTACTTTGAAACTCTGTTCTTTACCTTTTTCACACTAGGAAACAGCTTTGTAGTCGCCTTAAACACTGTTTCAGGGCAAGAGATTTTGTTTTAGACTAAAAGGTAATGCATTATAATAAGAATCTTTACTTTGAAACTCTGTTCTTTACCTTTTTCACACTAGGAAACAGCTTTGTAGTCGCCTTAAACACTGTTTCAGGGCAAGAGATTGTGTTTTAGACTAAAAGGTAATGCATTATAAGAAGAATCTTTACTTTGATACTCTGTTCTATACCTTTTTCATACTAGGAAACAGCTTTGTATTCGCCTTAAACACTGTTTCAGGGCAAGAGATTGTGTTTTAGACTAAAACTTAATGCATTATAAGAAGAATCTTTACTTTGAAACTGTTCTTTACCTTTTTCACACAATGAAACAGCTTTGTATTCACCTTAAACACTGTTTCAGGGCAAGAGATTGTGTTTTAGACTTAAAGGTAATGCATTATAAGAAGAATCTTTACTTTGATACTCTGTTCTTTACCGTTTTCATACTAGGAAACAGCTTTGTATTCGCCTTAAACACTGTTTCAGGGCAAGAGATTGTGTTTTAGACTAAAACTTAATGCTTTATAAGAAGAATCTTTACTTTGAAACTATTATTTACCTTTTTCACAATATGAAACAGCTTTGTAGTCACCTTAAACACTGTTTCAGGGGAAGAGATTGTGTTTTAGACTAAAAGGTAATGCATTATAATAAGAATCTTTACTTTGAAACTCTGTTCTTTACCTTTTTCACACTATGAAACAGCTTTGTATTCGCCTTAAACACTGTTTCAGGGCAAGAGATTGTGTTTTAGACTAAAAGGTAATGCATTATAAGAAGAATCTTTACTTTGAAACTCTGTTCTTTACCTTTTTCACAGTAGGACAGCTTTGTAGTCGCCTTAAACACTGTTGCAGGGCAAGAGATGGTGTTTTAGACTAAAACTTAATGCATTATAAGAAGAATCTTTACTTTGAAACTCTGTTCTTTACCTTTTTCACACAATGAAACAGCTTTGTATTCGCCTTAAACACTGTTTCAGGGCAAGAGATTTTGTTTTAGACTAAAACTTAATGCTTTATAAGAAGAATCTTTACTTTGAAACTGTTCTTTACCTTTTTCACACTACGAAACAGCTTTGTATTCGCCTTAAACACTGTTTCAGGTCAAGAGATTGTGTTTTAGACTAAAACTTAATGCTTTATAAGAAGAATCTTTACTTTGAAACTCTGTTCTTTACCTTTTTCACACAATGAAACAGCTTTCTATTCACCTTAAACACTGTTTCAGGGCAAGAGATTGTGTTTTAGACTTAAAGGTAATGCATTATAAGAAGAATCTTTACTTTGAAACTCTGTTCTTTACCTTTTTCACACAATGAAACAGCTTTGTATTCACCTTAAACACTGTTTCAGGGCAAGAGATTGTGTTTTAGACTAAAACTTAATCCTTTAAAAGAAGAAACTTTACTTTGAAACTCTCTTCTTTACCTTTTTCACACAATGAAACAGCTTTGTATTCACCTTAAACACTGTTTCAGGGCAAGAGATTGTGTTTTAGAACTAAAGATAATGCATTATAAGAAGAATCTTTACTTTGAAACTCTGTTCTTTACCTTTTTCACACTAGGAAACAGCTTTGTAGTCGCCTTAAACACTGTTTCAGGGCAAGAGATTGTGTTTTAGACTAAAAGGTAATGCATTATAATAAGAATCTTTACTTTGAAACTCTGTTCTTTACCTTTTTCACACTAGGAAACAGCTTTGTAGTCACCTTAAACAGTTTCAGGGCAAGAGATTGTGTTTTAGACTAAAACTTAATGGTTTATAAGAAGAATCTTTACTTTGAAACTCTGTTCTTTACCTTTTTCACACTACGAAACAGCTTTGTATTTGCCTTAAACACTGTTTCAGGGCAAGAGATTGTGTTTTAGACTTAAAGGTAATGCATTATAAGAAGAATCTTTACTTTGATACTCTGTTCTATACCTTTTTCATACTAGGAAACAGCTTTGTATTCACCTTAAACACTGTTTCAGGGCAAGAGATTGTGTTTTAGACTAAAACTTAATGCTTTATAAGAAGAATCTTTACTTTGAAACTATACTTTACCTTTTTCACACAATGAAACAGCTTTCTATTCACCTTAAACACTGATTCAGGGCAAGAGATTGTGTTTTAGACTTAAAGGTAATGCATTATAAGAAGAATCTTTACTTTGAAACTCTGTTCTTTACCTTTTTCACACTAGGACACAGCTTTGTAGTCGCCTTAAACACTGTTTCAGGGCAAGAGATTGTGTTTTAGACTAAAACTTAATGCATTATAAGAAGAATCTTTACTTTGAAACTCTGTTCTTTACCTTTTTCACACTAGGAAACAGCTTTGTAGTCGCCATAAACACTGTTTCAGGGCAAGAGATTGTGTTTTAGACTAAAACTTAACGCATTATAAGAAGAAACTTTACTTTGAAAGTCTGTTCTTTACCTTTTTCACACAATGAAAGAGCTTTCTATTCACCTTAAACACTGATTCAGGGCAAGAGATTGTGTTTTAGACTTAAAGGTAATGCATTATAATAAGAATCTTTACTTTGAAACTCTGTTCTTTACCTTTTTCACACTAGGAAACAGCTTTGTAGTCGCCTTAAACACTGTTTCAGGGCAAGAGATTGTGTTTTAGACTAAAAGGGAATGCATTATAATAAGAATCTTTACTTTGAAACTCTGTTCTTTACGTTTTTCACACAATGAAAGAGCTTTCTATTCACCTTAAACACTGATTCAGGGCAAGAGATTGTGTTTTAGACTAAAAGGTAATGCATTATAAGAAGAATCTTTACTTTGAAACTCTGTTCTTTACCTTTTTCACAGTAGGACACAGCTTTGTAGTCGCCTTAAACACTGTTGCAGGGCAAGAGATTGTGTTTTAGACTAAAACTTAATGCATTATAAGAAGAATCTTTACTTTGAAACTCTGTTCTTTACCTTTTTCACACAATGAAACAGCTTTGTATTCGCCTTAAACACTGTTTCAGGGCAAGAGATTTTGTTTTAGACTAAAACTTAATGCTTTATAAGAAGAATCTTTACTTTGAAACTCTGTTCTTTACCTTTTTCACACAATGAAACAGCTTTCTATTCACCTTAAACACTGTTTCAGGGCAAGAGATTGTGTTTTAGACTTAAAGGTAATGCATTATAAGAAGAATCTTTACTTTGAAACTCTGTTCTTTACCTTTTTCACACAATGAAACAGCTTTGTATTCACCTTAAACACTGTTTCAGGGCAAGAGATTGTGTTTTAGACTAAAACTTAATCCTTTAAAAGAAGAAACTTTACTTTGAAACTCTCTTCTTTACCTTTTTCACACAATGAAACAGCTTTGTATTCACCTTAAACACTGTTTCAGGGCAAGAGATTGTGTTTTAGAACTAAAGATAATGCATTATAAGAAGAATCTTTACTTTGAAACTCTGTTCTTTACCTTTTTCACACTAGGAAACAGCTTTGTAGTCGCCTTAAACACTGTTTCAGGGCAAGAGATTGTGTTTTAGACTAAAAGGTAATGCATTATAATAAGAATCTTTACTTTGAAACTCTGTTCTTTACCTTTTTCACACTAGGAAACAGCTTTGTAGTCGCCTTAAACACTGTTTCAGGGCAAGAGATTGTGTTTTAGACTAAAAGGTAATGCATTATAATAAGAATCTTTACTTTGAAACTCTGTTCTTTACGTTTTTCACACAATGAAAGAGCTTTCTATTCACCTTAAACACTGATTCAGGGCAAGAGATTGTGTTTTAGACTAAAAGGTAATGCATTATAAGAAGAATCTTTACTTTGAAACTCTGTTCTTTACCTTTTTCACAGTAGGACACAGCTTTGTAGTCGCCCTAAACACTGTTGCAGGGCAAGAGATTGTGTTTTAGACTAAAACTTAATGCATTATAAGAAGAATCTTTACTTTGAAACTCTGTTCTTTACCTTTTTCACACAATGAAACAGCTTTGTATTCGCCTTAAACACTGTTTCAGGGCAAGAGATTTTGTTTTAGACTAAAACTTAATGCTTTATAAGAAGAATCTTTACTTTGAAACTGTTCTTTACCTTTTTCACACTACGAAACAGCTTTGTATTCGCCTTAAACACTGTTTCAGGTCAAGAGATTGTGTTTTAGACTAAAACTTAATGCTTTATAAGAAGAATCTTTACTTTGAAACTCTGTTCTTTACCTTTTTCACACAATGAAACAGCTTTCTATTCACCTTAAACACTGTTTCAGGGCAAGAGATTGTGTTTTAGACTTAAAGGTAATGCATTATAAGAAGAATCTTTACTTTGAAACTCTGTTCTTTACCTTTTTCACACAATGAAACAGCTTTGTATTCACCTTAAACACTGTTTCAGGGCAAGAGATTGTGTTTTAGACTAAAACTTAATCCTTTAAAAGAAGAAACTTTACTTTGAAACTCTCTTCTTTACCTTTTTCACACAATGAAACAGCTTTGTATTCACCTTAAACACTGTTTCAGGGCAAGAGATTGTGTTTTAGAACTAAAGATAATGCATTATAAGAAGAATCTTTACTTTGAAACTCTGTTCTTTACCTTTTTCACACTAGGAAACAGCTTTGTAGTCGCCTTAAACACTGTTTCAGGGCAAGAGATTGTGTTTTAGACTAAAAGGTAATGCATTATAATAAGAATCTTTACTTTGAAACTCTGTTCTTTACCTTTTTCACACTAGGAAACAGCTTTGTAGTCACCTTAAACAGTTTCAGGGCAAGAGATTGTGTTTTAGACTAAAAGGTAATGCATTATAATAAGAATCTTTACTTTGAAACTCTGTTCTTTACGTTTTTCACACAATGAAAGAGCTTTCTATTCACCTTAAACACTGATTCAGGGCAAGAGATTGTGTTTTAGACTAAAAGGTAATGCATTATAAGAAGAATCTTTACTTTGAAACTCTGTTCTTTACCTTTTTCACAGTAGGACACAGCTTTGTAGTCGCCCTAAACACTGTTGCAGGGCAAGAGATTGTGTTTTAGACTAAAACTTAATGCATTATAAGAAGAATCTTTACTTTGAAACTCTGTTCTTTACCTTTTTCACACAATGAAACAGCTTTGTATTCGCCTTAAACACTGTTTCAGGGCAAGAGATTTTGTTTTAGACTAAAACTTAATGCTTTATAAGAAGAATCTTTACTTTGAAACTGTTCTTTACCTTTTTCACACTACGAAACAGCTTTGTATTCGCCTTAAACACTGTTTCAGGTCAAGAGATTGTGTTTTAGACTAAAACTTAATGCTTTATAAGAAGAATCTTTACTTTGAAACTCTGTTCTTTACCTTTTTCACACAATGAAACAGCTTTCTATTCACCTTAAACACTGTTTCAGGGCAAGAGATTGTGTTTTAGACTTAAAGGTAATGCATTATAAGAAGAATCTTTACTTTGAAACTCTGTTCTTTACCTTTTTCACACAATGAAACAGCTTTGTATTCACCTTAAACACTGTTTCAGGGCAAGAGATTGTGTTTTAGACTAAAACTTAATCCTTTAAAAGAAGAAACTTTACTTTGAAACTCTCTTCTTTACCTTTTTCACACAATGAAACAGCTTTGTATTCACCTTAAACACTGTTTCAGGGCAAGAGATTGTGTTTTAGAACTAAAGATAATGCATTATAAGAAGAATCTTTACTTTGAAACTCTGTTCTTTACCTTTTTCACACTAGGAAACAGCTTTGTAGTCGCCTTAAACACTGTTTCAGGGCAAGAGATTGTGTTTTAGACTAAAAGGTAATGCATTATAATAAGAATCTTTACTTTGAAACTCTGTTCTTTACCTTTTTCACACTAGGAAACAGCTTTGTAGTCACCTTAAACAGTTTCAGGGCAAGAGATTGTGTTTTAGACTAAAACTTAATGGTTTATAAGAAGAATCTTTACTTTGAAACTCTGTTCTTTACCTTTTTCACACTACGAAACAGCTTTGTATTTGCCTTAAACACTGTTTCAGGGCAAGAGATTGTGTTTTAGACTTAAAGGTAATGCATTATAAGAAGAATCTTTACTTTGATACTCTGTTCTATACCTTTTTCATACTAGGAAACAGCTTTGTATTCACCTTAAACACTGTTTCAGGGCAAGAGATTGTGTTTTAGACTAAAACTTAATGCTTTATAAGAAGAATCTTTACTTTGAAACTATACTTTACCTTTTTCACACAATGAAACAGCTTTCTATTCACCTTAAACACTGATTCAGGGCAAGAGATTGTGTTTTAGACTTAAAGGTAATGCATTATAAGAAGAATCTTTACTTTGAAACTCTGTTCTTTACCTTTTTCACACTAGGACACAGCTTTGTAGTCGCCTTAAACACTGTTTCAGGGCAAGAGATTGTGTTTTAGACTAAAACTTAATGCATTATAAGAAGAATCTTTACTTTGAAACTCTGTTCTTTACCTTTTTCACACTAGGAAACAGCTTTGTAGTCGCCTTAAACACTGTTTCAGGGCAAGAGATTGTGTTTTAGACTAAAACTTAACGCATTATAAGAAGAAACTTTACTTTGAAAGTCTGTTCTTTACCTTTTTCACACTAGGAAACAGCTTTGTATTCGCCTTAAACACTGTTGCAGGGCAAGAGATTGTGTTTTAGACTAAAACTTAATGCTTTATAAGAAAAATCTTTACTTTGAAACTATTATTTACCTTTTTCACAATATGAAACAGCTTTGTAGTCACCTTAAACACTGTTTCAGGGGAAGAGATTGTGTTTTAGACTAAAAGGTAATGCATTATAATAAGAATCTTTACTTTGAAACTCTGTTCTTTACCTTTTTCACACTAGGAAACAGCTTTGTAGTCGCCTTAAACACTGTTTCAGGGCAAGAGATTGTGTTTTAGACTAAAACTTAACGCATTATAAGAAGAAACTTTACTTTGAAAGTCTGTTCTTTACCTTTTTCACACTAGGAAACAGCTTTGTATTCGCCTTAAACACTGTTGCAGGGCAAGAGATTGTGTTTTAGACTAAAACTTAATGCATTATAAGAAGAATCTTTACTTTGAAACTCTGTTCTTTACCTTTTTCACACTAGGAAACAGCTTTGTAGTCGCCTTAAACACTGTTTCAGGGCAAGAGATTGTGTTTTAGACCTAAAGGTAATGCATTATAAGAAGAATCTTTACTTTGAAACTCTGTTCTTTACCTTTGTGACACTATGAAACAGCTTTGTATTCAACTTAAACACTGTTTCAGGGCAAGAGATTGTGTTTTAGACTAAAACTTAATGCTTTATAAGAAGAATCTTTACTTTGAAACTGTTCTTTACCTTTTTCACACTAGGAAACAGCTTTGTAGTCGCCTTAAACACTGTTGCAGGGCAAGAGATTGTGTTTTAGACTAAAACTTAATGCATTATAAGAAGAATCTTTACTTTGAAACTCTGTTCTTTACCTTTTTCACACAATGAAACAGCTTTGTATTCGCCTTAAACACTGTTTCAGGGCAAGAGATTTTGTTTTAGACTAAAACTTAATGCTTTATAAGAAGAATCTTTACTTTGAAACTGTTCTTTACCTTTTTCACACTACGAAACAGCTTTGTATTCGCCTTAAACACTTTTTCAGGTCAAGAGATTGTGTTTTAGACTAAAACTTAATGCTTTATAAGAAGAATCTTTACTTTGAAACTCTGTTCTTTACCTTTTTCACACAATGAAACAGCTTTCTATTCACCTTAAACACTGTTTCAGGGCAAGAGATTGTGTTTTAGACTTAAAGGTAATGCATTATAAGAAGAATCTTTACTTTGAAACTCTGTTCTTTACCTTTTTCACACTATGAAACAGCTTTATATTTAACTTAAACACTGTTTCAGGGCAAGAGATTGTGTTTTAGACTAAAAGGTAATGCATTATAAGAAGAATCTTTACTTTGAAACTCTGTTCTTTACCTTTTTCACACAATGAAACAGCTTTGTATTCACCTTAAACACTGTTTCAGGGCAAGAGATTGTGTTTTAGACTAAAACTTAATCCTTTAAAAGAAGAAACTTTACTTTGAAACTCTCTTCTTTACCTTTTTCACACAATGAAACAGCTTTGTATTCACCTTAAACACTGTTTCAGGGCAAGAGATTGTGTTTTAGACCTAAAGATAATGCATTATAAGAAGAATCTTTACTTTGAAACTCTGTTCTTTACCTTTTTCACACTAGGAAACAGCTTTGTAGTCGCCTTAAACACTGTTTCAGGGCAAGAGATTGTGTTTTAGACTAAAAGGTAATGCATTATAATAAGAATCTTTACTTTGAAACTCTGTTCTTTACCTTTTTCACACTAGGAAACAGCTTTGTAGTCACCTTAAACAGTTTCAGGGCAAGAGATTGTGTTTTAGACTAAAACTTAATGGTTTATAAGAAGAATCTTTACTTTGAAACTCTGTTCTTTACCTTTTTCACACTACGAAACAGCTTTGTATTTGCCTTAAACACTGTTTCAGGGCAAGAGATTGTGTTTTAGACTTAAAGGTAATGCATTATAAGAAGAATCTTTACTTTGATACTCTGTTCTATACCTTTTTCATACTAGGAAACAGCTTTGTATTCGCCTTAAACACTGTTTCAGGGCAAGAGATTGTGTTTTAGACTAAAACTTAATGCATTATAAGAAGAATCTTTACTTTGAAACTGTTCTTTACCTTTTTCACACAATGAAACAGCTTTGTATTCACCTTAAACACTGTTTCAGGGCAAGAGATTGTGTTTTAGACTTAAAGGTAATGCATTATAAGAAGAATCTTTACTTTGATACTCTGTTCTTTACCGTTTTCATACTAGGAAACAGCTTTGTATTCGCCTTAAACACTGTTTCAGGGCAAGAGATTGTGTTTTAGACTAAAACTTAATGCTTTATAAGAAGAATCTTTACTTTGAAACTATTATTTACCTTTTTCACAATATGAAACAGCTTTGTAGTCACCTTAAACACTGTTTCAGGGGAAGAGATTGTGTTTTAGACTAAAAGGTAATGCATTATAATAAGAATCTTTACTTTGAAACTCTGTTCTTTACCTTTTTCACACTAGGAAACAGCTTTGTAGTCACCTTAAACACTGTTTCAGGGCAAGAGATTGTGTTTTAGACTAAAAGGTAATGCATTATAATAAGAATCTTTACTTTGAAACTCTGTTCTTTACCTTTTTCACACAATGAAAGAGCTTTCTATTCACCTTAAACACTGATTCAGGGCAAGAGATTGTGTTTTAGACTTAAAGGTAATGCATTATAATAAGAATCTTTACTTTGAAACTCTGTTCTTTACCTTTTTCACACTAGGAAACAGCTTTGTAGTCGCCTTAAACACTGTTTCAGGGCAAGAGATTGTGTTTTAGACTAAAAGGTAATGCATTATAATAAGAATCTTTACTTTGAAACTCTGTTCTTTACCTTTTTCACACAATGAAACAGCTTTGTATTCACCTTAAACACTGTTTCAGGGCAAGAGATTGTGTTTTAGACTTAAAGGTAATGTATTATAAGAAGAATCTTTACTTTGAAACTCTGTTCTTTACCTTTTTCACACTAGGAAACAGCTTTGTAGTCGCCTTAAACACTGTTTCAGGGCAAGAGATTGTGTTTTAGACTAAAACTTAACGCATTATAAGAAGAAACTTTACTTTGAAAGTCTGTTCTTTACCTTTTTCACACAATGAAACAGCTTTGTATTCGCCTTAAACACTGTTTCAGGGCAAGAGATTGTGTTTTAGACTAAAACTTAACGCATTATAAGAAGAATCTTTACTTTGAAACTGTTCTTTACCTTTTTCACACTATGAAACAGCTTTGTAGTCACCTTAAACACTGTTTCATGGCAAGAGATTGTGTTTTAGACTAAAACTTAATGCTTTATAAGAAGAATCTTTACTTTGAAACTATTATTTACCTTTTTCACAATATGAAACAGCTTTGTAGTCACCTTAAACACTGTTTCAGGGGAAGAGATTGTGTTTTAGACTAAAAGGTAATGCATTATAATAAGAATCTTTACTTTGAAACTCTGTTCTTTACCTTTTTCACACTAGGAAACAGCTTTGTAGTCACCTTAAACACTGTTTCAGGGCAAGAGATTGTGTTTTAGACTAAAAGGTAATGCATTATAATAAGAATCTTTACTTTGAAACTCTGTTCTTTACCTTTTTCACACAATGAAAGAGCTTTCTATTCACCTTAAACACTGATTCAGGGCAAGAGATTGTGTTTTAGACTTAAAGGTAATGCATTATAATAAGAATCTTTACTTTGAAACTCTGTTCTTTACCTTTTTCACACTAGGAAACAGCTTTGTAGTCGCCTTAAACACTGTTTCAGGGCAAGAGATTGTGTTTTAGACTAAAAGGTAATGCATTATAATAAGAATCTTTACTTTGAAACTCTGTTCTTTACGTTTTTCACACAATGAAAGAGCTTTCTATTCACCTTAAACACTGATTCAGGGCAAGAGATTGTGTTTTAGACTAAAAGGTAATGCATTATAAGAAGAATCTTTACTTTGAAACTCTGTTCTTTACCTTTTTCACAGTAGGACACAGCTTTGTAGTCGCCTTAAACACTGTTGCAGGGCAAGAGATTGTGTTTTAGACTAAAACTTAATGCATTATAAGAAGAATCTTTACTTTGAAACTCTGTTCTTTACCTTTTTCACACAATGAAACAGCTTTGTATTCGCCTTAAACACTGTTTCAGGGCAAGAGATTTTGTTTTAGACTAAAACTTAATGCTTTATAAGAAGAATCTTTACTTTGAAACTGTTCTTTACCTTTTTCACACTACGAAACAGCTTTGTATTCGCCTTAAACACTGTTTCAGGTCAAGAGATTGTGTTTTAGACTAAAACTTAATGCTTTATAAGAAGAATCTTTACTTTGAAACTCTGTTCTTTACCTTTTTCACACAATGAAACAGCTTTCTATTCACCTTAAACACTGTTTCAGGGCAAGAGATTGTGTTTTAGACTTAAAGGTAATGCATTATAAGAAGAATCTTTACTTTGAAACTCTGTTCTTTACCTTTTTCACACAATGAAACAGCTTTGTATTCACCTTAAACACTGTTTCAGGGCAAGAGATTGTGTTTTAGACTAAAACTTAATCCTTTAAAAGAAGAAACTTTACTTTGAAACTCTCTTCTTTACCTTTTTCACACAATGAAACAGCTTTGTATTCACCTTAAACACTGTTTCAGGGCAAGAGATTGTGTTTTAGAACTAAAGATAATGCATTATAAGAAGAATCTTTACTTTGAAACTCTGTTCTTTACCTTTTTCACACTAGGAAACAGCTTTGTAGTCGCCTTAAACACTGTTTCAGGGCAAGAGATTGTGTTTTAGACTAAAAGGTAATGCATTATAATAAGAATCTTTACTTTGAAACTCTGTTCTTTACCTTTTTCACACTAGGAAACAGCTTTGTAGTCACCTTAAACAGTTTCAGGGCAAGAGATTGTGTTTTAGACTAAAACTTAATGGTTTATAAGAAGAATCTTTACTTTGAAACTCTGTTCTTTACCTTTTTCACACTACGAAACAGCTTTGTATTTGCCTTAAACACTGTTTCAGGGCAAGAGATTGTGTTTTAGACTTAAAGGTAATGCATTATAAGAAGAATCTTTACTTTGATACTCTGTTCTATACCTTTTTCATACTAGGAAACAGCTTTGTATTCACCTTAAACACTGTTTCAGGGCAAGAGATTGTGTTTTAGACTAAAACTTAATGCTTTATAAGAAGAATCTTTACTTTGAAACTATACTTTACCTTTTTCACACAATGAAACAGCTTTCTATTCACCTTAAACACTGATTCAGGGCAAGAGATTGTGTTTTAGACTTAAAGGTAATGCATTATAAGAAGAATCTTTACTTTGAAACTCTGTTCTTTACCTTTTTCACACTAGGACACAGCTTTGTATTCGCCTTAAACACTGTTTCAGGGCAAGAGATTGTGTTTTAGACTAAAACTTAATGCATTATAAGAAGAATCTTTACTTTGAAACTGTTCTTTACCTTTTTCACACAATGAAACAGCTTTGTATTCACCTAAAACACTGTTTCAGGGCAAGAGATTGTGTTTTAGACTTAAAGGTAATGCATTATAAGAAGAATCTTTACTTTGATACTCTGTTCTTTACCTTTTTCATACTAGGAAACAGCTTTGTATTCGCCTTAAACACTGTTTCAGGGCAAGAGATTGTGTTTTAGACTAAAACTTAATGCTTTATAAGAAAAATCTTTACTTTGAAACTATTATTTACCTTTTTCACAATATGAAACAGCTTTGTAGTCACCTTAAACACTGTTTCAGGGGAAGAGATTGTGTTTTAGACTAAAAGGTAATGCATTATAATAAGAATCTTTACTTTGAAACTCTGTTCTTTACCTTTTTCACACTAGGAAACAGCTTTGTAGTCGCCTTAAACACTGTTTCAGGGCAAGAGATTGTGTTTTAGACTAAAACTTAACGCATTATAAGAAGAAACTTTACTTTGAAACTATTATTTACCTTTTTCACAATATGAAACAGCTTTGTAGTCACCTTAAACACTGTTTCAGGGGAAGAGATTGTGTTTTAGACTAAAAGGTAATGCATTATAATAAGAATCTTTACTTTGAAACTCTGTTCTTTACCTTTTTCACACTAGGAAACAGCTTTGTAGTCGCCTTAAACACTGTTTCAGGGCAAGAGATTGTGTTTTAGACTAAAACTTAACGCATTATAAGAAGAAACTTTACTTTGAAAGTCTGTTCTTTACCTTTTTCACACTAGGAAACAGCTTTGTATTCGCCTTAAACACTGTTGCAGGGCAAGAGATTGTGTTTTAGACTAAAACTTAATGCATTATAAGAAGAATCTTTACTTTGAAACTCTGTTCTTTACCTTTTTCACACTAGGAAACAGCTTTGTAGTCGCCTTAAACACTGTTTCAGGGCAAGAGATTGTGTTTTAGACCTAAAGGTAATGCATTATAAGAAGAATCTTTACTTTGAAACTCTGTTCTTTACCTTTGTGACACTATGAAACAGCTTTGTATTCAACTTAAACACTGTTTCAGGGCAAGAGATTGTGTTTTAGACTAAAACTTAATGCTTTATAAGAAGAATCTTTACTTTGAAACTGTTCTTTACCTTTTTCACACTAGGAAACAGCTTTGTAGTCGCCTTAAACACTGTTGCAGGGCAAGAGATTGTGTTTTAGACTAAAACTTAATGCATTATAAGAAGAATCTTTACTTTGAAACTCTGTTCTTTACCTTTTTCACACAATGAAACAGCTTTGTATTCGCCTTAAACACTGTTTCAGGGCAAGAGATTTTGTTTTAGACTAAAACTTAATGCTTTATAAGAAGAATCTTTACTTTGAAACTGTTCTTTACCTTTTTCACACTACGAAACAGCTTTGTATTCGCCTTAAACACTTTTTCAGGTCAAGAGATTGTGTTTTAGACTAAAACTTAATGCTTTATAAGAAGAATCTTTACTTTGAAACTCTGTTCTTTACCTTTTTCACACAATGAAACAGCTTTCTATTCACCTTAAACACTGTTTCAGGGCAAGAGATTGTGTTTTAGACTAAAACTTAATCCTTTAAAAGAAGAAACTTTACTTTGAAACTCTCTTCTTTACCTTTTTCACACAATGAAACAGCTTTGTATTCACCTTAAACACTGTTTCAGGGCAAGAGATTGTGTTTTAGACCTAAAGGTAATGCATTATAAGAAGAATCTTTACTTTGAAACTCTGTTCTTTACCTTTTTCACACTATGAAACAGCTTTATATTTAACTTAAACACTGTTTCAGGGCAAGAGATTGTGTTTTAGACTAAAAGGTAATGCATTATAAGAAGAATCTTTACTTTGAAACTCTGTTCTTTACCTTTTTCACACAATGAAACAGCTTTGTATTCACCTTAAACACTGTTTCAGGGCAAGAGATTGTGTTTTAGACTAAAACTTAATCCTTTAAAAGAAGAAACTTTACTTTGAAACTCTCTTCTTTACCTTTTTCACACAATGAAACAGCTTTGTATTCACCTTAAACACTGTTTCAGGGCAAGAGATTGTGTTTTAGACCTAAAGATAATGCATTATAAGAAGAATCTTTACTTTGAAACTCTGTTCTTTACCTTTTTCACACTAGGAAACAGCTTTGTAGTCGCCTTAAACACTGTTTCAGGGCAAGAGATTGTGTTTTAGACTAAAAGGTAATGCATTATAATAAGAATCTTTACTTTGAAACTCTGTTCTTTACCTTTTTCACACTAGGAAACAGCTTTGTAGTCACCTTAAACAGTTTCAGGGCAAGAGATTGTGTTTTAGACTAAAACTTAATGGTTTATAAGAAGAATCTTTACTTTGAAACTCTGTTCTTTACCTTTTTCACACTACGAAACAGCTTTGTATTTGCCTTAAACACTGTTTCAGGGCAAGAGATTGTGTTTTAGACTTAAAGGTAATGCATTATAAGAAGAATCTTTACTTTGATACTCTGTTCTATACCTTTTTCATACTAGGAAACAGCTTTGTATTCGCCTTAAACACTGTTTCAGGGCAAGAGATTGTGTTTTAGACTAAAACTTAATGCATTATAAGAAGAATCTTTACTTTGAAACTGTTCTTTACCTTTTTCACACAATGAAACAGCTTTGTATTCACCTTAAACACTGTTTCAGGGCAAGAGATTGTGTTTTAGACTTAAAGGTAATGCATTATAAGAAGAATCTTTACTTTGATACTCTGTTCTTTACCGTTTTCATACTAGGAAACAGCTTTGTATTCGCCTTAAACACTGTTTCAGGGCAAGAGATTGTGTTTTAGACTAAAACTTAATGCTTTATAAGAAGAATCTTTACTTTGAAACTATTATTTACCTTTTTCACAATATGAAACAGCTTTGTAGTCACCTTAAACACTGTTTCAGGGGAAGAGATTGTGTTTTAGACTAAAAGGTAATGCATTATAATAAGAATCTTTACTTTGAAACTCTGTTCTTTACCTTTTTCACACTAGGAAACAGCTTTGTAGTCGCCTTAAACACTGTTTCAGGGCAAGAGATTGTGTTTTAGACTAAAAGGTAATGCATTATAATAAGAATCTTTACTTTGAAACTCTGTTCTTTACCTTTTTCACACAATGAAAGAGCTTTCTATTCACCTTAAACACTGATTCAGGGCAAGAGATTGTGTTTTAGACTTAAAGGTAATGCATTATAATAAGAATCTTTACTTTGAAACTCTGTTCTTTACCTTTTTCACACTAGGAAACAGCTTTGTAGTCGCCTTAAACACTGTTTCAGGGCAAGAGATTGTGTTTTAGACTAAAAGGTAATGCATTATAATAAGAATCTTTACTTTGAAACTCTGTTCTTTACCTTTTTCACACAATGAAAGAGCTTTCTATTCACCTTAAACACTGATTCAGGGCAAGAGATTGTGTTTTAGACTTAAAGGTAATGCATTATAAGAAGAATCTTTACTTTGAACCTCTGTTCTTTACCTTTTTCACACTAGGACACAGCTTTGTAGTCGCCTTAAACACTGTTTCAGGGCAAGAGATTGTGTTTTAGACTAAAACTTAATGCATTATAAGAAGAATCTTTACTTTGAAACTGTTCTTTACCTTTTTCACACAATGAAACAGCTTTGTATTCACCTTAAACACTGTTTCAGGGCAAGAGATTGTGTTTTAGACTTAAAGGTAATGTATTATAAGAAGAATCTTTACTTTGAAACTCTGTTCTTTACCTTTTTCACACTAGGAAACAGCTTTGTAGTCGCCTTAAACACTGTTTCAGGGCAAGAGATTGTGTTTTAGACTAAAACTTAACGCATTATAAGAAGAAACTTTACTTTGAAAGTCTGTTCTTTACCTTTTTCACACAATGAAACAGCTTTGTATTCGCCTTAAACACTGTTTCAGGGCAAGAGATTGTGTTTTAGACTAAAACTTAACGCATTATAAGAAGAATCTTTACTTTGAAACTGTTCTTTACCTTTTTCACACTATGAAACAGCTTTGTAGTCACCTTAAACACTGTTTCATGGCAAGAGATTGTGTTTTAGACTAAAACTTAATGCTTTATAAGAAGAATCTTTACTTTGAAACTATTATTTACCTTTTTCACAATATGAAACAGCTTTGTAGTCACCTTAAACACTGTTTCAGGGGAAGAGATTGTGTTTTAGACTAAAAGGTAATGCATTATAATAAGAATCTTTACTTTGAAACTCTGTTCTTTACCTTTTTCACACTAGGAAACAGCTTTGTAGTCGCCTTAAACACTGTTTCAGGGCAAGAGATTGTGTTTTAGACTAAAAGGTAATGCATTATAATAAGAATCTTTACTTTGAAACTCTGTTCTTTACCTTTTTCACACAATGAAAGAGCTTTCTATTCACCTTAAACACTGATTCAGGGCAAGAGATTGTGTTTTAGACTTAAAGGTAATGCATTATAATAAGAATCTTTACTTTGAAACTCTGTTCTTTACCTTTTTCACACTAGGAAACAGCTTTGTAGTCGCCTTAAACACTGTTTCAGGGCAAGAGATTGTGTTTTAGACTAAAAGGTAATGCATTATAATAAGAATCTTTACTTTGAAACTCTGTTCTTTACCTTTTTCACACAATGAAAGAGCTTTCTATTCACCTTAAACACTGATTCAGGGCAAGAGATTGTGTTTTAGACTTAAAGGTAATGCATTATAAGAAGAATCTTTACTTTGAAACTCTGTTCTTTACCTTTTTCACACTAGGACACAGCTTTGTAGTCGCCTTAAACACTGTTTCAGGGCAAGAGATTGTGTTTTAGACTAAAACTTAATGCATTATAAGAAGAATCTTTACTTTGAAACTGTTCTTTACCTTTTTCACACAATGAAACAGCTTTGTATTCACCTTAAACACTGTTTCAGGGCAAGAGATTGTGTTTTAGACTTAAAGGTAATGCATTATAAGAAGAATCTTTACTTTGAAACTCTGTTCTTTACCTTTTTCACACTAGGAAACAGCTTTGTAGTCGCCTTAAACACTGTTTCAGGGCAAGAGATTGTGTTTTAGACTAAAACTTAACGCATTATAAGAAGAAACTTTACTTTGAAAGTCTGTTCTTTACCTTTTTCACACAATGAAACAGCTTTGTATTCGCCTTAAACACTGTTTCAGGGCAAAAGATTGTGTTTTAGACTAAAACTTAACGCATTATAAGAAGAATCTTTACTTTGAAACTGTTCTTTACCTTTTTCACACTATGAAACAGCTTTGTAGTCACCTTAAACACTGTTTCATGGCAAGAGATTGTGTTTTAGACTAAAACTTAATCCTTTATAAGAAGAATCTTTACTTTGAAACTGTTCTTTACCTTTTTCACACTATGAAACAGCTTTGTATTTGCCTTAAACACTGTTTCAGGGCAAGAGATTGTGTTTTAGACTTAAAGGTAATGCATTATAAGAAGAATCTTTACTTTGATACTCTGTTCTATACCTTTTTCATACTAGGATACAGCTTTGTATTCGCATTAAACACTGTTTTAGGGCAAGAGATTGTGTTTTAGACTAAAACTTAATGCTTTATAAGAAGAATCTTTACTTTGAAACTATTCTTTACCTTTTTCACGCAATGAAACAGCTTTCTATTCACCTTAAACACTGATTCAGGGCAAGAGATTGTGTTTTAGACTAAAAGGTAATGCATTATAATAAGAATCTTTACTTTGAAACTCTGTTCTTTACCTTTTTCACACTAGGAAACAGCTTTGTAGTCGCCTTAAACACTGTTTCAGGGCAAGAGATTGTGTTTTAGACTAAAACTTAACGCATTATAAGAAGAAACTTTACTTTGAAAGTCTGTTCTTTACCTTTTTCACACAATGAAACAGCTTTGTATTCGCCTTAAACACTGTTTCAGGGCAAGAGATTGTGTTTTAGACTAAAAGGTAATGCATTATAATAAGAATCTTTACTTTGAAACTCTGTTCTTTACCTTTTTCACACTAGGAAACAGCTTTGTAGTCGCCTTAAACACTGTTTCAGGGCAAGAGATTGTGTTTTAGACTAAAAGGTAATGCATTATAATAAGAATCTTTACTTTGAAACTCTGTTCTTTACCTTTTTCACACAATGAAACAGCTTTGTATTCACCTTAAACACTGTTTCAGGGCAAGAGATTGTGTTTTAGACTAAAACTTAATCCTTTATAAGAAGAATCTTTACTTTGAAACTGTTCTTTACCTATTTCACACTATGAAACAGCTTTGTAGTCACCTTAAACACTGTTTCAGGGCAAGAGATTGTGTTTTAGACTAAAAGGTAATGCATTATAATAAGAATCTTTACTTTGAAACTCTGTTCTTTACCTTTTTCACACTAGGAAACAGCTTTGTAGTCGCCTTAATCACTGTTTCAAGGAAAGAAATTGTGTTTTAGACTAAAACTTAATGCATTATAAGAAGAATCTTTACTTTGAAACTCTGTTCTTTACCTTTTTCACACAATGAAACAGCTTTGTATTCGCCTTAAACACTGTTTCAGGGCAAGAGATAGTGTTTTAGACTAAAAGGGAATGCATTATAAGAAGAATCTTTACTTTGAAACTCTGTTCTTTACCTTTTTCACACTATGAAACAGCTTTGTTTTCGCCTTAAACACTGTTTCAGGGCAAGAGATTGTGTTTTAGACTAAAAGGTAATGCATTATAAGAAGAATCTTTACTTTGAAACTCTGTTCTTTACCTTTTTCACAGTAGGACACAGCTTTGTAGTCGCCTTAAACACTGTTTCAGGTCAAGAGATTGTGTTTTAGATTAAAACTTAATGCTTTATAAGAAGAATCTTTACTTTGAAACTCTGTTCTTTACCTTTTTCACACAATGAAACAGCTTTCTATTCACCTTAAACACTGTTTCAGGGCAAGAGATTGTGTTTTAGACTTAAAGGTAATGCATTATAAGAAGAATCTTTACTTTGAAACTCTGTTCTTTACCTTTTTCACACTTTGAAACAGCTTTATATTTAACTTAAACACTGTTTCAGGGCAAGAGATTGTGTTTTAGACCTAAAGGTAATGCATTATAAGAAGAATCTTTACTTTGAAACTCTGTTCTTTACCTTTGTGACACTATGAAACAGCTTTGTATTCAACTTAAACACTGTTTCAGGGCAAGAGATTGTGTTTTAGACTAAAACTTAATGCTTTATAAGAAGAATCTTTACTTTGAAACTGTTCTTTACCTTTTTCACACTAGGAAACAGCTTTGTAGTCGCCTTAAACACTGTTGCAGGGCAAGAGATTGTGTTTTAGACTAAAACTTAATGCATTATAAGAAGAATCTTTACTTTGAAACTCTGTTCTTTACCTTTTTCACACAATGAAACAGCTTTGTATTCGCCTTAAACACTGTTTCAGGGCAAGAGATTTTGTTTTAGACTAAAACATAATGCTTTATAAGAAGAATCTTTACTTTGAAACTGTTCTTTACCTTTTTCACACTACGAAACAGCTTTGTATTCGCCTTAAACACTGTTTCAGGTCAAGAGATTGTGTTTTAGACTAAAACTTAATGCTTTATAAGAAGAATCTTTACTTTGAAACTCTGTTCTTTACCTTTTTCACACAAGAAACAGCTTTCTATTCACCTTAAACACTGTTTCAGGGCAAGAGATTGTGTTTTAGACTTAAAGGTAATGCATTATAAGAAGAATCTTTACTTTGAAACTCTGTTCTTTACCTTTTTCACACTATGAAACAGCTTTATATTTAACTTAAACACTGTTTCAGGGCAAGAGATTGTGTTTTAGACTAAAAGGTAATGCATTATAAGAAGAATCTTTACTTTGAAACTCTGTTCTTTACCTTTTTCACACAATGAAACAGCTTTGTATTCACCTTAAACACTGTTTCAGGGCAAGAGATTGTGTTTTAGACTAAAACTTAATCCTTTAAAAGAAGAAACTTTACTTTGAAACTCTCTTCTTTACCTTTTTCACACAATGAAAGAGCTTTCTATTCACCTTAAACACTGATTCAGGGCAAGAGATTGTGTTTTAGACTTAAAGGTAATGCATTATAATAAGAATCTTTACTTTGAAACTCTGTTCTTTACCTTTTTCACACTAGGAAACAGCTTTGTAGTCGCCTTAAACACTGTTTCAGGGCAAGAGATTGTGTTTTAGACTAAAAGGTAATGCATTATAATAAGAATCTTTACTTTGAAACTCTGTTCTTTACCTTTTTCACACAATGAAAGAGCTTTCTATTCACCTTAAACACTGATTCAGGGCAAGAGATTGTGTTTTAGACTTAAAGGTAATGCATTATGAGAAGAATCTTTACTTTGAAACTCTGTTCTTTACCTTTTTCACACTAGGACACAGCTTTGTAGTCGCCTTAAACACTGTTTCAGGGCAAGAGATTGTGTTTTAGACTAAAACTTAATGCATTATAAGAAGAATCTTTACTTTGAAACTGTTCTTTACCTTTTTCACACAATGAAACAGCTTTGTATTCACCTTAAACACTGTTTCAGGGCAAGAGATTGTGTTTTAGACTTAAAGGTAATGCATTATAAGAAGAATCTTTACTTTGAAACTCTGTTCTTTACCTTTTTCACACTAGGAAACAGCTTTGTAGTCGCCTTAAACACTGTTTCAGGGCAAGAGATTGTGTTTTAGACTAAAACTTAACGCATTATAAGAAGAAACTTTACTTTGAAAGTCTGTTCTTTACCTTTTTCACACAATGAAACAGCTTTGTATTCGCCTTAAACACTGTTTCAGGGCAAGAGATTGTGTTTTAGACTAAAACTTAACGCATTATAAGAAGAATCTTTACTTTGAAACTGTTCTTTACCTTTTTCACACTATGAAACAGCTTTGTAGTCACCTTAAACACTGTTTCATGGCAAGAGATTGTGTTTTAGACTAAAACTTAATCCTTTATAAGAAGAATCTGTACTTTGAAACTGTTCTTTACCTTTTTCACACTATGAAACAGCTTTGTATTTGCCTTAAACACTGTTTCAGGGCAAGAGATTGTGTTTTAGACTTAAAGGTAATGCATTATAAGAAGAATCTTTACTTTGATACTCTGTTCTATACCTTTTTCATACTAGGATACAGCTTTGTATTCGCCTTAAACACTGTTTTAGGGCAAGAGATTGTGTTTTAGACTAAAACTTAATGCTTTATAAGAAGAATCTTTACTTTGAAACTATTCTTTACCTTTTTCACGCAATGAAACAGCTTTCTATTCACCTTAAACACTGATTCAGGGCAAGAGATTGTGTTTTAGACTAAAAGGTAATGCATTATAATAAGAATCTTTACTTTGAAACTCTGTTCTTTACCTTTTTCACACTAGGAAACAGCTTTGTAGTCGCCTTAAACACTGTTTCAGGGCAAGAGATTGTGTTTTAGACTAAAACTTAACGCATTATAAGAAGAAACTTTACTTTGAAAGTCTGTTCTTTACCTTTTTCACACAATGAAACAGCTTTGTATTCACCTTAAACACTGTTTCAGGGCAAGAGATTGTGTTTTAGACTAAAACTTAATCCTTTATAAGAAGAATCTTTACTTTGAAACTGTTCTTTACCTATTTCACACTATGAAACAGCTTTGTAGTCACCTTAAACACTGTTTCAGGGCAAGAGATTGTGTTTTAGACTAAAAGGTAATGCATTATAATAAGAATCTTTACTTTGAAACTCTGTTCTTTACCTTTTTCACACTAGGAAACAGCTTTGTAGTCGCCTTAATCACTGTTTCAGGGAAAGAAATTGTGTTTTAGACTAAAACTTAATGCATTATAAGAAGAATCTTTACTTTGAAACTCTGTTCTTTACCTTTTTCACACAATGAAACAGCTTTGTATTCGCCTTAAACACTGTTTCAGGGCAAGAGATAGTGTTTTAGACTAAAAGGGAATGCATTATAAGAAGAATCTTTACTTTGAAACTCTGTTCTTTACCTTTTTCACACTATGAAACAGCTTTGTATTCACCTTAAACACTGTTTCAGGGCAAGAGATTGTGTTTTAGACTAAAACTTAATCCTTTATAAGAAGAATTTTTCAAAGTAGGACACAGCTTTGTAGTCGCCTTAAACACTGTTTCAGGTCAAGAGATTGTGTTTTAGACTAAAACTTAATGCTTTATAAGAAGAATCTTTACTTTGAAACTCTGTTCTTTACCTTTTTCACACAATGAAACAGCTTTCTATTCACCTTAAACACTGTTTCAGGGCAAGAGATTGTGTTTTAGACTTAAAGGTAATGCATTATAAGAAGAATCTTTACTTTGAAACTCTGTTCTTTACCTTTTTCACACTATGAAACAGCTTTATATTTAACTTAAACACTGTTTCAGGGCAAGAGATTGTGTTTTAGACCTAAAGGTAATGCATTATAAGAAGAATCTTTACTTTGAAACTCTGTTCTTTACCTTTGTGACACTATGAAACAGCTTTGTATTCAACTTAAACACTGTTTCAGGGCAAGAGATTGTGTTTTAGACTAAAACTTAATGCTTTATAAGAAGAATCTTTACTTTGAAACTGTTCTTTACCTTTTTCACACTAGGAAACA
The DNA here is from genome assembly GCF_041902795.1 of Electrophorus electricus. Taxonomy (NCBI): domain Eukaryota; kingdom Metazoa; phylum Chordata; class Actinopteri; order Gymnotiformes; family Gymnotidae; genus Electrophorus; species Electrophorus electricus. The sequence continues at coordinate 16,606,181 of NC_137514.1, read as the reverse complement.
GCTTTGTAGTCGCCTTAAACACTGTTGCAGGGCAAGAGATTGTGTTTTAGACTAAAACTTAATGCATTATAAGAAGAATCTTTACTTTGAAACTCTGTTCTTTACCTTTTTCACACAATGAAACAGCTTTGTATTCGCCTTAAACACTGTTTCAGGGCAAGAGATTTTGTTTTAGACTAAAACTTAATGCTTTATAAGAAGAATCTTTACTTTGAAACTGTTCTTTACCTTTTTCACACTACGAAACAGCTTTGTATTCGCCTTAAACACTGTTTCAGGTCAAGAGATTGTGTTTTAGACTAAAACTTAATGCTTTATAAGAAGAATCTTTACTTTGAAACTCTGTTCTTTACCTTTTTCACACAATGAAACAGCTTTCTATTCACCTTAAACACTGTTTCAGGGCAATAGATTGTGTTTTAGACCTAAAGATAATGCATTATAAGAAGAATCTTTACTTTGAAACTCTGTTCTTTACCTTTTTCACACTAGGAAACAGCTTTGTAGTCGCCTTAAACACTGTTTCAGGGCAAGAGATTGTGTTTTAGACTAAAAGGTAATGCATTATAATAAGAATCTTTACTTTGAAACTCTGTTCTTTACCTTTTTCACACTAGGAAACAGCTTTGTAGTCACCTTAAACAGTTTCAGGGCAAGAGATTGTGTTTTAGACTAAAACTTAATGGTTTATAAGAAGAATCTTTACTTTGAAACTCTGTTCTTTACCTTTTTCACACTACGAAACAGCTTTGTATTTGCCTTAAACACTGTTTCAGGGCAAGAGATTGTGTTTTAGACTTAAAGGTAATGCATTATAAGAAGAATCTTTACTTTGATACTCTGTTCTATACCTTTTTCATACTAGGAAACAGCTTTGTATTCACCTTAAACACTGTTTCAGGGCAAGAGATTGTGTTTTAGACTAAAACTTAATGCTTTATAAGAAGAATCTTTACTTTGAAACTATACTTTACCTTTTTCACACAATGAAACAGCTTTCTATTCACCTTAAACACTGATTCAGGGCAAGAGATTGTGTTTTAGACTTAAAGGTAATGCATTATAAGAAGAATCTTTACTTTGAAACTCTGTTCTTTACCTTTTTCACACTAGGACACAGCTTTGTAGTCGCCTTAAACACTGTTTCAGGGCAAGAGATTGTGTTTTAGACTAAAACTTAATGCATTATAAGAAGAATCTTTACTTTGAAACTGTTCTTTACCTTTTTCACACAATGAAACAGCTTTGTATTCACCTTAAACACTGTTTCAGGGCAAGAGATTGTGTTTTAGACTTAAAGGTAATGCATTATAAGAAGAATCTTTACTTTGATACTCTGTTCTTTACCTTTTTCATACTAGGAAACAGCTTTGTATTCGCCTTAAACACTGTTTCAGGGCAAGAGATTGTGTTTTAGACTAAAACTTAATGCTTTATAAGAAAAATCTTTACTTTGAAACTATTATTTACCTTTTTCACAATATGAAACAGCTTTGTAGTCACCTTAAACACTGTTTCAGGGGAAGAGATTGTGTTTTAGACTAAAAGGTAATGCATTATAATAAGAATCTTTACTTTGAAACTCTGTTCTTTACCTTTTTCACACTAGGAAACAGCTTTGTAGTCGCCTTAAACACTGTTTCAGGTCAAGAGATTGTGTTTTAGACTAAAACTTAACGCATTATAAGAAGAAACATTACTTTGAAAGTCTGTTCTTTACCTTTTTCACACTAGGAAACAGCTTTGTATTCGCCTTAAACACTGTTGCAGGGCAAGAGATTGTGTTTTAGACTAAAACTTAATGCATTATAAGAAGAATCTTTACTTTGAAACTGTTCTTTACCTTTTTCACACTAGGAAACAGCTTTGTAGTAGCCTTAAACACTGTTTCAGGGTAAGAGATTGTGTTTTAGACCTAAAGGTAATGCATTATAAGAAGAATCTTTACTTTGAAACTCTGTTCTTTACCTTTGTGACACTATGAAACAGCTTTGTATTCAACTTAAACACTGTTTCAGGGCAAGAGATTGTGTTTTAGACTAAAACTTAATGCTTTATAAGAAGAATCTTTACTTTGAAACTGTTCTTTACCTTTTTCACACTAGGAAACAGCTTTGTAGTCGCCTTAAACACTGTTGCAGGGCAAGAGATTGTGTTTTAGACTAAAACTTAATGCATTATAAGAAGAATCTTTACTTTGAAACTCTGTTCTTTACCTGTTTCACACAATGAAACAGCTTTGTATTCGCCTTAAACACTGTTTCAGGGCAAGAGATTTTGTTTTAGACTAAAACTTAATGCTTTATAAGAAGAATCTTTACTTTGAAACTGTTCTTTACCTTTTTCACACTACGAAACAGCTTTGTATTCGCCTTAAACACTTTTTCAGGTCAAGAGATTGTGTTTTAGACTAAAACTTAATGCTTTATAAGAAGAATCTTTACTTTGAAACTCTGTTCTTTACCTTTTTCACACAATGAAACAGCTTTCTATTCACCTTAAACACTGTTTCAGGGCAAGAGATTGTGTTTTAGACTTAAAGGTAATGCATTATAAGAAGAATCTTTACTTTGAAACTCTGTTCTTTACCTTTTTCACACTATGAAACAGCTTTATATTTAACTTAAACACTGTTTCAGGGCAAGAGATTGTGTTTTAGACTAAAACTTAATCCTTTAAAAGAAGAAACTTTACTTTGAAACTCTCTTCTTTACCTTTTTCACACAATGAAACAGCTTTGTAGTCGCCTTAAACACTGTTGCAGGGCAAGAGATTGTGTTTTAGAATAAAACTTAATGCATTATAAGAAGAATCTTTACTTTGAAACTCTGTTCTTTACCTTTTTCACACAATGAAACAGCTTTGTATTCGCCTTAAACACTGTTTCAGGGCAAGAGATTTTGTTTTAGACTAAAACTTAATGCTTTATAAGAAGAATCTTTACTTTGAAACTGTTCTTTACCTTTTTCACACTACGAAACAGCTTTGTATTCGCCTTAAACACTGTTTCAGGTCAAGAGATTGTGTTTTAGACTAAAACTTAATGCTTTATAAGAAGAATCTTTACTTTGAAACTCTGTTCTTTATCTTTTTCACACTATGAAACAGCTTTATATTTAACTTAAACACTGTTTCAGGGCAAGAGATTGTGTTTTAGACTAAAAGGTAATGCATTATAAGAAGAATCTTTACTTTGAAACTCTGTTCTTTACCTTTTTCACACAATGAAACAGCTTTGTATTCACCTTAAACACTGTTTCAGGGCAAGAGATTGTGTTTTAGACTAAAACTTAATGCTTTATAAGAAGAATCTTTACTTTGAAACTGTTCTTTACCTTTTTCACACTAGGAAACAGCTTTGTAGTCGCCTTAAACACTGTTTCAGGGCAAGAGATTGTGTTTTAGACTAAAACTTAATCCTTTATAAGAAGAATCTTTACTTTGAAACTGTTCTTTACCTTTTTCACACTATGAAACAGCTTTGTATTTGCCTTAAACACTGTTTCAGGGCAAGAGATTGTGTTTTAGACTTAAAGGTAATGCATTATAAGAAGAATCTTTACTTTGATACTCTGTTCTATACCTTTTTCATACTAGGAAACAGCTTTGTATTCGCCTTAAACACTGTTTCAGGGCAAGAGATTGTGTTTTAGACTAAAACTTAATGCTTTATAAGAATAATCTTTACTTTGAAACTGTTCTTTACCTTTTTCACACTATGAAACAGCTTTGTAGTCACCTTAAACACTGTTTCAGGGCAAGAGATTGTGTTTTAGACTAAAAGGTAATGCATTATAATAAGAATCTTTACTTTGAAACTCTGTTCTTTACCTTTTTCACACTAGGAAACAGCTTTGTAGTCGCCTTAAACACTGTTTCAGGGCAAGAGATTGTGTTTTAGACTAAAAGGTAATGCATTATAATAAGAATCTTTACTTTGAAACTCTGTTCTTTACCTTTTTCACACAATGAAACAGCTTTGTATTCACCTTAAACACTGTTTCAGGGCAAGAGATTGTGTTTTAGACTAAAACTTAATCCTTTATAAGAAGAATCTTTACTTTGAAACTGTTCTTTACCTATTTCACACTATGAAACAGCTTTGTAGTCAACTTAAACACTGTTTCAGGGCAAGAGATTGTGTTTTAGACTAAAAGGTAATGCATTATAAGAAGAATCTTTACTTTGAAACTGTTCTTTACCTTTTTCACACTACGAAACAGCTTTGTATTCGCCTTAAACACTGTTTCAGGTCAAGAGATTGTGTTTTAGACTAAAACTTAATGCTTTATAAGAAGAATCTTTACTTTGAAACTCTGTTCTTTACCTTTTTCACACAATGAAACAGCTTTGTATTCAACTTAAACACTGTTTCAGGGCAAGAGATTGTGTTTTAGACTTAAAGGTAATGCATTATAAGAAGAATCTTTACTTTGAAACTCTGTTCTTTATCTTTTTCACACTATGAAACAGCTTTATATTTAACTTAAACACTGTTTCAGGGCAAGAGATTGTGTTTTAGACTAAAAGGTAATGCATTATAAGAAGAATCTTTACTTTGAAACTCTGTTCTTTACCTTTTTCACACAATGAAACAGCTTTGTATTCACCTTAAACACTGTTTCAGGGCAAGAGATTGTGTTTTAGACTAAAACTTAATGCTTTATAAGAAGAATCTTTACTTTGAAACTGTTCTTTACCTTTTTCACACTAGGAAACAGCTTTGTAGTCGCCTTAAACACTGTTGCAGGGCAAGAGATTGTGTTTTAGACTAAAACTTAATGCATTATAAGAAGAATCTTTACTTTGAAACTCTGTTCTTTACCTTTTTCACACAATGAAACAGCTTTGTATTCGCCTTAAACACTGTTTCAGGGCAAGAGATTTTGTTTTAGACTAAAACTTAATGCTTTATAAGAAGAATCTTTACTTTGAAACTGTTCTTTACCTTTTTCACACTACGAAACAGCTTTGTATTCGCCTTAAACACTGTTTCAGGTCAAGAGATTGTGCTTTAGACTAAAACTTAATGCTTTATAAGAAGAATCTTTACTTTGAAACTCTGTTCTTTACCTTTTTCACACAATGAAACAGCTTTCTATTCACCTTAAACACTGTTTCAGGGCAAGAGATTGTGTTTTAGACTTAAAGGTAATGCATTATAAGAAGAATCTTTACTTTGATACTCTGTTCTATACCTTTTTCATACTAGGAAACAGCTTTGTATTCGCCTTAAACACTGTTTCAGGGCAAGAGATTGTGTTTTAGACTTAAAGGTAATGCATTATAATAAGAATCTTTACTTTGAAACTCTGTTCTTTACCTTTTTCACACTAGGAAACAGCTTTGTAGTCGCCTTAAACACTGTTTCAGGGCAAGAGATTGTGTTTTAGACTAAAAGGTAATGCATTATAATAAGAATCTTTACTTTGAAACTCTGTTCTTTACCTTTTTCACACTAGGAAACAGCTTTGTAGTCGCCTTAAACACTGTTTCAGGGCAAGAGATTGTGTTTTAGACTAAAAGGTAATGCATTATAATAAGAATCTTTACTTTGAAACTGTTCTTTACCTATTTCACACTATGAAACAGCTTTGTAGTCACCCTAAACACTGTTTTAGGGCAAGAGATTGTGTTTTAGACTAAAAGGTAATGCATTATAATAAGAATCTTTACTTTGAAACTCTTTTTCTTTACCTTTTTCACACTAGGAAACAGCTTTGTAGTCGCCTTAATCACTGTTTCAGGGAAAGAAATTGTGTTTTAGACTAAAACTTAATGCATTATAAGAAGAATCTTTACTTTGAAACTCTGTTCTTTACCTTTTTCACACAATGAAACAGCTTTGTATTCGCCTTAAACACTGTTTCAGGGCAAGAGATAGTGTTTTAGACTAAAAGGGAATGCATTATATGAAGAATCTTTACTTTGAAACTCTGTTCTTTACCTTTTTCACACTATGAAACAGCTTTGTATTCGCCTTAAACACTGTTTCAGGGCAAGAGATTGTGTTTTAGACTAAAAGGTAATGCATTATAAGAAGAATCTTTACTTTGAAACTCTGTTCTTTACCTTTTTCACAGTAGGACACAGCTTTGTAGTCGCCTTAAACACTGTTTCAGGTCAAGAGATTGTGTTTTAGACTAAAACTTAATGCTTTATAAGAAGAATCTTTACTTTGAAACTCTGTTCTTTACCTTTTTCACACAATGAAGCAGCTTTCTATTCACCTTAAACACTGTTTCAGGGCAAGAGATTGTGTTTTAGACTTAAAGGTAATGCATTATAAGAAGAATCTTTACTTTGAAACTCTGTTCTTTACCTTTTTCACACTATGAAACAGCTTTATATTTAACTTAAACACTGTTTCAGGGCAAGAGATTGTGTTTTAGACCTAAAGGTAATGCATTATAAGAAGAATCTTTACTTTGAAACTCTGTTCTTTACCTTTGTGACACTATGAAACAGCTTTGTATTCAACTTAAACACTGTTTCAGGGCAAGAGATTGTGTTTTAGACTAAAACTTAATGCTTTATAAGAAGAATCTTTACTTTGAAACTGTTCTTTACCTTTTTCACACTAGGAAACAGCTTTGTAGTCGCCTTAAACACTGTTGCAGGGCAAGAGATTGTGTTTTAGACTAAAACTTAATGCATTATAAGAAGAATCTTTACTTTGAAACTCTGTTCTTTACCTTTTTCACACAATGAAACAGCTTTGTATTCGCCTTAAACACTGTTTCAGGGCAAGAGATTTTGTTTTAGACTAAAACTTAATGCTTTATAAGAAGAATCTTTACTTTGAAACTGTTCTTTACCTTTTTCACACTACGAAACAGCTTTGTATTCGCCTTAAACACTGTTTCAGGTCAAGAGATTGTGTTTTAGACTAAAACTTAATGCTTTATAAGAAGAATCTTTACTTTGAAACTCTGTTCTTTACCTTTTTCACACAATGAAACAGCTTTCTATTCACCTTAAACACTGTTTCAGGGCAAGAGATTGTGTTTTAGACTTAAAGGTAATGCATTATAAGAAGAATCTTTACTTTGAAACTCTGTTCTTTACCTTTTTCACACTATGAAACAGCTTTATATTTAACTTAAACACTGTTTCAGGGCAAGAGATTGTGTTTTAGACTAAAAGGTAATGCATTATAAGAAGAATCTTTACTTTGAAACTCTGTTCTTTACCTTTTTCACACAATGAAACAGCTTTGTATTCACCTTAAACACTGTTTCAGGGCAAGAGATTGTGTTTTAGACTAAAACTTAATCCTTTAAAAGAAGAAACTTTACTTTGAAACTCTCTTCTTTACCTTTTTCACACAATGAAACAGCTTTGTATTCACCTTAAACACTGTTTCAGGGCAATAGATTGTGTTTTAGACCTAAAGATAATGCATTATAAGAAGAATCTTTACTTTGAAACTCTGTTCTTTACCTTTTTCACACTAGGAAACAGCTTTGTAGTCGCCTTAAACACTGTTTCAGGGCAAGAGATTGTGTTTTAGACTAAAAGGTAATGCATTATAATAAGAATCTTTACTTTGAAACTCTGTTCTTTACCTTTTTCACACTAGGAAACAGCTTTGTAGTCACCTTAAACAGTTTCAGGGCAAGAGATTGTGTTTTAGACTAAAACTTAATGGTTTATAAGAAGAATCTTTACTTTGAAACTCTGTTCTTTACCTTTTTCACACTACGAAACAGCTTTGTATTTGCCTTAAACACTGTTTCAGGGCAAGAGATTGTGTTTTAGACTTAAAGGTAATGCATTATAAGAAGAATCTTTACTTTGATACTCTGTTCTATACCTTTTTCATACTAGGAAACAGCTTTGTATTCACCTTAAACACTGTTTCAGGGCAAGAGATTGTGTTTTAGACTAAAAGGTAATGCATTATAAGAAGAATCTTTACTTTGAAACTCTGTTCTTTACCTTTTTCACACAATGAAACAGCTTTGTATTCACCTTAAACACTGTTTCAGGGCAAGAGATTGTGTTTTAGACTAAAACTTAATGCTTTATAAGAAGAATCTTTACTTTGAAACTGTTCTTTACCTTTTTCACACTAGGAAACAGCTTTGTAGTCGCCTTAAACACTGTTTCAGGGCAAGAGATTTTGTTTTAGACTAAAACTTAATGCTTTATAAGAAGAATCTTTACTTTGAAACTGTTCTTTACCTTTTTCACACTACGAAACAGCTTTGTATTCGCCTTAAACACTGTTTCAGGTCAAGAGATTGTGCTTTAGACTAAAACTTAATGCTTTATAAGAAGAATCTTTACTTTGAAACTCTGTTCTTTACCTTTTTCACACAATGAAACAGCTTTCTATTCACCTTAAACACTGTTTCAGGGCAAGAGATTGTGTTTTAGACTTAAAGGTAATGCATTATAATAAGAATCTTTACTTTGAAACTCTGTTCTTTACCTTTTTCACACTAGGAAACAGCTTTGTAGTCGCCTTAAACACTGTTTCAGGGCAAGAGATTGTGTTTTAGACTAAAAGGTAAAGCATTATAATAAGAATCTTTACTTTGAAACTCTGTTCTTTACCTTTTTCACACTAGGAAACAGCTTTGTAGTCGCCTTAAACACTGTTTCAGGGCAAGAGATTGTGTTTTAGACTAAAAGGTAATGCATTATAATAAGAATCTTTACTTTGAAACTCTGTTCTTTACCTTTTTCACACAATGAAACAGCTTTGTATTCACCTTAAACACTGTTTCAGGGCAAGAGATTGTGTTTTAGACTAAAACTTAATCCTTTATAAGAAGAATCTTTACTTTGAAACTGTTCTTTACCTATTTCACACTATGAAACAGCTTTGTAGTCACCCTAAACACTGTTTCAGGGCAAGAGATTGTGTTTTAGACTAAAAGGTAATGCATTATAATAAGAATCTTTACTTTGAAACTCTGTTCTTTACCTTTTTCACACTAGGAAACAGCTTTGTAGTCGCCTTAATCACTGTTTCAGGGAAAGAAATTGTGTTTTAGACTAAAACTTAATGCATTATAAGAAGAATCTTTACTTTGAAACTCTGTTCTTTACCTTTTTCACACAATGAAACAGCTTTGTATTCACCTTAAACACTGTTTCAGGGCAAGAGATAGTGTTTTAGACTAAAAGGGAATGCATTATATGAAGAATCTTTACTTTGAAACTCTGTTCTTTACCTTTTTCACACTATGAAACAGCTTTGTATTCGCCTTAAACACTGTTTCAGGGCAAGAGATTGTGTTTTAGACTAAAAGGTAATGCATTATAAGAAGAATCTTTACTTTGAAACTCTGTTCTTTACCTTTTTCACAGTAGGACACAGCTTTGTAGTCGCCTTAAACACTGTTTCAGGTCAAGAGATTGTGTTTTAGACTAAAACTTAATGCTTTATAAGAAGAATCTTTACTTTGAAACTCTGTTCTTTACCTTTTTCACACAATGAAGCAGCTTTCTATTCACCTTAAACACTGTTTCAGGGCAAGAGATTGTGTTTTAGACTTAAAGGTAATGCATTATAAGAAGAATCTTTACTTTGAAACTCTGTTCTTTACCTTTTTCACACTATGAAACAGCTTTATATTTAACTTAAACACTGTTTCAGGGCAAGAGATTGTGTTTTAGACCTAAAGGTAATGCATTATAAGAAGAATCTTTACTTTGAAACTCTGTTCTTTACCTTTGTGACACTATGAAACAGCTTTGTATTCAACTTAAACACTGTTTCAGGGCAAGAGATTGTGTTTTAGACTAAAACTTAATGCTTTATAAGAAGAATCTTTACTTTGAAACTGTTCTTTACCTTTTTCACACTAGGAAACAGCTTTGTAGTCGCCTTAAACACTGTTGCAGGGCAAGAGATTGTGTTTTAGACTAAAACTTAATGCATTATAAGAAGAATCTTTACTTTGAAACTCTGTTCTTTACCTTTTTCACACAATGAAACAGCTTTGTATTCGCCTTAAACACTGTTTCAGGGCAAGAGATTTTGTTTTAGACTAAAACTTAATGCTTTATAAGAAGAATCTTTACTTTGAAACTCTGTTCTTTACCTTTTTCACACTACGAAACAGCTTTGTATTCGCCTTAAACACTGTTTCAGGTCAAGAGATTGTGTTTTAGACTAAAACTTAATGCATTATAAGAAGAATCTTTACTTTGAAACTCTGTTCTTTACCTTTTTCACACAATGAAACAGCTTTGTATTCGCCTTAAACACTGTTTCAGGGCAAGAGATAGTGTTTTAGACTAAAAGGGAATGCATTATATGAAGAATCTTTACTTTGAAACTCTGTTCTTTACCTTTTTCACACTATGAAACAGCTTTGTATTCGCCTTAAACACTGTTTCAGGGCAAGAGATTGTGTTTTAGACTAAAAGGTAATGCATTATAAGAAGAATCTTTACTTTGAAACTCTGTTCTTTACCTTTTTCACAGTAGGACACAGCTTTGTAGTCGCCTTAAACACTGTTTCAGGTCAAGAGATTGTGTTTTAGACTAAAACTTAATGCTTTATAAGAAGAATCTTTACTTTGAAACTCTGTTCTTTACCTTTTTCACACAATGAAGCAGCTTTCTATTCACCTTAAACACTGTTTCAGGGCAAGAGATTGTGTTTTAGACTTAAAGGTAATGCATTATAAGAAGAATCTTTACTTTGAAACTCTGTTCTTTACCTTTTTCACACTATGAAACAGCTTTATATTTAACTTAAACACTGTTTCAGGGCAAGAGATTGTGTTTTAGACCTAAAGGTAATGCATTATAAGAAGAATCTTTACTTTGAAACTCTGTTCTTTACCTTTGTGACACTATGAAACAGCTTTGTATTCAACTTAAACACTGTTTCAGGGCAAGAGATTGTGTTTTAGACTAAAACTTAATGCTTTATAAGAAGAATCTTTACTTTGAAACTGTTCTTTACCTTTTTCACACTAGGAAACAGCTTTGTAGTCGCCTTAAACACTGTTGCAGGGCAAGAGATTGTGTTTTAGACTAAAACTTAATGCATTATAAGAAGAATCTTTACTTTGAAACTCTGTTCTTTACCTTTTTCACACAATGAAACAGCTTTGTATTCGCCTTAAACACTGTTTCAGGGCAAGAGATTTTGTTTTAGACTAAAACTTAATGCTTTATAAGAAGAATCTTTACTTTGAAACTGTTCTTTACCTTTTTCACACTACGAAACAGCTTTGTATTCGCCTTAAACACTGTTTCAGGTCAAGAGATTGTGTTTTAGACTAAAACTTAATGCTTTATAAGAAGAATCTTTACTTTGAAACTCTGTTCTTTACCTTTTTCACACAATGAAACAGCTTTCTATTCACCTTAAACACTGTTTCAGGGCAAGAGATTGTGTTTTAGACTTAAAGGTAATGCATTATAAGAAGAATCTTTACTTTGAAACTCTGTTCTTTACCTTTTTCACACTATGAAACAGCTTTATATTTAACTTAAACACTGTTTCAGGGCAAGAGATTGTGTTTTAGACTAAAAGGTAATGCATTATAAGAAGAATCTTTACTTTGAAACTCTGTTCTTTACCTTTTTCACACAATGAAACAGCTTTGTATTCACCTTAAACACTGTTTCAGGGCAAGAGATTGTGTTTTAGACTAAAACTTAATCCTTTAAAAGAAGAAACTTTACTTTGAAACTCTCTTCTTTACCTTTTTCACACAATGAAACAGCTTTGTATTCACCTTAAACACTGTTTCAGGGCAATAGATTGTGTTTTAGACCTAAAGATAATGCATTATAAGAAGAATCTTTACTTTGAAACTCTGTTCTTTACCTTTTTCACACTAGGAAACAGCTTTGTAGTCGCCTTAAACACTGTTTCAGGGCAAGAGATTGTGTTTTAGACTAAAAGGTAATGCATTATAATAAGAATCTTTACTTTGAAACTCTGTTCTTTACCTTTTTCACACTAGGAAACAGCTTTGTAGTCACCTTATACAGTTTCAGGGCAAGAGATTGTGTTTTAGACTAAAACTTAATGGTTTATAAGAAGAATCTTTACTTTGAAACTCTGTTCTTTACCTTTTTCACACTACGAAACAGCTTTGTATTTGCCTTAAACACTGTTTCAGGGCAAGAGATTGTGTTTTAGACTTAAAGGTAATGCATTATAAGAAGAATCTTTACTTTGATACTCTGTTCTATACCTTTTTCATACTAGGAAACAGCTTTGTATTCACCTTAAACACTGTTTCAGGGCAAGAGATTGTGTTTTAGACTAAAAGGTAATGCATTATAAGAAGAATCTTTACTTTGAAACTCTGTTCTTTACCTTTTTCACACAATGAAACAGCTTTGTATTCACCTTAAACACTGTTTCAGGGCAAGAGATTGTGTTTTAGACTAAAACTTAATGCTTTATAAGAAGAATCTTTACTTTGAAACTGTTCTTTACCTTTTTCACACTAGGAAACAGCTTTGTAGTCGCCTTAAACACTGTTTCAGGGCAAGAGATTTTGTTTTAGACTAAAACTTAATGCTTTATAAGAAGAATCTTTACTTTGAAACTGTTCTTTACCTTTTTCACACTACGAAACTGCTTTGTATTCGCCTTAAACACTGTTTCAGGTCAAGAGATTGTGCTTTAGACTAAAACTTAATGCTTTATAAGAAGAATCTTTACTTTGAAACTCTGTTCTTTACCTTTTTCACACAATGAAACAGCTTTCTATTCACCTTAAACACTGTTTCAGGGCAAGAGATTGTGTTTTAGACTTAAAGGTAATGCATTATAAGAAGAATCTTTACTTTGATACTCTGTTCTATACCTTTTTCATACTAGGAAACAGCTTTGTATTCGCCTTAAACACTGTTTCAGGGCAAGAGATTGTGTTTTAGACTTAAAGGTAATGCATTATAATAAGAATCTTTACTTTGAAACTCTGTTCTTTACCTTTTTCACACTAGGAAACAGCTTTGTAGTCGCCTTAAACACTGTTTCAGGGCAAGAGATTGTGTTTTAGACTAAAAGGTAAAGCATTATAATAAGAATCTTTACTTTGAAACTCTGTTCTTTACCTTTTTCACACTAGGAAACAGCTTTGTAGTCGCCTTAAACACTGTTTCAGGGCAAGAGATTGTGTTTTAGACTAAAAGGTAATGCATTATAATAAGAATCTTTACTTTGAAACTCTGTTCTTTACCTTTTTCACACAATGAAACAGCTTTGTATTCACCTTAAACACTGTTTCAGGGCAAGAGATTGTGTTTTAGACTAAAACTTAATCCTTTATAAGAAGAATCTTTACTTTGAAACTGTTCTTTACCTATTTCACACTATGAAACAGCTTTGTAGTCACCCTAAACACTGTTTCAGGGCAAGAGATTGTGTTTTAGACTAAAAGGTAATGCATTATAATAAGAATCTTTACTTTGAAACTCTGTTCTTTACCTTTTTCACACTAGGAAACAGCTTTGTAGTCGCCTTAATCACTGTTTCAGGGAAAGAAATTGTGTTTTAGACTAAAACTTAATGCATTATAAGAAGAATCTTTACTTTGAAACTCTGTTCTTTACCTTTTTCACACAATGAAACAGCTTTGTATTCACCTTAAACACTGTTTCAGGGCAAGAGATAGTGTTTTAGACTAAAAGGGAATGCATTATATGAAGAATCTTTACTTTGAAACTCTGTTCTTTACCTTTTTCACACTATGAAACAGCTTTGTATTCGCCTTAAACACTGTTTCAGGGCAAGAGATTGTGTTTTAGACTAAAAGGTAATGCATTATAAGAAGAATCTTTACTTTGAAACTCTGTTCTTTACCTTTTTCACAGTAGGACACAGCTTTGTAGTCGCCTTAAACACTGTTTCAGGTCAAGAGATTGTGTTTTAGACTAAAACTTAATGCTTTATAAGAAGAATCTTTACTTTGAAACTCTGTTCTTTACCTTTTTCACACAATGAAGCAGCTTTCTATTCACCTTAAACACTGTTTCAGGGCAAGAGATTGTGTTTTAGACTTAAAGGTAATGCATTATAAGAAGAATCTTTACTTTGAAACTCTGTTCTTTACCTTTTTCACACTATGAAACAGCTTTATATTTAACTTAAACACTGTTTCAGGGCAAGAGATTGTGTTTTAGACCTAAAGGTAATGCATTATAAGAAGAATCTTTACTTTGAAACTCTGTTCTTTACCTTTGTGACACTATGAAACAGCTTTGTATTCAACTTAAACACTGTTTCAGGGCAAGAGATTGTGTTTTAGACTAAAACTTAATGCTTTATAAGAAGAATCTTTACTTTGAAACTGTTCTTTACCTTTTTCACACTAGGAAACAGCTTTGTAGTCGCCTTAAACACTGTTGCAGGGCAAGAGATTGTGTTTTAGACTAAAACTTAATGCATTATAAGAAGAATCTTTACTTTGAAACTCTGTTCTTTACCTTTTTCACACAATGAAACAGCTTTGTATTCGCCTTAAACACTGTTTCAGGGCAAGAGATTTTGTTTTAGACTAAAACTTAATGCTTTATAAGAAGAATCTTTACTTTGAAACTGTTCTTTACCTTTTTCACACTACGAAACAGCTTTGTATTCGCCTTAAACACTGTTTCAGGTCAAGAGATTGTGTTTTAGACTAAAACTTAATGCTTTATAAGAAGAATCTTTACTTTGAAACTCTGTTCTTTACCTTTTTCACACAATGAAACAGCTTTCTATTCACCTTAAACACTGTTTCAGGGCAAGAGATTGTGTTTTAGACTTAAAGGTAATGCATTATAAGAAGAATCTTTACTTTGAAACTCTGTTCTTTACCTTTTTCACACTATGAAACAGCTTTATATTTAACTTAAACACTGTTTCAGGGCAAGAGATTGTGTTTTAGACTAAAAGGTAATGCATTATAAGAAGAATCTTTACTTTGAAACTCTGTTCTTTACCTTTTTCACACAATGAAACAGCTTTGTATTCACCTTAAACACTGTTTCAGGGCAAGAGATTGTGTTTTAGACTAAAACTTAATCCTTTAAAAGAAGAAACTTTACTTTGAAACTCTCTTCTTTACCTTTTTCACACAATGAAACAGCTTTGTATTCACCTTAAACACTGTTTCAGGGCAATAGATTGTGTTTTAGACCTAAAGATAATGCATTATAAGAAGAATCTTTACTTTGAAACTCTGTTCTTTACCTTTTTCACACTAGGAAACAGCTTTGTAGTCGCCTTAAACACTGTTTCAGGGCAAGAGATTGTGTTTTAGACTAAAAGGTAATGCATTATAATAAGAATCTTTACTTTGAAACTCTGTTCTTTACCTTTTTCACACTAGGAAACAGCTTTGTAGTCGCCTTAAACACTGTTTCAGGTCAAGAGATTGTGTTTTAGACAAAAACTTAACGCATTATAAGAAGAAACTTTACTTTGAAAGTCTGTTCTTTACCTTTTTCACACTAGGAAACAGCTTTGTATTCGCCTTAAACACTGTTGCAGGGCAAGAGATTGTGTTTTAGACTAAAACTTAATGCATTATAAGAAGAATCTTTACTTTGAAACTCTGTTCTTTACCTTTTTCACACTAGGAAACAGCTTTGTAGTCGCCTTAAACACTGTTTCAGGGCAAGAGATTGTGTTTTAGACCTAAAGGTAATGCATTATAAGAAGAATCTTTACTTTGAAACTCTGTTCTTTACCTTTGTGACACTATGAAACAGCTTTGTATTCAACTTAAACACTGTTTCAGGGCAAGAGATTGTGTTTTAGACTAAAACTTAATGCTTTATAAGAAGAATCTTTACTTTGAAACTGTTCTTTACCTTTTTCACACTAGGAAACAGCTTTGTAGTCGCCTTAAACACTGTTGCAGGGCAAGAGATTGTGTTTTAGACTAAAACTTAATGCATTATAAGAAGAATCTTTACTTTGAATCTCTGTTCTTTACCTTTTTCACACAATGAAACAGCTTTGTATTCACCTTAAACACTGTTTCAGGGCAAGAGATTGTGTTTTAGACTAAAACTTAATCCTTTAAAAGAAGAAACTTTACTTTGAAACTCTCTTCTTTACCTTTTTCACACAATGAAACAGCTTTGTATTCACCTTAAACACTGTTTCAGGGCAATAGATTGTGTTTTAGACCTAAAGATAATGCATTATAAGAAGAATCTTTACTTTGAAACTCTGTTCTTTACCTTTTTCACACTAGGAAACAGCTTTGTAGTCGCCTTAAACACTGTTTCAGGGCAAGAGATTGTGTTTTAGACTAAAAGGTAATGCATTATAATAAGAATCTTTACTTTGAAACTCTGTTCTTTACCTTTTTCACACTAGGAAACAGCTTTGTAGTCACCTTAAACAGTTTCAGGGCAAGAGATTGTGTTTTAGACTAAAACTTAATGGTTTATAAGAAGAATCTTTACTTTGAAACTCTGTTCTTTACCTTTTTCACACTACGAAACAGCTTTGTATTTGCCTTAAACACTGTTTCAGGGCAAGAGATTGTGTTTTAGACTTAAAGGTAATGCATTATAAGAAGAATCTTTACTTTGATACTCTGTTCTATACCTTTTTCATACTAGGAAACAGCTTTGTATTCACCTTAAACACTGTTTCAGGGCAAGAGATTGTGTTTTAGACTAAAAGGTAATGCATTATAAGAAGAATCTTTACTTTGAAACTCTGTTCTTTACCTTTTTCACACAATGAAACAGCTTTGTATTCACCTTAAACACTGTTTCAGGGCAAGAGATTGTGTTTTAGACTAAAACTTAATGCTTTATAAGAAGAATCTTTACTTTGAAACTGTTCTTTACCTTTTTCACACTAGGAAACAGCTTTGTAGTCGCCTTAAACACTGTTGCAGGGCAAGAGATTGTGTTTTAGACTAAAACTTAATGCATTATAAGAAGAATCTTTACTTTGAAACTCTGTTCTTTACCTTTTTCACACAATGAAACAGCTTTGTATTCGCCTTAAACACTGTTTCAGGGCAAGAGATTTTGTTTTAGACTAAAACTTAATGCTTTATAAGAAGAATCTTTACTTTGAAACTGTTCTTTACCTTTTTCACACTACGAAACAGCTTTGTATTCGCCTTAAACACTGTTTCAGGTCAAGAGATTGTGCTTTAGACTAAAACTTAATGCTTTATAAGAAGAATCTTTACTTTGAAACTCTGTTCTTTACCTTTTTCACACAATGAAACAGCTTTCTATTCACCTTAAACACTGTTTCAGGGCAAGAGATTGTGTTTTAGACTTAAAGGTAATGCATTATAAGAAGAATCTTTACTTTGATACTCTGTTCTATACCTTTTTCATACTAGGAAACAGCTTTGTATTCGCCTTAAACACTGTTTCAGGGCAAGAGATTGTGTTTTAGACTTAAAGGTAATGCATTATAATAAGAATCTTTACTTTGAAACTCTGTTCTTTACCTTTTTCACACTAGGAAACAGCTTTGTAGTCGCCTTAAACACTGTTTCAGGGCAAGAGATTGTGTTTTAGACTAAAAGGTAATGCATTATAATAAGAATCTTTACTTTGAAACTCTGTTCTTTACCTTTTTCACACTAGGAAACAGCTTTGTAGTCGCCTTAAACACTGTTTCAGGGCAAGAGATTGTGTTTTAGACTAAAAGGTAATGCATTATAATAAGAATCTTTACTTTGAAACTCTGTTCTTTACCTTTTTCACACAATGAAACAGCTTTGTATTCACCTTAAACACTGTTTCAGGGCAAGAGATTGTGTTTTAGACTAAAACTTAATCCTTTATAAGAAGAATCTTTACTTTGAAACTGTTCTTTACCTATTTCACACTATGAAACAGCTTTGTAGTCACCCTAAACACTGTTTCAGGGCAAGAGATTGTGTTTTAGACTAAAAGGTAATGCATTATAATAAGAATCTTTACTTTGAAACTCTGTTCTTTACCTTTTTCACACTATGAAACAGCTTTGTAGTCGCCTTAATCACTGTTTCAGGGAAAGAAATTGTGTTTTAGACTAAAACTTAATGCATTATAAGAAGAATCTTTACTTTGAAACTCTGTTCTTTACCTTTTTCACACAATGAAACAGCTTTGTATTCGCCTTAAACACTGTTTCAGGGCAAGAGATAGTGTTTTAGACTAAAAGGGAATGCATTATATGAAGAATCTTTACTTTGAAACTCTGTTCTTTACCTTTTTCACACTATGAAACAGCTTTGTATTCGCCTTAAACACTGTTTCAGGGCAAGAGATTGTGTTTTAGACTAAAAGGTAATGCATTATAAGAAGAATCTTTACTTTGAAACTCTGTTCTTTACCTTTTTCACAGTAGGACACAGCTTTGTAGTCGCCTTAAACACTGTTTCAGGTCAAGAGATTGTGTTTTAGACTAAAACTTAATGCTTTATAAGAAGAATCTTTACTTTGAAACTCTGTTCTTTACCTTTTTCACACAATGAAGCAGCTTTCTATTCACCTTAAACACTGTTTCAGGGCAAGAGATTGTGTTTTAGACTTAAAGGTAATGCATTATAAGAAGAATCTTTACTTTGAAACTCTGTTCTTTACCTTTTTCACACTATGAAACAGCTTTATATTTAACTTAAACACTGTTTCAGGGCAAGAGATTGTGTTTTAGACCTAAAGGTAATGCATTATAAGAAGAATCTTTACTTTGAAACTCTGTTCTTTACCTTTGTGACACTATGAAACAGCTTTGTATTCAACTTAAACACTGTTTCAGGGCAAGAGATTGTGTTTTAGACTAAAACTTAATGCTTTATAAGAAGAATCTTTACTTTGAAACTCTGTTCTTTACCTTTTTCACACAATGAAACAGCTTTCTATTCACCTTAAACACTGTTTCAGGGCAAGAGATTGTGTTTTAGACTTAAAGGTAATGCATTATAAGAAGAATCTTTACTTTGAAACTCTGTTCTTTACCTTTTTCACACTATGAAACAGCTTTATATTTAACTTAAACACTGTTTCAGGGCAAGAGATTGTGTTTTAGACTAAAAGGTAATGCATTATAAGAAGAATCTTTACTTTGAAACTCTGTTCTTTACCTTTTTCACACAATGAAACAGCTTTGTATTCACCTTAAACACTGTTTCAGGGCAAGAGATTGTGTTTTAGACTAAAACTTAATCCTTTAAAAGAAGAAACTTTACTTTGAAACTCTCTTCTTTACCTTTTTCACACAATGAAACAGCTTTGTATTCACCTTAAACACTGTTTCAGGGCAATAGATTGTGTTTTAGACCTAAAGATAATGCATTATAAGAAGAATCTTTACTTTGAAACTCTGTTCTTTACCTTTTTCACACTAGGAAACAGCTTTGTAGTCGCCTTAAACACTGTTTCAGGGCAAGAGATTGTGTTTTAGACTAAAAGGTAATGCATTATAATAAGAATCTTTACTTTGAAACTCTGTTCTTTACCTTTTTCACACTAGGAAACAGCTTTGTAGTCGCCTTAAACACTGTTTCAGGTCAAGAGATTGTGTTTTAGACTAAAACTTAACGCATTATAAGAAGAAACTTTACTTTGAAAGTCTGTTCTTTACCTTTTTCACACTAGGAAACAGCTTTGTATTCGCCTTAAACACTGTTGCAGGGCAAGAGATTGTGTTTTAGACTAAAACTTAATGCATTATAAGAAGAATCTTTACTTTGAAACTCTGTTCTTTACCTTTTTCACACTAGGAAACAGCTTTGTAGTCGCCTTAAACACTGTTTCAGGGCAAGAGATTGTGTTTTAGACCTAAAGGTAATGCATTATAAGAAGAATCTTTACTTTGAAACTCTGTTCTTTACCTTTGTGACACTATGAAACAGCTTTGTATTCAACTTAAACACTGTTTCAGGGCAAGAGATTGTGTTTTAGACTAAAACTTAATGCTTTATAAGAAGAATCTTTACTTTGAAACTGTTCTTTACCTTTTTCACACTAGGAAACAGCTTTGTAGTCGCCTTAAACACTGTTGCAGGGCAAGAGATTGTGTTTTAGACTAAAACTTAATGCATTATAAGAAGAATATTTACTTTGAAACTCTGTTCTTTACCTTTTTCACACAATGAAACAGCTTTGTATTCACCTTAAACACTGTTTCAGGGCAAGAGATTGTGTTTTAGACTAAAACTTAATCCTTTAAAAGAAGAAACTTTACTTTGAAACTCTCTTCTTTACCTTTTTCACACAATGAAACAGCTTTGTATTCACCTTAAACACTGTTTCAGGGCAATAGATTGTGTTTTAGACCTAAAGATAATGCATTATAAGAAGAATCTTTACTTTGAAACTCTGTTCTTTACCTTTTTCACACTAGGAAACAGCTTTGTAGTCGCCTTAAACACTGTTTCAGGGCAAGAGATTGTGTTTTTGTCTAAAAGGTAATGCATTATAATAAGAATCTTTACTTTGAAACTCTGTTCTTTACCTTTTTCACACTAGGAAACAGCTTTGTAGTCACCTTAAACAGTTTCAGGGCAAGAGATTGTGTTTTAGACTAAAACTTAATGGTTTATAAGAAGAATCTTTACTTTGAAACTCTGTTCTTTACCTTTTTCACACTACGAAACAGCTTTGTATTTGCCTTAAACACTGTTTCAGGGCAAGAGATTGTGTTTTAGACTTAAAGGTAATGCATTATAAGAAGAATCTTTACTTTGATACTCTGTTCTATACCTTTTTCATACTAGGAAACAGCTTTGTATTCACCTTAAACACTGTTTCAGGGCAAGAGATTGTGTTTTAGACTAAAAGGTAATGCATTATAAGAAGAATCTTTACTTTGAAACTCTGTTCTTTACCTTTTTCACACAATGAAACAGCTTTGTATTCACCTTAAACACTGTTTCAGGGCAAGAGATTGTGTTTTAGACTAAAACTTAATGCTTTATAAGAAGAATCTTTACTTTGAAACTGTTCTTTACCTTTTTCACACTAGGAAACAGCTTTGTAGTCGCCTTAAACACTGTTGCAGGGCAAGAGATTGTGTTTTAGACTAAAACTTAATGCATTATAAGAAGAATCTTTACTTTGAAACTCTGTTCTTTACCTTTTTCACACAATGAAACAGCTTTGTATTCGCCTTAAAGACTGTTTCAGGGCAAGAGATTTTGTTTTAGACTAAAACTTAATGCTTTATAAGAAGAATCTTTACTTTGAAACTGTTCTTTACCTTTTTCACACTACGAAACAGCTTTGTATTCGCCTTAAACACTGTTTCAGGTCAAGAGATTGTGCTTTAGACTAAAACTTAATGCTTTATAAGAAGAATCTTTACTTTGAAACTCTGTTCTTTACCTTTTTCACACAATGAAACAGCTTTCTATTCACCTTAAACACTGTTTCAGGGCAAGAGATTGTGTTTTAGACTTAAAGGTAATGCATTATAAGAAGAATCTTTACTTTGATACTCTGTTCTATACCTTTTTCATACTAGGAAACAGCTTTGTATTCGCCTTAAACACTGTTTCAGGGCAAGAGATTGTGTTTTAGACTTAAAGGTAATGCATTATAATAAGAATCTTTACTTTGAAACTCTGTTCTTTACCTTTTTCACACTAGGAAACAGCTTTGTAGTCGCCTTAAACACTGTTTCAGGGCAAGAGATTGTGTTTTAGACTAAAAGGTAATGCATTATAATAAGAATCTTTACTTTGAAACTCTGTTCTTTACCTTTTTCACACTAGGAAACAGCTTTGTAGTCGCCTTAAACACTGTTTCAGGGCAAGAGATTGTGTTTTAGACTAAAAGGTAATGCATTATAATAAGAATCTTTACTTTGAAACTCTGTTCTTTACCTTTTTCACACAATGAAACAGCTTTGTATTCACCTTAAACACTGTTTCAGGGCAAGAGATTGTGTTTTAGACTAAAACTTAATCCTTTATAAGAAGAATCTTTACTTTGAAACTGTTCTTTACCTATTTCACACTATGAAACAGCTTTGTAGTCACCCTAAACACTGTTTCAGGGCAAGAGATTGTGTTTTAGACTAAAAGGTAATGCATTATAATAAGAATCTTTACTTTGAAACTCTGTTCTTTACCTTTTTCACACTAGGAAACAGCTTTGTAGTCGCCTTAATCACTGTTTCAGGGAAAGAAATTGTGTTTTAGACTAAAACTTAATGCATTATAAGAAGAATCTTTACTTTGAAACTCTGTTCTTTACCTTTTTCACACAATGAAACAGCTTTGTATTCGCCTTAAACACTGTTTCAGGGCAAGAGATAGTGTTTTAGACTAAAAGGGAATGCATTATATGAAGAATCTTTACTTTGAAACTCTGTTCTTTACCTTTTTCACACTATGAAACAGCTTTGTATTCGCCTTAAACACTGTTTCAGGGCAAGAGATTGTGTTTTAGACTAAAAGGTAATGCATTATAAGAAGAATCTTTACTTTGAAACTCTGTTCTTTACCTTTTTCACAGTAGGACACAGCTTTGTAGTCGCCTTAAACACTGTTTCAGGTCAAGAGATTGTGTTTTAGACTAAAACTTAATGCTTTATAAGAAGAATCTTTACTTTGAAACTCTGTTCTTTACCTTTTTCACACAATGAAGCAGCTTTCTATTCACCTTAAACACTGTTTCAGGGCAAGAGATTGTGTTTTAGACTTAAAGGTAATGCATTATAAGAAGAATCTTTACTTTGAAACTCTGTTCTTTACCTTTTTCACACTATGAAACAGCTTTATATTTAACTTAAACACTGTTTCAGGGCAAGAGATTGTGTTTTAGACCTAAAGGTAATGCATTATAAGAAGAATCTTTACTTTGAAACTCTGTTCTTTACCTTTGTGACACTATGAAACAGCTTTGTATTCAACTTAAACACTGTTTCAGGGCAAGAGATTGTGTTTTAGACTAAAACTTAATGCTTTATAAGAAGAATCTTTACTTTGAAACTCTGTTCTTTACCTTTTTCACACAATGAAACAGCTTTCTATTCACCTTAAACACTGTTTCAGGGCAAGAGATTGTGTTTTAGACTTAAAGGTAATGCATTATAAGAAGAATCTTTACTTTGAAACTCTGTTCTTTACCTTTTTCACACTATGAAACAGCTTTATATTTAACTTAAACACTGTTTCAGGGCAAGAGATTGTGTTTTAGACTAAAAGGTAATGCATTATAAGAAGAATCTTTACTTTGAAACTCTGTTCTTTACCTTTTTCACACAATGAAACAGCTTTGTATTCACCTTAAACACTGTTTCAGGGCAAGAGATTGTGTTTTAGACTAAAACTTAATCCTTTAAAAGAAGAAACTTTACTTTGAAACTCTCTTCTTTACCTTTTTCACACAATGAAACAGCTTTGTATTCACCTTAAACACTGTTTCAGGGCAATAGATTGTGTTTTAGACCTAAAGATAATGCATTATAAGAAGAATCTTTACTTTGAAACTCTGTTCTTTACCTTTTTCACACTAGGAAACAGCTTTGTAGTCGCCTTAAACACTGTTTCAGGGCAAGAGATTGTGTTTTAGACTAAAAGGTAATGCATTATAATAAGAATCTTTACTTTGAAACTCTGTTCTTTACCTTTTTCACACTAGGAAACAGCTTTGTAGTCACCTTAAACAGTTTCAGGGCAAGAGATTGTGTTTTAGACTAAAACTTAATGGTTTATAAGAAGAATCTTTACTTTGAAACTCTGTTCTTTACCTTTTTCACACTACGAAACAGCTTTGTATTTGCCTTAAACACTGTTTCAGGGCAAGAGATTGTGTTTTAGACTTAAAGGTAATGCATTATAAGAAGAATCTTTACTTTGATACTCTGTTCTATACCTTTTTCATACTAGGAAACAGCTTTGTATTCACCTTAAACACTATTTCAGGGCAAGAGATTGTGTTTTAGACTTAAAGGTAATGCATTATAAGAAGAATCTTTACTTTGATACTCTGTTCTTTACCTTTTTCATACTAGGAAACAGCTTTGTATTCGCCTTAAACACTGTTTCAGGGCAAGAGATTGTGTTTTAGACTAAAACTTAATGCTTTATAAGAAAAATCTTTACTTTGAAACTATTATTTACCTTTTTCACAATATGAAACAGCTTTGTAGTCACCTTAAACACTGTTTCAGGGGAAGAGATTGTGTTTTAGACTAAAAGGTAATGCATTATAATAAGAATCTTTACTTTGAAACTCTGTTCTTTACCTTTTTCACACTAGGAAACAGCTTTGTAGTCGCCTTAAACACTGTTTCAGGTCAAGAGATTGTGTTTTAGACTAAAACTTAACGCATTATAAGAAGAAACTTTACTTTGAAAGTCTGTTCTTTACCTTTTTCACACTAGGAAACAGCTTTGTATTCGCCTTAAACACTGTTGCAGGGCAAGAGATTGTGTTTTAGAATAAAACTTAATGCATTATAAGAAGAATCTTTACTTTGAAACTCTGTTCTTTACCTTTTTCACACTAGGAAACAGCTTTGTAGTCGCCTTAAACACTGTTTCAGGGCAAGAGATTGTGTTTTAGACCTAAAGGTAATGCATTATAAGAAGAATCTTTACTTTGAAACTCTGTTCTTTACCTTTGTGACACTATGAAACAGCTTTGTATTCAACTTAAACACTGTTTCAGGGCAAGAGATTGTGTTTTAGACTAAAACTTAATGCTTTATAAGAAGAATCTTTACTTTGAAACTGTTCTTTACCTTTTTCACACTAGGAAACAGCTTTGTAGTCGCCTTAAACACTGTTGCAGGGCAAGAGATTGTGTTTTAGACTAAAACTTAATGCATTATAAGAAGAATCTTTACTTTGAAACTCTGTTCTTTACCTTTTTCACACAATGAAACAGCTTTGTATTCACCTTAAACACTGTTTCAGGGCAAGAGATTGTGTTTTAGACTAAAACTTAATCCTTTAAAAGAAGAAACTTTACTTTGAAACTCTCTTCTTTACCTTTTTCACACAATGAAACAGCTTTGTATTCACCTTAAACACTGTTTCAGGGCAATAGATTGTGTTTTAGACCTAAAGATAATGCATTATAAGAAGAATCTTTACTTTGAAACTCTGTTCTTTACCTTTTTCACACTAGGAAACAGCTTTGTAGTCGCCTTAAACACTGTTTCAGGGCAAGAGATTGTGTTTTAGACTAAAAGGTAATGCATTATAATAAGAATCTTTACTTTGAAACTCTGTTCTTTACCTTTTTCACACTAGGAAACAGCTTTGTAGTCACCTTAAACAGTTTCAGGGCAAGAGATTGTGTTTTAGACTAAAACTTAATGGTTTATAAGAAGAATCTTTACTTTGAAACTCTGTTCTTTACCTTTTTCACACTACGAAACAGCTTTGTATTTGCCTTAAACACTGTTTCAGGGCAAGAGATTGTGTTTTAGACTTAAAGGTAATGCATTATAAGAAGAATCTTTACTTTGATACTCTGTTCTATACCTTTTTCATACTAGGAAACAGCTTTGTATTCACCTTAAACACTGTTTCAGGGCAAGAGATTGTGTTTTAGACTAAAAGGTAATGCATTATAAGAAGAATCTTTACTTTGAAACTCTGTTCTTTACCTTTTTCACACAATGAAACAGCTTTGTATTCACCTTAAACACTGTTTCAGGGCAAGAGATTGTGTTTTAGACTAAAACTTAATGCTTTATAAGAAGAATCTTTACTTTGAAACTGTTCTTTACCTTTTTCACACTAGGAAACAGCTTTGTAGTCGCCTTAAACACTGTTGCAGGGCAAGAGATTGTGTTTTAGACTAAAACTTAATGCATTATAAGAAGAATCTTTACTTTGAAACTCTGTTCTTTACCTTTTTCACACAATGAAACAGCTTTGTATTCGCCTTAAACACTGTTTCAGGGCAAGAGATTTTGTTTTAGACTAAAACTTAATGCTTTATAAGAAGAATCTTTACTTTGAAACTGTTCTTTACCTTTTTCACACTACGAAACAGCTTTGTATTCGCCTTAAACACTGTTTCAGGTCAAGAGATTGTGCTTTAGACTAAAACTTAATGCTTTATAAGAAGAATCTTTACTTTGAAACTCTGTTCTTTACCTTTTTCACACAATGAAACAGCTTTCTATTCACCTTAAACACTGTTTCAGGGCAAGAGATTGTGTTTTAGACTTAAAGGTAATGCATTATAAGAAGAATCTTTACTTTGATACTCTGTTCTATACCTTTTTCATACTAGGAAACAGCTTTGTATTCGCCTTAAACACTGTTTCAGGGCAAGAGATTGTGTTTTAGACTTAAAGGTAATGCATTATAATAAGAATCTTTACTTTGAAACTCTGTTCTTTACCTTTTTCACACTAGGAAACAGCTTTGTAGTCGCCTTAAACACTGTTTCAGGGCAAGAGATTGTGTTTTAGACTAAAAGGTAATGCATTATAATAAGAATCTTTACTTTGAAACTCTGTTCTTTACCTTTTTCACACTAGGAAACAGCTTTGTAGTCGCCTTAAACACTGTTTCAGGGCAAGAGATTGTGTTTTAGACTAAAAGGTAATGCATTATAATAAGAATCTTTACTTTGAAACTCTGTTCTTTACCTTTTTCACACAATGAAACAGCTTTGTATTCACCTTAAACACTGTTTCAGGGCAAGAGATTGTGTTTTAGACTAAAACTTAATCCTTTATAAGAAGAATCTTTACTTTGAAACTGTTCTTTACCTATTTCACACTATGAAACAGCTTTGTAGTCACCCTAAACACTGTTTCAGGGCAAGAGATTGTGTTTTAGACTAAAAGGTAATGCATTATAATAAGAATCTTTACTTTGAAACTCTGTTCTTTACCTTTTTCACACTAGGAAACAGCTTTGTAGTCGCCTTAATCACTGTTTCAGGGAAAGAAATTGTGTTTTAGACTAAAACTTAATGCATTATAAGAAGAATCTTTACTTTGAAACTCTGTTCTTTACCTTTTTCACACAATGAAACAGCTTTGTATTCGCCTTAAACACTGTTTCAGGGCAAGAGATAGTGTTTTAGACTAAAAGGGAATGCATTATAAGAAGAATCTTTACTTTGAAACTCTGTTCTTTACCTTTTTCACACTATGAAACAGCTTTGTATTCGCCTTAAACACTGTTTCAGGGCAAGAGATTTTGTTTTAGACTAAAACTTAATGCTTTATAAGAAGAATCTTTACTTTGAAACTGTTCTTTACCTTTTTCACACTACGAAACAGCTTTGTATTCGCCTTAAACACTGTTTCAGGTCAAGAGATTGTGTTTTAGACTAAAACTTAATGCTTTATAAGAAGAATCTTTACTTTGAAACTCTGTTCTTTACCTTTTTCACACAATGAAACAGCTTTCTATTCACCTTAAACACTGTTTCAGGGCAAGAGATTGTGTTTTAGACTAAAAGGTAATGCATTATAAGAAGAATCTTTACTTTGAAACTCTGTTCTTTACCTTTTTCACACAATGAAACAGCTTTGTATTCACCTTAAACACTGTTTCAGGGCAAGAGATTGTGTTTTAGACTAAAACTTAATCCTTTAAAAGAAGAAACTTTACTTTGAAACTCTGTTCTTTACCTTTTTCACACTAGGAAACAGCTTTGTAGTCACCTTAAACAGTTTCAGGGCAAGAGATTGTGTTTTAGACTAAAACTTAATGGTTTATAAGAAGAATCTTTACTTTGAAACTCTGTTCTTTACCTTTTTCACACTACGAAACAGCTTTGTATTTGCCTTAAACACTGTTTCAGGGCAAGAGATTGTGTTTTAGACTTAAAGGTAATGCATTATAAGAAGAATCTTTACTTTGATACTCTGTTCTATACCTTTTTCATACTAGGAAACAGCTTTGTATTCACCTTAAACACTATTTCAGGGCAAGAGATTGTGTTTTAGACTTAAAGGTAATGCATTATAAGAAGAATCTTTACTTTGATACTCTGTTCTTTACCTTTTTCATACTAGGAAACAGCTTTGTATTCGCCTTAAACACTGTTTCAGGGCAAGAGATTGTGTTTTAGACTAAAACTTAATGCTTTATAAGAAAAATCTTTACTTTGAAACTATTATTTACCTTTTTCACAATATGAAACAGCTTTGTAGTCACCTTAAACACTGTTTCAGGGGAAGAGATTGTGTTTTAGACTAAAAGGTAATGCATTATAATAAGAATCTTTACTTTGAAACTCTGTTCTTTACCTTTTTCACACTAGGAAACAGCTTTGTAGTCGCCTTAAACACTGTTTCAGGTCAAGAGATTGTGTTTTAGACTAAAACTTAACGCATTATAAGAAGAAACTTTACTTTGAAAGTCTGTTCTTTACCTTTTTCACACTAGGAAACAGCTTTGTATTTGCCTTAAACACTGTTGCAGGGCAAGAGATTGTGTTTTAGACTAAAACTTAATGCATTATAAGAAGAATCTTTACTTTGAAACTCTGTTCTTTACCTTTTTCACACTAGGAAACAGCTTTGTAGTCGCCTTAAACACTGTTTCAGGGCAAGAGATTGTGTTTTAGACCTAAAGGTAATGCATTATAAGAAGAATCTTTACTTTGAAACTCTGTTCTTTACCTTTGTGACACTATGAAACAGCTTTGTATTCAACTTAAACACTGTTTCAGGGCAAGAGATTGTGTTTTAGACTAAAACTTAATGCTTTATAAGAAGAATCTTTACTTTGAAACTGTTCTTTACCTTTTTCACACTAGGAAACAGCTTTGTAGTCGCCTTAAACACTGTTGCAGGGCAAGAGATTGTGTTTTAGACTAAAACTTAATGCATTATAAGAAGAATCTTTACTTTGAAACTCTGTTCTTTACCTTTTTCACACAATGAAACAGCTTTGTATTCACCTTAAACACTGTTTCAGGGCAAGAGATTGTGTTTTAGACTAAAACTTAATCCTTTAAAAGAAGAAACTTTACTTTGAAACTCTCTTCTTTACCTTTTTCACACAATGAAACAGCTTTGTATTCACCTTAAACACTGTTTCAGGGCAATAGATTGTGTTTTAGACCTAAAGATAATGCATTATAAGAAGAATCTTTACTTTGAAACTCTGTTCTTTACCTTTTTCACACTAGGAAACAGCTTTGTAGTCGCCTTAAACACTGTTTCAGGGCAAGAGATTGTGTTTTAGACTAAAAGGTAATGCATTATAATAAGAATCTTTACTTTGAAACTCTGTTCTTTACCTTTTTCACACTAGGAAACAGCTTTGTAGTCACCTTAAACAGTTTCAGGGCAAGAGATTGTGTTTTAGACTAAAACTTAATGGTTTATAAGAAGAATCTTTACTTTGAAACTCTGTTCTTTACCTTTTTCACACTACGAAACAGCTTTGTATTTGCCTTAAACACTGTTTCAGTGCAAGAGATTGTGTTTTAGACTTAAAGGTAATGCATTATAAGAAGAATCTTTACTTTGATACTCTGTTCTATACCTTTTTCATACTAGGAAACAGCTTTGTATTCACCTTAAACACTGTTTCAGGGCAAGAGATTGTGTTTTAGACTAAAACTTAATGCTTTATAAGAAGAATCTTTACTTTGAAACTATACTTTACCTTTTTCACACAATGAAACAGCTTTCTATTCACCTTAAACACTGATTCAGGGCAAGAGATTGTGTTTTAGACTTAAAGGTAATGCATTATAAGAAGAATCTTTACTTTGAAACTCTGTTCTTTACCTTTTTCACACTAGGACACAGCTTTGTAGTCGCCTTAAACA
The DNA here is from genome assembly GCF_041902795.1 of Electrophorus electricus. Classification (NCBI taxonomy): domain Eukaryota; kingdom Metazoa; phylum Chordata; class Actinopteri; order Gymnotiformes; family Gymnotidae; genus Electrophorus; species Electrophorus electricus. The sequence continues at coordinate 16,576,519 of NC_137514.1, read as the reverse complement.
CTGTTTCAGGGCAAGAGATTGTGTTTTAGACTAAAACTTAATGCATTATAAGAAGAATCTTTACTTTGAAACTGTTCTTTACCTTTTTCACACAATGAAACAGCTTTGTATTCACCTTAAACACTATTTCAGGGCAAGAGATTGTGTTTTAGACTTAAAGGTAATGCATTATAAGAAGAATCTTTACTTTGATACTCTGTTCTTTACCTTTTTCATACTAGGAAACAGCTTTGTATTCGCCTTAAACACTGTTTCAGGGCAAGAGATTGTGTTTTAGACTAAAACTTAATGCTTTATAAGAAAAATCTTTACTTTGAAACTATTATTTACCTTTTTCACAATATGAAACAGCTTTGTAGTCACCTTAAACACTGTTTCAGGGGAAGAGATTGTGTTTTAGACTAAAAGGTAATGCATTATAATAAGAATCTTTACTTTGAAACTCTGTTCTTTACCTTTTTCACACTAGGAAACAGCTTTGTAGTCGCCTTAAACACTGTTTCAGGTCAAGAGATTGTGTTTTAGACTAAAACTTAACGCATTATAAGAAGAAACTTTACTTTGAAAGTCTGTTCTTTACCTTTTTCACACTAGGAAACAGCTTTGTATTCGCCTTAAACACTGTTGCAGGGCAAGAGATTGTGTTTTAGACTAAAACTTAATGCATTATAAGAAGAATCTTTACTTTGAAACTCTGTTCTTTACCTTTTTCACACTAGGAAACAGCTTTGTAGTCGCCTTAAACACTGTTTCAGGGCAAGAGATTGTGTTTTAGACCTAAAGGTAATGCATTATAAGAAGAATCTTTACTTTGAAACTCTGTTCTTTACCTTTGTGACACTATGAAACAGCTTTGTATTCAACTTAAACACTGTTTCAGGGCAAGAGATTGTGTTTTAGACTAAAACTTAATGCTTTATAAGAAGAATCTTTACTTTGAAACTGTTCTTTACCTTTTTCACACTAGGAAACAGCTTTGTAGTCGCCTTAAACACTGTTGCAGGGCAAGAGATTGTGTTTTAGACTAAAACTTAATGCATTATAAGAAGAATCTTTACTTTGAAACTCTGTTCTTTACCTTTTTCACACAATGAAACAGCTTTGTATTCGCCTTAAACACTGTTTCAGGGCAAGAGATTTTGTTTTAGACTAAAACTTAATGCTTTATAAGAAGAATCTTTACTTTGAAACTGTTCTTTACCTTTTTCACACTACGAAACAGCTTTGTATTCGCCTTAAACACTTTTTCAGGTCAAGAGATTGTGTTTTAGACTAAAACTTAATGCTTTATAAGAAGAATCTTTACTTTGAAACTCTGTTCTTTACCTTTTTCACACAATGAAACAGCTTTCTATTCACCTTAAACACTGTTTCAGGGCAAGAGATTGTGTTTTAGACTTAAAGGTAATGCATTATAAGAAGAATCTTTACTTTGAAACTCTGTTCTTTACCTTTTTCACACTATGAAACAGCTTTATATTTAACTTAAACACTGTTTCAGGGCAAGAGATTGTGTTTTAGACTAAAACTTAATCCTTTAAAAGAAGAAACTTTACTTTGAAACTCTCTTCTTTACCTTTTTCACACAATGAAACAGCTTTGTAGTCGCCTTAAACACTGTTGCAGGGCAAGAGATTGTGTTTTAGACTAAAACTTAATGCATTATAAGAAGAATCTTTACTTTGAAACTCTGTTCTTTACCTTTTTCACACAATGAAACAGCTTTGTATTCGCCTTAAACACTGTTTCAGGGCAAGAGATTTTGTTTTAGACTAAAACTTAATGCTTTATAAGAAGAATCTTTACTTTGAAACTGTTCTTTACCTTTTTCACACTACGAAACAGCTTTGTATTCGCCTTAAACACTGTTTCAGGTCAAGAGATTGTGTTTTAGACTAAAACTTAATGCTTTATAAGAAGAATCTTTACTTTGAAACTCTGTTCTTTATCTTTTTCACACTATGAAACAGCTTTATATTTAACTTAAACACTGTTTCAGGGCAAGAGATTGTGTTTTAGACTAAAAGGTAATGCATTATAAGAAGAATCTTTACTTTGAAACTCTGTTCTTTACCTTTTTCACACAATGAAACAGCTTTGTATTCACCTTAAACACTGTTTCAGGGCAAGAGATTGTGTTTTAGACTAAAACTTAATGCTTTATAAGAAGAATCTTTACTTTGAAACTGTTCTTTACCTTTTTCACACTAGGAAACAGCTTTGTAGTCGCCTTAAACACTGTTTCAGGGCAAGAGATTGTGTTTTAGACTAAAACTTAATCCTTTATAAGAAGAATCTTTACTTTGAAACTGTTCTTTACCTTTTTCACACTATGAAACAGCTTTGTATTTGCCTTAAACACTGTTTCAGGGCAAGAGATTGTGTTTTAGACTTAAAGGTAATGCATTATAAGAAGAATCTTTACTTTGATACTCTGTTCTATACCTTTTTCATACTAGGAAACAGCTTTGTATTCGCCTTAAACACTGTTTCAGGGCAAGAGATTGTGTTTTAGACTAAAACTTAATGCTTTATAAGAAGAATCTTTACTTTGAAACTATTCTTTACCTTTTTCACACTAGGAAACAGCTTTGTAGTCGCCTTAAACACTGTTTCAGGGCAAGAGATTGTGTTTTAGACTAAAAGGTAATGCATTATAATAAGAATCTTTACTTTGAAACTCTGTTCTTTACCTTTTTCACACTAGGACACAGCTTTGTAGTCGCCTTAAACACTGTTTCAGGTCAAGAGATTGTGTTTTAGACTAAAACTTAACGCATTATAAGAAGAAACTTTACTTTGAAAGTCTGTTCTTTACCTTTTTCACACTAGGAAACAGCTTTGTATTCGCCTTAAACACTGTTGCAGGGCAAGAGATTGTGTTTTAGACTAAAACTTAATGCATTATAAGAAGAATCTTTACTTTGAAACTCTGTTCTTTACCTTTTTCACACTAGGAAACAGCTTTGTAGTCGCCTTAAACACTGTTTCAGGGCAAGAGATTGTGTTTTAGACCTAAAGGTAATGCATTATAAGAAGAATCTTTACTTTGAAACTCTGTTCTTTACCTTTGTGACACTATGAAACAGCTTTGTATTCAACTTAAACACTGTTTCAGGGCAAGAGATTGTGTTTTAGACTAAAACTTAATGCTTTATAAGAAGAATCTTTACTTTGAAACTGTTCTTTACCTTTTTCACACAATGAAACAGCTTTGTATTCGCCTTAAACACTGTTTCAGGGCAAGAGATTTTGTTTTAGACTAAAACTTAATGCTTTATAAGAAGAATCTTTACTTTGAAACTGTTCTTTACCTTTTTCACACTATGAAACAGCTTTATATTTAACTTAAACACTGTTTCAGGGCAAGAGATTGTGTTTTAGACTAAAACTTAATCCTTTAAAAGAAGAAACTTTACTTTGAAACTCTCTTCTTTACCTTTTTCACACAATGAAACAGCTTTGTAGTCGCCTTAAACACTGTTGCAGGGCAAGAGATTGTGTTTTAGACTAAAACTTAATGCATTATAAGAAGAATCTTTACTTTGAAACTCTGTTCTTTACCTTTTTCACACAATGAAACAGCTTTGTATTCGCCTTAAACACTGTTTCAGGGCAAGAGATTTTGTTTTAGACTAAAACTTAATGCTTTATAAGAAGAATCTTTACTTTGAAACTGTTCTTTACCTTTTTCACACTACGAAACAGCTTTGTATTCGCCTTAAACACTGTTTCAGGTCAAGAGATTGTGTTTTAGACTAAAACTTAATGCTTTATAAGAAGAATCTTTACTTTGAAACTCTGTTCTTTATCTTTTTCACACTATGAAACAGCTTTATATTTAACTTAAACACTGTTTCAGGGCAAGAGATTGTGTTTTAGACTAAAAGGTAATGCATTATAAGAAGAATCTTTACTTTGAAACTCTGTTCTTTACCTTTTTCACACAATGAAACAGCTTTGTATTCACCTTAAACACTGTTTCAGGGCAAGAGATTGTGTTTTAGACTAAAACTTAATGCTTTATAAGAAGAATCTTTACTTTGAAACTGTTCTTTACCTTTTTCACACTAGGAAACAGCTTTGTAGTCGCCTTAAACACTGTTGCAGGGCAAGAGATTGTGTTTTAGACTAAAACTTAATGCATTATAAGAAGAATCTTTACTTTGAAACTCTGTTCTTTACCTTTTTCACACAATGAAACAGCTTTGTATTCGCCTTAAACACTGTTTCAGGGCAAGAGATTTTGTTTTAGACTAAAACTTAATGCTTTATAAGAAGAATCTTTACTTTGAAACTGTTCTTTACCTTTTTCACACTACGAAACAGCTTTGTATTCGCCTTAAACACTTTTTCAGGTCAAGAGATTGTGTTTTAGACTAAAACTTAATGCTTTATAAGAAGAATCTTTACTTTGAAACTCTGTTCTTTACCTTTTTCACACAATGAAACAGCTTTCTATTCACCTTAAACACTGTTTCAGGGCAAGAGATTGTGTTTTAGACTTAAAGGTAATGCATTATAAGAAGAATCTTTACTTTGAAACTCTGTTCTTTACCTTTTTCACACTATGAAACAGCTTTATATTTAACTTAAACACTGTTTCAGGGCAAGAGATTGTGTTTTAGACTAAAACTTAATCCTTTAAAAGAAGAAACTTTACTTTGAAACTCTCTTCTTTACCTTTTTCACACAATGAAACAGCTTTGTAGTCGCCTTAAACACTGTTGCAGGGCAAGAGATTGTGTTTTAGACTAAAACTTAATGCATTATAAGAAGAATCTTTACTTTGAAACTCTGTTCTTTACCTTTTTCACACAATGAAACAGCTTTGTATTCGCCTTAAACACTGTTTCAGGGCAAGAGATTGTGTTTTAGACTAAAACTTAATCCTTTAAAAGAAGAAACTTTACTTTGAAACTCTGTTCTTTACCTTTTTCACACTAGGAAACAGCTTTGTAGTCACCTTAAACAGTTTCAGGGCAAGAGATTGTGTTTTAGACTAAAACTTAATGGTTTATAAGAAGAATCTTTACTTTGAAACTCTGTTCTTTACCTTTTTCACACTACGAAACAGCTTTGTATTTGCCTTAAACACTGTTTCAGGGCAAGAGATTGTGTTTTAGACTTAAAGGTAATGCATTATAAGAAGAATCTTTACTTTGATACTCTGTTCTATACCTTTTTCATACTAGGAAACAGCTTTGTATTCACCTTAAACACTATTTCAGGGCAAGAGATTGTGTTTTAGACTTAAAGGTAATGCATTATAAGAAGAATCTTTACTTTGATACTCTGTTCTTTACCTTTTTCATACTAGGAAACAGCTTTGTATTCGCCTTAAACACTGTTTCAGGGCAAGAGATTGTGTTTTAGACTAAAACTTAATGCTTTATAAGAAAAATCTTTACTTTGAAACTATTATTTACCTTTTTCACAATATGAAACAGCTTTGTAGTCACCTTAAACACTGTTTCAGGGGAAGAGATTGTGTTTTAGACTAAAAGGTAATGCATTATAATAAGAATCTTTACTTTGAAACTCTGTTCTTTACCTTTTTCACACTAGGAAACAGCTTTGTAGTCGCCTTAAACACTGTTTCAGGTCAAGAGATTGTGTTTTAGACTAAAACTTAACGCATTATAAGAAGAAACTTTACTTTGAAAGTCTGTTCTTTACCTTTTTCACACTAGGAAACAGCTTTGTATTCGCCTTAAACACTGTTGCAGGGCAAGAGATTGTGTTTTAGACTAAAACTTAATGCATTATAAGAAGAATCTTTACTTTGAAACTCTGTTCTTTACCTTTTTCACACTAGGAAACAGCTTTGTAGTCGCCTTAAACACTGTTTCAGGGCAAGAGATTGTGTTTTAGACCTAAAGGTAATGCATTATAAGAAGAATCTTTACTTTGAAACTCTGTTCTTTACCTTTGTGACACTATGAAACAGCTTTGTATTCAACTTAAACACTGTTTCAGGGCAAGAGATTGTGTTTTAGACTAAAACTTAATGCTTTATAAGAAGAATCTTTACTTTGAAACTGTTCTTTACCTTTTTCACACTAGGAAACAGCTTTGTAGTCGCCTTAAACACTGTTGCAGGGCAAGAGATTGTGTTTTAGACTAAAACTTAATGCATTATAAGAAGAATCTTTACTTTGAAACTCTGTTCTTTACCTTTTTCACACAATGAAACAGCTTTGTATTCACCTTAAACACTGTTTCAGGGCAAGAGATTGTGTTTTAGACTAAAACTTAATCCTTTAAAAGAAGAAACTTTACTTTGAAACTCTCTTCTTTACCTTTTTCACACAATGAAACAGCTTTGTATTCACCTTAAACACTGTTTCAGGGCAATAGATTGTGTTTTAGACCTAAAGATAATGCATTATAAGAAGAATCTTTACTTTGAAACTCTGTTCTTTACCTTTTTCACACTAGGAAACAGCTTTGTAGTCGCCTTAAACACTGTTTCAGGGCAAGAGATTGTGTTTTAGACTAAAAGGTAATGCATTATAATAAGAATCTTTACTTTGAAACTCTGTTCTTTACCTTTTTCACACTAGGAAACAGCTTTGTAGTCACCTTAAACAGTTTCAGGGCAAGAGATTGTGTTTTAGACTAAAACTTAATGGTTTATAAGAAGAATCTTTACTTTGAAACTCTGTTCTTTACCTTTTTCACACTACGAAACAGCTTTGTATTTGCCTTAAACACTGTTTCAGTGCAAGAGATTGTGTTTTAGACTTAAAGGTAATGCATTATAAGAAGAATCTTTACTTTGATACTCTGTTCTATACCTTTTTCATACTAGGAAACAGCTTTGTATTCACCTTAAACACTGTTTCAGGGCAAGAGATTGTGTTTTAGACTAAAACTTAATGCTTTATAAGAAGAATCTTTACTTTGAAACTATACTTTACCTTTTTCACACAATGAAACAGCTTTCTATTCACCTTAAACACTGATTCAGGGCAAGAGATTGTGTTTTAGACTTAAAGGTAATGCATTATAAGAAGAATCTTTACTTTGAAACTCTGTTCTTTACCTTTTTCACACTAGGACACAGCTTTGTAGTCGCCTTAAACACTGTTTCAGGGCAAGAGATTGTGTTTTAGACTAAAACTTAATGCATTATAAGAAGAATCTTTACTTTGAAACTGTTCTTTACCTTTTTCACACAATGAAACAGCTTTGTATTCACCTTAAACACTATTTCAGGGCAAGAGATTGTGTTTTAGACTTAAAGGTAATGCATTATAAGAAGAATCTTTACTTTGATACTCTGTTCTTTACCTTTTTCATACTAGGAAACAGCTTTGTATTCGCCTTAAACACTGTTTCAGGGCAAGAGATTGTGTTTTAGACTAAAACTTAATGCTTTATAAGAAAAATCTTTACTTTGAAACTATTATTTACCTTTTTCACAATATGAAACAGCTTTGTAGTCACCTTAAACACTGTTTCAGGGGAAGAGATTGTGTTTTAGACTAAAAGGTAATGCATTATAATAAGAATCTTTACTTTGAAACTCTGTTCTTTACCTTTTTCACACTAGGAAACAGCTTTGTAGTCGCCTTAAACACTGTTTCAGGTCAAGAGATTGTGTTTTAGACTAAAACTTAACGCATTATAAGAAGAAACTTTACTTTGAAAGTCTGTTCTTTACCTTTTTCACACTAGGAAACAGCTTTGTATTCGCCTTAAACACTGTTGCAGGGCAAGAGATTGTGTTTTAGACTAAAACTTAATGCATTATAAGAAGAATCTTTACTTTGAAACTCTGTTCTTTACCTTTTTCACACTAGGAAACAGCTTTGTAGTCGCCTTAAACACTGTTTCAGGGCAAGAGATTGTGTTTTAGACCTAAAGGTAATGCATTATAAGAAGAATCTTTACTTTGAAACTCTGTTCTTTACCTTTGTGACACTATGAAACAGCTTTGTATTCAACTTAAACACTGTTTCAGGGCAAGAGATTGTGTTTTAGACTAAAACTTAATGCTTTATAAGAAGAATCTTTACTTTGAAACTGTTCTTTACCTTTTTCACACTAGGAAACAGCTTTGTAGTCGCCTTAAACACTGTTGCAGGGCAAGAGATTGTGTTTTAGACTAAAACTTAATGCATTATAAGAAGAATCTTTACTTTGAAACTCTGTTCTTTACCTTTTTCACACAATGAAACAGCTTTGTATTCGCCTTAAACACTGTTTCAGGGCAAGAGATTTTGTTTTAGACTAAAACTTAATGCTTTATAAGAAGAATCTTTACTTTGAAACTGTTCTTTACCTTTTTCACACTACGAAACAGCTTTGTATTCGCCTTAAACACTTTTTCAGGTCAAGAGATTGTGTTTTAGACTAAAACTTAATGCTTTATAAGAAGAATCTTTACTTTGAAACTCTGTTCTTTACCTTTTTCACACAATGAAACAGCTTTCTATTCACCTTAAACACTGTTTCAGGGCAAGAGATTGTGTTTTAGACTTAAAGGTAATGCATTATAAGAAGAATCTTTACTTTGAAACTCTGTTCTTTACCTTTTTCACACTATGAAACAGCTTTATATTTAACTTAAACACTGTTTCAGGGCAAGAGATTGTGTTTTAGACTAAAACTTAATCCTTTAAAAGAAGAAACTTTACTTTGAAACTCTCTTCTTTACCTTTTTCACACAATGAAACAGCTTTGTAGTCGCCTTAAACACTGTTGCAGGGCAAGAGATTGTGTTTTAGACTAAAACTTAATGCATTATAAGAAGAATCTTTACTTTGAAACTCTGTTCTTTACCTTTTTCACACAATGAAACAGCTTTGTATTCGCCTTAAACACTGTTTCAGGGCAAGAGATTTTGTTTTAGACTAAAACTTAATGCTTTATAAGAAGAATCTTTACTTTGAAACTGTTCTTTACCTTTTTCACACTACGAAACAGCTTTGTATTCGCCTTAAACACTGTTTCAGGTCAAGAGATTGTGTTTTAGACTAAAACTTAATGCTTTATAAGAAGAATCTTTACTTTGAAACTCTGTTCTTTATCTTTTTCACACTATGAAACAGCTTTATATTTAACTTAAACACTGTTTCAGGGCAAGAGATTGTGTTTTAGACTTAAAGGTAATGCATTATAAGAAGAATCTTTACTTTGATACTCTGTTCTATACCTTTTTCATACTAGGAAACAGCTTTGTATTCGCCTTAAACACTGTTTCAGGGCAAGAGATTGTGTTTTAGACTAAAACTTAATGCTTTATAAGAAGAATCTTTACTTTGAAACTATTCTTTACCTTTTTCACACTAGGAAACAGCTTTGTAGTCGCCTTAAACACTGTTTCAGGGCAAGAGATTGTGTTTTAGACTAAAAGGTAATGCATTATAATAAGAATCTTTACTTTGAAACTCTGTTCTTTACCTTTTTCACACTAGGACACAGCTTTGTAGTCGCCTTAAACACTGTTTCAGGTCAAGAGATTGTGTTTTAGACTAAAACTTAACGCATTATAAGAAGAAACTTTACTTTGAAAGTCTGTTCTTTACCTTTTTCACACTAGGAAACAGCTTTGTATTCGCCTTAAACACTGTTGCAGGGCAAGAGATTGTGTTTTAGACTAAAACTTAATGCATTATAAGAAGAATCTTTACTTTGAAACTCTGTTCTTTACCTTTTTCACACTAGGAAACAGCTTTGTAGTCGCCTTAAACACTGTTTCAGGGCAAGAGATTGTGTTTTAGACCTAAAGGTAATGCATTATAAGAAGAATCTTTACTTTGAAACTCTGTTCTTTACCTTTGTGACACTATGAAACAGCTTTGTATTCAACTTAAACACTGTTTCAGGGCAAGAGATTGTGTTTTAGACTAAAACTTAATGCTTTATAAGAAGAATCTTTACTTTGAAACTGTTCTTTACCTTTTTCACACAATGAAACAGCTTTGTATTCGCCTTAAACACTGTTTCAGGGCAAGAGATTTTGTTTTAGACTAAAACTTAATGCTTTATAAGAAGAATCTTTACTTTGAAACTGTTCTTTACCTTTTTCACACAATGAAACAGCTTTATATTTAACTTAAACACTGTTTCAGGGCAAGAGATTGTGTTTTAGACTAAAACTTAATCCTTTAAAAGAAGAAACTTTACTTTGAAACTCTCTTCTTTACCTTTTTCACACAATGAAACAGCTTTGTAGTCGCCTTAAACACTGTTGCAGGGCAAGAGATTGTGTTTTAGACTAAAACTTAATGCATTATAAGAAGAATCTTTACTTTGAAACTCTGTTCTTTACCTTTTTCACACAATGAAACAGCTTTGTATTCGCCTTAAACACTGTTTCAGGGCAAGAGATTTTGTTTTAGACTAAAACTTAATGCTTTATAAGAAGAATCTTTACTTTGAAACTGTTCTTTACCTTTTTCACACTACGAAACAGCTTTGTATTCGCCTTAAACACTGTTTCAGGTCAAGAGATTGTGTTTTAGACTAAAACTTAATGCTTTATAAGAAGAATCTTTACTTTGAAACTCTGTTCTTTATCTTTTTCACACTATGAAACAGCTTTATATTTAACTTAAACACTGTTTCAGGGCAAGAGATTGTGTTTTAGACTAAAAGGTAATGCATTATAAGAAGAATCTTTACTTTGAAACTCTGTTCTTTACCTTTTTCACACAATGAAACAGCTTTGTATTCACCTTAAACACTGTTTCAGGGCAAGAGATTGTGTTTTAGACTAAAACTTAATGCTTTATAAGAAGAATCTTTACTTTGAAACTGTTCTTTACCTTTTTCACACTAGGAAACAGCTTTGTAGTCGCCTTAAACACTGTTGCAGGGCAAGAGATTGTGTTTTAGACTAAAACTTAATGCATTATAAGAAGAATCTTTACTTTGAAACTCTGTTCTTTACCTTTTTCACACAATGAAACAGCTTTGTATTCGCCTTAAACACTGTTTCAGGGCAAGAGATTTTGTTTTAGACTAAAACTTAATGCTTTATAAGAAGAATCTTTACTTTGAAACTGTTCTTTACCTTTTTCACACTACGAAACAGCTTTGTATTCGCCTTAAACACTTTTTCAGGTCAAGAGATTGTGTTTTAGACTAAAACTTAATGCTTTATAAGAAGAATCTTTACTTTGAAACTCTGTTCTTTACCTTTTTCACACAATGAAACAGCTTTCTATTCACCTTAAACACTGTTTCAGGGCAAGTGATTGTGTTTTAGACTTAAAGGTAATGCATTATAAGAAGAATCTTTACTTTGAAACTCTGTTCTTTACCTTTTTCACACTATGAAACAGCTTTATATTTAACTTAAACACTGTTTCAGGGCAAGAGATTGTGTTTTAGACTAAAACTTAATCCTTTAAAAGAAGAAACTTTACTTTGAAACTCTCTTCTTTACCTTTTTCACACAATGAAACAGCTTTGTAGTCGCCTTAAACACTGTTGCAGGGCAAGAGATTGTGTTTTAGACTAAAACTTAATGCATTATAAGAAGAATCTTTACTTTGAAACTCTGTTCTTTACCTTTTTCACACAATGAAACAGCTTTGTATTCGCCTTAAACACTGTTTCAGGGCAAGAGATTTTGTTTTAGACTAAAACTTAATGCTTTATAAGAAGAATCTTTACTTTGAAACTGTTCTTTACCTTTTTCACACTACGAAACAGCTTTGTATTCGCCTTAAACACTGTTTCAGGTCAAGAGATTGTGTTTTAGACTAAAACTTAATGCTTTATAAGAAGAATCTTTACTTTGAAACTCTGTTCTTTATCTTTTTCACACTATGAAACAGCTTTATATTTAACTTAAACACTGTTTCAGGGCAAGAGATTGTGTTTTAGACTAAAAGGTAATGCATTATAAGAAGAATCTTTACTTTGAAACTCTGTTCTTTACCTTTTTCACACAATGAAACAGCTTTGTATTCACCTTAAACACTGTTTCAGGGCAAGAGATTGTGTTTTAGACTAAAACTTAATGCTTTATAAGAAGAATCTTTACTTTGAAACTGTTCTTTACCTTTTTCACACTAGGAAACAGCTTTGTAGTCGCCTTAAACACTGTTGCAGGGCAAGAGATTGTGTTTTAGACTAAAACTTAATGCATTATAAGAAGAATCTTTACTTTGAAACTCTGTTCTTTACCTTTTTCACACAATGAAACAGCTTTGTATTCGCCTTAAACACTGTTTCAGGGCAAGAGATTTTGTTTTAGACTAAAACTTAATGCTTTATAAGAAGAATCTTTACTTTGAAACTGTTCTTTACCTTTTTCACACTACGAAACAGCTTTGTATTCGCCTTAAACACTTTTTCAGGTCAAGAGATTGTGTTTTAGACTAAAACTTAATGCTTTATAAGAAGAATCTTTACTTTGAAACTCTGTTCTTTACCTTTTTCACACAATGAAACAGCTTTCTATTCACCTTAAACACTGTTTCAGGGCAAGAGATTGTGTTTTAGACTTAAAGGTAATGCATTATAAGAAGAATCTTTACTTTGAAACTCTGTTCTTTACCTTTTTCACACTATGAAACAGCTTTATATTTAACTTAAACACTGTTTCAGGGCAAGAGATTGTGTTTTAGACTAAAACTTAATCCTTTAAAAGAAGAAACTTTACTTTGAAACTCTCTTCTTTACCTTTTTCACACAATGAAACAGCTTTGTAGTCGCCTTAAACACTGTTGCAGGGCAAGAGATTGTGTTTTAGACTAAAACTTAATGCATTATAAGAAGAATCTTTACTTTGAAACTCTGTTCTTTACCTTTTTCACACAATGAAACAGCTTTGTATTCGCCTTAAACACTGTTTCAGGGCAAGAGATTTTGTTTTAGACTAAAACTTAATGCTTTATAAGAAGAATCTTTACTTTGAAACTGTTCTTTACCTTTTTCACACTACGAAACAGCTTTGTATTCGCCTTAAACACTGTTTCAGGTCAAGAGATTGTGTTTTAGACTAAAACTTAATGCTTTATAAGAAGAATCTTTACTTTGAAACTCTGTTCTTTATCTTTTTCACACTATGAAACAGCTTTATATTTAACTTAAACACTGTTTCAGGGCAAGAGATTGTGTTTTAGACTAAAAGGTAATGCATTATAAGAAGAATCTTTACTTTGAAACTCTGTTCTTTACCTTTTTCACACAATGAAACAGCTTTGTATTCACCTTAAACACTGTTTCAGGGCAAGAGATTGTGTTTTAGACTAAAACTTAATGCTTTATAAGAAGAATCTTTACTTTGAAACTGTTCTTTACCTTTTTCACACTAGGAAACAGCTTTGTAGTCGCCTTAAACACTGTTTCAGGGCAAGAGATTGTGTTTTAGACTAAAACTTAATCCTTTATAAGAAGAATCTTTACTTTGAAACTGTTCTTTACCTTTTTCACACTATGAAACAGCTTTGTATTTGCCTTAAACACTGTTTCAGGGCAAGAGATTGTGTTTTAGACTTAAAGGTAATGCATTATAAGAAGAATCTTTACTTTGATACTCTGTTCTATACCTTTTTCATACTAGGAAACAGCTTTGTATTCGCCTTAAACACTGTTTCAGGGCAAGAGATTGTGTTTTAGACTAAAACTTAATGCTTTATAAGAAGAATCTTTACTTTGAAACTATTCTTTACCTTTTTCACACTAGGAAACAGCTTTGTAGTCGCCTTAAACACTGTTTCAGGGCAAGAGATTGTGTTTTAGACTAAAAGGTAATGCATTATAATAAGAATCTTTACTTTGAAACTCTGTTCTTTACCTTTTTCACACTAGGACACAGCTTTGTAGTCGCCTTAAACACTGTTTCAGGTCAAGAGATTGTGTTTTAGACTAAAACTTAACGCATTATAAGAAGAAACTTTACTTTAAAAGTCTGTTCTTTACCTTTTTCACACTAGGAAACAGCTTTGTATTCGCCTTAAACACTGTTGCAGGGCAAGAGATTGTGTTTTAGACTAAAACTTAATGCATTATAAGAAGAATCTTTACTTTGAAACTCTGTTCTTTACCTTTTTCACACTAGGAAACAGCTTTGTAGTCGCCTTAAACACTGTTTCAGGGCAAGAGATTGTGTTTTAGACCTAAAGGTAATGCATTATAAGAAGAATCTTTACTTTGAAACTCTGTTCTTTACCTTTGTGACACTATGAAACAGCTTTGTATTCAACTTAAACACTGTTTCAGGGCAAGAGATTGTGTTTTAGACTAAAACTTAATGCTTTATAAGAAGAATCTTTACTTTGAAACTGTTCTTTACCTTTTTCACACTAGGAAACAGCTTTGTAGTCGCCTTAAACACTGTTGCAGGGCAAGAGATTGTGTTTTAGACTAAAACTTAATGCATTATAAGAAGAATCTTTACTTTGAAACTCTGTTCTTTACCTTTTTCACACAATGAAACAGCTTTGTATTCGCCTTAAACACTGTTTCAGGGCAAGAGATTTTGTTTTAGACTAAAACTTAATGCTTTATAAGAAGAATCTTTACTTTGAAACTGTTCTTTACCTTTTTCACACTATGAAACAGCTTTATATTCAACTTAAACACTGTTTCAGGGCAAGAGATTGTGTTTTAGACTAAAACTTAATCCTTTAAAAGAAGAAACTTTACTTTGAAACTCTCTTCTTTACCTTTTTCACACAATGAAACAGCTTTGTAGTCGCCTTAAACACTGTTGCAGGGCAAGAGATTGTGTTTTAGACTAAAACTTAATGCATTATAAGAAGAATCTTTACTTTGAAACTCTGTTCTTTACCTTTTTCACACAATGAAACAGCTTTGTATTCGCCTTAAACACTGTTTCAGGGCAAGAGATTTTGTTTTAGACTAAAACTTAATGCTTTATAAGAAGAATCTTTACTTTGAAACTGTTCTTTACCTTTTTCACACTACGAAACAGCTTTGTATTCGCCTTAAACACTGTTTCAGGTCAAGAGATTGTGTTTTAGACTAAAACTTAATGCTTTATAAGAAGAATCTTTACTTTGAAACTCTGTTCTTTATCTTTTTCACACTATGAAACAGCTTTATATTTAACTTAAACACTGTTTCAGGGCAAGAGATTGTGTTTTAGACTAAAAGGTAATGCATTATAAGAAGAATCTTTACTTTGAAACTCTGTTCTTTACCTTTTTCACACAATGAAACAGCTTTGTATTCACCTTAAACACTGTTTCAGGGCAAGAGATTGTGTTTTAGACTAAAACTTAATGCTTTATAAGAAGAATCTTTACTTTGAAACTGTTCTTTACCTTTTTCACACTAGGAAACAGCTTTGTAGTCGCCTTAAACACTGTTTCAGGGCAAGAGATTGTGTTTTAGACTAAAACTTAATCCTTTATAAGAAGAATCTTTACTTTGAAACTGTTCTTTACCTTTTTCACACTATGAAACAGCTTTGTATTTGCCTTAAACACTGTTTCAGGGCAAGAGATTGTGTTTTAGACTTAAAGGTAATGCATTATAAGAAGAATCTTTACTTTGATACTCTGTTCTATACCTTTTTCATACTAGGAAACAGCTTTGTATTCGCCTTAAACACTGTTTCAGGGCAAGAGATTGTGTTTTAGACTAAAACTTAATGCTTTATAAGAAGAATCTTTACTTTGAAACTATTCTTTACCTTTTTCACGCAATGAAACAGCTTTCTATTCACCTTAAACACTGATTCAGGGCAAGAGATTGTGTTTTAGACTAAAAGGTAATGCATTATAATAAGAATCTTTACTTTGAAACTCTGTTCTTTACCTTTTTCACACTAGGAAACAGCTTTGTAGTCGCCTTAAACACTGTTTTAGGGCAAGAGATTGTGTTTTAGACTAAAACTTAACGCATTATAAGAAGAAACTTTACTTTGAAAGTCTGTTCTTTACCTTTTTCACACAATGAAACAGCTTTGTATTCGCCTTAAACACTGTTTCAGGGCAAGAGATTGTGTTTTAGACTAAAACTTAATCCTTTATAAGAAGAATCTTTACTTTGAAACTGTTCTTTACCTTTTTCACACTATGAAACAGCTTTGTAGTCACCTTAAACACTGTTTCAGGGCAAGAGATTGTGTTTTAGACTAAAAGGTAATGCATTATAATAAGAATCTTTACTTTGAAACTCTGTTCTTTACCTTTTTCACACTAGGAAACAGCTTTGTAGTCGCCTTAAACACTGTTTCAGGGCAAGAGATTGTGTTTTAGACTAAAAGGTAATGCATTATAATAAGAATCTTTACTTTGAAACTCTGTTCTTTACCTTTTTCACACAATGAAACAGCTTTGTATTCACATTAAACACTGTTTCAGGGCAAGAGATTGTGTTTTAGACTAAAAGTTAATCCTTTATAAGAAGAATCTTTACTTTGAAACTGTTCTTTACCTATTTCACACTATGAAACAGCTTTGTAGTCACCTTAAACACTGTTTCAGGGCAAGAGATTGTGTTTTAGACTAAAAGGTAATGCATTATAAGAAGAATCTTTACTTTGAAACTCTGTTCTTTACCTTTTTCACACAATGAAACAGCTTTGTATTCGCCTTAAACACTGTTTCAGGGCAAGAGATTTTGTTTTAGACTAAAACTTAATGCTTTATAAGAAGAATCTTTACTTTGAAACTGTTCTTTACCTTTTTCACACTACGAAACAGCTTTGTATTCGCCTTAAACACTGTTTCAGGTCAAGAGATTGTGTTTTAGACTAAAACTTAATGCTTTATAAGAAGAATCTTTACTTTGAAACTCTGTTCTTTACCTTTTTCACACAATGAAACAGCTTTCTATTCACCTTAAACACTGTTTCAGGGCAAGAGATTGTGTTTTAGACTAAAACTTAATCCTTTATAAGAAGAATCTTTACTTTGAAACTGTTCTTTACCTTTTTCACACTATGAAACAGCTTTGTAGTCACCTTAAACACTGTTTCAGGGCAAGAGATTGTGTTTTAGACTAAAAGGTAATGCATTATAATAAGAATCTTTACTTTGAAACTCTGTTCTTTACCTTTTTCACACTAGGAAACAGCTTTGTAGTCGCCTTAAACACTGTTTCAGGGCAAGAGATTGTGTTTTAGACTAAAAGGTAATGCATTATAATAAGAATCTTTACTTTGAAACTCTGTTCTTTACCTTTTTCACACAATGAAACAGCTTTGTATTCACCTTAAACACTGTTTCAGGGCAAGAGATTGTGTTTTAGACTAAAAGTTAATCCTTTATAAGAAGAATCTTTACTTTGAAACTGTTCTTTACCTATTTCACACTATGAAACAGCTTTGTAGTCACCTTAAACACTGTTTCAGGGCAAGAGATTGTGTTTTAGACTAAAAGGTAATGCATTATAAGAAGAATCTTTACTTTGAAACTCTGTTCTTTACCTTTTTCACACAATGAAACAGCTTTGTATTCGCCTTAAACACTGTTTCAGGGCAAGAGATTTTGTTTTAGACTAAAACTTAATGCTTTATAAGAAGAATCTTTACTTTGAAACTGTTCTTTACCTTTTTCACACTAAGAAACAGCTTTGTATTCGCCTTAAACACTGTTTCAGGTCAAGAGATTGTGTTTTAGACTAAAACTTAATGCTTTATAAGAAGAATCTTTACTTTGAAACTCTGTTCTTTACCTTTTTCACACAATGAAACAGCTTTCTATTCACCTTAAACACTGTTTCAGGGCAAGAGATTGTGTTTTAGACTTAAAGGTAATGCATTATAAGAAGAATCTTTACTTTGAAACTCTGTTCTTTATCTTTTTCACACTATGAAACAGCTTTATATTTAACTTAAACACTGTTTCAGGGCAAGAGATTGTGTTTTAGACTAAAAGGTAATGCATTATAAGAAGAATCTTTACTTTGAAACTCTGTTCTTTACCTTTTTCACACAATGAAACAGCTTTGTATTCACCTTAAACACTGTTTCAGGGCAAGAGATTGTGTTTTAGACTAAAAGGTAATGCATTATAATAAGAATCTTTACTTTGAAACTCTGTTCTTTACCTTTTTCACACAATGAAACAGCTTTGTATTCACCTTAAACACTGTTTCAGGGCAAGAGATTGTGTTTTAGACTAAAACTTAATCCTTTATAAGAAGAATCTTTACTTTGAAACTGTTCTTTACCTATTTCACACTATGAAACAGCTTTGTAGTCACCTTAAACACTGTTTCAGGGCAAGAGATTGTGTTTTAGACTAAAAGGTAATGCATTATAAGAAGAATCTTTACTTTGAAACTCTGTTCTTTACCTTTTTCACACAATGAAACAGCTTTGTATTCGCCTTAAACACTGTTTCAGGGCAAGAGATTTTGTTTTAGACTAAAACTTAATGCTTTATAAGAAGAATCTTTACTTTGAAACTGTTCTTTACCTTTTTCACACTACGAAACAGCTTTGTATTCGCCTTAAACACTGTTTCAGGTCAAGAGATTGTGTTTTAGACTAAAACTTAATGCTTTATAAGAAGAATCTTTACTTTGAAACTCTGTTCTTTACCTTTTTCACACAATGAAACAGCTTTCTATTCACCTTAAACACTGTTTCAGGGCAAGAGATTGTGTTTTAGACTAAAACTTAATCCTTTATAAGAAGAATCTTTACTTTGAAACTGTTCTTTACCTTTTTCACACTATGAAACAGCTTTGTAGTCACCTTAAACACTGTTTCAGGGCAAGAGATTGTGTTTTAGACTAAAAGGTAATGCATTATAATAAGAATCTTTACTTTGAAACTCTGTTCTTTACCTTTTTCACACTAGGAAACAGCTTTGTAGTCGCCTTAAACACTGTTTCAGGGCAAGAGATTGTGTTTTAGACTAAAAGGTAATGCATTATAATAAGAATCTTTACTTTGAAACTCTGTTCTTTACCTTTTTCACACAATGAAACAGCTTTGTATTCACCTTAAACACTGTTTCAGGGCAAGAGATTGTGTTTTAGACTAAAAGTTAATCCTTTATAAGAAGAATCTTTACTTTGAAACTGTTCTTTACCTATTTCACACTATGAAACAGCTTTGTAGTCACCTTAAACACTGTTTCAGGGCAAGAGATTGTGTTTTAGACTAAAAGGTAATGCATTATAAGAAGAATCTTTACTTTGAAACTCTGTTCTTTACCTTTTTCACACAATGAAACAGCTTTGTATTCGCCTTAAACACTGTTTCAGGGCAAGAGATTTTGTTTTAGACTAAAACTTAATGCTTTATAAGAAGAATCTTTACTTTGAAACTGTTCTTTACCTTTTTCACACTACGAAACAGCTTTGTATTCGCCTTAAACACTGTTTCAGGTCAAGAGATTGTGTTTTAGACTAAAACTTAATGCTTTATAAGAAGAATCTTTACTTTGAAACTCTGTTCTTTACCTTTTTCACACAATGAAACAGCTTTCTATTCACCTTAAACACTGTTTCAGGGCAAGAGATTGTGTTTTAGACTTAAAGGTAATGCATTATAAGAAGAATCTTTACTTTGAAACTCTGTTCTTTATCTTTTTCACACTATGAAACAGCTTTATATTTAACTTAAACACTGTTTCAGGGCAAGAGATTGTGTTTTAGACTAAAAGGTAATGCATTATAAGAAGAATCTTTACTTTGAAACTCTGTTCTTTACCTTTTTCACACAATGAAACAGCTTTGTATTCACCTTAAACACTGTTTCAGGGCAAGAGATTGTGTTTTAGACTAAAACTTAATGCTTTATAAGAAGAATCTTTACTTTGAAACTGTTCTTTACCTTTTTCACACTATGAAACAGCTTTGTAGTCACCTTAAACACTGTTTCAGGGCAAGAGATTGTGTTTTAGACTAAAACTTAATCCTTTATAAGAAGAATCTTTACTTTGAAACTGTTCTTTACCTTTTTCACACTATGAAACAGCTTTGTATTTGCCTTAAACACTGTTTCAGGGCAAGAGATTGTGTTTTAGACTTAAAGGTAATGCATTATAAGAAGAATCTTTACTTTGATACTCTGTTCTATACCTTTTTCATACTAGGAAACAGCTTTGTATTCGCCTTAAACACTGTTTCAGGGCAAGAGATTGTGTTTTAGACTAAAATTTAATGCTTTATAAGAAGAATCTTTACTTTGAAACTATTCTTTACCTTTTTCACGCAATGAAACAGCTTTCTATTCACCTTAAACACTGATTCAGGGCAAGAGATTGTGTTTTAGACTAAAAGGTAATGCATTATAATAAGAATCTTTACTTTGAAACTCTGTTCTTTACCTTTTTCACACTAGGAAACAGCTTTGTAGTCGCCTTAAACACTGTTTCAGGGCAAGAGATTGTGTTTTAGACTAAAACTTAACGCATTATAAGAAGAAACTTTACTTTGAAAGTCTGTTCTTTACCTTTTTCACACAATGAAACAGCTTTGTATTCGCCTTAAACACTGTTTCAGGGCAAGAGATTGTGTTTTAGACTAAAACTTAATCCTTTATAAGAAGAATCTTTACTTTGAAACTGTTCTTTACCTTTTTCACACTATGAAACAGCTTTGTAGTCACCTTAAACACTGTTTCAGGGCAAGAGATTGTGTTTTAGACTAAAAGGTAATGCATTATAATAAGAATCTTTACTTTGAAACTCTGTTCTTTACCTTTTTCACACTAGGAAACAGCTTTGTAGTCGCCTTAAACACTGTTTCAGGGCAAGAGATTGTGTTTTAGACTAAAACTTAATCCTTTATAAGAAGAATCTTTACTTTGAAACTGTTCTTTACCTATTTCACACTATGAAACAGCTTTGTAGTCACCTTAAACACTGTTTCAGGGCAAGAGATTGTGTTTTAGACTTAAAGGTAATGCATTATAAGAAGAATC
Organism: Electrophorus electricus; assembly: GCF_041902795.1. Lineage (NCBI taxonomy): Eukaryota > Metazoa > Chordata > Actinopteri > Gymnotiformes > Gymnotidae > Electrophorus > Electrophorus electricus. The sequence continues at coordinate 16,555,701 of NC_137514.1, read as the reverse complement.
TTTACTTTGAAACTCTCTTCTTTACCTTTTTCACACAATGAAACAGCTTTGTAGTCGCCTTAAACACTGTTGCAGGGCAAGAGATTGTGTTTTAGACTAAAACTTAATGCATTATAAGAAGAATCTTTACTTTGAAACTCTGTTCTTTACCTTTTTCACACAATGAAACAGCTTTGTATTCGCCTTAAACACTGTTTCAGGGCAAGAGATTTTGTTTTAGACTAAAACTTAATGCTTTATAAGAAGAATCTTTACTTTGAAACTGTTCTTTACCTTTTTCACACTACGAAACAGCTTTGTATTCGCCTTAAACACTGTTTCAGGTCAAGAGATTGTGTTTTAGACTAAAACTTAATGCTTTATAAGAAGAATCTTTACTTTGAAACTCTGTTCTTTATCTTTTTCACACTATGAAACAGCTTTATATTTAACTTAAACACTGTTTCAGGGCAAGAGATTGTGTTTTAGACTAAAAGGTAATGCATTATAAGAAGAATCTTTACTTTGAAACTCTGTTCTTTACCTTTTTCACACAATGAAACAGCTTTGTATTCACCTTAAACACTGTTTCAGGGCAAGAGATTGTGTTTTAGACTAAAACTTAATGCTTTATAAGAAGAATCTTTACTTTGAAACTGTTCTTTACCTTTTTCACACTAGGAAACAGCTTTGTAGTCGCCTTAAACACTGTTTCAGGGCAAGAGATTGTGTTTTAGACTAAAACTTAATCCTTTATAAGAAGAATCTTTACTTTGAAACTGTTCTTTACCTTTTTCACACTATGAAACAGCTTTGTATTTGCCTTAAACACTGTTTCAGGGCAAGAGATTGTGTTTTAGACTTAAAGGTAATGCATTATAAGAAGAATCTTTACTTTGATACTCTGTTCTATACCTTTTTCATACTAGGAAACAGCTTTGTATTCGCCTTAAACACTGTTTCAGGGCAAGAGATTGTGTTTTAGACTAAAACTTAATGCTTTATAAGAAGAATCTTTACTTTGAAACTATTCTTTACCTTTTTCACGCAATGAAACAGCTTTCTATTCACCTTAAACACTGATTCAGGGCAAGAGATTGTGTTTTAGACTAAAAGGTAATGCATTATAATAAGAATCTTTACTTTGAAACTCTGTTCTTTACCTTTTTCACACTAGGAAACAGCTTTGTAGTCGCCTTAAACACTGTTTTAGGGCAAGAGATTGTGTTTTAGACTAAAACTTAACGCATTATAAGAAGAAACTTTACTTTGAAAGTCTGTTCTTTACCTTTTTCACACAATGAAACAGCTTTGTATTCACCTTAAACACTGTTTCAGGGCAAGAGATTGTGTTTTAGACTAAAACTTAATCCTTTATAAGAAGAATCTTTACTTTGAAACTGTTCTTTACCTTTTTCACACTATGAAACAGCTTTGTAGTCACCTTAAACACTGTTTCAGGGCAAGAGATTGTGTTTTAGACTAAAAGGTAATGCATTATAATAAGAATCTTTACTTTGAAACTCTGTTCTTTACCTTTTTCACACTAGGAAACAGCTTTGTAGTCGCCTTAAACACTGTTTCAGGGCAAGAGATTGTGTTTTAGACTAAAAGGTAATGCATTATAATAAGAATCTTTACTTTGAAACTCTGTTCTTTACCTTTTTCACACAATGAAACAGCTTTGTATTCACCTTAAACACTGTTTCAGGGCAAGAGATTGTGTTTTAGACTAAAACTTAATCCTTTATAAGAAGAATCTTTACTTTGAAACTGTTCTTTACCTTTTTCACACTATGAAACAGCTTTGTAGTCACCTTAAACACTGTTTCAGGGCAAGAGATTGTGTTTTAGACTAAAAGGTAATGCATTATAATAAGAATCTTTACTTTGAAACTCTGTTCTTTACCTTTTTCACACTAGGAAACAGCTTTGTAGTCGCCTTAAACACTGTTTCAGGGCAAGAGATTGTGTTTTAGACTAAAAGGTAATGCATTATAATAAGAATCTTTACTTTGAAACTCTGTTCTTTACCTTTTTCACACAATGAAACAGCTTTGTATTCACCTTAAACACTGTTTCAGGGCAAGAGATTGTGTTTTAGACTAAAAGTTAATCCTTTATAAGAAGAATCTTTACTTTGAAACTGTTCTTTACCTATTTCACACTATGAAACAGCTTTGTAGTCACCTTAAACACTGTTTCAGGGCAAGAGATTGTGTTTTAGACTAAAAGGTAATGCATTATAAGAAGAATCTTTACTTTGAAACTCTGTTCTTTACCTTTTTCACACAATGAAACAGCTTTGTATTCGCCTTAAACACTGTTTCAGGGCAAGAGATTTTGTTTTAGACTAAAACTTAATGCTTTATAAGAAGAATCTTTACTTTGAAACTGTTCTTTACCTTTTTCACACTACGAAACAGCTTTGTATTCGCCTTAAACACTGTTTCAGGTCAAGAGATTGTGTTTTAGACTAAAACTTAATGCTTTATAAGAAGAATCTTTACTTTGAAACTCTGTTCTTTACCTTTTTCACACAATGAAACAGCTTTCTATTCACCTTAAACACTGTTTCAGGGCAAGAGATTGTGTTTTAGACTTAAAGGTAATGCATTATAAGAAGAATCTTTACTTTGAAACTCTGTTCTTTATCTTTTTCACACTATGAAACAGCTTTATATTTAACTTAAACACTGTTTCAGGGCAAGAGATTGTGTTTTAGACTAAAAGGTAATGCATTATAAGAAGAATCTTTACTTTGAAACTCTGTTCTTTACCTTTTTCACACAATGAAACAGCTTTGTATTCACCTTAAACACTGTTTCAGGGCAAGAGATTGTGTTTTAGACTAAAACTTAATGCTTTATAAGAAGAATCTTTACTTTGAAACTGTTCTTTACCTTTTTCACACTATGAAACAGCTTTGTAGTCACCTTAAACACTGTTTCAGGGCAAGAGATTGTGTTTTAGACTAAAACTTAATCCTTTATAAGAAGAATCTTTACTTTGAAACTGTTCTTTACCTTTTTCACACTATGAAACAGCTTTGTATTTGCCTTAAACACTGTTTCAGGGCAAGAGATTGTGTTTTAGACTTAAAGGTAATGCATTATAAGAAGAATCTTTACTTTGATACTCTGTTCTATACCTTTTTCATACTAGGAAACAGCTTTGTATTCGCCTTAAACACTGTTTCAGGGCAAGAGATTGTGTTTTAGACTAAAATTTAATGCTTTATAAGAAGAATCTTTACTTTGAAACTATTCTTTACCTTTTTCACGCAATGAAACAGCTTTCTATTCACCTTAAACACTGATTCAGGGCAAGAGATTGTGTTTTAGACTAAAAGGTAATGCATTATAATAAGAATCTTTACTTTGAAACTCTGTTCTTTACCTTTTTCACACTAGGAAACAGCTTTGTAGTCGCCTTAAACACTGTTTCAGGGCAAGAGATTGTGTTTTAGACTAAAACTTAACGCATTATAAGAAGAAACTTTACTTTGAAAGTCTGTTCTTTACCTTTTTCACACAATGAAACAGCTTTGTATTCGCCTTAAACACTGTTTCAGGGCAAGAGATTGTGTTTTAGACTAAAACTTAATCCTTTATAAGAAGAATCTTTACTTTGAAACTGTTCTTTACCTTTTTCACACTATGAAACAGCTTTGTAGTCACCTTAAACACTGTTTCAGGGCAAGAGATTGTGTTTTAGACTAAAAGGTAATGCATTATAATAAGAATCTTTACTTTGAAACTCTGTTCTTTACCTTTTTCACACTAGGAAACAGCTTTGTAGTCGCCTTAAACACTGTTTCAGGGCAAGAGATTGTGTTTTAGACTAAAACTTAATCCTTTATAAGAAGAATCTTTACTTTGAAACTGTTCTTTACCTATTTCACACTATGAAACAGCTTTGTAGTCACCTTAAACACTGTTTCAGGGCAAGAGATTGTGTTTTAGACTAAAAGGTAATGCATTATAATAAGAATCTTTACTTTGAAACTCTGTTCTTTACCTTTTTCACACTAGAAAACAGCTTTGTAGTCGCCTTAATCACTGTTTCAGGGAAAGAAATTGTGTTTTAGACTAAAAGGGAATGCATTATAAGAAGAATCTTTACTTTGAAACTCTGTTCTTTACCTTTTTCACACTATGAAACAGCTTTGTATTCGCCTTAAACACTGTTTCAGGGCAAGAGATTGTGTTTTAGACTAAAAGGTAATGCATTATAAGAAGAATCTTTACTTTGAAACTCTGTTCTTTACCTTTTTCACAGTAGGACACAGCTTTGTAGTCGCCTTAAACACTGTTACAGGGCAAGAGATTGTGTTTTAGACTAAAACTTAATGCATTATAAGAAGAATCTTTACTTTGAAACTCTGTTCTTTACCTTTTTCACACAATGAAACAGCTTTGTATTCGCCTTAAACACTGTTTCAGGGCAAGAGATTTTGTTTTAGACTAAAACTTAATGCTTTATAAGAAGAATCTTTACTTTGAAACTGTTCTTTACCTTTTTCACACTACAAAACAGCTTTGTATTCACCTTAAACACTGTTTCAGGTCAAGAGATTGTGTTTTAGACTAAAACTTAATGCTTTATAAGAAGAATCTTTACTTTGAAACTGTTCTTTACCTATTTCACACTATGAAACAGCTTTGTAGTCACCTTAAGCACTGTTTCAGGGCAAGAGATTGTGTTTTAGACTAAAAGGTAATGCATTATAATAAGAATCTTTACTTTGAAACTCTGTTCTTTACCTTTTTCACACTAGAAAACAGCTTTGTAGTCGCCTCAATCACTGTTTCAGGGAAAGAAATTGTGTTTTAGACTAAAACTTAATGCATTATAAGAAGAATCTTTACTTTGAACCTCTGTTCTTTACCTTTTTCACACAATGAAACAGCTTTGTATTCGCCTTAAACACTGTTTCAGGGCAAGAGATTTTGTTTTAGACTAAAACTTAATGCTTTATAAGAAGAATCTTTACTTTGAAACTGTTCTTTACCTTTTTCACACTACGAAACAGCTTTGTATTCACCTTAAACACTGTTTCAGGTCAAGAGATTGTGTTTTAGACTAAAACTTAATGCTTTATAAGAAGAATCTTTACTTTGAAACTCTGTTCTTTACCTTTTTCACACAATGAAACAGCTTTCTATTCACCTTAAACACTGTTTCAGGGCAAGAGATTGTGTTTTAGACTTAAAGGTAATGCATTATAAGAAGAATCTTTACTTTGAAACTCTGTTCTTTACCTTTTTCACACTATGAAACAGCTTTATATTTAACATAAACACTGTTTCAGGGCAAGAGATTGTGTTTTAGACTAAAAGGTAATGCATTATAAGAAGAATCTTTACTTTGAAACTCTGTTCTTTACCTTTTTCACACAATGAAACAGCTTTGTATTCACCTTAAACACTGTTTCAGGGCAAGAGATTGTGTTTTAGACTAAAAGGTAATGCATTATAATAAGAATCTTTACTTTGAAACTCTGTTCTTTACCTTTTTCACACTAGGAAACAGCTTTGTATTCACCTTAAACACTGTTTCAGGGCAAGAGATTGTGTTTTAGACTAAAACTTAATCCTTTATAAGAAGAATCTTTACTTTGAAACTGTTCTTTACCTATTTCACACTATAAAACAGCTTTGTAGTCACCTTAAACACTGTTTCAGGGCAAGAGATTGTGTTTTAGACTAAAAGGTAATGCATTATAATAAGAATCTTTACTTTGAAACTCTGTTCTTTACCTTTTTCACACTAGGAAACAGCTTTGTAGTCGCCTTAATCACTGTTTCAGGGAAAGAAATTGTGTTTTAGACTAAAACGGAATGCATTATAAGAAGAATCTTTACTTTGAAACTCTGTTCTTTACCTTTTTCACACAATGAAACAGCTTTGTATTCGCCTTAAACAGTGTTTCAGGGCAAGAGATTGTGTTTTAGACTAAAAGGTAATGCATTATAAGAAGAATCTTTTCTTTGAAACTCTGTTCTTTACCTTTTTCACACAATGAAACAGCTTTGTATTCGTCTTAAACACTGTTTCAGGGCAAGAGATTGTGTTTTAGACTAAAACTTAATCCTTTATAAGAAGAATCTTTACTTTGAAACTGTTCTTTACCTTTTTCACACTACGAAACAGCTTTGTATTCGCCTTAAACACTGTTTCAGGTCAAGAGATTGTGTTTTAGACTAAAACTTAATGCTTTATAAGAAGAATCTTTACTTTGAAACTCTGTTCTTTATCTTTTTCACACTATGAAACAGCTTTATATTTAACTTAAACACTGTTTCAGGGCAAGAGATTGTGTTTTAGACTAAAAGGTAATGCATTATAAGAAGAATCTTTACTTTGAAACTCTGTTCTTTACCTTTTTCACACAATGAAACAGCTTTGTATTCACCTTAAACACTGTTTCAGGGCAAGAGATTGTGTTTTAGACTAAAACTTAATGCTTTATAAGAAGAATCTTTACTTTGAAACTGTTCTTTACCTTTTTCACACTAGGAAACAGCTTTGTAGTCGCCTTAAACACTGTTTCAGGGCAAGAGATTGTGTTTTAGACTAAAACTTAATCCTTTATAAGAAGAATCTTTACTTTGAAACTGTTCTTTACCTTTTTCACACTATGAAACAGCTTTGTATTTGCCTTAAACACTGTTTCAGGGCAAGAGATTGTGTTTTAGACTTAAAGGTAATGCATTATAAGAAGAATCTTTACTTTGATACTCTGTTCTATACCTTTTTCATACTAGGAAACAGCTTTGTATTCGCCTTAAACACTGTTTCAGGGCAAGAGATTGTGTTTTAGACTAAAACTTAATGCTTTATAAGAAGAATCTTTACTTTGAAACTATTCTTTACCTTTTTCACGCAATGAAACAGCTTTCTATTCACCTTAAACACTGATTCAGGGCAAGAGATTGTGTTTTAGACTAAAAGGTAATGCATTATAATAAGAATCTTTACTTTGAAACTCTGTTCTTTACCTTTTTCACACTAGGAAACAGCTTTGTAGTCGCCTTAAACACTGTTTTAGGGCAAGAGATTGTGTTTTAGACTAAAACTTAACGCATTATAAGAAGAAACTTTACTTTGAAAGTCTGTTCTTTACCTTTTTCACACAATGAAACAGCTTTGTATTCACCTTAAACACTGTTTCAGGGCAAGAGATTGTGTTTTAGACTAAAACTTAATCCTTTATAAGAAGAATCTTTACTTTGAAACTGTTCTTTACCTTTTTCACACTATGAAACAGCTTTGTAGTCACCTTAAACACTGTTTCAGGGCAAGAGATTGTGTTTTAGACTAAAAGGTAATGCATTATAATAAGAATCTTTACTTTGAAACTCTGTTCTTTACCTTTTTCACACTAGGAAACAGCTTTGTAGTCGCCTTAAACACTGTTTCAGGGCAAGAGATTGTGTTTTAGACTAAAAGGTAATGCATTATAATAAGAATCTTTACTTTGAAACTCTGTTCTTTACCTTTTTCACACAATGAAACAGCTTTGTATTCACCTTAAACACTGTTTCAGGGCAAGAGATTGTGTTTTAGACTAAAAGTTAATCCTTTATAAGAAGAATCTTTACTTTGAAACTGTTCTTTACCTATTTCACACTATGAAACAGCTTTGTAGTCACCTTAAACACTGTTTCAGGGCAAGAGATTGTGTTTTAGACTAAAAGGTAATGCATTATAAGAAGAATCTTTACTTTGAAACTCTGTTCTTTACCTTTTTCACACAATGAAACAGCTTTGTATTCGCCTTAAACACTGTTTCAGGGCAAGAGATTTTGTTTTAGACTAAAACTTAATGCTTTATAAGAAGAATCTTTACTTTGAAACTGTTCTTTACCTTTTTCACACTACGAAACAGCTTTGTATTCGCCTTAAACACTGTTTCAGGTCAAGAGATTGTGTTTTAGACTAAAACTTAATGCTTTATAAGAAGAATCTTTACTTTGAAACTCTGTTCTTTACCTTTTTCACACAATGAAACAGCTTTCTATTCACCTTAAACACTGTTTCAGGGCAAGAGATTGTGTTTTAGACTTAAAGGTAATGCATTATAAGAAGAATCTTTACTTTGAAACTCTGTTCTTTATCTTTTTCACACTATGAAACAGCTTTATATTTAACTTAAACACTGTTTCAGGGCAAGAGATTGTGTTTTAGACTAAAAGGTAATGCATTATAAGAAGAATCTTTACTTTGAAACTCTGTTCTTTACCTTTTTCACACAATGAAACAGCTTTGTATTCACCTTAAACACTGTTTCAGGGCAAGAGATTGTGTTTTAGACTAAAACTTAATGCTTTATAAGAAGAATCTTTACTTTGAAACTGTTCTTTACCTTTTTCACACTATGAAACAGCTTTGTAGTCACCTTAAACACTGTTTCAGGGCAAGAGATTGTGTTTTAGACTAAAACTTAATCCTTTATAAGAAGAATCTTTACTTTGAAACTGTTCTTTACCTTTTTCACACTATGAAAATGCTTTGTATTTGCCTTAAACACTGTTTCAGGGCAAGAGATTGTGTTTTAGACTTAAAGGTAATGCATTATAAGAAGAATCTTTACTTTGATACTCTGTTCTATACCTTTTTCATACTAGGAAACAGCTTTGTATTCGCCTTAAACACTGTTTCAGGGCAAGAGATTGTGTTTTAGACTAAAATTTAATGCTTTATAAGAAGAATCTTTACTTTGAAACTATTCTTTACCTTTTTCACGCAATGAAACAGCTTTCTATTCACCTTAAACACTGATTCAGGGCAAGAGATTGTGTTTTAGACTAAAAGGTAATGCATTATAATAAGAATCTTTACTTTGAAACTCTGTTCTTTACCTTTTTCACACTAGGAAACAGCTTTGTAGTCGCCTTAAACACTGTTTCAGGGCAAGAGATTGTGTTTTAGACTAAAACTTAACGCATTATAAGAAGAAACTTTACTTTGAAAGTCTGTTCTTTACCTTTTTCACACAATGAAACAGCTTTGTATTCGCCTTAAACACTGTTTCAGGGCAAGAGATTGTGTTTTAGACTAAAACTTAATCCTTTATAAGAAGAATCTTTACTTTGAAACTGTTCTTTACCTTTTTCACACTATGAAACAGCTTTGTAGTCACCTTAAACACTGTTTCAGGGCAAGAGATTGTGTTTTAGACTAAAAGGTAATGCATTATAATAAGAATCTTTACTTTGAAACTCTGTTCTTTACCTTTTTCACACTAGGAAACAGCTTTGTAGTCGCCTTAAACACTGTTTCAGGGCAAGAGATTGTGTTTTAGACTAAAAGGTAATGCATTATAATAAGAATCTTTACTTTGAAACTCTGTTCTTTACCTTTTTCACACAATGAAACAGCTTTGTATTCACCTTAAACACTGTTTCAGGGCAAGAGATTGTGTTTTAGACTAAAAGTTAATCCTTTATAAGAAGAATCTTTACTTTGAAACTGTTCTTTACCTATTTCACACTATGAAACAGCTTTGTAGTCACCTTAAACACTGTTTCAGGGCAAGAGATTGTGTTTTAGACTAAAAGGTAATGCATTATAAGAAGAATCTTTACTTTGAAACTCTGTTCTTTACCTTTTTCACACAATGAAACAGCTTTGTATTCGCCTTAAACACTGTTTCAGGGCAAGAGATTTTGTTTTAGACTAAAACTTAATGCTTTATAAGAAGAATCTTTACTTTGAAACTGTTCTTTACCTTTTTCACACTACGAAACAGCTTTGTATTCGCCTTAAACACTGTTTCAGGTCAAGAGATTGTGTTTTAGACTAAAACTTAATGCTTTATAAGAAGAATCTTTACTTTGAAACTCTGTTCTTTACCTTTTTCACACAATGAAACAGCTTTCTATTCACCTTAAACACTGTTTCAGGGCAAGAGATTGTGTTTTAGACTTAAAGGTAATGCATTATAAGAAGAATCTTTACTTTGAAACTCTGTTCTTTATCTTTTTCACACTATGAAACAGCTTTATATTTAACTTAAACACTGTTTCAGGGCAAGAGATTGTGTTTTAGACTAAAAGGTAATGCATTATAAGAAGAATCTTTACTTTGAAACTCTGTTCTTTACCTTTTTCACACAATGAAACAGCTTTGTATTCACCTTAAACACTGTTTCAGGGCAAGAGATTGTGTTTTAGACTAAAACTTAATGCTTTATAAGAAGAATCTTTACTTTGAAACTGTTCTTTACCTTTTTCACACTATGAAACAGCTTTGTAGTCACCTTAAACACTGTTTCAGGGCAAGAGATTGTGTTTTAGACTAAAACTTAATCCTTTATAAGAAGAATCTTTACTTTGAAACTGTTCTTTACCTTTTTCACACTATGAAACAGCTTTGTATTTGCCTTAAACACTGTTTCAGGGCAAGAGATTGTGTTTTAGACTTAAAGGTAATGCATTATAAGAAGAATCTTTACTTTGATACTCTGTTCTATACCTTTTTCATACTAGGAAACAGCTTTGTATTCGCCTTAAACACTGTTTCAGGGCAAGAGATTGTGTTTTAGACTAAAATTTAATGCTTTATAAGAAGAATCTTTACTTTGAAACTATTCTTTACCTTTTTCACGCAATGAAACAGCTTTCTATTCACCTTAAACACTGATTCAGGGCAAGAGATTGTGTTTTAGACTAAAAGGTAATGCATTATAATAAGAATCTTTACTTTGAAACTCTGTTCTTTACCTTTTTCACACTAGGAAACAGCTTTGTAGTCGCCTTAAACACTGTTTCAGGGCAAGAGATTGTGTTTTAGACTAAAACTTAACGCATTATAAGAAGAAACTTTACTTTGAAAGTCTGTTCTTTACCTTTTTCACACAATGAAACAGCTTTGTATTCGCCTTAAACACTGTTTCAGGGCAAGAGATTGTGTTTTAGACTAAAACTTAATCCTTTATAAGAAGAATCTTTACTTTGAAACTGTTCTTTACCTTTTTCACACTATGAAACAGCTTTGTAGTCACCTTAAACACTGTTTCAGGGCAAGAGATTGTGTTTTAGACTAAAAGGTAATGCATTATAATAAGAATCTTTACTTTGAAACTCTGTTCTTTACCTTTTTCACACTAGGAAACAGCTTTGTAGTCGCCTTAAACACTGTTTCAGGGCAAGAGATTGTGTTTTAGACTAAAACTTAATCCTTTATAAGAAGAATCTTTACTTTGAAACTGTTCTTTACCTATTTCACACTATGAAACAGCTTTGTAGTCACCTTAAACACTGTTTCAGGGCAAGAGATTGTGTTTTAGACTAAAAGGTAATGCATTATAATAAGAATCTTTACTTTGAAACTCTGTTCTTTACCTTTTTCACACTAGAAAACAGCTTTGTAGTCGCCTTAATCACTGTTTCAGGGAAAGAAATTGTGTTTTAGACTAAAAGGGAATGCATTATAAGAAGAATCTTTACTTTGAAACTCTGTTCTTTACCTTTTTCACACTATGAAACAGCTTTGTATTCGCCTTAAACACTGTTTCAGGGCAAGAGATTGTGTTTTAGACTAAAAGGTAATGCATTATAAGAAGAATCTTTACTTTGAAACTCTGTTCTTTACCTTTTTCACAGTAGGACACAGCTTTGTAGTCGCCTTAAACACTGTTACAGGGCAAGAGATTGTGTTTTAGACTAAAACTTAATGCATTATAAGAAGAATCTTTACTTTGAAACTCTGTTCTTTACCTTTTTCACACAATGAAACAGCTTTGTATTCGCCTTAAACACTGTTTCAGGGCAAGAGATTTTGTTTTAGACTAAAACTTAATGCTTTATAAGAAGAATCTTTACTTTGAAACTGTTCTTTACCTTTTTCACACTACAAAACAGCTTTGTATTCACCTTAAACACTGTTTCAGGTCAAGAGATTGTGTTTTAGACTAAAACTTAATGCTTTATAAGAAGAATCTTTACTTTGAAACTGTTCTTTACCTATTTCACACTATGAAACAGCTTTGTAGTCACCTTAAGCACTGTTTCAGGGCAAGAGATTGTGTTTTAGACTAAAAGGTAATGCATTATAATAAGAATCTTTACTTTGAAACTCTGTTCTTTACCTTTTTCACACTAGAAAACAGCTTTGTAGTCGCCTCAATCACTGTTTCAGGGAAAGAAATTGTGTTTTAGACTAAAACTTAATGCATTATAAGAAGAATCTTTACTTTGAACCTCTGTTCTTTACCTTTTTCACACAATGAAACAGCTTTGTATTCGCCTTAAACACTGTTTCAGGGCAAGAGATTTTGTTTTAGACTAAAACTTAATGCTTTATAAGAAGAATCTTTACTTTGAAACTGTTCTTTACCTTTTTCACACTACGAAACAGCTTTGTATTCACCTTAAACACTGTTTCAGGTCAAGAGATTGTGTTTTAGACTAAAACTTAATGCTTTATAAGAAGAATCTTTACTTTGAAACTCTGTTCTTTACCTTTTTCACACAATGAAACAGCTTTCTATTCACCTTAAACACTGTTTCAGGGCAAGAGATTGTGTTTTAGACTTAAAGGTAATGCATTATAAGAAGAATCTTTACTTTGAAACTCTGTTCTTTACCTTTTTCACACTATGAAACAGCTTTATATTTAACATAAACACTGTTTCAGGGCAAGAGATTGTGTTTTAGACTAAAAGGTAATGCATTATAAGAAGAATCTTTACTTTGAAACTCTGTTCTTTACCTTTTTCACACAATGAAACAGCTTTGTATTCACCTTAAACACTGTTTCAGGGCAAGAGATTGTGTTTTAGACTAAAAGGTAATGCATTATAATAAGAATCTTTACTTTGAAACTCTGTTCTTTACCTTTTTCACACTAGGAAACAGCTTTGTATTCACCTTAAACACTGTTTCAGGGCAAGAGATTGTGTTTTAGACTAAAACTTAATCCTTTATAAGAAGAATCTTTACTTTGAAACTGTTCTTTACCTATTTCACACTATAAAACAGCTTTGTAGTCACCTTAAACACTGTTTCAGGGCAAGAGATTGTGTTTTAGACTAAAAGGTAATGCATTATAATAAGAATCTTTACTTTGAAACTCTGTTCTTTACCTTTTTCACACTAGGAAACAGCTTTGTAGTCGCCTTAATCACTGTTTCAGGGAAAGAAATTGTGTTTTAGACTAAAACGGAATGCATTATAAGAAGAATCTTTACTTTGAAACTCTGTTCTTTACCTTTTTCACACAATGAAACAGCTTTGTATTCGCCTTAAACAGTGTTTCAGGGCAAGAGATTGTGTTTTAGACTAAAAGGTAATGCATTATAAGAAGAATCTTTTCTTTGAAACTCTGTTCTTTACCTTTTTCACACAATGAAACAGCTTTGTATTCGTCTTAAACACTGTTTCAGGGCAAGAGATTGTGTTTTAGACTAAAACTTAATCCTTTATAAGAAGAATCTTTACTTTGAAACTGTTCTTTACCTTTTTCACACTACGAAACAGCTTTGTATTCGCCTTAAACACTGTTTCAGGTCAAGAGATTGTGTTTTAGACTAAAACTTAATGCTTTATAAGAAGAATCTTTACTTTGAAACTCTGTTCTTTATCTTTTTCACACTATGAAACAGCTTTATATTTAACTTAAACACTGTTTCAGGGCAAGAGATTGTGTTTTAGACTAAAAGGTAATGCATTATAAGAAGAATCTTTACTTTGAAACTCTGTTCTTTACCTTTTTCACACAATGAAACAGCTTTGTATTCACCTTAAACACTGTTTCAGGGCAAGAGATTGTGTTTTAGACTAAAACTTAATGCTTTATAAGAAGAATCTTTACTTTGAAACTGTTCTTTACCTTTTTCACACTAGGAAACAGCTTTGTAGTCGCCTTAAACACTGTTTCAGGGCAAGAGATTGTGTTTTAGACTAAAACTTAATCCTTTATAAGAAGAATCTTTACTTTGAAACTGTTCTTTACCTTTTTCACACTATGAAACAGCTTTGTATTTGCCTTAAACACTGTTTCAGGGCAAGAGATTGTGTTTTAGACTTAAAGGTAATGCATTATAAGAAGAATCTTTACTTTGATACTCTGTTCTATACCTTTTTCATACTAGGAAACAGCTTTGTATTCGCCTTAAACACTGTTTCAGGGCAAGAGATTGTGTTTTAGACTAAAACTTAATGCTTTATAAGAAGAATCTTTACTTTGAAACTATTCTTTACCTTTTTCACGCAATGAAACAGCTTTCTATTCACCTTAAACACTGATTCAGGGCAAGAGATTGTGTTTTAGACTAAAAGGTAATGCATTATAATAAGAATCTTTACTTTGAAACTCTGTTCTTTACCTTTTTCACACTAGGAAACAGCTTTGTAGTCGCCTTAAACACTGTTTTAGGGCAAGAGATTGTGTTTTAGACTAAAACTTAACGCATTATAAGAAGAAACTTTACTTTGAAAGTCTGTTCTTTACCTTTTTCACACAATGAAACAGCTTTGTATTCACCTTAAACACTGTTTCAGGGCAAGAGATTGTGTTTTAGACTAAAACTTAATCCTTTATAAGAAGAATCTTTACTTTGAAACTGTTCTTTACCTTTTTCACACTATGAAACAGCTTTGTAGTCACCTTAAACACTGTTTCAGGGCAAGAGATTGTGTTTTAGACTAAAAGGTAATGCATTATAATAAGAATCTTTACTTTGAAACTCTGTTCTTTACCTTTTTCACACTAGGAAACAGCTTTGTAGTCGCCTTAAACACTGTTTCAGGGCAAGAGATTGTGTTTTAGACTAAAAGGTAATGCATTATAATAAGAATCTTTACTTTGAAACTCTGTTCTTTACCTTTTTCACACAATGAAACAGCTTTGTATTCACCTTAAACACTGTTTCAGGGCAAGAGATTGTGTTTTAGACTAAAAGTTAATCCTTTATAAGAAGAATCTTTACTTTGAAACTGTTCTTTACCTATTTCACACTATGAAACAGCTTTGTAGTCACCTTAAACACTGTTTCAGGGCAAGAGATTGTGTTTTAGACTAAAAGGTAATGCATTATAAGAAGAATCTTTACTTTGAAACTCTGTTCTTTACCTTTTTCACACAATGAAACAGCTTTGTATTCGCCTTAAACACTGTTTCAGGGCAAGAGATTTTGTTTTAGACTAAAACTTAATGCTTTATAAGAAGAATCTTTACTTTGAAACTGTTCTTTACCTTTTTCACACTACGAAACAGCTTTGTATTCGCCTTAAACACTGTTTCAGGTCAAGAGATTGTGTTTTAGACTAAAACTTAATGCTTTATAAGAAGAATCTTTACTTTGAAACTCTGTTCTTTACCTTTTTCACACAATGAAACAGCTTTCTATTCACCTTAAACACTGTTTCAGGGCAAGAGATTGTGTTTTAGACTTAAAGGTAATGCATTATAAGAAGAATCTTTACTTTGAAACTCTGTTCTTTATCTTTTTCACACTATGAAACAGCTTTATATTTAACTTAAACACTGTTTCAGGGCAAGAGATTGTGTTTTAGACTAAAAGGTAATGCATTATAAGAAGAATCTTTACTTTGAAACTCTGTTCTTTACCTTTTTCACACAATGAAACAGCTTTGTATTCACCTTAAACACTGTTTCAGGGCAAGAGATTGTGTTTTAGACTAAAACTTAATGCTTTATAAGAAGAATCTTTACTTTGAAACTGTTCTTTACCTTTTTCACACTATGAAACAGCTTTGTAGTCACCTTAAACACTGTTTCAGGGCAAGAGATTGTGTTTTAGACTAAAACTTAATCCTTTATAAGAAGAATCTTTACTTTGAAACTGTTCTTTACCTTTTTCACACTATGAAAATGCTTTGTATTTGCCTTAAACACTGTTTCAGGGCAAGAGATTGTGTTTTAGACTTAAAGGTAATGCATTATAAGAAGAATCTTTACTTTGATACTCTGTTCTATACCTTTTTCATACTAGGAAACAGCTTTGTATTCGCCTTAAACACTGTTTCAGGGCAAGAGATTGTGTTTTAGACTAAAATTTAATGCTTTATAAGAAGAATCTTTACTTTGAAACTATTCTTTACCTTTTTCACGCAATGAAACAGCTTTCTATTCACCTTAAACACTGATTCAGGGCAAGAGATTGTGTTTTAGACTAAAAGGTAATGCATTATAATAAGAATCTTTACTTTGAAACTCTGTTCTTTACCTTTTTCACACTAGGAAACAGCTTTGTAGTCGCCTTAAACACTGTTTCAGGGCAAGAGATTGTGTTTTAGACTAAAACTTAACGCATTATAAGAAGAAACTTTACTTTGAAAGTCTGTTCTTTACCTTTTTCACACAATGAAACAGCTTTGTATTCGCCTTAAACACTGTTTCAGGGCAAGAGATTGTGTTTTAGACTAAAACTTAATCCTTTATAAGAAGAATCTTTACTTTGAAACTGTTCTTTACCTTTTTCACACTATGAAACAGCTTTGTAGTCACCTTAAACACTGTTTCAGGGCAAGAGATTGTGTTTTAGACTAAAAGGTAATGCATTATAATAAGAATCTTTACTTTGAAACTCTGTTCTTTACCTTTTTCACACTAGGAAACAGCTTTGTAGTCGCCTTAAACACTGTTTCAGGGCAAGAGATTGTGTTTTAGACTAAAAGGTAATGCATTATAATAAGAATCTTTACTTTGAAACTCTGTTCTTTACCTTTTTCACACAATGAAACAGCTTTGTATTCACCTTAAACACTGTTTCAGGGCAAGAGATTGTGTTTTAGACTAAAAGTTAATCCTTTATAAGAAGAATCTTTACTTTGAAACTGTTCTTTACCTATTTCACACTATGAAACAGCTTTGTAGTCACCTTAAACACTGTTTCAGGGCAAGAGATTGTGTTTTAGACTAAAAGGTAATGCATTATAAGAAGAATCTTTACTTTGAAACTCTGTTCTTTACCTTTTTCACACAATGAAACAGCTTTGTATTCGCCTTAAACACTGTTTCAGGGCAAGAGATTTTGTTTTAGACTAAAACTTAATGCTTTATAAGAAGAATCTTTACTTTGAAACTGTTCTTTACCTTTTTCACACTACGAAACA
Source organism: Electrophorus electricus (assembly GCF_041902795.1). Lineage (NCBI taxonomy): Eukaryota > Metazoa > Chordata > Actinopteri > Gymnotiformes > Gymnotidae > Electrophorus > Electrophorus electricus. The sequence goes on along the minus strand of NC_137514.1, from coordinate 16,538,635 downwards.
GCTTTGTATTCGCCTTAAACACTGTTTCAGGTCAAGAGATTGTGTTTTAGACTAAAACTTAATGCTTTATAAGAAGAATCTTTACTTTGAAACTCTGTTCTTTACCTTTTTCACACAATGAAACAGCTTTCTATTCACCTTAAACACTGTTTCAGGGCAAGAGATTGTGTTTTAGACTTAAAGGTAATGCATTATAAGAAGAATCTTTACTTTGAAACTCTGTTCTTTATCTTTTTCACACTATGAAACAGCTTTATATTTAACTTAAACACTGTTTCAGGGCAAGAGATTGTGTTTTAGACTAAAAGGTAATGCATTATAAGAAGAATCTTTACTTTGAAACTCTGTTCTTTACCTTTTTCACACAATGAAACAGCTTTGTATTCACCTTAAACACTGTTTCAGGGCAAGAGATTGTGTTTTAGACTAAAACTTAATGCTTTATAAGAAGAATCTTTACTTTGAAACTGTTCTTTACCTTTTTCACACTATGAAACAGCTTTGTAGTCACCTTAAACACTGTTTCAGGGCAAGAGATTGTGTTTTAGACTAAAACTTAATCCTTTATAAGAAGAATCTTTACTTTGAAACTGTTCTTTACCTTTTTCACACTATGAAAATGCTTTGTATTTGCCTTAAACACTGTTTCAGGGCAAGAGATTGTGTTTTAGACTTAAAGGTAATGCATTATAAGAAGAATCTTTACTTTGATACTCTGTTCTATACCTTTTTCATACTAGGAAACAGCTTTGTATTCGCCTTAAACACTGTTTCAGGGCAAGAGATTGTGTTTTAGACTAAAATTTAATGCTTTATAAGAAGAATCTTTACTTTGAAACTATTCTTTACCTTTTTCACGCAATGAAACAGCTTTCTATTCACCTTAAACACTGATTCAGGGCAAGAGATTGTGTTTTAGACTAAAAGGTAATGCATTATAATAAGAATCTTTACTTTGAAACTCTGTTCTTTACCTTTTTCACACTAGGAAACAGCTTTGTAGTCGCCTTAAACACTGTTTCAGGGCAAGAGATTGTGTTTTAGACTAAAACTTAACGCATTATAAGAAGAAACTTTACTTTGAAAGTCTGTTCTTTACCTTTTTCACACAATGAAACAGCTTTGTATTCGCCTTAAACACTGTTTCAGGGCAAGAGATTGTGTTTTAGACTAAAACTTAATCCTTTATAAGAAGAATCTTTACTTTGAAACTGTTCTTTACCTTTTTCACACTATGAAACAGCTTTGTAGTCACCTTAAACACTGTTTCAGGGCAAGAGATTGTGTTTTAGACTAAAAGGTAATGCATTATAATAAGAATCTTTACTTTGAAACTCTGTTCTTTACCTTTTTCACACTAGGAAACAGCTTTGTAGTCGCCTTAAACACTGTTTCAGGGCAAGAGATTGTGTTTTAGACTAAAACTTAATCCTTTATAAGAAGAATCTTTACTTTGAAACTGTTCTTTACCTATTTCACACTATGAAACAGCTTTGTAGTCACCTTAAACACTGTTTCAGGGCAAGAGATTGTGTTTTAGACTAAAAGGTAATGCATTATAATAAGAATCTTTACTTTGAAACTCTGTTCTTTACCTTTTTCACACTAGAAAACAGCTTTGTAGTCGCCTTAATCACTGTTTCAGGGAAAGAAATTGTGTTTTAGACTAAAAGGGAATGCATTATAAGAAGAATCTTTACTTTGAAACTCTGTTCTTTACCTTTTTCACACTATGAAACAGCTTTGTATTCGCCTTAAACACTGTTTCAGGGCAAGAGATTGTGTTTTAGACTAAAAGGTAATGCATTATAAGAAGAATCTTTACTTTGAAACTCTGTTCTTTACCTTTTTCACAGTAGGACACAGCTTTGTAGTCGCCTTAAACACTGTTGCAGGGCAAGAGATTGTGTTTTAGACTAAAACTTAATGCATTATAAGAAGAATCTTTACTTTGAAACTCTGTTCTTTACCTTTTTCACACAATGAAACAGCTTTGTATTCGCCTTAAACACTGTTTCAGGGCAAGAGATTTTGTTTTAGACTAAAACTTAATGCTTTATAAGAAGAATCTTTACTTTGAAACTGTTCTTTACCTTTTTCACACTACGAAACAGCTTTGTATTCACCTTAAACACTGTTTCAGGTCAAGAGATTGTGTTTTAGACTAAAACTTAATGCTTTATAAGAAGAATCTTTACTTTGAAACTGTTCTTTACCTATTTCACACTATGAAACAGCTTTGTAGTCACCTTAAGCACTGTTTCAGGGCAAGAGATTGTGTTTTAGACTAAAAGGTAATGCATTATAATAAGAATCTTTACTTTGAAACTCTGTTCTTTACCTTTTTCACACTAGAAAACAGCTTTGTAGTCGCCTCAATCACTGTTTCAGGGAAAGAAATTGTGTTTTAGACTAAAACTTAATGCATTATAAGAAGAATCTTTACTTTGAACCTCTGTTCTTTACCTTTTTCACACAATGAAACAGCTTTGTATTCGCCTTAAACACTGTTTCAGGGCAAGAGATTTTGTTTTAGACTAAAACTTAATGCTTTATAAGAAGAATCTTTACTTTGAAACTGTTCTTTACCTTTTTCACACTACGAAACAGCTTTGTATTCACCTTAAACACTGTTTCAGGTCAAGAGATTGTGTTTTAGACTAAAACTTAATGCTTTATAAGAAGAATCTTTACTTTGAAACTCTGTTCTTTACCTTTTTCACACAATGAAACAGCTTTCTATTCACCTTAAACACTGTTTCAGGGCAAGAGATTGTGTTTTAGACTTAAAGGTAATGCATTATAAGAAGAATCTTTACTTTGAAACTCTGTTCTTTACCTTTTTCACACTATGAAACAGCTTTATATTTAACATAAACACTGTTTCAGGGCAAGAGATTGTGTTTTAGACTAAAAGGTAATGCATTATAAGAAGAATCTTTACTTTGAAACTCTGTTCTTTACCTTTTTCACACAATGAAACAGCTTTGTATTCACCTTAAACACTGTTTCAGGGCAAGAGATTGTGTTTTAGACTAAAAGGTAATGCATTATAATAAGAATCTTTACTTTGAAACTCTGTTCTTTACCTTTTTCACACTAGGAAACAGCTTTGTATTCACCTTAAACACTGTTTCAGGGCAAGAGATTGTGTTTTAGACTAAAACTTAATCCTTTATAAGAAGAATCTTTACTTTGAAACTGTTCTTTACCTATTTCACACTATAAAACAGCTTTGTAGTCACCTTAAACACTGTTTCAGGGCAAGAGATTGTGTTTTAGACTAAAAGGTAATGCATTATAATAAGAATCTTTACTTTGAAACTCTGTTCTTTACCTTTTTCACACTAGGAAACAGCTTTGTAGTCGCCTTAATCACTGTTTCAGGGAAAGAAATTGTGTTTTAGACTAAAACGGAATGCATTATAAGAAGAATCTTTACTTTGAAACTCTGTTCTTTACCTTTTTCACACAATGAAACAGCTTTGTATTCGCCTTAAACAGTGTTTCAGGGCAAGAGATTGTGTTTTAGACTAAAAGGTAATGCATTATAAGAAGAATCTTTTCTTTGAAACTCTGTTCTTTACCTTTTTCACACAATGAAACAGCTTTGTATTCGTCTTAAACACTGTTTCAGGGCAAGAGATTGTGTTTTAGACTAAAACTTAATCCTTTATAAGAAGAATCTTTACTTTGAAACTGTTCTTTACCTTTTTCACACTATGAAACAGCTTTGTAGTCACCTTAAACACTGTTTCAGGGCAAGAGATTGTGTTTTAGACTAAAACTTAATCCTTTATAAGAAGAATCTTTACTTTGAAACTGTTCTTTACCTTTTTCACACTATGAAACAGCTTTGTATTTGCCTTAAACACTGTTTCAGGGCAAGAGATTGTGTTTTAGACTTAAAGGTAATGCATTATAAGAAGAATCTTTACTTTGATACTCTGTTCTATACCTTTTTCATACTAGGAAACAGCTTTGTATTCGCCTTAAACACTGTTTCAGGGCAAGAGATTGTGTTTTAGACTAAAATTTAATGCTTTATAAGAAGAATCTTTACTTTGAAACTATTCTTTACCTTTTTCACGCAATGAAACAGCTTTCTATTCACCTTAAACACTGATTCAGGGCAAGAGATTGTGTTTTAGACTAAAAGGTAATGCATTATAATAAGAATCTTTACTTTGAAACTCTGTTCTTTACCTTTTTCACACTAGGAAACAGCTTTGTAGTCGCCTTAAACACTGTTTCAGGGCAAGAGATTGTGTTTTAGACTAAAACTTAACGCATTATAAGAAGAAACTTTACTTTGAAAGTCTGTTCTTTACCTTTTTCACACAATGAAACAGCTTTGTATTCGCCTTAAACACTGTTTCAGGGCAAGAGATTGTGTTTTAGACTAAAACTTAATCCTTTATAAGAAGAATCTTTACTTTGAAACTGTTCTTTACCTTTTTCACACTATGAAACAGCTTTGTAGTCACCTTAAACACTGTTTCAGGGCAAGAGATTGTGTTTTAGACTAAAAGGTAATGCATTATAAGAAGAAACTTTACTTTGAAAGTCTGTTCTTTACCTTTTTCACACAATGAAACAGCTTTGTATTCGCCTTAAACACTGTTTCAGGGCAAGAGATTGTGTTTTAGACTAAAACTTAATCCTTTATAAGAAGAATCTTTACTTTGAAACTGTTCTTTACCTTTTTCACACTATGAAACAGCTTTGTAGTCACCTTAAACACTGTTTCAGGGCAAGAGATTGTGTTTTAGACTAAAAGGTAATGCATTATAATAAGAATCTTTACTTTGAAACTCTGTTCTTTACCTTTTTCACACTAGGAAACAGCTTTGTAGTCGCCTTAAACACTGTTTCAGGGCAAGAGATTGTGTTTTAGACTAAAAGGTAATGCATTATAATAAGAATCTTTACTTTGAAACTCTGTTCTTTACCTTTTTCACACAATGAAACAGCTTTGTATTCACCTTAAACACTGTTTCAGGGCAAGAGATTGTGTTTTAGACTAAAAGTTAATCCTTTATAAGAAGAATCTTTACTTTGAAACTGTTCTTTACCTATTTCACACTATGAAACAGCTTTGTAGTCACCTTAAACACTGTTTCAGGGCAAGAGATTGTGTTTTAGACTAAAAGGTAATGCATTATAAGAAGAATCTTTACTTTGAAACTCTGTTCTTTACCTTTTTCACACAATGAAACAGCTTTGTATTCGCCTTAAACACTGTTTCAGGGCAAGAGATTTTGTTTTAGACTAAAACTTAATGCTTTATAAGAAGAATCTTTACTTTGAAACTGTTCTTTACCTTTTTCACACTACGAAACAGCTTTGTATTCGCCTTAAACACTGTTTCAGGTCAAGAGATTGTGTTTTAGACTAAAACTTAATGCTTTATAAGAAGAATCTTTACTTTGAAACTCTGTTCTTTACCTTTTTCACACAATGAAACAGCTTTCTATTCACCTTAAACACTGTTTCAGGGCAAGAGATTGTGTTTTAGACTTAAAGGTAATGCATTATAAGAAGAATCTTTACTTTGAAACTCTGTTCTTTATCTTTTTCACACTATGAAACAGCTTTATATTTAACTTAAACACTGTTTCAGGGCAAGAGATTGTGTTTTAGACTAAAAGGTAATGCATTATAAGAAGAATCTTTACTTTGAAACTCTGTTCTTTACCTTTTTCACACAATGAAACAGCTTTGTATTCACCTTAAACACTGTTTCAGGGCAAGAGATTGTGTTTTAGACCTAAAGATAATGCATTATAAGAAGAATCTTTACTTTGAAACTCTGTTCTTTACCTTTTTCACACTAGGAAACAGCTTTGTAGTCGCCTTAAACACTGTTTCAGGGCAAGAGATTGTGTTTTAGACTAAAAGGTAATGCATTATAATAAGAATCTTTACTTTGAAACTCTGTTCTTTACCTTTTTCACACTAGGAAACAGCTTTGTAGTCACCTTAAACAGTTTCAGGGCAAGAGATTGTGTTTTAGACTAAAACTTAATGGTTTATAAGAAGAATCTTTACTTTGAAACTCTGTTCTTTACCTTTTTCAAACAATGAAACAGCTTTGTATTCACCTTAAACACTGTTTCAGGGCAAGAGATTTTGTTTTAGACTAAAACTTAATGCTTTATAAGAAGAATCTTTACTTTGAAACTGTTCTTTACCTTTTTCACACTACGAAACAGCTTTGTATTCGCCTTAAACACTGTTTCAGGTCAAGAGATTGTGCTTTAGACTAAAACTTAATGCTTTATAAGAAGAATCTTTACTTTGAAACTCTGTTCTTTACCTTTTTCACACAATGAAACAGCTTTCTATTCACCTTAAACACTGTTTCAGGGCAAGAGATTGTGTTTTAGACTTAAAGGTAATGCATTATAAGAAGAATCTTTACTTTGAAACTTTGTTCTTTACCTTTTTCACACTATGAAACAGCTTTATATTTAACTTAAACACTGTTTCAGGGCAAGAGATTGTGTTTTAGACTAAAAGGTAATGCATTATAAGAAGAATCTTTACTTTGAAACTCTGTTCTTTACCTTTTTCACACAATGAAACAGCTTTGTATTCACCTTAAACACTGTTTCAGGGCAAGAGATTGTGTTTTAGACTAAAACTTAATCCTTTAAAAGAAGAAACTTTACTTTGAAACTCTGTTCTTTACCTTTTTCACACAATGAAACAGCTTTGTAGTCACCTTAAACAGTTTCAGGGCAAGAGATTGTGTTTTAGACTAAAACTTAATGGTTTATAAGAAGAATCTTTACTTTGAAACTCTGTTCTTTACCTTTTTCACACTACGAAACAGCTTTGTATTTGCCTTAAACACTGTTTCAGGGCAAGAGATTGTGTTTTAGACTTAAAGGTATTGCATTATAAGAAGAATCTTTACTTTGAAACTCTGTTCTTTACCTTTTTCACACTAGGAAACAGCTTTGTAGTCGCCTTAAACACTGTTTCAGGGCAAGAGATTGTGTTTTAGACTAAAACTTAACGCATTATAAGAAGAAACTTTACTTTGAAATTCTGTTCTTTACCTTTTTCACACAATGAAACAGCTTTGTATTCGTCTTAAACACTGTTTCAGGGCAAGAGATTGTGTTTTAGACTAAAACTTAATCCTTTAAAAGAAGAAACTTTACTTTGAAACTCTGTTCTTTACCTTTTTCACACAATGAAACAGCTTTGTAGTCACCTTAAACAGTTTCAGGGCAAGAGATTGTGTTTTAGACTTAAAGGTAATGCATTATAAGAAGAATCTTTACTTTGAAACTCTGTTCTTTACCTTTTTCACACTAGGAAACAGCTTTGTAGTCGCCTTAAACACTGTTTCAGGGCAAGAGATTGTGTTTTAGACTAAAACTTAACGCATTATAAGAAGAAACTTTACTTTGAAAGTCTGTTCTTTACCTTTTTCACACAATGAAACAGCTTTGTATTCGTCTTAAACACTGTTTCAGGGCAAGAGATTGTGTTTTAGACTAAAACTTAATCCTTTATAAGAAGAATCTTTACTTTGAAACTGTTCTTTACCTTTTTCACACTAGGAAACAGCTTTGTAGTCACCTTAAACACTGTTTCAGGGCAAGAGATTGTGTTTTAGACTAAAACTTAATCCTTTATAAGAAGAATCTTTACTTTGAAACTGTTCTTTACCTTTTTCACACTATGAAACAGCTTTGTATTTGCCTTAAACACTGTTTCAGGGCAAGAGATTGTGTTTTAGACTTAAAGGTAATGCATTATAAGAAGAATCTTTACTTTGATACTCTGTTCTATACCTTTTTCATACTAGGAAACAGCTTTGTATTCGCCTTAAACACTGTTTCAGGGCAAGAGATTGTGTTTTAGACTAAAATTTAATGCTTTATAAGAAGAATCTTTACTTTGAAACTATTCTTTACCTTTTTCACGCAATGAAACAGCTTTCTATTCACCTTAAACACTGATTCAGGGCAAGAGATTGTGTTTTAGACTAAAAGGTAATGCATTATAATAAGAATCTTTACTTTGAAACTCTGTTCTTTACCTTTTTCACACTAGGAAACAGCTTTGTAGTCGCCTTAAACACTGTTTCAGGGCAAGAGATTGTGTTTTAGACTAAAACTTAACGCATTATAAGAAGAAACTTTACTTTGAAAGTCTGTTCTTTACCTTTTTCACACAATGAAACAGCTTTGTATTCGCCTTAAACACTGTTTCAGGGCAAGAGATTGTGTTTTAGACTAAAACTTAATCCTTTATAAGAAGAATCTTTACTTTGAAACTGTTCTTTACCTTTTTCACACTATGAAACAGCTTTGTAGTCACCTTAAACACTGTTTCAGGGCAAGAGATTGTGTTTTAGACTAAAAGGTAATGCATTATAATAAGAATCTTTACTTTGAAACTCTGTTCTTTACCTTTTTCACACTAGGAAACAGCTTTGTAGTCGCCTTAAACACTGTTTCAGGGCAAGAGATTGTGTTTTAGACTAAAACTTAATCCTTTATAAAAGAATCTTTACTTTGAAACTGTTCTTTACCTATTTCACACTATGAAACAGCTTTGTAGTCACCTTAAACACTGTTTCAGGGCAAGAGATTGTGTTTTAGACTAAAAGGTAATGCATTATAATAAGAATCTTTACTTTGAAACTCTGTTCTTTACCTTTTTCACACTAGAAAACAGCTTTGTAGTCGCCTTAATCACTGTTTCAGGGAAAGAAATTGTGTTTTAGACTAAAAGGGAATGCATTATAAGAAGAATCTTTACTTTGAAACTCTGTTCTTTACCTTTTTCACACTATGAAACAGCTTTGTATTCGCCTTAAACACTGTTTCAGGGCAAGAGATTGTGTTTTAGACTAAAAGGTAATGCATTATAAGAAGAATCTTTACTTTGAAACTCTGTTCTTTACCTTTTTCACAGTAGGACACAGCTTTGTAGTCGCCTTAAACACTGTTGCAGGGCAAGAGATTGTGTTTTAGACTAAAACTTAATGCATTATAAGAAGAATCTTTACTTTGAAACTCTGTTCTTTACCTTTTTCACACAATGAAACAGCTTTGTATTCGCCTTAAACACTGTTTCAGGGCAAGAGATTTTGTTTTAGACTAAAACTTAATGCTTTATAAGAAGAATCTTTACTTTGAAACTGTTCTTTACCTTTTTCACACTACGAAACAGCTTTGTATTCACCTTAAACACTGTTTCAGGTCAAGAGATTGTGTTTTAGACTAAAACTTAATGCATTATAAGAAGAATCTTTACTTTGATACTCTGTTCTATACCTTTTTCATACTAGGAAACAGCTTTGTATTCGCCTTAAACACTGTTTCAGGGCAAGAGATTGTGTTTTAGACTAAAATTTAATGCTTTATAAGAAGAATCTTTACTTTGAAACTATTCTTTACCTTTTTCACGCAATGAAACAGCTTTCTATTCACCTTAAACACTGATTCAGGGCAAGAGATTGTGTTTTAGACTAAAAGGTAATGCATTATAATAAGAATCTTTACTTTGAAACTCTGTTCTTTACCTTTTTCACACTAGGAAACAGCTTTGTAGTCGCCTTAAACACTGTTTCAGGGCAAGAGATTGTGTTTTAGAGTAAAACTTAACGCATTATAAGAAGAAACTTTACTTTGAAAGTCTGTTCTTTACCTTTTTCACACAATGAAACAGCTTTGTATTCGCCTTAAACACTGTTTCAGGGCAAGAGATTGTGTTTTAGACTAAAACTTAATCCTTTATAAGAAGAATCTTTACTTTGAAACTGTTCTTTACCTTTTTCACACTATGAAACAGCTTTGTAGTCACCTTAAACACTGTTTCAGGGCAAGAGATTGTGTTTTAGACTAAAAGGTAATGCATTATAAGAAGAAACTTTACTTTGAAAGTCTGTTCTTTACCTTTTTCACACAATGAAACAGCTTTGTATTCGCCTTAAACACTGTTTCAGGGCAAGAGATTGTGTTTTAGACTAAAACTTAATCCTTTATAAGAAGAATCTTTACTTTGAAACTGTTCTTTACCTTTTTCACACTATGAAACAGCTTTGTAGTCACCTTAAACACTGTTTCAGGGCAAGAGATTGTGTTTTAGACTAAAAGGTAATGCATTATAATAAGAATCTTTACTTTGAAACTCTGTTCTTTACCTTTTTCACACTAGGAAACAGCTTTGTAGTCGCCTTAAACACTGTTTCAGGGCAAGAGATTGTGTTTTAGACTAAAAGGTAATGCATTATAATAAGAATCTTTACTTTGAAACTCTGTTCTTTACCTTTTTCACACAATGAAACAGCTTTGTATTCACCTTAAACACTGTTTCAGGGCAAGAGATTGTGTTTTAGACTAAAAGTTAATCCTTTATAAGAAGAATCTTTACTTTGAAACTGTTCTTTACCTATTTCACACTATGAAACAGCTTTGTAGTCACCTTAAACACTGTTTCAGGGCAAGAGATTGTGTTTTAGACTAAAAGGTAATGCATTATAAGAAGAATCTTTACTTTGAAACTCTGTTCTTTACCTTTTTCACACAATGAAACAGCTTTGTATTCGCCTTAAACACTGTTTCAGGGCAAGAGATTTTGTTTTAGACTAAAACTTAATGCTTTATAAGAAGAATCTTTACTTTGAAACTGTTCTTTACCTTTTTCACACTACGAAACAGCTTTGTATTCGCCTTAAACACTGTTTCAGGTCAAGAGATTGTGTTTTAGACTAAAACTTAATGCTTTATAAGAAGAATCTTTACTTTGAAACTCTGTTCTTTACCTTTTTCACACAATGAAACAGCTTTCTATTCACCTTAAACACTGTTTCAGGGCAAGAGATTGTGTTTTAGACTTAAAGGTAATGCATTATAAGAAGAATCTTTACTTTGAAACTCTGTTCTTTATCTTTTTCACACTATGAAACAGCTTTATATTTAACTTAAACACTGTTTCAGGGCAAGAGATTGTGTTTTAGACTAAAAGGTAATGCATTATAAGAAGAATCTTTACTTTGAAACTCTGTTCTTTACCTTTTTCACACAATGAAACAGCTTTGTATTCACCTTAAACACTGTTTCAGGGCAAGAGATTGTGTTTTAGACTAAAACTTAATCCTTTAAAAGAAGAAACTTTACTTTGAAACTCTCTTCTTTACCTTTTTCACACAATGAAACAGCTTTGTATTCACCTTAAACACTGTTTCAGGGCAATAGATTGTGTTTTAGACCTAAAGATAATGCATTATAAGAAGAATCTTTACTTTGAAACTCTGTTCTTTACCTTTTTCACACTAGGAAACAGCTTTGTAGTCGCCTTAAACACTGTTTCAGGGCAAGAGATTGTGTTTTAGACTAAAAGGTAATGCATTATAATAAGAATCTTTACTTTGAAACTCTGTTCTTTACCTTTTTCACACTAGGAAACAGCTTTGTAGTCACCTTAAACAGTTTCAGGGCAAGAGATTGTGTTTTAGACTAAAACTTAATGGTTTATAAGAAGAATCTTTACTTTGAAACTCTGTTCTTTACCTTTTTCACACAATGAAACAGCTTTGTATTCGCCTTAAACACTGTTTCAGGGCAAGAGATTTTGTTTTAGACTAAAACTTAATGCTTTATAAGAAGAATCTTTACTTTGAAACTGTTCTTTACCTTTTTCACACTACGAAACAGCTTTGTATTCGCCTTAAACACTGTTTCAGGTCAAGAGATTGTGCTTTAGACTAAAACTTAATGCTTTATAAGAAGAATCTTTACTTTGAAACTCTGTTCTTTACCTTTTTCACACAATGAAACAGCTTTCTATTCACCTTAAACACTGTTTCAGGGCAAGAGATTGTGTTTTAGACTTAAAGGTAATGCATTATAAGAAGAATCTTTACTTTGAAACTCTGTTCTTTACCTTTTTCACACTATGAAACAGCTTTATATTTAACTTAAACACTGTTTCAGGGCAAGAGATTGTGTTTTAGACTAAAAGGTAATGCATTATAAGAAGAATCTTTACTTTGAAACTCTGTTCTTTACCTTTTTCACACTAGGAAACAGCTTTGTAGTCGCCTTAAACACTGTTTCAGGGCAAGAGATTGTGTTTTAGACTAAAACTTAACGCATTATAAGAAGAAACTTTACTTTGAAATTCTGTTCTTTACCTTTTTCACACAATGAAACAGCTTTGTATTCGTCTTAAACACTGTTTCAGGGCAAGAGATTGTGTTTTAGACTAAAACTTAATCCTTTAAAAGAAGAAACTTTACTTTGAAACTCTGTTCTTTACCTTTTTCACACAATGAAACAGCTTTGTAGTCACCTTAAACAGTTTCAGGGCAAGAGATTGTGTTTTAGACTTAAAGGTAATGCATTATAAGAAGAATCTTTACTTTGAAACTCTGTTCTTTACCTTTTTCACACTAGGAAACAGCTTTGTAGTCGCCTTAAACACTGTTTCAGGGCAAGAGATTGTGTTTTAGACTAAAACTTAACGCATTATAAGAAGAAACTTTACTTTGAAAGTCTGTTCTTTACCTTTTTCACACAATGAAACAGCTTTGTATTCGTCTTAAACACTGTTTCAGGGCAAGAGATTGTGTTTTAGACTAAAACTTAATCCTTTATAAGAAGAATCTTTACTTTGAAACTGTTCTTTACCTTTTTCACACTAGGAAACAGCTTTGTAGTCACCTTAAACACTGTTTCAGGGCAAGAGATTGTGTTTTAGACTAAAACTTAATCCTTTATAAGAAGAATCTTTACTTTGAAACTGTTCTTTACCTTTTTCACACTATGAAACAGCTTTGTATTTGCCTTAAACACTGTTTCAGGGCAAGAGATTGTGTTTTAGACTTAAAGGTAATGCATTATAAGAAGAATCTTTACTTTGATACTCTGTTCTATACCTTTTTCATACTAGGAAACAGCTTTGTATTCGCCTTAAACACTGTTTCAGGGCAAGAGATTGTGTTTTAGACTAAAATTTAATGCTTTATAAGAAGAATCTTTACTTTGAAACTATTCTTTACCTTTTTCACGCAATGAAACAGCTTTCTATTCACCTTAAACACTGATTCAGGGCAAGAGATTGTGTTTTAGACTAAAAGGTAATGCATTATAATAAGAATCTTTACTTTGAAACTCTGTTCTTTACCTTTTTCACACTAGGAAACAGCTTTGTAGTCGCCTTAAACACTGTTTCAGGGCAAGAGATTGTGTTTTAGACTAAAACTTAACGCATTATAAGAAGAAACTTTACTTTGAAAGTCTGTTCTTTACCTTTTTCACACAATGAAACAGCTTTGTATTCGCCTTAAACACTGTTTCAGGGCAAGAGATTGTGTTTTAGACTAAAACTTAATCCTTTATAAGAAGAATCTTTACTTTGAAACTGTTCTTTACCTTTTTCACACTATGAAACAGCTTTGTAGTCACCTTAAACACTGTTTCAGGGCAAGAGATTGTGTTTTAGACTAAAAGGTAATGCATTATAATAAGAATCTTTACTTTGAAACTCTGTTCTTTACCTTTTTCACACTAGGAAACAGCTTTGTAGTCGCCTTAAACACTGTTTCAGGGCAAGAGATTGTGTTTTAGACTAAAACTTAATCCTTTATAAAAGAATCTTTACTTTGAAACTGTTCTTTACCTATTTCACACTATGAAACAGCTTTGTAGTCACCTTAAACACTGTTTCAGGGCAAGAGATTGTGTTTTAGACTAAAAGGTAATGCATTATAATAAGAATCTTTACTTTGAAACTCTGTTCTTTACCTTTTTCACACTAGAAAACAGCTTTGTAGTCGCCTTAATCACTGTTTCAGGGAAAGAAATTGTGTTTTAGACTAAAAGGGAATGCATTATAAGAAGAATCTTTACTTTGAAACTCTGTTCTTTACCTTTTTCACACTATGAAACAGCTTTGTATTCGCCTTAAACACTGTTTCAGGGCAAGAGATTGTGTTTTAGACTAAAAGGTAATGCATTATAAGAAGAATCTTTACTTTGAAACTCTGTTCTTTACCTTTTTCACAGTAGGACACAGCTTTGTAGTCGCCTTAAACACTGTTGCAGGGCAAGAGATTGTGTTTTAGACTAAAACTTAATGCATTATAAGAAGAATCTTTACTTTGAAACTCTGTTCTTTACCTTTTTCACACAATGAAGCAGCTTTGTATTCGCCTTAAACACTGTTTCAGGGCAAGAGATTTTGTTTTAGACTAAAACTTAATGCTTTATAAGAAGAATCTTTACTTTGAAACTGTTCTTTACCTTTTTCACACTACGAAACAGCTTTGTATTCACCTTAAACACTGTTTCAGGTCAAGAGATTGTGTTTTAGACTAAAACTTAATGCTTTATAAGAAGAATCTTTACTTTGAAACTCTGTTCTTTACCTTTTTCACACAATGAAACAGCTTTCTATTCACCTTAAACACTGTTTCAGGGCAAGAGATTGTGTTTTAGACTTAAAGGTAATGCATTATAAGAAGAATCTTTACTTTGAAACTGTTCTTTACCTATTTCACACTATGAAACAGCTTTGTAGTCACCTTAAGCACTGTTTCAGGGCAAGAGATTGTGTTTTAGACTAAAAGGTAATGCATTATAAGAAGAATCTTTACTTTGAAACTCTGTTCTTTACCTTTTTCACACAATGAAACAGCTTTGTATTCACCTTAAACACTGTTTCAGGGCAAGAGATTGTGTTTTAGACTAAAACTTAATCCTTTAAAAGAAGAAACTTTACTTTGAAACTCTGTTCTTTACCTTTTTCACACAATGAAACAGCTTTGTAGTCACCTTAAACAGTTTCAGGGCAAGAGATTGTGTTTTAGACTAAAACTTAATGGTTTATAAGAAGAATCTTTACTTTGAAACTCTGTTCTTTACCTTTTTCACACTACGAAACAGCTTTGTATTTGCCTTAAACACTGTTTCAGGGCAAGAGATTGTGTTTTAGACTTAAAGGTATTGCATTATAAGAAGAATCTTTACTTTGAAACTCTGTTCTTTACCTTTTTCACACTAGGAAACAGCTTTGTAGTCGCCTTAAACACTGTTTCAGGGCAAGAGATTGTGTTTTAGACTAAAACTTAACGCATTATAAGAAGAAACTTTACTTTGAAATTCTGTTCTTTACCTTTTTCACACAATGAAACAGCTTTGTATTCGTCTTAAACACTGTTTCAGGGCAAGAGATTGTGTTTTAGACTAAAACTTAATCCTTTAAAAGAAGAAACTTTACTTTGAAACTCTGTTCTTTACCTTTTTCACACAATGAAACAGCTTTGTAGTCACCTTAAACAGTTTCAGGGCAAGAGATTGTGTTTTAGACTAAAACTTAATGGTTTATAAGAAGAATCTTTACTTTGAAACTCTGTTCTTTACCTTTTTCACACTACGAAACAGCTTTGTATTTGCCTTAAACACTGTTTCAGGGCAAGAGATTGTGTTTTAGACTTAAAGGTAATGCATTATAAGAAGAATCTTTACTTTGAAACTCTGTTCTTTACCTTTTTCACACTAGGAAACAGCTTTGTAGTCGCCTTAAACACTGTTTCAGGGCAAGAGATTGTGTTTTAGTCTAAAACTTAACGCATTATAAGAAGAAACTTTACTTTGAAAGTCTGTTCTTTACCTTTTTCACACAATGAAACAGCTTTGTATTCGTCTTAAACACTGTTTCAGGGCAAGAGATTGTGTTTTAGACTAAAACTTAATCCTTTATAAGAAGCATCTTTACTTTGAAACTGTTCTTTACCTTTTTCACACTATGAAACAGCTTTGTAGTCACCTTAAACACTGTTTCAGGGCAAGAGATTGTGTTTTAGACTAAAACTTAATCCTTTATAAGAAGAATCTTTACTTTGAAACTGTTCTTTACCTTTTTCACACTATGAAACAGCTTTGTATTTGCCTTAAACACTGTTTCAGGGCAAGAGATTGTGTTTTAGACTTAAAGGTAATGCATTATAAGAAGAATCTTTACTTTGATACTCTGTTCTATACCTTTTTCATACTAGGAAACAGCTTTGTATTCGCCTTAAACACTGTTTCAGGGCAAGAGATTGTGTTTTAGACTAAAATTTAATGCTTTATAAGAAGAATCTTTACTTTGAAACTATTCTTTACCTTTTTCACGCAATGAAACAGCTTTCTATTCACCTTAAACACTGATTCAGGGCAAGAGATTGTGTTTTAGACTAAAAGGTAATGCATTATAATAAGAATCTTTACTTTGAAACTCTGTTCTTTACCTTTTTCACACTAGGAAACAGCTTTGTAGTCGCCTTAAACACTGTTTCAGGGCAAGAGATTGTGTTTTAGACTAAAACTTAACGCATTAAAAGAAGAAACTTTACTTTGAAAGTCTGTTCTTTACCTTTTTCACACAATGAAACAGCTTTGTATTCGCCTTAAACACTGTTTCAGGGCAAGAGATTGTGTTTTAGACTAAAACTTAATCCTTTATAAGAAGAATCTTTACTTTGAAACTGTTCTTTACCTTTTTCACACTATGAAACAGCTTTGTAGTCACCTTAAACACTGTTTCAGGGCAAGAGATTGTGTTTTAGACTAAAAGGTAATGCATTATAATAAGAATCTTTACTTTGAAACTCTGTTCTTTACCTTTTTCACACTAGGAAACAGCTTTGTAGTCGCCTTAAACACTGTTTCAGGACAAGAGATTGTGTTTTACACTAAAACTTAATCCTTTATAAAAGAATCTTTACTTTGAAACTGTTCTTTACCTATTTCACACTATGAAACAGCTTTGTAGTCACCTTAAACACTGTTTCAGGGCAAGAGATTGTGTTTTAGACTAAAAGGTAATGCATTATAATAAGAATCTTTACTTTGAAACTCTGTTCTTTACCTTTTTCACACTAGAAAACAGCTTTGTAGTCGCCTTAATCACTGTTTCAGGGAAAGAAATTGTGTTTTAGACTAAAAGGGAATGCATTATAAGAAGAATCTTTACTTTGAAACTCTGTTCTTTACCTTTTTCACACTATGAAACAGCTTTGTATTCGCCTTAAACACTGTTTCAGGGCAAGAGATTGTGTTTTAGACTAAAAGGTAATGCATTATAAGAAGAATCTTTACTTTGAAACTCTGTTCTTTACCTTTTTCACAGTAGGACACAGCTTTGTAGTCGCCTTAAACACTGTTGCAGGGCAAGAGATTGTGTTTTAGACTAAAACTTAATGCATTATAAGAAGAATCTTTACTTTGAAACTCTGTTCTTTACCTTTTTCACACAATGAAACAGCTTTGTATTCGCCTTAAACACTGTTTCAGGGCAAGAGATTTTGTTTTAGACTAAAACTTAATGCTTTATAAGAAGAATCTTTACTTTGAAACTGTTCTTTACCTTTTTCACACTACGAAACAGCTTTGTATTCACCTTAAACACTGTTTCAGGTCAAGAGATTGTGTTTTAGACTAAAACTTAATGCTTTATAAGAAGAATCTTTACTTTGAAACTCTGTTCTTTACCTTTTTCACACAATGAAACAGCTTTCTATTCACCTTAAACACTGTTTCAGGGCAAGAGATTGTGTTTTAGACTTAAAGGTAATGCATTATAAGAAGAATCTTTACTTTGAAACTGTTCTTTACCTATTTCACACTATGAAACAGCTTTGTAGTCACCTTAAGCACTGTTTCAGGGCAAGAGATTGTGTTTTAGACTAAAAGGTAATGCATTATAATAAGAATCTTTACTTTGAAACTCTGTTCTTTACCTTTTTCACACTAGAAAACAGCTTTGTAGTCGCCTCAATCACTGTTTCAGGGAAAGAAATTGTGTTTTAGACTAAAACTTAATGCATTATAAGAAGAATCTTTACTTTGAAACTCTGTTCTTTACCTTTTTCACACTATGAAACAGCTTTGTATTTGCCTTAAACACTGTTTCAGGGCAAGAGATTGTGTTTTAGACTAAAAGGTAATGCATTATAAGAAGAATCTTTACTTTGAAACTCTGTTCTTTACCTTTTTCACAGTAGGACACATCTTTGTAGTCGCCTTAAACACTGTTGCAGGGCAAGAGATTGTGTTTTAGACTAAAACTTAATGCATTATAAGAAGAATCTTTACTTTGAAACTGTTCTTTACCTTTTTCACACTACGAAACAGCTTTGTATTCACCTTAAACACTGTTTCAGGTCAAGAGATTGTGTTTTAGACTAAAACTTAATGCTTTATAAGAAGAATCTTTACTTTGAAACTGTTCTTTACCTTTTTCACACTATGAAACAGCTTTGTAGTCACCTTAAACACTGTTTCAGGGCAAGAGATTGTGTTTTAGACTAAAAGGTAATGCATTATAAGAAGAAACTTTACTTTGAAAGTCTGTTCTTTACCTTTTTCACACAATGAAACAGCTTTGTATTCGCCTTAAACACTGTTTCAGGGCAAGAGATTGTGTTTTAGACTAAAACTTAATCCTTTATAAGAAGAATCTTTACTTTGAAACTGTTCTTTACCTTTTTCACACTATGAAACAGCTTTGTAGTCACCTTAAACACTGTTTCAGGGCAAGAGATTGTGTTTTAGACTAAAAGGTAATGCATTATAATAAGAATCTTTACTTTGAAACTCTGTTCTTTACCTTTTTCACACTAGGAAACAGCTTTGTAGTCGCCTTAAACACTGTTTCAGGACAAGAGATTGTGTTTTACACTAAAACTTAATCCTTTATAAAAGAATCTTTACTTTGAAACTGTTCTTTACCTATTTCACACTATGAAACAGCTTTGTAGTCACCTTAAACACTGTTTCAGGGCAAGAGATTGTGTTTTAGACTAAAAGGTAATGCATTATAATAAGAATCTTTACTTTGAAACTCTGTTCTTTACCTTTTTCACACTAGAAAACAGCTTTGTAGTCGCCTTAATCACTGTTTCAGGGAAAGAAATTGTGTTTTAGACTAAAAGGGAATGCATTATAAGAAGAATCTTTACTTTGAAACTCTGTTCTTTACCTTTTTCACACTATGAAACAGCTTTGTATTCGCCTTAAACACTGTTTCAGGGCAAGAGATTGTGTTTTAGACTAAAAGGTAATGCATTATAAGAAGAATCTTTACTTTGAAACTCTGTTCTTTACCTTTTTCACAGTAGGACACAGCTTTGTAGTCGCCTTAAACACTGTTGCAGGGCAAGAGATTGTGTTTTAGACTAAAACTTAATGCATTATAAGAAGAATCTTTACTTTGAAACTCTGTTCTTTACCTTTTTCACACAATGAAACAGCTTTGTATTCGCCTTAAACACTGTTTCAGGGCAAGAGATTTTGTTTTAGACTAAAACTTAATGCTTTATAAGAAGAATCTTTACTTTGAAACTGTTCTTTACCTTTTTCACACTACGAAACAGCTTTGTATTCACCTTAAACACTGTTTCAGGTCAAGAGATTGTGTTTTAGACTAAAACTTAATGCTTTATAAGAAGAATCTTTACTTTGAAACTCTGTTCTTTACCTTTTTCACACAATGAAACAGCTTTCTATTCACCTTAAACACTGTTTCAGGGCAAGAGATTGTGTTTTAGACTTAAAGGTAATGCATTATAAGAAGAATCTTTACTTTGAAACTGTTCTTTACCTATTTCACACTATGAAACAGCTTTGTAGTCACCTTAAGCACTGTTTCAGGGCAAGAGATTGTGTTTTAGACTAAAAGGTAATGCATTATAATAAGAATCTTTACTTTGAAACTCTGTTCTTTACCTTTTTCACACTAGAAAACAGCTTTGTAGTCGCCTCAATCACTGTTTCAGGGAAAGAAATTGTGTTTTAGACTAAAACTTAATGCATTATAAGAAGAATCTTTACTTTGAAACTCTGTTCTTTACCTTTTTCACACTATGAAACAGCTTTGTATTTGCCTTAAACACTGTTTCAGGGCAAGAGATTGTGTTTTAGACTAAAAGGTAATGCATTATAAGAAGAATCTTTACTTTGAAACTCTGTTCTTTACCTTTTTCACAGTAGGACACATCTTTGTAGTCGCCTTAAACACTGTTGCAGGGCAAGAGATTGTGTTTTAGACTAAAACTTAATGCATTATAAGAAGAATCTTTACTTTGAAACTGTTCTTTACCTTTTTCACACTACGAAACAGCTTTGTATTCACCTTAAACACTGTTTCAGGTCAAGAGATTGTGTTTTAGACTAAAACTTAATGCTTTATAAGAAGAATCTTTACTTTGAAACTGTTCTTTACCTTTTTCACACTATGAAACAGCTTTGTAGTCACCTTAAACACTGTTTCAGGGCAAGAGATTGTGTTTTAGACTAAAAGGTAATGCATTATAAGAAGAAACTTTACTTTGAAAGTCTGTTCTTTACCTTTTTCACACAATGAAACAGCTTTGTATTCGCCTTAAACACTGTTTCAGGGCAAGAGATTGTGTTTTAGACTAAAACTTAATCCTTTATAAGAAGAATCTTTACTTTGAAACTGTTCTTTACCTTTTTCACACTATGAAACAGCTTTGTAGTCACCTTAAACACTGTTTCAGGGCAAGAGATTGTGTTTTAGACTAAAAGGTAATGCATTATAATAAGAATCTTTACTTTGAAACTCTGTTCTTTACCTTTTTCACACTAGGAAACAGCTTTGTAGTCGCCTTAAACACTGTTTCAGGGCAAGAGATTGTGTTTTAGACTAAAAGGTAATGCATTATAATAAGAATCTTTACTTTGAAACTCTGTTCTTTACCTTTTTCACACAATGAAACAGCTTTGTATTCACCTTAAACACTGTTTCAGGGCAAGAGATTGTGTTTTAGACTAAAAGTTAATCCTTTATAAGAAGAATCTTTACTTTGAAACTGTTCTTTACCTATTTCACACTATGAAACAGCTTTGTAGTCACCTTAAACACTGTTTCAGGGCAAGAGATTGTGTTTTAGACTAAAAGGTAATGCATTATAAGAAGAATCTTTACTTTGAAACTCTGTTCTTTACCTTTTTCACACAATGAAACAGCTTTGTATTCGCCTTAAACACTGTTTCAGGGCAAGAGATTTTGTTTTAGACTAAAACTTAATGCTTTATAAGAAGAATCTTTACTTTGAAACTGTTCTTTACCTTTTTCACACTACGAAACAGCTTTGTATTCGCCTTAAACACTGTTTCAGGTCAAGAGATTGTGTTTTAGACTAAAACTTAATGCTTTATAAGAAGAATCTTTACTTTGAAACTCTGTTCTTTACCTTTTTCACACAATGAAACAGCTTTCTATTCACCTTAAACACTGTTTCAGGGCAAGAGATTGTGTTTTAGACTTAAAGGTAATGCATTATAAGAAGAATCTTTACTTTGAAACTCTGTTCTTTATCTTTTTCACACTATGAAACAGCTTTATATTTAACTTAAACACTGTTTCAGGGCAAGAGATTGTGTTTTAGACTAAAAGGTAATGCATTATAAGAAGAATCTTTACTTTGAAACTCTGTTCTTTACCTTTTTCACACAATGAAACAGCTTTGTATTCACCTTAAACACTGTTTCAGGGCAAGAGATTGTGTTTTAGACTAAAACTTAATCCTTTAAAAGAAGAAACTTTACTTTGAAACTCTCTTCTTTACCTTTTTCACACAATGAAACAGCTTTGTATTCACCTTAAACACTGTTTCAGGGCAATAGATTGTGTTTTAGACCTAAAGATAATGCATTATAAGAAGAATCTTTACTTTGAAACTCTGTTCTTTACCTTTTTCACACTAGGAAACAGCTTTGTAGTCGCCTTAAACACTGTTTCAGGGCAAGAGATTGTGTTTTAGACTAAAAGGTAATGCATTATAATAAGAATCTTTACTTTGAAACTCTGTTCTTTACCTTTTTCACACTAGGAAACAGCTTTGTAGTCACCTTAAACAGTTTCAGGGCAAGAGATTGTGTTTTAGACTAAAACTTAATGGTTTATAAGAAGAATCTTTACTTTGAAACTCTGTTCTTTACCTTTTCCACACAATGAAACAGCTTTGTATTCGCCTTAAACACTGTTTCAGGGCAAGAGATTTTGTTTTAGACTAAAACTTAATGCTTTATAAGAAGAATCTTTACTTTGAAACTGTTCTTTACCTTTTTCACACTACGAAACAGCTTTGTATTCGCCTTAAACACTGTTTCAGGTCAAGAGATTGTGCTTTAGACTAAAACTTAATGCTTTATAAGAAGAATCTTTACTTTGAAACTCTGTTCTTTACCTTTTTCACACAATGAAACAGCTTTCTATTCACCTTAAACACTGTTTCAGGGCAAGAGATTGTGTTTTAGACTTAAAGGTAATGCATTATAAGAAGAATCTTTACTTTGAAACTCTGTTCTTTACCTTTTTCACACTATGAAACAGCTTTATATTTAACTTAAACACTGTTTCAGGGCAAGAGATTGTGTTTTAGACTAAAAGGTAATGCATTATAAGAAGAATCTTTACTTTGAAACTCTGTTCTTTACCTTTTTCACACAATGAAACAGCTTTGTATTCACCTTAAACACTGTTTCAGGGCAAGAGATTGTGTTTTAGACTTAAAGGTAATGCATTATAAGAAGAATCTTTACTTTGAAACTCTGTTCTTTACCTTTTTCACACTAGGAAACAGCTTTGTAGTCGCCTTAAACACTGTTTCAGGGCAAGAGATTGTGTTTTAGACTAAAACTTAACGCATTATAAGAAGAAACTTTACTTTGAAATTCTGTTCTTTACCTTTTTCACACTAGGAAACAGCTTTGTATTCGTCTTAAACACTGTTTCAGGGCAAGAGATTGTGTTTTAGACTAAAACTTAATCCTTTAAAAGAAGAAACTTTACTTTGAAACTCTGTTCTTTACCTTTTTCACACAATGAAACAGCTTTGTAGTCACCTTAAACAGTTTCAGGGCAAGAGATTGTGTTTTAGACTAAAACTTAATGGTTTATAAGAAGAATCTTTACTTTGAAACTCTGTTCTTTACCTTTTTCACACTACGAAACAGCTTTGTATTTGCCTTAAACACTGTTTCAGGGCAAGAGATTGTGTTTTAGACTTAAAGGTAATGCATTATAAGAAGAATCTTTACTTTGAAACTCTGTTCTTTACCTTTTTCACACTAGGAAACAGCTTTGTAGTCGCCTTAAACACTGTTTCAGGGCAAGAGATTGTGTTTTAGACTAAAACTTAACGCATTATAAGAAGAAACTTTACTTTGAAAGTCTGTTCTTTACCTTTTTCACACAATGAAACAGCTTTGTATTCGTCTTAAACACTGTTTCAGGGCAAGAGATTGTGTTTTAGACTTAAAGGTAATGCATTATAAGAAGAATCTTTACTTTGATACTCTGTTCTATACCTTTTTCATACTAGGAAACAGCTTTGTATTCGCCTTAAACACTGTTTCAGGGCAAGAGATTGTGTTTTAGACTAAAATTTAATGCTTTATAAGAAGAATCTTTACTTTGAAACTATTCTTTACCTTTTTCACGCAATGAAACAGCTTTCTATTCACCTTAAACACTGATTCAGGGCAAGAGATTGTGTTTTAGACTAAAAGGTAATGCATTATAATAAGAATCTTTACTTTGAAACTCTGTTCTTTACCTTTTTCACACTAGGAAACAGCTTTGTAGTCGCCTTAAACACTGTTTCAGGGCAAGAGATTGTGTTTTAGACTAAAACTTAACGCATTATAAGAAGAAACTTTACTTTGAAAGTCTGTTCTTTACCTTTTTCACACAATGAAACAGCTTTGTATTCGCCTTAAACACTGTTTCAGGGCAAGAGATTGTGTTTTAGACTAAAACTTAATGCTTTATAAGAAGAATCTTTACTTTGAAACTCTGTTCTTTACCTTTTTCACACTAGGAAACAGCTTTGTAGTCGCCTTAAACACTGTTTCAGGGCAAGAGATTGTGTTTTAGACTAAAACTTAATCCTTTATAAAAGAATCTTTACTTTGAAACTGTTCTTTACCTATTTCACACTATGAAACAGCTTTGTAGTCACCTTAAACACTGTTTCAGGGCAAGAGATTGTGTTTTAGACTAAAAGGTAATGCATTATAATAAGAATCTTTACTTTGAAACTCTGTTCTTTACCTTTTTCACACTAGAAAACAGCTTTGTAGTCGCCTTAATCACTGTTTCAGGGAAAGAAATTGTGTTTTAGACTAAAAGGGAATGCATTATAAGAAGAATCTTTACTTTGAAACTCTGTTCTTTACCTTTTTCACACTATGAAACAGCTTTGTATTCGCCTTAAACACTGTTTCAGGGCAAGAGATTGTGTTTTAGACTAAAAGGTAATGCATTATAAGAAGAATCTTTACTTTGAAACTCTGTTCTTTACCTTTTTCACAGTAGGACACAGCTTTGTAGTCGCCTTAAACACTGTTGCAGGGCAAGAGATTGTGTTTTAGACTAAAACTTAACGCATTATAAGAAGAAACTTTACTTTGAAAGTCTGTTCTTTACCTTTTTCACACAATGAAACAGCTTTGTATTCGTCTTAAACACTGTTTCAGGGCAAGAGATTGTGTTTTAGACTTAAAGGTAATGCATTATAAGAAGAATCTTTACTTTGATACTCTGTTCTATACCTTTTTCATACTAGGAAACAGCTTTGTATTCGCCTTAAACACTGTTTCAGGGCAAGAGATTGTGTTTTAGACTAAAATTTAATGCTTTATAAGAAGAATCTTTACTTTGAAACTATTCTTTACCTTTTTCACGCAATGAAACAGCTTTCTATTCACCTTAAACACTGATTCAGGGCAAGAGATTGTGTTTTAGACTAAAAGGTAATGCATTATAATAAGAATCTTTACTTTGAAACTCTGTTCTTTACCTTTTTCACACTAGGAAACAGCTTTGTAGTCGCCTTAAACACTGTTTCAGGGCAAGAGATTGTGTTTTAGACTAAAACTTAACGCATTATAAGAAGAAACTTTACTTTGAAAGTCTGTTCTTTACCTTTTTCACACAATGAAACAGCTTTGTATTCGCCTTAAACACTGTTTCAGGGCAAGAGATTGTGTTTTAGACTAAAACTTAATGCTTTATAAGAAGAATCTTTACTTTGAAACTCTGTTCTTTACCTTTTTCACACTAGGAAACAGCTTTGTAGTCGCCTTAAACACTGTTTCAGGGCAAGAGATTGTGTTTTAGACTAAAACTTAATCCTTTATAAAAGAATCTTTACTTTGAAACTGTTCTTTACCTATTTCACACTATGAAACAGCTTTGTAGTCACCTTAAACACTGTTTCAGGGCAAGAGATTGTGTTTTAGACTAAAAGGTAATGCATTATAATAAGAATCTTTACTTTGAAACTCTGTTCTTTACCTTTTTCACACTAGAAAACAGCTTTGTAGTCGCCTTAATCACTGTTTCAGGGAAAGAAATTGTGTTTTAGACTAAAAGGGAATGCATTATAAGAAGAATCTTTACTTTGAAACTCTGTTCTTTACCTTTTTCACACTATGAAACAGCTTTGTATTCGCCTTAAACACTGTTTCAGGGCAAGAGATTGTGTTTTAGACTAAAAGGTAATGCATTATAAGAAGAATCTTTACTTTGAAACTCTGTTCTTTACCTTTTTCACAGTAGGACACAGCTTTGTAGTCGCCTTAAACACTGTTGCAGGGCAAGAGATTGTGTTTTAGAATAAAACTTAATGCATTATAAGAAGAATCTTTACTTTGAAACTCTGTTCTTTACCTTTTTCACACAATGAAACAGCTTTGTATTCGCCTTAAACACTGTTTCAGGGCAAGAGATTTTGTTTTAGACTAAAACTTAATGCTTTATAAGAAGAATCTTTACTTTGAAACTGTTCTTTACCTTTTTCACACTACGAAACAGCTTTGTATTCACCTTAAACACTGTTTCAGGTCAAGAGATTGTGTTTTAGACTAAAACTTAATGCTTTATAAGAAGAATCTTTACTTTGAAACTCTGTTCTTTACCTTTTTCACACAATGAAACAGCTTTCTATTCACCTTAAACACTGTTTCAGGGCAAGAGATTGTGTTTTAGACTTAAAGGTAATGCATTATAAGAAGAATCTTTACTTTGAAACTGTTCTTTACCTATTTCACACTATGAAACAGCTTTGTAGTCACCTTAAGCACTGTTTCAGGGCAAGAGATTGTGTTTTAGACTAAAAGGTAATGCATTATAATAAGAATCTTTACTTTGAAACTCTGTTCTTTACCTTTTTCACACTAGAAAACAGCTTTGTAGTCGCCTCAATCACTGTTTCAGGGAAAGAAATTGTGTTTTAGACTAAAACTTAATGCATTATAAGAAGAATCTTTACTTTGAAACTCTGTTCTTTACCTTTTTCACACTATGATACAGCTTTGTATTCGCCTTAAACACTGTTTCAGGGCAAGAGATTGTGTTTTAGACTAAAAGGTAATGCATTATAAGAAGAATCTTTACTTTGAAACTCTGTTCTTTACCTTTTTCACAGTAGGACACATCTTTGTAGTCGCCTTAAACACTGTTGCAGGGCAAGAGATTGTGTTTTAGACGAAAACTTAATGCATTATAAGAAGAATCTTTACTTTGAAACTGTTCTTTACCTTTTTCACACTACGAAACAGCTTTGTATTCACCTTAAACACTGTTTCAGGTCAAGAGATTGTGTTTTAGACTAAAACTTAATGCTTTATAAGAAGAATCTTTACTTTGAAACTCTGTTCTTTACCTTTTTCACACAATGAAACAGCTTTCTATTCACCTTAAACACTGTTTCAGGGCAAGAGATTGTGTTTTAGACTTAAAGGTAATGCATTATAAGAAGAATCTTTACTTTGAAACTCTGTTCTTTACCTTTTTCACACTATGAAACAGCTTTATATTTAACATAAACACTGTTTCAGGGCAAGAGATTGTGTTTTAGACTAAAAGGTAATGCATTATAAGAAGAATCTTTACTTTGAAACTCTGTTCTTTACCTTTTTCACACAATGAAACAGCTTTGTATTCACCTTAAACACTGTTTCAGGGCAAGAGATTGTGTTTTAGACTAAAAGGTAATGCATTATAATAAGAATCTTTACTTTGAAACTCTGTTCTTTACCTTTTTCACACTAGGAAACAGCTTTGTATTCACCTTAAACACTGTTTCAGGGCAAGAGATTGTGTTTTAGACTAAAACTTAATCCTTTATAAGAAGAATCTTTACTTTGAAACTGTTCTTTACCTATTTCACACTATAAAACAGCTTTGTAGTCACCTTAAACACTGTTTCAGGGCAAGAGATTGTGTTTTAGACTAAAAGGTAATGCATTATAATAAGAATCTTTACTTTGAAACTCTGTTCTTTACCTTTTTCACACTAGGAAACAGCTTTGTAGTCGCCTTAATCACTGTTTCAGGGAAAGAAATTGTGTTTTAGACTAAAACGGAATGCATTATAAGAAGAATCTTTACTTTGAAACTCTGTTCTTTACCTTTTTCACACAATGAAACAGCTTTGTATTCGCCTTAAACAGTGTTTCAGGGCAAGAGATTGTGTTTTAGACTAAAAGGTAATGCATTATAAGAAGAATCTTTTCTTTGAAACTCTGTTCTTTACCTTTTTCACACAATGAAACAGCTTTGTATTCGTCTTAAACACTGTTTCAGGGCAAGAGATTGTGTTTTAGACTAAAACTTAATCCTTTATAAGAAGAATCTTTACTTTGAAACTGTTCTTTACCTTTTTCACACTATGAAACAGCTTTGTAGTCACCTTAAACACTGTTTCAGGGCAAGAGATTGTGTTTTAGACTAAAACTTAATCCTTTATAAGAAGAATCTTTACTTTGAAACTGTTCTTTACCTTTTTCACACTATGAAACAGCTTTGTATTTGCCTTAAACACTGTTTCAGGGCAAGAGATTGTGTTTTAGACTTAAAGGTAATGCATTATAAGAAGAATCTTTACTTTGATACTCTGTTCTATACCTTTTTCATACTAGGAAACAGCTTTGTATTCGCCTTAAACACTGTTTCAGGGCAAGAGATTGTGTTTTAGACTAAAATTTAATGCTTTATAAGAAGAATCTTTACTTTGAAACTATTCTTTACCTTTTTCACGCAATGAAACAGCTTTCTATTCACCTTAAACACTGATTCAGGGCAAGAGATTGTGTTTTAGACTAAAAGGTAATGCATTATAATAAGAATCTTTACTTTGAAACTCTGTTCTTTACCTTTTTCACACTAGGAAACAGCTTTGTAGTCGCCTTAAACACTGTTTCAGGGCAAGAGATTGTGTTTTAGACTAAAACTTAACGCATTATAAGAAGAAACTTTACTTTGAAAGTCTGTTCTTTACCTTTTTCACACAATGAAACAGCTTTGTATTCGCCTTAAACACTGTTTCAGGGCAAGAGATTGTGTTTTAGACTAAAACTTAATCCTTTATAAGAAGAATCTTTACTTTGAAACTGTTCTTTACCTTTTTCATACTATGAAACAGCTTTGTAGTCACCTTAAACACTGTTTCAGGGCAAGAGATTGTGTTTTAGACTAAAAGGTAATGCATTATAATAAGAATCTTTACTTTGAAACTCTGTTCTTTACCTTTTTCACACTAGGAAACAGCTTTGTAGTCGCCTTAAACACTGTTTCAGGGCAAGAGATTGTGTTTTAGACTAAAACTTAATCCTTTATAAGAAGAATCTTTACTTTGAAACTGTTCTTTACCTATTTCACACTATGAAACAGCTTTGTAGTCACCTTAAACACTGTTTCAGGGCAAGAGATTGTGTTTTAGACTAAAAGGTAATGCATTATAATAAGAATCTTTACTTTGAAACTCTGTTCTTTACCTTTTTCACACTAGAAAACAGCATTGTAGTCGCCTTAATCACTGTTTCAGGGAAAGAAATTGTGTTTTAGACTAAAAGGGAATGCATTATAAGAAGAATCTTTACTTTGAAACTCTGTTCTTTACCTTTTTCACACTATGAAACAGCTTTGTATTCGCCTTAAACACTGTTTCAGGGCAAGAGATTGTGTTTTAGACTAAAAGGTAATGCATTATAAGAAGAATCTTTACTTTGAAACTATGTTCTTTACCTTTTTCACAGTAGGACACAGCTTTTTAGTCGCCTTAAACACTGTTGCAGGGCAAGAGATTGTGTTTTAGACTAAAACTTAATGCATTATAAGAAGAATCTTTACTTTGAAACTCTGTTCTTTACCTTTTTCACACAATGAAACAGCTTTGTATTCGCCTTAAACACTGTTTCAGGGCAAGAGATTTTGTTTTAGACTAAAACTTAATGCTTTATAAGAAGAATCTTTACTTTGAAACTGTTCTTTACCTTTTTCACACTACGAAACAGCTTTGTATTCGCCTTAAACACTTTTTCAGGTCAAGAGATTGTGTTTTAGACTAAAACTTAATGCTTTATAAGAAGAATCTTTACTTTGAAACTCTGTTCTTTACCTTTTTCACACAATGAAACAGCTTTCTATTCACCTTAAACACTGTTTCAGGGCAAGAGATTGTGTTTTAGACTTAAAGGTAATGCATTATAAGAAGAATCTTTACTTTGAAACTCTGTTCTTTACCTTTTTCACACTATGAAACAGCTTTATATTTAACTTAAACACTGTTTCAGGGCAAGAGATTGTGTTTTAGACTAAAACTTAATCCTTTAAAAGAAGAAACTTTACTTTGAAACTCTCTTCTTTACCTTTTTCACACAATGAAACAGCTTTGTAGTCGCCTTAAACACTGTTGCAGGGCAAGAGATTGTGTTTTAGACTAAAACTTAATGCATTATAAGAAGAATCTTTACTTTGAAACTCTGTTCTTTACCTTTTTCACACAATGAAACAGCTTTGTATTCGCCTTAAACACTGTTTCAGGGCAAGAGATTTTGTTTTAGACTAAAACTTAATGCTTTATAAGAAGAATCTTTACTTTGAAACTCTGTTCTTTACCTTTTTCACACTATGAAACAGCTTTGTATTCGCCTTAAACACTGTTTCAGGGCAAGAGATTGTGTTTTAGACTAAAAGGTAATGCATTATAAGAAGAATCTTTACTTTGAAACTCTGTTCTTTACCTTTTTCACAGTAGGACACAGCTTTGTAGTCGCCTTAAACACTGTTGCAGGGCAAGAGATTGTGTTTTAGAATAAAACTTAATGCATTATAAGAAGAATCTTTACTTTGAAACTCTGTTCTTTACCTTTTTCACACAATGAAACAGCTTTGTATTCGCCTTAAACACTGTTTCAGGGCAAGAGATTTTGTTTTAGACTAAAACTTAATGCTTTATAAGAAGAATCTTTACTTTGAAACTGTTCTTTACCTTTTTCACACTACGAAACAGCTTTGTATTCACCTTAAACACTGTTTCAGGTCAAGAGATTGTGTTTTAGACTAAAACTTAATGCTTTATAAGAAGAATCTTTACTTTGAAACTCTGTTCTTTACCTTTTTCACACAATGAAACAGCTTTCTATTCACCTTAAACACTGTTTCAGGGCAAGAGATTGTGTTTTAGACTTAAAGGTAATGCATTATAAGAAGAATCTTTACTTTGAAACTGTTCTTTACCTATTTCACACTATGAAACAGCTTTGTAGTCACCTTAAGCACTGTTTCAGGGCAAGAGATTGTGTTTTAGACTAAAAGGTAATGCATTATAATAAGAATCTTTACTTTGAAACTCTGTTCTTTACCTTTTTCACACTAGAAAACAGCTTTGTAGTCGCCTCAATCACTGTTTCAGGGAAAGAAATTGTGTTTTAGACTAAAACTTAATGCATTATAAGAAGAATCTTTACTTTGAAACTCTGTTCTTTACCTTTTTCACACTATGAAACAGCTTTGTATTCGCCTTAAACACTGTTTCAGGGCAAGAGATTGTGTTTTAGACTAAAAGGTAATGCATTATAAGAAGAATCTTTACTTTGAAACTCTGTTCTTTACCTTTTTCACAGTAGGACACATCTTTGTAGTCGCCTTAAACACTGTTGCAGGGCAAGAGATTGTGTTTTAGACGAAAACTTAATGCATTATAAGAAGAATCTTTACTTTGAAACTGTTCTTTACCTTTTTCACACTACGAAACAGCTTTGTATTCACCTTAAACACTGTTTCAGGTCAAGAGATTGTGTTTTAGACTAAAACTTAATGCTTTATAAGAAGAATCTTTACTTTGAAACTCTGTTCTTTACCTTTTTCACACAATGAAACAGCTTTCTATTCACCTTAAACACTGTTTCAGGGCAAGAGATTGTGTTTTAGACTTAAAGGTAATGCATTATAAGAAGAATCTTTACTTTGAAACTCTGTTCTTTACCTTTTTCACACTATGAAACAGCTTTATATTTAACATAAACACTGTTTCAGGGCAAGAGATTGTGTTTTAGACTAAAAGGTAATGCATTATAAGAAGAATCTTTACTTTGAAACTCTGTTCTTTACCTTTTTCACACAATGAAACAGCTTTGTATTCACCTTAAACACTGTTTCAGGGCAAGAGATTGTGTTTTAGACTAAAAGGTAATGCATTATAATAAGAATCTTTACTTTGAAACTCTGTTCTTTACCTTTTTCACACTAGGAAACAGCTTTGTATTCACCTTAAACACTGTTTCAGGGCAAGAGATTGTGTTTTAGACTAAAACTTAATCCTTTATAAGAAGAATCTTTACTTTGAAACTGTTCTTTACCTATTTCACACTATAAAACAGCTTTGTAGTCACCTTAAACACTGTTTCAGGGCAAGAGATTGTGTTTTAGACTAAAAGGTAATGCATTATAATAAGAATCTTTACTTTGAAACTCTGTTCTTTACCTTTTTCACACTAGGAAACAGCTTTGTAGTCGCCTTAATCACTGTTTCAGGGAAAGAAATTGTGTTTTAGACTAAAACGGAATGCATTATAAGAAGAATCTTTACTTTGAAACTCTGTTCTTTACCTTTTTCACACAATGAAACAGCTTTGTATTCGCCTTAAACAGTGTTTCAGGGCAAGAGATTGTGTTTTAGACTAAAAGGTAATGCATTATAAGAAGAATCTTTTCTTTGAAACTCTGTTCTTTACCTTTTTCACACAATGAAACAGCTTTGTATTCGTCTTAAACACTGTTTCAGGGCAAGAGATTGTGTTTTAGACTAAAACTTAATCCTTTATAAGAAGAATCTTTACTTTGAAACTGTTCTTTACCTTTTTCACACTATGAAACAGCTTTGTAGTCACCTTAAACACTGTTTCAGGGCAAGAGATTGTGTTTTAGACTAAAACTTAATCCTTTATAAGAAGAATCTTTACTTTGAAACTGTTCTTTACCTTTTTCACACTATGAAACAGCTTTGTATTTGCCTTAAACACTGTTTCAGGGCAAGAGATTGTGTTTTAGACTTAAAGGTAATGCATTATAAGAAGAATCTTTACTTTGATACTCTGTTCTATACCTTTTTCATACTAGGAAACAGCTTTGTATTCGCCTTAAACACTGTTTCAGGGCAAGAGATTGTGTTTTAGACTAAAATTTAATGCTTTATAAGAAGAATCTTTACTTTGAAACTATTCTTTACCTTTTTCACGCAATGAAACAGCTTTCTATTCACCTTAAACACTGATTCAGGGCAAGAGATTGTGTTTTAGACTAAAAGGTAATGCATTATAATAAGAATCTTTACTTTGAAACTCTGTTCTTTACCTTTTTCACACTAGGAAACAGCTTTGTAGTCGCCTTAAACACTGTTTCAGGGCAAGAGATTGTGTTTTAGACTAAAACTTAACGCATTATAAGAAGAAACTTTACTT
This sequence comes from Electrophorus electricus, assembly GCF_041902795.1. Taxonomy (NCBI): domain Eukaryota; kingdom Metazoa; phylum Chordata; class Actinopteri; order Gymnotiformes; family Gymnotidae; genus Electrophorus; species Electrophorus electricus. The sequence goes on along the minus strand of NC_137514.1, from coordinate 16,505,849 downwards.
TGAAAGTCTGTTCTTTACCTTTTTCACACAATGAAACAGCTTTGTATTCGCCTTAAACACTGTTTCAGGGCAAGAGATTGTGTTTTAGACTAAAACTTAATCCTTTATAAGAAGAATCTTTACTTTGAAACTGTTCTTTACCTTTTTCATACTATGAAACAGCTTTGTAGTCACCTTAAACACTGTTTCAGGGCAAGAGATTGTGTTTTAGACTAAAAGGTAATGCATTATAATAAGAATCTTTACTTTGAAACTCTGTTCTTTACCTTTTTCACACTAGGAAACAGCTTTGTAGTCGCCTTAAACACTGTTTCAGGGCAAGAGATTGTGTTTTAGACTAAAACTTAATCCTTTATAAGAAGAATCTTTACTTTGAAACTGTTCTTTACCTATTTCACACTATGAAACAGCTTTGTAGTCACCTTAAACACTGTTTCAGGGCAAGAGATTGTGTTTTAGACTAAAAGGTAATGCATTATAATAAGAATCTTTACTTTGAAACTCTGTTCTTTACCTTTTTCACACTAGAAAACAGCATTGTAGTCGCCTTAATCACTGTTTCAGGGAAAGAAATTGTGTTTTAGACTAAAAGGGAATGCATTATAAGAAGAATCTTTACTTTGAAACTCTGTTCTTTACCTTTTTCACACTATGAAACAGCTTTGTATTCGCCTTAAACACTGTTTCAGGGCAAGAGATTGTGTTTTAGACTAAAAGGTAATGCATTATAAGAAGAATCTTTACTTTGAAACTCTGTTCTTTACCTTTTTCACAGTAGGACACAGCTTTTTAGTCGCCTTAAACACTGTTGCAGGGCAAGAGATTGTGTTTTAGACTAAAACTTAATGCATTATAAGAAGAATCTTTACTTTGAAACTCTGTTCTTTACCTTTTTCACACAATGAAACAGCTTTGTATTCGCCTTAAACACTGTTTCAGGGCAAGAGATTTTGTTTTAGACTAAAACTTAATGCTTTATAAGAAGAATCTTTACTTTGAAACTGTTCTTTACCTTTTTCACACTACGAAACAGCTTTGTATTCGCCTTAAACACTTTTTCAGGTCAAGAGATTGTGTTTTAGACTAAAACTTAATGCTTTATAAGAAGAATCTTTACTTTGAAACTCTGTTCTTTACCTTTTTCACACAATGAAACAGCTTTCTATTCACCTTAAACACTGTTTCAGGGCAAGAGATTGTGTTTTAGACTTAAAGGTAATGCATTATAAGAAGAATCTTTACTTTGAAACTCTGTTCTTTACCTTTTTCACACTATGAAACAGCTTTATATTTAACTTAAACACTGTTTCAGGGCAAGAGATTGTGTTTTAGACTAAAACTTAATCCTTTAAAAGAAGAAACTTTACTTTGAAACTCTCTTCTTTACCTTTTTCACACAATGAAACAGCTTTGTAGTCGCCTTAAACACTGTTGCAGGGCAAGAGATTGTGTTTTAGACTAAAACTTAATGCATTATAAGAAGAATCTTTACTTTGAAACTCTGTTCTTTACCTTTTTCACACAATGAAACAGCTTTGTATTCGCCTTAAACACTGTTTCAGGGCAAGAGATTTTGTTTTAGACTAAAACTTAATGCTTTATAAGAAGAATCTTTACTTTGAAACTGTTCTTTACCTTTTTCACACTACGAAACAGCTTTGTATTCGCCTTAAACACTGTTTCAGGTCAAGAGATTGTGTTTTAGACTAAAACTTAATGCTTTATAAGAAGAATCTTTACTTTGAAACTCTGTTCTTTATCTTTTTCACACTATGAAACAGCTTTATATTTAACTTAAACACTGTTTCAGGGCAAGAGATTGTGTTTTAGACTAAAAGGTAATGCATTATAAGAAGAATCTTTACTTTGAAACTCTGTTCTTTACCTTTTTCACACAATGAAACAGCTTTGTATTCACCTTAAACACTGTTTCAGGGCAAGAGATTGTGTTTTAGACTAAAACTTAATGCTTTATAAGAAGAATCTTTACTTTGAAACTGTTCTTTACCTTTTTCACACTAGGAAACAGCTTTGTAGTCGCCTTAAACACTGTTTCAGGGCAAGAGATTGTGTTTTAGACTAAAACTTAATCCTTTATAAGAAGAATCTTTACTTTGAAACTGTTCTTTACCTTTTTCACACTATGAAACAGCTTTGTATTTGCCTTAAACACTGTTTCAGGGCAAGAGATTGTGTTTTAGACTTAAAGGTAATGCATTATAAGAAGAATCTTTACTTTGATACTCTGTTCTATACCTTTTTCATACTAGGAAACAGCTTTGTATTCGCCTTAAACACTGTTTCAGGGCAAGAGATTGTGTTTTAGACTAAAACTTAATGCTTTATAAGAAGAATCTTTACTTTGAAACTATTCTTTACCTTTTTCACACTAGGAAACAGCTTTGTAGTCGCCTTAAACACTGTTTCAGGGCAAGAGATTGTGTTTTAGACTAAAAGGTAATGCATTATAATAAGAATCTTTACTTTGAAACTCTGTTCTTTACCTTTTTCACACTAGGACACAGCTTTGTAGTCGCCTTAAACACTGTTTCAGGTCAAGAGATTGTGTTTTAGACTAAAACTTAACGCATTATAAGAAGAAACTTTACTTTGAAAGTCTGTTCTTTACCTTTTTCACACTAGGAAACAGCTTTGTATTCGCCTTAAACACTGTTGCAGGGCAAGAGATTGTGTTTTAGACTAAAACTTAATGCATTATAAGAAGAATCTTTACTTTGAAACTCTGTTCTTTACCTTTTTCACACTAGGAAACAGCTTTGTAGTCGCCTTAAACACTGTTTCAGGGCAAGAGATTGTGTTTTAGACCTAAAGGTAATGCATTATAAGAAGAATCTTTACTTTGAAACTCTGTTCTTTACCTTTGTGACACTATGAAACAGCTTTGTATTCAACTTAAACACTGTTTCAGGGCAAGAGATTGTGTTTTAGACTAAAACTTAATGCTTTATAAGAAGAATCTTTACTTTGAAACTGTTCTTTACCTTTTTCACACTAGGAAACAGCTTTGTAGTCGCCTTAAACACTGTTGCAGGGCAAGAGATTGTGTTTTAGACTAAAACTTAATGCATTATAAGAAGAATCTTTACTTTGAAACTCTGTTCTTTACCTTTTTCACACAATGAAACAGCTTTGTATTCGCCTTAAACACTGTTTCAGGGCAAGAGATTTTGTTTTAGACTAAAACTTAATGCTTTATAAGAAGAATCTTTACTTTGAAACTGTTCTTTACCTTTTTCACACTATGAAACAGCTTTATATTTAACTTAAACACTGTTTCAGGGCAAGAGATTGTGTTTTAGACTAAAACTTAATCCTTTAAAAGAAGAAACTTTACTTTGAAACTCTCTTCTTTACCTTTTTCACACAATGAAACAGCTTTGTAGTCGCCTTAAACACTGTTGCAGGGCAAGAGATTGTGTTTTAGACTAAAACTTAATGCATTATAAGAAGAATCTTTACTTTGAAACTCTGTTCTTTACCTTTTTCACACAATGAAACAGCTTTCTATTCACCTTAAACACTGATTCAGGGCAAGAGATTGTGTTTTAGACTAAAAGGTAATGCATTATAATAAGAATCTTTACTTTGAAACTCTGTTCTTTACCTTTTTCACACTAGGAAACAGCTTTGTAGTCGCCTTAAACACTGTTTCAGGGCAAGAGATTGTGTTTTAGACTAAAACTTAACGCATTATAAGAAGAAACTTTACTTTGAAAGTCTGTTCTTTACCTTTTTCACACAATGAAACAGCTTTGTATTCGCCTTAAACACTGTTTCAGGGCAAGAGATTGTGTTTTAGACTAAAACTTAATCCTTTATAAGAAGAATCTTTACTTTGAAACTGTTCTTTACCTTTTTCACACTATGAAACAGCTTTGTAGTCACCTTAAACACTGTTTCAGGGCAAGAGATTGTGTTTTAGACTAAAAGGTAATGCATTATAATAAGAATCTTTACTTTGAAACTCTGTTCTTTACCTTTTTCACACTAGAAAACAGCTTTGTAGTCGCCTTAATCACTGTTTCAGGGAAAGAAATTGTGTTTTAGACTAAAAGGGAATGCATTATAAGAAGAATCTTTACTTTGAAACTCTGTTCTTTACCTTTTTCACACTATGAAACAGCTTTGTATTCGCCTTAAACACTGTTTCAGGGCAAGAGATTGTGTTTTAGACTAAAAGGTAATGCATTATAAGAAGAATCTTTACTTTGAAACTCTGTTCTTTACCTTTTTCACAGTAGGACACAGCTTTGTAGTCGCCTTAAACACTGTTGCAGGGCAAGAGATTGTGTTTTAGACTAAAACTTAATGCATTATAAGAAGAATCTTTACTTTGAAACTCTGTTCTTTACCTTTTTCACACAATGAAGCAGCTTTGTATTCGCCTTAAACACTGTTTCAGGGCAAGAGATTTTGTTTTAGACTAAAACTTAATGCTTTATAAGAAGAATCTTTACTTTGAAACTGTTCTTTACCTTTTTCACACTACGAAACAGCTTTGTATTCACCTTAAACACTGTTTCAGGTCAAGAGATTGTGTTTTAGACTAAAACTTAATGCTTTATAAGAAGAATCTTTACTTTGAAACTCTGTTCTTTACCTTTTTCACACAATGAAACAGCTTTCTATTCACCTTAAACACTGTTTCAGGGCAAGAGATTGTGTTTTAGACTTAAAGGTAATGCATTATAAGAAGAATCTTTACTTTGAAACTGTTCTTTACCTATTTCACACTATGAAACAGCTTTGTAGTCACCTTAAGCACTGTTTCAGGGCAAGAGATTGTGTTTTAGACTAAAAGGTAATGCATTATAAGAAGAATCTTTACTTTGAAACTCTGTTCTTTACCTTTTTCACACAATGAAACAGCTTTGTATTCACCTTAAACACTGTTTCAGGGCAAGAGATTGTGTTTTAGACTAAAACTTAATCCTTTAAAAGAAGAAACTTTACTTTGAAACTCTGTTCTTTACCTTTTTCACACAATGAAACAGCTTTGTAGTCACCTTAAACAGTTTCAGGGCAAGAGATTGTGTTTTAGACTAAAACTTAATGGTTTATAAGAAGAATCTTTACTTTGAAACTCTGTTCTTTACCTTTTTCACACTACGAAACAGCTTTGTATTTGCCTTAAACACTGTTTCAGGGCAAGAGATTGTGTTTTAGACTTAAAGGTATTGCATTATAAGAAGAATCTTTACTTTGAAACTCTGTTCTTTACCTTTTTCACACTAGGAAACAGCTTTGTAGTCGCCTTAAACACTGTTTCAGGGCAAGAGATTGTGTTTTAGACTAAAACTTAACGCATTATAAGAAGAAACTTTACTTTGAAATTCTGTTCTTTACCTTTTTCACACAATGAAACAGCTTTGTATTCGTCTTAAACACTGTTTCAGGGCAAGAGATTGTGTTTTAGACTAAAACTTAATCCTTTAAAAGAAGAAACTTTACTTTGAAACTCTGTTCTTTACCTTTTTCACACAATGAAACAGCTTTGTAGTCACCTTAAACAGTTTCAGGGCAAGAGATTGTGTTTTAGACTAAAACTTAATGGTTTATAAGAAGAATCTTTACTTTGAAACTCTGTTCTTTACCTTTTTCACACTACGAAACAGCTTTGTATTTGCCTTAAACACTGTTTCAGGGCAAGAGATTGTGTTTTAGACTTAAAGGTAATGCATTATAAGAAGAATCTTTACTTTGAAACTCTGTTCTTTACCTTTTTCACACTAGGAAACAGCTTTGTAGTCGCCTTAAACACTGTTTCAGGGCAAGAGATTGTGTTTTAGTCTAAAACTTAACGCATTATAAGAAGAAACTTTACTTTGAAAGTCTGTTCTTTACCTTTTTCACACAATGAAACAGCTTTGTATTCGTCTTAAACACTGTTTCAGGGCAAGAGATTGTGTTTTAGACTAAAACTTAATCCTTTATAAGAAGAATCTTTACTTTGAAACTGTTCTTTACCTTTTTCACACTATGAAACAGCTTTGTAGTCACCTTAAACACTGTTTCAGGGCAAGAGATTGTGTTTTAGACTAAAACTTAATCCTTTATAAGAAGAATCTTTACTTTGAAACTGTTCTTTACCTTTTTCACACTATGAAACAGCTTTGTATTTGCCTTAAACACTGTTTCAGGGCAAGAGATTGTGTTTTAGACTTAAAGGTAATGCATTATAAGAAGAATCTTTACTTTGATACTCTGTTCTATACCTTTTTCATACTAGGAAACAGCTTTGTATTCGCCTTAAACACTGTTTCAGGGCAAGAGATTGTGTTTTAGACTAAAATTTAATGCTTTATAAGAAGAATCTTTACTTTGAAACTATTCTTTACCTTTTTCACGCAATGAAACAGCTTTCTATTCACCTTAAACACTGATTCAGGGCAAGAGATTGTGTTTTAGACTAAAAGGTAATGCATTATAATAAGAATCTTTACTTTGAAACTCTGTTCTTTACCTTTTTCACACTAGGAAACAGCTTTGTAGTCGCCTTAAACACTGTTTCAGGGCAAGAGATTGTGTTTTAGACTAAAACTTAACGCATTAAAAGAAGAAACTTTACTTTGAAAGTCTGTTCTTTACCTTTTTCACACAATGAAACAGCTTTGTATTCGCCTTAAACACTGTTTCAGGGCAAGAGATTGTGTTTTAGACTAAAACTTAATCCTTTATAAGAAGAATCTTTACTTTGAAACTGTTCTTTACCTTTTTCACACTATGAAACAGCTTTGTAGTCACCTTAAACACTGTTTCAGGGCAAGAGATTGTGTTTTAGACTAAAAGGTAATGCATTATAATAAGAATCTTTACTTTGAAACTCTGTTCTTTACCTTTTTCACACTAGGAAACAGCTTTGTAGTCGCCTTAAACACTGTTTCAGGACAAGAGATTGTGTTTTACACTAAAACTTAATCCTTTATAAAAGAATCTTTACTTTGAAACTGTTCTTTACCTATTTCACACTATGAAACAGCTTTGTAGTCACCTTAAACACTGTTTCAGGGCAAGAGATTGTGTTTTAGACTAAAAGGTAATGCATTATAATAAGAATCTTTACTTTGAAACTCTGTTCTTTACCTTTTTCACACTAGAAAACAGCTTTGTAGTCGCCTTAATCACTGTTTCAGGGAAAGAAATTGTGTTTTAGACTAAAAGGGAATGCATTATAAGAAGAATCTTTACTTTGAAACTCTGTTCTTTACCTTTTTCACACTATGAAACAGCTTTGTATTCGCCTTAAACACTGTTTCAGGGCAAGAGATTGTGTTTTAGACTAAAAGGTAATGCATTATAAGAAGAATCTTTACTTTGAAACTCTGTTCTTTACCTTTTTCACAGTAGGACACAGCTTTGTAGTCGCCTTAAACACTGTTGCAGGGCAAGAGATTGTGTTTTAGACTAAAACTTAATGCATTATAAGAAGAATCTTTACTTTGAAACTCTGTTCTTTACCTTTTTCACACAATGAAACAGCTTTGTATTCGCCTTAAACACTGTTTCAGGGCAAGAGATTTTGTTTTAGACTAAAACTTAATGCTTTATAAGAAGAATCTTTACTTTGAAACTGTTCTTTACCTTTTTCACACTACGAAACAGCTTTGTATTCACCTTAAACACTGTTTCAGGTCAAGAGATTGTGTTTTAGACTAAAACTTAATGCTTTATAAGAAGAATCTTTACTTTGAAACTCTGTTCTTTACCTTTTTCACACAATGAAACAGCTTTCTATTCACCTTAAACACTGTTTCAGGGCAAGAGATTGTGTTTTAGACTTAAAGGTAATGCATTATAAGAAGAATCTTTACTTTGAAACTGTTCTTTACCTATTTCACACTATGAAACAGCTTTGTAGTCACCTTAAGCACTGTTTCAGGGCAAGAGATTGTGTTTTAGACTAAAAGGTAATGCATTATAATAAGAATCTTTACTTTGAAACTCTGTTCTTTACCTTTTTCACACTAGAAAACAGCTTTGTAGTCGCCTCAATCACTGTTTCAGGGAAAGAAATTGTGTTTTAGACTAAAACTTAATGCATTATAAGAAGAATCTTTACTTTGAAACTCTGTTCTTTACCTTTTTCACACTATGAAACAGCTTTGTATTTGCCTTAAACACTGTTTCAGGGCAAGAGATTGTGTTTTAGACTAAAAGGTAATGCATTATAAGAAGAATCTTTACTTTGAAACTCTGTTCTTTACCTTTTTCACAGTAGGACACATCTTTGTAGTCGCCTTAAACACTGTTGCAGGGCAAGAGATTGTGTTTTAGACTAAAACTTAATGCATTATAAGAAGAATCTTTACTTTGAAACTGTTCTTTACCTTTTTCACACTACGAAACAGCTTTGTATTCACCTTAAACACTGTTTCAGGTCAAGAGATTGTGTTTTAGACTAAAACTTAATGCTTTATAAGAAGAATCTTTACTTTGAAACTGTTCTTTACCTTTTTCACACTATGAAACAGCTTTGTAGTCACCTTAAACACTGTTTCAGGGCAAGAGATTGTGTTTTAGACTAAAAGGTAATGCATTATAAGAAGAAACTTTACTTTGAAAGTCTGTTCTTTACCTTTTTCACACAATGAAACAGCTTTGTATTCGCCTTAAACACTGTTTCAGGGCAAGAGATTGTGTTTTAGACTAAAACTTAATCCTTTATAAGAAGAATCTTTACTTTGAAACTGTTCTTTACCTTTTTCACACTATGAAACAGCTTTGTAGTCACCTTAAACACTGTTTCAGGGCAAGAGATTGTGTTTTAGACTAAAAGGTAATGCATTATAATAAGAATCTTTACTTTGAAACTCTGTTCTTTACCTTTTTCACACTAGGAAACAGCTTTGTAGTCGCCTTAAACACTGTTTCAGGGCAAGAGATTGTGTTTTAGACTAAAAGGTAATGCATTATAATAAGAATCTTTACTTTGAAACTCTGTTCTTTACCTTTTTCACACAATGAAACAGCTTTGTATTCACCTTAAACACTGTTTCAGGGCAAGAGATTGTGTTTTAGACTAAAAGTTAATCCTTTATAAGAAGAATCTTTACTTTGAAACTGTTCTTTACCTATTTCACACTATGAAACAGCTTTGTAGTCACCTTAAACACTGTTTCAGGGCAAGAGATTGTGTTTTAGACTAAAAGGTAATGCATTATAAGAAGAATCTTTACTTTGAAACTCTGTTCTTTACCTTTTTCACACAATGAAACAGCTTTGTATTCGCCTTAAACACTGTTTCAGGGCAAGAGATTTTGTTTTAGACTAAAACTTAATGCTTTATAAGAAGAATCTTTACTTTGAAACTGTTCTTTACCTTTTTCACACTACGAAACAGCTTTGTATTCGCCTTAAACACTGTTTCAGGTCAAGAGATTGTGTTTTAGACTAAAACTTAATGCTTTATAAGAAGAATCTTTACTTTGAAACTCTGTTCTTTACCTTTTTCACACAATGAAACAGCTTTCTATTCACCTTAAACACTGTTTCAGGGCAAGAGATTGTGTTTTAGACTTAAAGGTAATGCATTATAAGAAGAATCTTTACTTTGAAACTCTGTTCTTTATCTTTTTCACACTATGAAACAGCTTTATATTTAACTTAAACACTGTTTCAGGGCAAGAGATTGTGTTTTAGACTAAAAGGTAATGCATTATAAGAAGAATCTTTACTTTGAAACTCTGTTCTTTACCTTTTTCACACAATGAAACAGCTTTGTATTCACCTTAAACACTGTTTCAGGGCAAGAGATTGTGTTTTAGACTAAAACTTAATCCTTTAAAAGAAGAAACTTTACTTTGAAACTCTCTTCTTTACCTTTTTCACACAATGAAACAGCTTTGTATTCACCTTAAACACTGTTTCAGGGCAATAGATTGTGTTTTAGACCTAAAGATAATGCATTATAAGAAGAATCTTTACTTTGAAACTCTGTTCTTTACCTTTTTCACACTAGGAAACAGCTTTGTAGTCGCCTTAAACACTGTTTCAGGGCAAGAGATTGTGTTTTAGACTAAAAGGTAATGCATTATAATAAGAATCTTTACTTTGAAACTCTGTTCTTTACCTTTTTCACACTAGGAAACAGCTTTGTAGTCACCTTAAACAGTTTCAGGGCAAGAGATTGTGTTTTAGACTAAAACTTAATGGTTTATAAGAAGAATCTTTACTTTGAAACTCTGTTCTTTACCTTTTCCACACAATGAAACAGCTTTGTATTCGCCTTAAACACTGTTTCAGGGCAAGAGATTTTGTTTTAGACTAAAACTTAATGCTTTATAAGAAGAATCTTTACTTTGAAACTGTTCTTTACCTTTTTCACACTACGAAACAGCTTTGTATTCGCCTTAAACACTGTTTCAGGTCAAGAGATTGTGCTTTAGACTAAAACTTAATGCTTTATAAGAAGAATCTTTACTTTGAAACTCTGTTCTTTACCTTTTTCACACAATGAAACAGCTTTCTATTCACCTTAAACACTGTTTCAGGGCAAGAGATTGTGTTTTAGACTTAAAGGTAATGCATTATAAGAAGAATCTTTACTTTGAAACTCTGTTCTTTACCTTTTTCACACTATGAAACAGCTTTATATTTAACTTAAACACTGTTTCAGGGCAAGAGATTGTGTTTTAGACTAAAAGGTAATGCATTATAAGAAGAATCTTTACTTTGAAACTCTGTTCTTTACCTTTTTCACACAATGAAACAGCTTTGTATTCACCTTAAACACTGTTTCAGGGCAAGAGATTGTGTTTTAGACTTAAAGGTAATGCATTATAAGAAGAATCTTTACTTTGAAACTCTGTTCTTTACCTTTTTCACACTAGGAAACAGCTTTGTAGTCGCCTTAAACACTGTTTCAGGGCAAGAGATTGTGTTTTAGACTAAAACTTAACGCATTATAAGAAGAAACTTTACTTTGAAATTCTGTTCTTTACCTTTTTCACACTAGGAAACAGCTTTGTATTCGTCTTAAACACTGTTTCAGGGCAAGAGATTGTGTTTTAGACTAAAACTTAATCCTTTAAAAGAAGAAACTTTACTTTGAAACTCTGTTCTTTACCTTTTTCACACAATGAAACAGCTTTGTAGTCACCTTAAACAGTTTCAGGGCAAGAGATTGTGTTTTAGACTAAAACTTAATGGTTTATAAGAAGAATCTTTACTTTGAAACTCTGTTCTTTACCTTTTTCACACTACGAAACAGCTTTGTATTTGCCTTAAACACTGTTTCAGGGCAAGAGATTGTGTTTTAGACTTAAAGGTAATGCATTATAAGAAGAATCTTTACTTTGAAACTCTGTTCTTTACCTTTTTCACACTAGGAAACAGCTTTGTAGTCGCCTTAAACACTGTTTCAGGGCAAGAGATTGTGTTTTAGACTAAAACTTAACGCATTATAAGAAGAAACTTTACTTTGAAAGTCTGTTCTTTACCTTTTTCACACAATGAAACAGCTTTGTATTCGTCTTAAACACTGTTTCAGGGCAAGAGATTGTGTTTTAGACTTAAAGGTAATGCATTATAAGAAGAATCTTTACTTTGATACTCTGTTCTATACCTTTTTCATACTAGGAAACAGCTTTGTATTCGCCTTAAACACTGTTTCAGGGCAAGAGATTGTGTTTTAGACTAAAATTTAATGCTTTATAAGAAGAATCTTTACTTTGAAACTATTCTTTACCTTTTTCACGCAATGAAACAGCTTTCTATTCACCTTAAACACTGATTCAGGGCAAGAGATTGTGTTTTAGACTAAAAGGTAATGCATTATAATAAGAATCTTTACTTTGAAACTCTGTTCTTTACCTTTTTCACACTAGGAAACAGCTTTGTAGTCGCCTTAAACACTGTTTCAGGGCAAGAGATTGTGTTTTAGACTAAAACTTAACGCATTATAAGAAGAAACTTTACTTTGAAAGTCTGTTCTTTACCTTTTTCACACAATGAAACAGCTTTGTATTCGCCTTAAACACTGTTTCAGGGCAAGAGATTGTGTTTTAGACTAAAACTTAATGCTTTATAAGAAGAATCTTTACTTTGAAACTCTGTTCTTTACCTTTTTCACACTAGGAAACAGCTTTGTAGTCGCCTTAAACACTGTTTCAGGGCAAGAGATTGTGTTTTAGACTAAAACTTAATCCTTTATAAAAGAATCTTTACTTTGAAACTGTTCTTTACCTATTTCACACTATGAAACAGCTTTGTAGTCACCTTAAACACTGTTTCAGGGCAAGAGATTGTGTTTTAGACTAAAAGGTAATGCATTATAATAAGAATCTTTACTTTGAAACTCTGTTCTTTACCTTTTTCACACTAGAAAACAGCTTTGTAGTCGCCTTAATCACTGTTTCAGGGAAAGAAATTGTGTTTTAGACTAAAAGGGAATGCATTATAAGAAGAATCTTTACTTTGAAACTCTGTTCTTTACCTTTTTCACACTATGAAACAGCTTTGTATTCGCCTTAAACACTGTTTCAGGGCAAGAGATTGTGTTTTAGACTAAAAGGTAATGCATTATAAGAAGAATCTTTACTTTGAAACTCTGTTCTTTACCTTTTTCACAGTAGGACACAGCTTTGTAGTCGCCTTAAACACTGTTGCAGGGCAAGAGATTGTGTTTTAGACTAAAACTTAACGCATTATAAGAAGAAACTTTACTTTGAAAGTCTGTTCTTTACCTTTTTCACACAATGAAACAGCTTTGTATTCGTCTTAAACACTGTTTCAGGGCAAGAGATTGTGTTTTAGACTTAAAGGTAATGCATTATAAGAAGAATCTTTACTTTGATACTCTGTTCTATACCTTTTTCATACTAGGAAACAGCTTTGTATTCGCCTTAAACACTGTTTCAGGGCAAGAGATTGTGTTTTAGACTAAAATTTAATGCTTTATAAGAAGAATCTTTACTTTGAAACTATTCTTTACCTTTTTCACGCAATGAAACAGCTTTCTATTCACCTTAAACACTGATTCAGGGCAAGAGATTGTGTTTTAGACTAAAAGGTAATGCATTATAATAAGAATCTTTACTTTGAAACTCTGTTCTTTACCTTTTTCACACTAGGAAACAGCTTTGTAGTCGCCTTAAACACTGTTTCAGGGCAAGAGATTGTGTTTTAGACTAAAACTTAACGCATTATAAGAAGAAACTTTACTTTGAAAGTCTGTTCTTTACCTTTTTCACACAATGAAACAGCTTTGTATTCGCCTTAAACACTGTTTCAGGGCAAGAGATTGTGTTTTAGACTAAAACTTAATGCTTTATAAGAAGAATCTTTACTTTGAAACTCTGTTCTTTACCTTTTTCACACTAGGAAACAGCTTTGTAGTCGCCTTAAACACTGTTTCAGGGCAAGAGATTGTGTTTTAGACTAAAACTTAATCCTTTATAAAAGAATCTTTACTTTGAAACTGTTCTTTACCTATTTCACACTATGAAACAGCTTTGTAGTCACCTTAAACACTGTTTCAGGGCAAGAGATTGTGTTTTAGACTAAAAGGTAATGCATTATAATAAGAATCTTTACTTTGAAACTCTGTTCTTTACCTTTTTCACACTAGAAAACAGCTTTGTAGTCGCCTTAATCACTGTTTCAGGGAAAGAAATTGTGTTTTAGACTAAAAGGGAATGCATTATAAGAAGAATCTTTACTTTGAAACTCTGTTCTTTACCTTTTTCACACTATGAAACAGCTTTGTATTCGCCTTAAACACTGTTTCAGGGCAAGAGATTGTGTTTTAGACTAAAAGGTAATGCATTATAAGAAGAATCTTTACTTTGAAACTCTGTTCTTTACCTTTTTCACAGTAGGACACAGCTTTGTAGTCGCCTTAAACACTGTTGCAGGGCAAGAGATTGTGTTTTAGAATAAAACTTAATGCATTATAAGAAGAATCTTTACTTTGAAACTCTGTTCTTTACCTTTTTCACACAATGAAACAGCTTTGTATTCGCCTTAAACACTGTTTCAGGGCAAGAGATTTTGTTTTAGACTAAAACTTAATGCTTTATAAGAAGAATCTTTACTTTGAAACTGTTCTTTACCTTTTTCACACTACGAAACAGCTTTGTATTCACCTTAAACACTGTTTCAGGTCAAGAGATTGTGTTTTAGACTAAAACTTAATGCTTTATAAGAAGAATCTTTACTTTGAAACTCTGTTCTTTACCTTTTTCACACAATGAAACAGCTTTCTATTCACCTTAAACACTGTTTCAGGGCAAGAGATTGTGTTTTAGACTTAAAGGTAATGCATTATAAGAAGAATCTTTACTTTGAAACTGTTCTTTACCTATTTCACACTATGAAACAGCTTTGTAGTCACCTTAAGCACTGTTTCAGGGCAAGAGATTGTGTTTTAGACTAAAAGGTAATGCATTATAATAAGAATCTTTACTTTGAAACTCTGTTCTTTACCTTTTTCACACTAGAAAACAGCTTTGTAGTCGCCTCAATCACTGTTTCAGGGAAAGAAATTGTGTTTTAGACTAAAACTTAATGCATTATAAGAAGAATCTTTACTTTGAAACTCTGTTCTTTACCTTTTTCACACTATGAAACAGCTTTGTATTCGCCTTAAACACTGTTTCAGGGCAAGAGATTGTGTTTTAGACTAAAAGGTAATGCATTATAAGAAGAATCTTTACTTTGAAACTCTGTTCTTTACCTTTTTCACAGTAGGACACATCTTTGTAGTCGCCTTAAACACTGTTGCAGGGCAAGAGATTGTGTTTTAGACGAAAACTTAATGCATTATAAGAAGAATCTTTACTTTGAAACTGTTCTTTACCTTTTTCACACTACGAAACAGCTTTGTATTCACCTTAAACACTGTTTCAGGTCAAGAGATTGTGTTTTAGACTAAAACTTAATGCTTTATAAGAAGAATCTTTACTTTGAAACTCTGTTCTTTACCTTTTTCACACAATGAAACAGCTTTCTATTCACCTTAAACACTGTTTCAGGGCAAGAGATTGTGTTTTAGACTTAAAGGTAATGCATTATAAGAAGAATCTTTACTTTGAAACTCTGTTCTTTACCTTTTTCACACTATGAAACAGCTTTATATTTAACATAAACACTGTTTCAGGGCAAGAGATTGTGTTTTAGACTAAAAGGTAATGCATTATAAGAAGAATCTTTACTTTGAAACTCTGTTCTTTACCTTTTTCACACAATGAAACAGCTTTGTATTCACCTTAAACACTGTTTCAGGGCAAGAGATTGTGTTTTAGACTAAAAGGTAATGCATTATAATAAGAATCTTTACTTTGAAACTCTGTTCTTTACCTTTTTCACACTAGGAAACAGCTTTGTATTCACCTTAAACACTGTTTCAGGGCAAGAGATTGTGTTTTAGACTAAAACTTAATCCTTTATAAGAAGAATCTTTACTTTGAAACTGTTCTTTACCTATTTCACACTATAAAACAGCTTTGTAGTCACCTTAAACACTGTTTCAGGGCAAGAGATTGTGTTTTAGACTAAAAGGTAATGCATTATAATAAGAATCTTTACTTTGAAACTCTGTTCTTTACCTTTTTCACACTAGGAAACAGCTTTGTAGTCGCCTTAATCACTGTTTCAGGGAAAGAAATTGTGTTTTAGACTAAAACGGAATGCATTATAAGAAGAATCTTTACTTTGAAACTCTGTTCTTTACCTTTTTCACACAATGAAACAGCTTTGTATTCGCCTTAAACAGTGTTTCAGGGCAAGAGATTGTGTTTTAGACTAAAAGGTAATGCATTATAAGAAGAATCTTTTCTTTGAAACTCTGTTCTTTACCTTTTTCACACAATGAAACAGCTTTGTATTCGTCTTAAACACTGTTTCAGGGCAAGAGATTGTGTTTTAGACTAAAACTTAATCCTTTATAAGAAGAATCTTTACTTTGAAACTGTTCTTTACCTTTTTCACACTATGAAACAGCTTTGTAGTCACCTTAAACACTGTTTCAGGGCAAGAGATTGTGTTTTAGACTAAAACTTAATCCTTTATAAGAAGAATCTTTACTTTGAAACTGTTCTTTACCTTTTTCACACTATGAAACAGCTTTGTATTTGCCTTAAACACTGTTTCAGGGCAAGAGATTGTGTTTTAGACTTAAAGGTAATGCATTATAAGAAGAATCTTTACTTTGATACTCTGTTCTATACCTTTTTCATACTAGGAAACAGCTTTGTATTCGCCTTAAACACTGTTTCAGGGCAAGAGATTGTGTTTTAGACTAAAATTTAATGCTTTATAAGAAGAATCTTTACTTTGAAACTATTCTTTACCTTTTTCACGCAATGAAACAGCTTTCTATTCACCTTAAACACTGATTCAGGGCAAGAGATTGTGTTTTAGACTAAAAGGTAATGCATTATAATAAGAATCTTTACTTTGAAACTCTGTTCTTTACCTTTTTCACACTAGGAAACAGCTTTGTAGTCGCCTTAAACACTGTTTCAGGGCAAGAGATTGTGTTTTAGACTAAAACTTAACGCATTATAAGAAGAAACTTTACTTTGAAAGTCTGTTCTTTACCTTTTTCACACAATGAAACAGCTTTGTATTCGCCTTAAACACTGTTTCAGGGCAAGAGATTGTGTTTTAGACTAAAACTTAATCCTTTATAAGAAGAATCTTTACTTTGAAACTGTTCTTTACCTTTTTCATACTATGAAACAGCTTTGTAGTCACCTTAAACACTGTTTCAGGGCAAGAGATTGTGTTTTAGACTAAAAGGTAATGCATTATAATAAGAATCTTTACTTTGAAACTCTGTTCTTTACCTTTTTCACACTAGGAAACAGCTTTGTAGTCGCCTTAAACACTGTTTCAGGGCAAGAGATTGTGTTTTAGACTAAAACTTAATCCTTTATAAGAAGAATCTTTACTTTGAAACTGTTCTTTACCTATTTCACACTATGAAACAGCTTTGTAGTCACCTTAAACACTGTTTCAGGGCAAGAGATTGTGTTTTAGACTAAAAGGTAATGCATTATAATAAGAATCTTTACTTTGAAACTCTGTTCTTTACCTTTTTCACACTAGAAAACAGCATTGTAGTCGCCTTAATCACTGTTTCAGGGAAAGAAATTGTGTTTTAGACTAAAAGGGAATGCATTATAAGAAGAATCTTTACTTTGAAACTCTGTTCTTTACCTTTTTCACACTATGAAACAGCTTTGTATTCGCCTTAAACACTGTTTCAGGGCAAGAGATTGTGTTTTAGACTAAAAGGTAATGCATTATAAGAAGAATCTTTACTTTGAAACTATGTTCTTTACCTTTTTCACAGTAGGACACAGCTTTTTAGTCGCCTTAAACACTGTTGCAGGGCAAGAGATTGTGTTTTAGACTAAAACTTAATGCATTATAAGAAGAATCTTTACTTTGAAACTCTGTTCTTTACCTTTTTCACACAATGAAACAGCTTTGTATTCGCCTTAAACACTGTTTCAGGGCAAGAGATTTTGTTTTAGACTAAAACTTAATGCTTTATAAGAAGAATCTTTACTTTGAAACTGTTCTTTACCTTTTTCACACTACGAAACAGCTTTGTATTCGCCTTAAACACTTTTTCAGGTCAAGAGATTGTGTTTTAGACTAAAACTTAATGCTTTATAAGAAGAATCTTTACTTTGAAACTCTGTTCTTTACCTTTTTCACACAATGAAACAGCTTTCTATTCACCTTAAACACTGTTTCAGGGCAAGAGATTGTGTTTTAGACTTAAAGGTAATGCATTATAAGAAGAATCTTTACTTTGAAACTCTGTTCTTTACCTTTTTCACACTATGAAACAGCTTTATATTTAACTTAAACACTGTTTCAGGGCAAGAGATTGTGTTTTAGACTAAAACTTAATCCTTTAAAAGAAGAAACTTTACTTTGAAACTCTCTTCTTTACCTTTTTCACACAATGAAACAGCTTTGTAGTCGCCTTAAACACTGTTGCAGGGCAAGAGATTGTGTTTTAGACTAAAACTTAATGCATTATAAGAAGAATCTTTACTTTGAAACTCTGTTCTTTACCTTTTTCACACAATGAAACAGCTTTGTATTCGCCTTAAACACTGTTTCAGGGCAAGAGATTTTGTTTTAGACTAAAACTTAATGCTTTATAAGAAGAATCTTTACTTTGAAACTCTGTTCTTTACCTTTTTCACACTATGAAACAGCTTTGTATTCGCCTTAAACACTGTTTCAGGGCAAGAGATTGTGTTTTAGACTAAAAGGTAATGCATTATAAGAAGAATCTTTACTTTGAAACTCTGTTCTTTACCTTTTTCACAGTAGGACACAGCTTTGTAGTCGCCTTAAACACTGTTGCAGGGCAAGAGATTGTGTTTTAGAATAAAACTTAATGCATTATAAGAAGAATCTTTACTTTGAAACTCTGTTCTTTACCTTTTTCACACAATGAAACAGCTTTGTATTCGCCTTAAACACTGTTTCAGGGCAAGAGATTTTGTTTTAGACTAAAACTTAATGCTTTATAAGAAGAATCTTTACTTTGAAACTGTTCTTTACCTTTTTCACACTACGAAACAGCTTTGTATTCACCTTAAACACTGTTTCAGGTCAAGAGATTGTGTTTTAGACTAAAACTTAATGCTTTATAAGAAGAATCTTTACTTTGAAACTCTGTTCTTTACCTTTTTCACACAATGAAACAGCTTTCTATTCACCTTAAACACTGTTTCAGGGCAAGAGATTGTGTTTTAGACTTAAAGGTAATGCATTATAAGAAGAATCTTTACTTTGAAACTGTTCTTTACCTATTTCACACTATGAAACAGCTTTGTAGTCACCTTAAGCACTGTTTCAGGGCAAGAGATTGTGTTTTAGACTAAAAGGTAATGCATTATAATAAGAATCTTTACTTTGAAACTCTGTTCTTTACCTTTTTCACACTAGAAAACAGCTTTGTAGTCGCCTCAATCACTGTTTCAGGGAAAGAAATTGTGTTTTAGACTAAAACTTAATGCATTATAAGAAGAATCTTTACTTTGAAACTCTGTTCTTTACCTTTTTCACACTATGAAACAGCTTTGTATTCGCCTTAAACACTGTTTCAGGGCAAGAGATTGTGTTTTAGACTAAAAGGTAATGCATTATAAGAAGAATCTTTACTTTGAAACTCTGTTCTTTACCTTTTTCACAGTAGGACACATCTTTGTAGTCGCCTTAAACACTGTTGCAGGGCAAGAGATTGTGTTTTAGACGAAAACTTAATGCATTATAAGAAGAATCTTTACTTTGAAACTGTTCTTTACCTTTTTCACACTACGAAACAGCTTTGTATTCACCTTAAACACTGTTTCAGGTCAAGAGATTGTGTTTTAGACTAAAACTTAATGCTTTATAAGAAGAATCTTTACTTTGAAACTCTGTTCTTTACCTTTTTCACACAATGAAACAGCTTTCTATTCACCTTAAACACTGTTTCAGGGCAAGAGATTGTGTTTTAGACTTAAAGGTAATGCATTATAAGAAGAATCTTTACTTTGAAACTCTGTTCTTTACCTTTTTCACACTATGAAACAGCTTTATATTTAACATAAACACTGTTTCAGGGCAAGAGATTGTGTTTTAGACTAAAAGGTAATGCATTATAAGAAGAATCTTTACTTTGAAACTCTGTTCTTTACCTTTTTCACACAATGAAACAGCTTTGTATTCACCTTAAACACTGTTTCAGGGCAAGAGATTGTGTTTTAGACTAAAAGGTAATGCATTATAATAAGAATCTTTACTTTGAAACTCTGTTCTTTACCTTTTTCACACTAGGAAACAGCTTTGTATTCACCTTAAACACTGTTTCAGGGCAAGAGATTGTGTTTTAGACTAAAACTTAATCCTTTATAAGAAGAATCTTTACTTTGAAACTGTTCTTTACCTATTTCACACTATAAAACAGCTTTGTAGTCACCTTAAACACTGTTTCAGGGCAAGAGATTGTGTTTTAGACTAAAAGGTAATGCATTATAATAAGAATCTTTACTTTGAAACTCTGTTCTTTACCTTTTTCACACTAGGAAACAGCTTTGTAGTCGCCTTAATCACTGTTTCAGGGAAAGAAATTGTGTTTTAGACTAAAACGGAATGCATTATAAGAAGAATCTTTACTTTGAAACTCTGTTCTTTACCTTTTTCACACAATGAAACAGCTTTGTATTCGCCTTAAACAGTGTTTCAGGGCAAGAGATTGTGTTTTAGACTAAAAGGTAATGCATTATAAGAAGAATCTTTTCTTTGAAACTCTGTTCTTTACCTTTTTCACACAATGAAACAGCTTTGTATTCGTCTTAAACACTGTTTCAGGGCAAGAGATTGTGTTTTAGACTAAAACTTAATCCTTTATAAGAAGAATCTTTACTTTGAAACTGTTCTTTACCTTTTTCACACTATGAAACAGCTTTGTAGTCACCTTAAACACTGTTTCAGGGCAAGAGATTGTGTTTTAGACTAAAACTTAATCCTTTATAAGAAGAATCTTTACTTTGAAACTGTTCTTTACCTTTTTCACACTATGAAACAGCTTTGTATTTGCCTTAAACACTGTTTCAGGGCAAGAGATTGTGTTTTAGACTTAAAGGTAATGCATTATAAGAAGAATCTTTACTTTGATACTCTGTTCTATACCTTTTTCATACTAGGAAACAGCTTTGTATTCGCCTTAAACACTGTTTCAGGGCAAGAGATTGTGTTTTAGACTAAAATTTAATGCTTTATAAGAAGAATCTTTACTTTGAAACTATTCTTTACCTTTTTCACGCAATGAAACAGCTTTCTATTCACCTTAAACACTGATTCAGGGCAAGAGATTGTGTTTTAGACTAAAAGGTAATGCATTATAATAAGAATCTTTACTTTGAAACTCTGTTCTTTACCTTTTTCACACTAGGAAACAGCTTTGTAGTCGCCTTAAACACTGTTTCAGGGCAAGAGATTGTGTTTTAGACTAAAACTTAACGCATTATAAGAAGAAACTTTACTTTGAAAGTCTGTTCTTTACCTTTTTCACACAATGAAACAGCTTTGTATTCGCCTTAAACACTGTTTCAGGGCAAGAGATTGTGTTTTAGACTAAAACTTAATCCTTTATAAGAAGAATCTTTACTTTGAAACTGTTCTTTACCTTTTTCATACTATGAAACAGCTTTGTAGTCACCTTAAACACTGTTTCAGGGCAAGAGATTGTGTTTTAGACTAAAAGGTAATGCATTATAATAAGAATCTTTACTTTGAAACTCTGTTCTTTACCTTTTTCACACTAGGAAACAGCTTTGTAGTCGCCTTAAACACTGTTTCAGGGCAAGAGATTGTGTTTTAGACTAAAACTTAATCCTTTATAAGAAGAATCTTTACTTTGAAACTGTTCTTTACCTATTTCACACTATGAAACAGCTTTGTAGTCACCTTAAACACTGTTTCAGGGCAAGAGATTGTGTTTTAGACTAAAAGGTAATGCATTATAATAAGAATCTTTACTTTGAAACTCTGTTCTTTACCTTTTTCACACTAGAAAACAGCATTGTAGTCGCCTTAATCACTGTTTCAGGGAAAGAAATTGTGTTTTAGACTAAAAGGGAATGCATTATAAGAAGAATCTTTACTTTGAAACTCTGTTCTTTACCTTTTTCACACTATGAAACAGCTTTGTATTCGCCTTAAACACTGTTTCAGGGCAAGAGATTGTGTTTTAGACTAAAAGGTAATGCATTATAAGAAGAATCTTTACTTTGAAACTCTGTTCTTTACCTTTTTCACAGTAGGACACAGCTTTTTAGTCGCCTTAAACACTGTTGCAGGGCAAGAGATTGTGTTTTAGACTAAAACTTAATGCATTATAAGAAGAATCTTTACTTTGAAACTCTGTTCTTTACCTTTTTCACACAATGAAACAGCTTTGTATTCGCCTTAAACACTGTTTCAGGGCAAGAGATTTTGTTTTAGACTAAAACTTAATGCTTTATAAGAAGAATCTTTACTTTGAAACTGTTCTTTACCTTTTTCACACTACGAAACAGCTTTGTATTCGCCTTAAACACTTTTTCAGGTCAAGAGATTGTGTTTTAGACTAAAACTTAATGCTTTATAAGAAGAATCTTTACTTTGAAACTCTGTTCTTTACCTTTTTCACACAATGAAACAGCTTTCTATTCACCTTAAACACTGTTTCAGGGCAAGAGATTGTGTTTTAGACTTAAAGGTAATGCATTATAAGAAGAATCTTTACTTTGAAACTCTGTTCTTTACCTTTTTCACACTATGAAACAGCTTTATATTTAACTTAAACACTGTTTCAGGGCAAGAGATTGTGTTTTAGACTAAAACTTAATCCTTTAAAAGAAGAAACTTTACTTTGAAACTCTCTTCTTTACCTTTTTCACACAATGAAACAGCTTTGTAGTCGCCTTAAACACTGTTGCAGGGCAAGAGATTGTGTTTTAGACTAAAACTTAATGCATTATAAGAAGAATCTTTACTTTGAAACTCTGTTCTTTACCTTTTTCACACAATGAAACAGCTTTGTATTCGCCTTAAACACTGTTTCAGGGCAAGAGATTTTGTTTTAGACTAAAACTTAATGCTTTATAAGAAGAATCTTTACTTTGAAACTGTTCTTTACCTTTTTCACACTACGAAACAGCTTTGTATTCGCCTTAAACACTGTTTCAGGTCAAGAGATTGTGTTTTAGACTAAAACTTAATGCTTTATAAGAAGAATCTTTACTTTGAAACTCTGTTCTTTATCTTTTTCACACTATGAAACAGCTTTATATTTAACTTAAACACTGTTTCAGGGCAAGAGATTGTGTTTTAGACTAAAAGGTAATGCATTATAAGAAGAATCTTTACTTTGAAACTCTGTTCTTTACCTTTTTCACACAATGAAACAGCTTTGTATTCACCTTAAACACTGTTTCAGGGCAAGAGATTGTGTTTTAGACTAAAACTTAATGCTTTATAAGAAGAATCTTTACTTTGAAACTGTTCTTTACCTTTTTCACACTAGGAAACAGCTTTGTAGTCGCCTTAAACACTGTTTCAGGGCAAGAGATTGTGTTTTAGACTAAAACTTAATCCTTTATAAGAAGAATCTTTACTTTGAAACTGTTCTTTACCTTTTTCACACTATGAAACAGCTTTGTATTTGCCTTAAACACTGTTTCAGGGCAAGAGATTGTGTTTTAGACTTAAAGGTAATGCATTATAAGAAGAATCTTTACTTTGATACTCTGTTCTATACCTTTTTCATACTAGGAAACAGCTTTGTATTCGCCTTAAACACTGTTTCAGGGCAAGAGATTGTGTTTTAGACTAAAACTTAATGCTTTATAAGAAGAATCTTTACTTTGAAACTATTCTTTACCTTTTTCACACTAGGAAACAGCTTTGTAGTCGCCTTAAACACTGTTTCAGGGCAAGAGATTGTGTTTTAGACTAAAAGGTAATGCATTATAATAAGAATCTTTACTTTGAAACTCTGTTCTTTACCTTTTTCACACTAGGACACAGCTTTGTAGTCGCCTTAAACACTGTTTCAGGTCAAGAGATTGTGTTTTAGACTAAAACTTAACGCATTATAAGAAGAAACTTTACTTTGAAAGTCTGTTCTTTACCTTTTTCACACTAGGAAACAGCTTTGTATTCGCCTTAAACACTGTTGCAGGGCAAGAGATTGTGTTTTAGACTAAAACTTAATGCATTATAAGAAGAATCTTTACTTTGAAACTCTGTTCTTTACCTTTTTCACACTAGGAAACAGCTTTGTAGTCGCCTTAAACACTGTTTCAGGGCAAGAGATTGTGTTTTAGACCTAAAGGTAATGCATTATAAGAAGAATCTTTACTTTGAAACTCTGTTCTTTACCTTTGTGACACTATGAAACAGCTTTGTATTCAACTTAAACACTGTTTCAGGGCAAGAGATTGTGTTTTAGACTAAAACTTAATGCTTTATAAGAAGAATCTTTACTTTGAAACTGTTCTTTACCTTTTTCACACTAGGAAACAGCTTTGTAGTCGCCTTAAACACTGTTGCAGGGCAAGAGATTGTGTTTTAGACTAAAACTTAATGCATTATAAGAAGAATCTTTACTTTGAAACTCTGTTCTTTACCTTTTTCACACAATGAAACAGCTTTGTATTCGCCTTAAACACTGTTTCAGGGCAAGAGATTTTGTTTTAGACTAAAACTTAATGCTTTATAAGAAGAATCTTTACTTTGAAACTGTTCTTTACCTTTTTCACACTATGAAACAGCTTTATATTTAACTTAAACACTGTTTCAGGGCAAGAGATTGTGTTTTAGACTAAAACTTAATCCTTTAAAAGAAGAAACTTTACTTTGAAACTCTCTTCTTTACCTTTTTCACACAATGAAACAGCTTTGTAGTCGCCTTAAACACTGTTGCAGGGCAAGAGATTGTGTTTTAGACTAAAACTTAATGCATTATAAGAAGAATCTTTACTTTGAAACTCTGTTCTTTACCTTTTTCACACAATGAAACAGCTTTGTATTCGCCTTAAACACTGTTTCAGGGCAAGAGATTTTGTTTTAGACTAAAACTTAATGCTTTATAAGAAGAATCTTTACTTTGAAACTGTTCTTTACCTTTTTCACACTACGAAACAGCTTTGTATTCGCCTTAAACACTGTTTCAGGTCAAGAGATTGTGTTTTAGACTAAAACTTAATGCTTTATAAGAAGAATCTTTACTTTGAAACTCTGTTCTTTATCTTTTTCACACTATGAAACAGCTTTATATTTAACTTAAACACTGTTTCAGGGCAAGAGATTGTGTTTTAGACTAAAAGGTAATGCATTATAAGAAGAATCTTTACTTTGAAACTCTGTTCTTTACCTTTTTCACACAATGAAACAGCTTTGTATTCACCTTAAACACTGTTTCAGGGCAAGAGATTGTGTTTTAGACTAAAACTTAATGCTTTATAAGAAGAATCTTTACTTTGAAACTGTTCTTTACCTTTTTCACACTAGGAAACAGCTTTGTAGTCGCCTTAAACACTGTTTCAGGGCAAGAGATTGTGTTTTAGACTAAAACTTAATCCTTTATAAGAAGAATCTTTACTTTGAAACTGTTCTTTACCTTTTTCACACTATGAAACAGCTTTGTATTTGCCTTAAACACTGTTTCAGGGCAAGAGATTGTGTTTTAGACTTAAAGGTAATGCATTATAAGAAGAATCTTTACTTTGATACTCTGTTCTATACCTTTTTCATACTAGGAAACAGCTTTGTATTCGCCTTAAACACTGTTTCAGGGCAAGAGATTGTGTTTTAGACTAAAATTTAATGCTTTATAAGAAGAATCTTTACTTTGAAACTATTCTTTACCTTTTTCACGCAATGAAACAGCTTTCTATTCACCTTAAACACTGATTCAGGGCAAGAGATTGTGTTTTAGACTAAAAGGTAATGCATTATAATAAGAATCTTTACTTTGAAACTCTGTTCTTTACCTTTTTCACACTAGGAAACAGCTTTGTAGTCGCCTTAAACACTGTTTCAGGGCAAGAGATTGTGTTTTAGACTAAAACTTAACGCATTATAAGAAGAAACTTTACTTTGAAAGTCTGTTCTTTACCTTTTTCACACAATGAAACAGCTTTGTATTCGCCTTAAACACTGTTTCAGGGCAAGAGATTGTGTTTTAGACTAAAACTTAATCCTTTATAAGAAGAATCTTTACTTTGAAACTGTTCTTTACCTTTTTCATACTATGAAACAGCTTTGTAGTCACCTTAAACACTGTTTCAGGGCAAGAGATTGTGTTTTAGACTAAAAGGTAATGCATTATAATAAGAATCTTTACTTTGAAACTCTGTTCTTTACCTTTTTCACACTAGGAAACAGCTTTGTAGTCGCCTTAAACACTGTTTCAGGGCAAGAGATTGTGTTTTAGACTAAAACTTAATCCTTTATAAGAAGAATCTTTACTTTGAAACTGTTCTTTACCTATTTCACACTATGAAACAGCTTTGTAGTCACCTTAAACACTGTTTCAGGGCAAGAGATTGTGTTTTAGACTAAAAGGTAATGCATTATAATAAGAATCTTTACTTTGAAACTCTGTTCTTTACCTTTTTCACACTAGAAAACAGCATTGTAGTCGCCTTAATCACTGTTTCAGGGAAAGAAATTGTGTTTTAGACTAAAAGGGAATGCATTATAAGAAGAATCTTTACTTTGAAACTCTGTTCTTTACCTTTTTCACACTATGAAACAGCTTTGTATTCGCCTTAAACACTGTTTCAGGGCAAGAGATTGTGTTTTAGACTAAAAGGTAATGCATTATAAGAAGAATCTTTACTTTGAAACTCTGTTCTTTACCTTTTTCACAGTAGGACACAGCTTTTTAGTCGCCTTAAACACTGTTGCAGGGCAAGAGATTGTGTTTTAGACTAAAACTTAATGCATTATAAGAAGAATCTTTACTTTGAAACTCTGTTCTTTACCTTTTTCACACAATGAAACAGCTTTGTATTCGCCTTAAACACTGTTTCAGGGCAAGAGATTTTGTTTTAGACTAAAACTTAATGCTTTATAAGAAGAATCTTTACTTTGAAACTGTTCTTTACCTTTTTCACACTACGAAACAGCTTTGTATTCGCCTTAAACACTTTTTCAGGTCAAGAGATTGTGTTTTAGACTAAAACTTAATGCTTTATAAGAAGAATCTTTACTTTGAAACTCTGTTCTTTACCTTTTTCACACAATGAAACAGCTTTCTATTCACCTTAAACACTGTTTCAGGGCAAGAGATTGTGTTTTAGACTTAAAGGTAATGCATTATAAGAAGAATCTTTACTTTGAAACTCTGTTCTTTACCTTTTTCACACTATGAAACAGCTTTATATTTAACTTAAACACTGTTTCAGGGCAAGAGATTGTGTTTTAGACTAAAACTTAATCCTTTAAAAGAAGAAACTTTACTTTGAAACTCTCTTCTTTACCTTTTTCACACAATGAAACAGCTTTGTAGTCGCCTTAAACACTGTTGCAGGGCAAGAGATTGTGTTTTAGACTAAAACTTAATGCATTATAAGAAGAATCTTTACTTTGAAACTCTGTTCTTTACCTTTTTCACACAATGAAACAGCTTTGTATTCGCCTTAAACACTGTTTCAGGGCAAGAGATTTTGTTTTAGACTAAAACTTAATGCTTTATAAGAAGAATCTTTACTTTGAAACTGTTCTTTACCTTTTTCACACTACGAAACAGCTTTGTATTCGCCTTAAACACTGTTTCAGGTCAAGAGATTGTGTTTTAGACTAAAACTTAATGCTTTATAAGAAGAATCTTTACTTTGAAACTCTGTTCTTTATCTTTTTCACACTATGAAACAGCTTTATATTTAACTTAAACACTGTTTCAGGGCAAGAGATTGTGTTTTAGACTAAAAGGTAATGCATTATAAGAAGAATCTTTACTTTGAAACTCTGTTCTTTACCTTTTTCACACAATGAAACAGCTTTGTATTCACCTTAAACACTGTTTCAGGGCAAGAGATTGTGTTTTAGACTAAAACTTAATGCTTTATAAGAAGAATCTTTACTTTGAAACTGTTCTTTACCTTTTTCACACTAGGAAACAGCTTTGTAGTCGCCTTAAACACTGTTTCAGGGCAAGAGATTGTGTTTTAGACTAAAACTTAATCCTTTATAAGAAGAATCTTTACTTTGAAACTGTTCTTTACCTTTTTCACACTATGAAACAGCTTTGTATTTGCCTTAAACACTGTTTCAGGGCAAGAGATTGTGTTTTAGACTTAAAGGTAATGCATTATAAGAAGAATCTTTACTTTGATACTCTGTTCTATACCTTTTTCATACTAGGAAACAGCTTTGTATTCGCCTTAAACACTGTTTCAGGGCAAGAGATTGTGTTTTAGACTAAAACTTAATGCTTTATAAGAAGAATCTTTACTTTGAAACTATTCTTTACCTTTTTCACACTAGGAAACAGCTTTGTAGTCGCCTTAAACACTGTTTCAGGGCAAGAGATTGTGTTTTAGACTAAAAGGTAATGCATTATAATAAGAATCTTTACTTTGAAACTCTGTTCTTTACCTTTTTCACACTAGGACACAGCTTTGTAGTCGCCTTAAACACTGTTTCAGGTCAAGAGATTGTGTTTTAGACTAAAACTTAACGCATTATAAGAAGAAACTTTACTTTGAAAGTCTGTTCTTTACCTTTTTCACACTAGGAAACAGCTTTGTATTCGCCTTAAACACTGTTGCAGGGCAAGAGATTGTGTTTTAGACTAAAACTTAATGCATTATAAGAAGAATCTTTACTTTGAAACTCTGTTCTTTACCTTTTTCACACTAGGAAACAGCTTTGTAGTCGCCTTAAACACTGTTTCAGGGCAAGAGATTGTGTTTTAGACCTAAAGGTAATGCATTATAAGAAGAATCTTTACTTTGAAACTCTGTTCTTTACCTTTGTGACACTATGAAACAGCTTTGTATTCAACTTAAACACTGTTTCAGGGCAAGAGATTGTGTTTTAGACTAAAACTTAATGCTTTATAAGAAGAATCTTTACTTTGAAACTGTTCTTTACCTTTTTCACACTAGGAAACAGCTTTGTAGTCGCCTTAAACACTGTTGCAGGGCAAGAGATTGTGTTTTAGACTAAAACTTAATGCATTATAAGAAGAATCTTTACTTTGAAACTCTGTTCTTTACCTTTTTCACACAATGAAACAGCTTTGTATTCGCCTTAAACACTGTTTCAGGGCAAGAGATTTTGTTTTAGACTAAAACTTAATGCTTTATAAGAAGAATCTTTACTTTGAAACTGTTCTTTACCTTTTTCACACTATGAAACAGCTTTATATTTAACTTAAACACTGTTTCAGGGCAAGAGATTGTGTTTTAGACTAAAACTTAATCCTTTAAAAGAAGAAACTTTACTTTGAAACTCTCTTCTTTACCTTTTTCACACAATGAAACAGCTTTGTAGTCGCCTTAAACACTGTTGCAGGGCAAGAGATTGTGTTTTAGACTAAAACTTAATGCATTATAAGAAGAATCTTTACTTTGAAACTCTGTTCTTTACCTTTTTCACACAATGAAACAGCTTTGTATTCGCCTTAAACACTGTTTCAGGGCAAGAGATTTTGTTTTAGACTAAAACTTAATGCTTTATAAGAAGAATCTTTACTTTGAAACTGTTCTTTACCTTTTTCACACTACGAAACAGCTTTGTATTCGCCTTAAACACTGTTTCAGGTCAAGAGATTGTGTTTTAGACTAAAACTTAATGCTTTATAAGAAGAATCTTTACTTTGAAACTCTGTTCTTTATCTTTTTCACACTATGAAACAGCTTTATATTTAACTTAAACACTGTTTCAGGGCAAGAGATTGTGTTTTAGACTAAAAGGTAATGCATTATAAGAAGAATCTTTACTTTGAAACTCTGTTCTTTACCTTTTTCACACAATGAAACAGCTTTGTATTCACCTTAAACACTGTTTCAGGGCAAGAGATTGTGTTTTAGACTAAAACTTAATGCTTTATAAGAAGAATCTTTACTTTGAAACTGTTCTTTACCTTTTTCACACTAGGAAACAGCTTTGTAGTCGCCTTAAACACTGTTTCAGGGCAAGAGATTGTGTTTTAGACTAAAACTTAATCCTTTATAAGAAGAATCTTTACTTTGAAACTGTTCTTTACCTTTTTCACACTATGAAACAGCTTTGTATTTGCCTTAAACACTGTTTCAGGGCAAGAGATTGTGTTTTAGACTTAAAGGTAATGCATTATAAGAAGAATCTTTACTTTGATACTCTGTTCTATACCTTTTTCATACTAGGAAACAGCTTTGTATTCACCTTAAACACTGTTTCAGGGCAAGAGATTGTGTTTTAGACTAAAACTTAATGCTTTATAAGAAGAATCTTTACTTTGAAACTATTCTTTACCTTTTTCACGCAATGAAACAGCTTTCTATTCACCTTAAACACTGATTCAGGGCAAGAGATTGTGTTTTAGACTAAAAGGTAATGCATTATAATAAGAATCTTTACTTTGAAACTCTGTTCTTTACCTTTTTCACACTAGGAAACAGCTTTGTAGTCGCCTTAAACACTGTTTTAGGGCAAGAGATTGTGTTTTAGACTAAAACTTAACGCATTATAAGAAGAAACTTTACTTTGAAAGTCTGTTCTTTACCTTTTTCACACAATGAAACAGCTTTGTATTCGCCTTAAACACTGTTTCAGGGCAAGAGATTGTGTTTTAGACTAAAACTTAATCCTTTATAAGAAGAATCTTTACTTTGAAACTGTTCTTTACCTTTTTCACACTATGAAACAGCTTTGTAGTCACCTTAAACACTGTTTCAGGGCAAGAGATTGTGTTTTAGACTAAAAGGTAATGCATTATAATAAGAATCTTTACTTTGAAACTCTGTTCTTTACCTTTTTCACACTAGGAAACAGCTTTGTAGTCGCCTTAAACACTGTTTCAGGGCAAGAGATTGTGTTTTAGACTAAAAGGTAATGCATTATAATAAGAATCTTTACTTTGAAACTCTGTTCTTTACCTTTTTCACACAATGAAACAGCTTTGTATTCACCTTAAACACTGTTTCAGGGCAAGAGATTGTGTTTTAGACTAAAAGTTAATCCTTTATAAGAAGAATCTTTACTTTGAAACTGTTCTTTACCTATTTCACACTATGAAACAGCTTTGTAGTCACCTTAAACACTGTTTCAGGGCAAGAGATTGTGTTTTAGACTAAAAGGTAATGCATTATAAGAAGAATCTTTACTTTAAACTCTGTTCTTTACCTTTTTCACACAATGAAACAGCTTTGTATTCGCCTTAAACACTGTTTCAGGGCAAGAGATTTTGTTTTAGACTAAAACTTAATGCTTTATAAGAAGAATCTTTACTTTGAAACTGTTCTTTACCTTTTTCACACTACGAAACAGCTTTGTATTCGCCTTAAACACTGTTTCAGGTCAAGAGATTGTGTTTTAGACTAAAACTTAATGCTTTATAAGAAGAATCTTTACTTTGAAACTCTGTTCTTTACCTTTTTCACACAATGAAACAGCTTTCTATTCACCTTAAACACTGTTTCAGGGCAAGAGATTGTGTTTTAGACTAAAACTTAATCCTTTATAAGAAGAATCTTTACTTTGAAACTGTTCTTTACCTTTTTCACACTATGAAACAGCTTTGTAGTCACCTTAAACACTGTTTCAGGGCAAGAGATTGTGTTTTAGACTAAAAGGTAATGCATTATAATAAGAATCTTTACTTTGAAACTCTGTTCTTTACCTTTTTCACACTAGGAAACAGCTTTGTAGTCGCCTTAAACACTGTTTCAGGGCAAGAGATTGTGTTTTAGACTAAAAGGTAATGCATTATAATAAGAATCTTTACTTTGAAACTCTGTTCTTTACCTTTTTCACACAATGAAACAGCTTTGTATTCACCTTAAACACTGTTTCAGGGCAAGAGATTGTGTTTTAGACTAAAAGTTAATCCTTTATAAGAAGAATCTTTACTTTGAAACTGTTCTTTACCTATTTCACACTATGAAACAGCTTTGTAGTCACCTTAAACACTGTTTCAGGGCAAGAGATTGTGTTTTAGACTAAAAGGTAATGCATTATAAGAAGAATCTTTACTTTGAAACTCTGTTCTTTACCTTTTTCACACAATGAAACAGCTTTGTATTCGCCTTAAACACTGTTTCAGGGCAAGAGATTTTGTTTTAGACTAAAACTTAATGCTTTATAAGAAGAATCTTTACTTTGAAACTGTTCTTTACCTTTTTCACACAATGAAACAGCTTTCTATTCACCTTAAACACTGTTTCAGGGCAAGAGATTGTGTTTTAGACTTAAAGGTAATGCATTATAAGAAGAATCTTTACTTTGAAACTCTGTTCTTTATCTTTTTCACACTATGAAACAGCTTTATATTTAACTTAAACACTGTTTCAGGGCAAGAGATTGTGTTTTAGACTAAAAGGTAATGCATTATAAGAAGAATCTTTACTTTGAAACTCTGTTCTTTACCTTTTTCACACAATGAAACAGCTTTGTATTCACCTTAAACACTGTTTCAGGGCAAGAGATTGTGTTTTAGACTAAAAGGTAATGCATTATAATAAGAATCTTTACTTTGAAACTCTGTTCTTTACCTTTTTCACACAATGAAACAGCTTTGTATTCACCTTAAACACTGTTTCAGGGCAAGAGATTGTGTTTTAGACTAAAACTTAATCCTTTATAAGAAGAATCTTTACTTTGAAACTGTTCTTTACCTATTTCACACTATGAAACAGCTTTGTAGTCACCTTAAACACTGTTTCAGGGCAAGAGATTGTGTTTTAGACTAAAAGGTAATGCATTATAAGAAGAATCTTTACTTTGAAACTCTGTTCTTTACCTTTTTCACACAATGAAACAGCTTTGTATTCGCCTTAAACACTGTTTCAGGGCAAGAGATTTTGTTTTAGACTAAAACTTAATGCTTTATAAGAAGAATCTTTACTTTGAAACTGTTCTTTACCTTTTTCACACTACGAAACAGCTTTGTATTCGCCTTAAACACTGTTTCAGGTCAAGAGATTGTGTTTTAGACTAAAACTTAATGCTTTATAAGAAGAATCTTTACTTTGAAACTCTGTTCTTTACCTTTTTCACACAATGAAACAGCTTTCTATTCACCTTAAACACTGTTTCAGGGCAAGAGATTGTGTTTTAGACTAAAACTTAATCCTTTATAAGAAGAATCTTTACTTTGAAACTGTTCTTTACCTTTTTCACACTATGAAACAGCTTTGTAGTCACCTTAAACACTGTTTCAGGGCAAGAGATTGTGTTTTAGACTAAAAGGTAATGCATTATAATAAGAATCTTTACTTTGAAACTCTGTTCTTTACCTTTTTCACACTAGGAAACAGCTTTGTAGTCGCCTTAAACACTGTTTCAGGGCAAGAGATTGTGTTTTAGACTAAAAGGTAATGCATTATAATAAGAATCTTTACTTTGAAACTCTGTTCTTTACCTTTTTCACACAATGAAACAGCTTTGTATTCACCTTAAACACTGTTTCAGGGCAAGAGATTGTGTTTTAGACTAAAAGTTAATCCTTTATAAGAAGAATCTTTACTTTGAAACTGTTCTTTACCTATTTCACACTATGAAACAGCTTTGTAGTCACCTTAAACACTGTTTCAGGGCAAGAGATTGTGTTTTAGACTAAAAGGTAATGCATTATAAGAAGAATCTTTACTTTGAAACTCTGTTCTTTACCTTTTTCACACAATGAAACAGCTTTGTATTCGCCTTAAACACTGTTTCAGGGCAAGAGATTTTGTTTTAGACTAAAACTTAATGCTTTATAAGAAGAATCTTTACTTTGAAACTGTTCTTTACCTTTTTCACACTACGAAACAGCTTTGTATTCGCCTTAAACACTGTTTCAGGTCAAGAGATTGTGTTTTAGACTAAAACTTAATGCTTTATAAGAAGAATCTTTACTTTGAAACTCTGTTCTTTACCTTTTTCACACAATGAAACAGCTTTCTATTCACCTTAAACACTGTTTCAGGGCAAGAGATTGTGTTTTAGACTTAAAGGTAATGCATTATAAGAAGAATCTTTACTTTGAAACTCTGTTCTTTATCTTTTTCACACTATGAAACAGCTTTATATTTAACTTAAACACTGTTTCAGGGCAAGAGATTGTGTTTTAGACTAAAAGGTAATGCATTATAAGAAGAATCTTTACTTTGAAACTCTGTTCTTTACCTTTTTCACACAATGAAACAGCTTTGTATTCACCTTAAACACTGTTTCAGGGCAAGAGATTGTGTTTTAGACTAAAACTTAATGCTTTATAAGAAGAATCTTTACTTTGAAACTGTTCTTTACCTTTTTCACACTATGAAACAGCTTTGTAGTCACCTTAAACACTGTTTCAGGGCAAGAGATTGTGTTTTAGACTAAAACTTAATCCTTTATAAGAAGAATCTTTACTTTGAAACTGTTCTTTACCTTTTTCACACTATGAAACAGCTTTGTATTTGCCTTAAACACTGTTTCAGGGCAAGAGATTGTGTTTTAGACTAAAACTTAATCCTTTAAAAGAAGAAACTTTACTTTGAAACTCTCTTCTTTACCTTTTTCACACAATGAAACAGCTTTGTAGTCGCCTTAAACACTGTTGCAGGGCAAGAGATTGTGTTTTAGACTAAAACTTAATGCATTATAAGAAGAATCTTTACTTTGAAACTCTGTTCTTTACCTTTTTCACACAATGAAACAGCTTTGTATTCGCCTTAAACACTGTTTCAGGGCAAGAGATTTTGTTTTAGACTAAAACTTAATGCTTTATAAGAAGAATCTTTACTTTGAAACTGTTCTTTACCTTTTTCACACTACGAAACAGCTTTGTATTCGCCTTAAACACTGTTTCAGGTCAAGAGATTGTGTTTTAGACTAAAACTTAATGCTTTATAAGAAGAATCTTTACTTTGAAACTCTGTTCTTTATCTTTTTCACACTATGAAACAGCTTTATATTTAACTTAAACACTGTTTCAGGGCAAGAGATTGTGTTTTAGACTAAAAGGTAATGCATTATAAGAAGAATCTTTACTTTGAAACTCTGTTCTTTACCTTTTTCACACAATGAAACAGCTTTGTATTCACCTTAAACACTGTTTCAGGGCAAGAGATTGTGTTTTAGACTAAAACTTAATGCTTTATAAGAAGAATCTTTACTTTGAAACTGTTCTTTACCTTTTTCACACTAGGAAACAGCTTTGTAGTCGCCTTAAACACTGTTTCAGGGCAAGAGATTGTGTTTTAGACTAAAACTTAATCCTTTATAAGAAGAATCTTTACTTTGAAACTGTTCTTTACCTTTTTCACACTATGAAACAGCTTTGTATTTGCCTTAAACACTGTTTCAGGGCAAGAGATTGTGTTTTAGACTTAAAGGTAATGCATTATAAGAAGAATCTTTACTTTGATACTCTGTTCTATACCTTTTTCATACTAGGAAACAGCTTTGTATTCACCTTAAACACTGTTTCAGGGCAAGAGATTGTGTTTTAGACTAAAACTTAATGCTTTATAAGAAGAATCTTTACTTTGAAACTATTCTTTACCTTTTTCACGCAATGAAACAGCTTTCTATTCACCTTAAACACTGATTCAGGGCAAGAGATTGTGTTTTAGACTAAAAGGTAATGCATTATAATAAGAATCTTTACTTTGAAACTCTGTTCTTTACCTTTTTCACACTAGGAAACAGCTTTGTAGTCGCCTTAAACACTGTTTTAGGGCAAGAGATTGTGTTTTAGACTAAAACTTAACGCATTATAAGAAGAAACTTTACTTTGAAAGTCTGTTCTTTACCTTTTTCACACAATGAAACAGCTTTGTATTCGCCTTAAACACTGTTTCAGGGCAAGAGATTGTGTTTTAGACTAAAACTTAATCCTTTATAAGAAGAATCTTTACTTTGAAACTGTTCTTTACCTTTTTCACACTATGAAACAGCTTTGTAGTCACCTTAAACACTGTTTCAGGGCAAGAGATTGTGTTTTAGACTAAAAGGTAATGCATTATAATAAGAATCTTTACTTTGAAACTCTGTTCTTTACCTTTTTCACACTAGGAAACAGCTTTGTAGTCGCCTTAAACACTGTTTCAGGGCAAGAGATTGTGTTTTAGACTAAAAGGTAATGCATTATAATAAGAATCTTTACTTTGAAACTCTGTTCTTTACCTTTTTCACACAATGAAACAGCTTTGTATTCACCTTAAACACTGTTTCAGGGCAAGAGATTGTGTTTTAGACTAAAAGTTAATCCTTTATAAGAAGAATCTTTACTTTGAAACTGTTCTTTACCTATTTCACACTATGAAACAGCTTTGTAGTCACCTTAAACACTGTTTCAGGGCAAGAGATTGTGTTTTAGACTAAAAGGTAATGCATTATAAGAAGAATCTTTACTTTAAACTCTGTTCTTTACCTTTTTCACACAATGAAACAGCTTTGTATTCGCCTTAAACACTGTTTCAGGGCAAGAGATTTTGTTTTAGACTAAAACTTAATGCTTTATAAGAAGAATCTTTACTTTGAAACTGTTCTTTACCTTTTTCACACTACGAAACAGCTTTGTATTCGCCTTAAACACTGTTTCAGGTCAAGAGATTGTGTTTTAGACTAAAACTTAATGCTTTATAAGAAGAATCTTTACTTTGAAACTCTGTTCTTTACCTTTTTCACACAATGAAACAGCTTTCTATTCACCTTAAACACTGTTTCAGGGCAAGAGATTGTGTTTTAGACTAAAACTTAATCCTTTATAAGAAGAATCTTTACTTTGAAACTGTTCTTTACCTTTTTCACACTATGAAACAGCTTTGTAGTCACCTTAAACACTGTTTCAGGGCAAGAGATTGTGTTTTAGACTAAAAGGTAATGCATTATAATAAGAATCTTTACTTTGAAACTCTGTTCTTTACCTTTTTCACACTAGGAAACAGCTTTGTAGTCGCCTTAAACACTGTTTCAGGGCAAGAGATTGTGTTTTAGACTAAAAGGTAATGCATTATAATAAGAATCTTTACTTTGAAACTCTGTTCTTTACCTTTTTCACACAATGAAACAGCTTTGTATTCACCTTAAACACTGTTTCAGGGCAAGAGATTGTGTTTTAGACTAAAAGTTAATCCTTTATAAGAAGAATCTTTACTTTGAAACTGTTCTTTACCTATTTCACACTATGAAACAGCTTTGTAGTCACCTTAAACACTGTTTCAGGGCAAGAGATTGTGTTTTAGACTAAAAGGTAATGCATTATAAGAAGAATCTTTACTTTGAAACTCTGTTCTTTACCTTTTTCACACAATGAAACAGCTTTGTATTCGCCTTAAACACTGTTTCAGGGCAAGAGATTTTGTTTTAGACTAAAACTTAATGCTTTATAAGAAGAATCTTTACTTTGAAACTGTTCTTTACCTTTTTCACACAATGAAACAGCTTTCTATTCACCTTAAACACTGTTTCAGGGCAAGAGATTGTGTTTTAGACTTAAAGGTAATGCATTATAAGAAGAATCTTTACTTTGAAACTCTGTTCTTTATCTTTTTCACACTATGAAACAGCTTTATATTTAACTTAAACACTGTTTCAGGGCAAGAGATTGTGTTTTAGACTAAAAGGTAATGCATTATAAGAAGAATCTTTACTTTGAAACTCTGTTCTTTACCTTTTTCACACAATGAAACAGCTTTGTATTCACCTTAAACACTGTTTCAGGGCAAGAGATTGTGTTTTAGACTAAAAGGTAATGCATTATAATAAGAATCTTTACTTTGAAACTCTGTTCTTTACCTTTTTCACACAATGAAACAGCTTTGTATTCACCTTAAACACTGTTTCAGGGCAAGAGATTGTGTTTTAGACTAAAACTTAATCCTTTATAAGAAGAATCTTTACTTTGAAACTGTTCTTTACCTATTTCACACTATGAAACAGCTTTGTAGTCACCTTAAACACTGTTTCAGGGCAAGAGATTGTGTTTTAGACTAAAAGGTAATGCATTATAAGAAGAATCTTTACTTTGAAACTCTGTTCTTTACCTTTTTCACACAATGAAACAGCTTTGTATTCGCCTTAAACACTGTTTCAGGGCAAGAGATTTTGTTTTAGACTAAAACTTAATGCTTTATAAGAAGAATCTTTACTTTGAAACTGTTCTTTACCTTTTTCACACTACGAAACAGCTTTGTATTCGCCTTAAACACTGTTTCAGGTCAAGAGATTGTGTTTTAGACTAAAACTTAATGCTTTATAAGAAGAATCTTTACTTTGAAACTCTGTTCTTTACCTTTTTCACACAATGAAACAGCTTTCTATTCACCTTAAACACTGTTTCAGGGCAAGAGATTGTGTTTTAGACTAAAACTTAATCCTTTATAAGAAGAATCTTTACTTTGAAACTGTTCTTTACCTTTTTCACACTATGAAACAGCT
The DNA here is from genome assembly GCF_041902795.1 of Electrophorus electricus. Classification (NCBI taxonomy): domain Eukaryota; kingdom Metazoa; phylum Chordata; class Actinopteri; order Gymnotiformes; family Gymnotidae; genus Electrophorus; species Electrophorus electricus. The sequence continues at coordinate 16,467,767 of NC_137514.1, read as the reverse complement.
TTGTAGTCACCTTAAACACTGTTTCAGGGCAAGAGATTGTGTTTTAGACTAAAAGGTAATGCATTATAATAAGAATCTTTACTTTGAAACTCTGTTCTTTACCTTTTTCACACTAGGAAACAGCTTTGTAGTCGCCTTAAACACTGTTTCAGGGCAAGAGATTGTGTTTTAGACTAAAAGGTAATGCATTATAATAAGAATCTTTACTTTGAAACTCTGTTCTTTACCTTTTTCACACAATGAAACAGCTTTGTATTCACCTTAAACACTGTTTCAGGGCAAGAGATTGTGTTTTAGACTAAAAGTTAATCCTTTATAAGAAGAATCTTTACTTTGAAACTGTTCTTTACCTATTTCACACTATGAAACAGCTTTGTAGTCACCTTAAACACTGTTTCAGGGCAAGAGATTGTGTTTTAGACTAAAAGGTAATGCATTATAAGAAGAATCTTTACTTTGAAACTCTGTTCTTTACCTTTTTCACACAATGAAACAGCTTTGTATTCGCCTTAAACACTGTTTCAGGGCAAGAGATTTTGTTTTAGACTAAAACTTAATGCTTTATAAGAAGAATCTTTACTTTGAAACTGTTCTTTACCTTTTTCACACTACGAAACAGCTTTGTATTCGCCTTAAACACTGTTTCAGGTCAAGAGATTGTGTTTTAGACTAAAACTTAATGCTTTATAAGAAGAATCTTTACTTTGAAACTCTGTTCTTTACCTTTTTCACACAATGAAACAGCTTTCTATTCACCTTAAACACTGTTTCAGGGCAAGAGATTGTGTTTTAGACTTAAAGGTAATGCATTATAAGAAGAATCTTTACTTTGAAACTCTGTTCTTTATCTTTTTCACACTATGAAACAGCTTTATATTTAACTTAAACACTGTTTCAGGGCAAGAGATTGTGTTTTAGACTAAAAGGTAATGCATTATAAGAAGAATCTTTACTTTGAAACTCTGTTCTTTACCTTTTTCACACAATGAAACAGCTTTGTATTCACCTTAAACACTGTTTCAGGGCAAGAGATTGTGTTTTAGACTAAAACTTAATGCTTTATAAGAAGAATCTTTACTTTGAAACTGTTCTTTACCTTTTTCACACTATGAAACAGCTTTGTAGTCACCTTAAACACTGTTTCAGGGCAAGAGATTGTGTTTTAGACTAAAACTTAATCCTTTATAAGAAGAATCTTTACTTTGAAACTGTTCTTTACCTTTTTCACACTATGAAACAGCTTTGTATTTGCCTTAAACACTGTTTCAGGGCAAGAGATTGTGTTTTAGACTTAAAGGTAATGCATTATAAGAAGAATCTTTACTTTGATACTCTGTTCTATACCTTTTTCATACTAGGAAACAGCTTTGTATTCGCCTTAAACACTGTTTCAGGGCAAGAGATTGTGTTTTAGACTAAAATTTAATGCTTTATAAGAAGAATCTTTACTTTGAAACTATTCTTTACCTTTTTCACGCAATGAAACAGCTTTCTATTCACCTTAAACACTGATTCAGGGCAAGAGATTGTGTTTTAGACTAAAAGGTAATGCATTATAATAAGAATCTTTACTTTGAAACTCTGTTCTTTACCTTTTTCACACTAGGAAACAGCTTTGTAGTCGCCTTAAACACTGTTTCAGGGCAAGAGATTGTGTTTTAGACTAAAACTTAACGCATTATAAGAAGAAACTTTACTTTGAAAGTCTGTTCTTTACCTTTTTCACACAATGAAACAGCTTTGTATTCGCCTTAAACACTGTTTCAGGGCAAGAGATTGTGTTTTAGACTAAAACTTAATCCTTTATAAGAAGAATCTTTACTTTGAAACTGTTCTTTACCTTTTTCACACTATGAAACAGCTTTGTAGTCACCTTAAACACTGTTTCAGGGCAAGAGATTGTGTTTTAGACTAAAAGGTAATGCATTATAATAAGAATCTTTACTTTGAAACTCTGTTCTTTACCTTTTTCACACTAGGAAACAGCTTTGTAGTCGCCTTAAACACTGTTTCAGGGCAAGAGATTGTGTTTTAGACTAAAACTTAATCCTTTATAAGAAGAATCTTTACTTTGAAACTGTTCTTTACCTATTTCACACTATGAAACAGCTTTGTAGTCACCTTAAACACTGTTTCAGGGCAAGAGATTGTGTTTTAGACTTAAAGGTAATGCATTATAAGAAGAATCTTTACTTTGAAACTCTGTTCTTTACCTTTTTCACACTATGAAACAGCTTTATATTTAACTTAAACACTGTTTCAGGGCAAGAGATTGTGTTTTAGACTAAAACTTAATCCTTTAAAAGAAGAAACTTTACTTTGAAACTCTCTTCTTTACCTTTTTCACACAATGAAACAGCTTTGTAGTCGCCTTAAACACTGTTGCAGGGCAAGAGATTGTGTTTTAGACTAAAACTTAATGCATTATAAGAAGAATCTTTACTTTGAAACTCTGTTCTTTACCTTTTTCACACAATGAAACAGCTTTGTATTCGCCTTAAACACTGTTTCAGGGCAAGAGATTTTGTTTTAGACTAAAACTTAATGCTTTATAAGAAGAATCTTTACTTTGAAACTGTTCTTTACCTTTTTCACACTACGAAACAGCTTTGTATTCGCCTTAAACACTGTTTCAGGTCAAGAGATTGTGTTTTAGACTAAAACTTAATGCTTTATAAGAAGAATCTTTACTTTGAAACTCTGTTCTTTATCTTTTTCACACTATGAAACAGCTTTATATTTAACTTAAACACTGTTTCAGGGCAAGAGATTGTGTTTTAGACTAAAAGGTAATGCATTATAAGAAGAATCTTTACTTTGAAACTCTGTTCTTTACCTTTTTCACACAATGAAACAGCTTTGTATTCACCTTAAACACTGTTTCAGGGCAAGAGATTGTGTTTTAGACTAAAACTTAATGCTTTATAAGAAGAATCTTTACTTTGAAACTGTTCTTTACCTTTTTCACACTAGGAAACAGCTTTGTAGTCGCCTTAAACACTGTTTCAGGGCAAGAGATTGTGTTTTAGACTAAAACTTAATCCTTTATAAGAAGAATCTTTACTTTGAAACTGTTCTTTACCTTTTTCACACTATGAAACAGCTTTGTATTTGCCTTAAACACTGTTTCAGGGCAAGAGATTGTGTTTTAGACTTAAAGGTAATGCATTATAAGAAGAATCTTTACTTTGATACTCTGTTCTATACCTTTTTCATACTAGGAAACAGCTTTGTATTCGCCTTAAACACTGTTTCAGGGCAAGAGATTGTGTTTTAGACTAAAACTTAATGCTTTATAAGAAGAATCTTTACTTTGAAACTATTCTTTACCTTTTTCACGCAATGAAACAGCTTTCTATTCACCTTAAACACTGATTCAGGGCAAAAGATTGTGTTTTAGACTAAAAGGTAATGCATTATAATAAGAATCTTTACTTTGAAACTCTGTTCTTTACCTTTTTCACACTAGGAAACAGCTTTGTAGTCGCCTTAAACACTGTTTTAGGGCAAGAGATTGTGTTTTAGACTAAAACTTAACGCATTATAAGAAGAAACTTTACTTTGAAAGTCTGTTCTTTACCTTTTTCACACAATGAAACAGCTTTGTATTCACCTTAAACACTGTTTCAGGGCAAGAGATTGTGTTTTAGACTAAAACTTAATCCTTTATAAGAAGAATCTTTACTTTGAAACTGTTCTTTACCTTTTTCACACTATGAAACAGCTTTGTAGTCACCTTAAACACTGTTTCAGGGCAAGAGATTGTGTTTTAGACTAAAAGGTAATGCATTATAATAAGAATCTTTACTTTGAAACTCTGTTCTTTACCTTTTTCACACTAGGAAACAGCTTTGTAGTCGCCTTAAACACTGTTTCAGGGCAAGAGATTGTGTTTTAGACTAAAAGGTAATGCATTATAATAAGAATCTTTACTTTGAAACTCTGTTCTTTACCTTTTTCACACAATGAAACAGCTTTGTATTCACCTTAAACACTGTTTCAGGGCAAGAGATTGTGTTTTAGACTAAAACTTAATCCTTTATAAGAAGAATCTTTACTTTGAAACTGTTCTTTACCTTTTTCACACTATGAAACAGCTTTGTAGTCACCTTAAACACTGTTTCAGGGCAAGAGATTGTGTTTTAGACTAAAAGGTAATGCATTATAATAAGAATCTTTACTTTGAAACTCTGTTCTTTACCTTTTTCACACTAGGAAACAGCTTTGTAGTCGCCTTAAACACTGTTTCAGGGCAAGAGATTGTGTTTTAGACTAAAAGGTAATGCATTATAATAAGAATCTTTACTTTGAAACTCTGTTCTTTACCTTTTTCACACAATGAAACAGCTTTGTATTCACCTTAAACACTGTTTCAGGGCAAGAGATTGTGTTTTAGACTAAAAGTTAATCCTTTATAAGAAGAATCTTTACTTTGAAACTGTTCTTTACCTATTTCACACTATGAAACAGCTTTGTAGTCACCTTAAACACTGTTTCAGGGCAAGAGATTGTGTTTTAGACTAAAAGGTAATGCATTATAAGAAGAATCTTTACTTTGAAACTCTGTTCTTTACCTTTTTCACACAATGAAACAGCTTTGTATTCGCCTTAAACACTGTTTCAGGGCAATAGATTTTGTTTTAGACTAAAACTTAATGCTTTATAAGAAGAATCTTTACTTTGAAACTGTTCTTTACCTTTTTCACACTACGAAACAGCTTTGTATTCGCCTTAAACACTGTTTCAGGTCAAGAGATTGTGTTTTAGACTAAAACTTAATGCTTTATAAGAAGAATCTTTACTTTGAAACTCTGTTCTTTACCTTTTTCACACAATGAAACAGCTTTCTATTCACCTTAAACACTGTTTCAGGGCAAGAGATTGTGTTTTAGACTTAAAGGTAATGCATTATAAGAAGAATCTTTACTTTGAAACTCTGTTCTTTATCTTTTTCACACTATGAAACAGCTTTATATTTAACTTAAACACTGTTTCAGGGCAAGAGATTGTGTTTTAGACTAAAAGGTAATGCATTATAAGAAGAATCTTTACTTTGAAACTCTTTTCTTTACCTTTTTCACACAATGAAACAGCTTTGTATTCACCTTAAACACTGTTTCAGGGCAAGAGATTGTGTTTTAGACTAAAACTTAATGCTTTATAAGAAGAATCTTTACTTTGAAACTGTTCTTTACCTTTTTCACACTATGAAACAGCTTTGTAGTCACCTTAAACACTGTTTCAGGGCAAGAGATTGTGTTTTAGACTAAAACTTAATCCTTTATAAGAAGAATCTTTACTTTGAAACTGTTCTTTACCTTTTTCACACTATGAAACAGCTTTGTATTTGCCTTAAACACTGTTTCAGGGCAAGAGATTGTGTTTTAGACTTAAAGGTAATGCATTATAAGAAGAATCTTTACTTTGATACTCTGTTCTATACCTTTTTCATACTAGGAAACAGCTTTGTATTCGCCTTAAACACTGTTTCAGGGCAAGAGATTGTGTTTTAGACTAAAATTTAATGCTTTATAAGAAGAATCTTTACTTTGAAACTATTCTTTACCTTTTTCACGCAATGAAACAGCTTTCTATTCACCTTAAACACTGATTCAGGGCAAGAGATTGTGTTTTAGACTAAAAGGTAATGCATTATAATAAGAATCTTTACTTTGAAACTCTGTTCTTTACCTTTTTCACACTAGGAAACAGCTTTGTAGTCGCCTTAAACACTGTTTCAGGGCAAGAGATTGTGTTTTAGACTAAAACTTAACGCATTATAAGAAGAAACTTTACTTTGAAAGTCTGTTCTTTACCTTTTTCACACAATGAAACAGCTTTGTATTCGCCTTAAACACTGTTTCAGGGCAAGAGATTGTGTTTTAGACTAAAACTTAATCCTTTATAAGAAGAATCTTTACTTTGAAACTGTTCTTTACCTTTTTCACACTATGAAACAGCTTTGTAGTCACCTTAAACACTGTTTCAGGGCAAGAGATTGTGTTTTAGACTAAAAGGTAATGCATTATAATAAGAATCTTTACTTTGAAACTCTGTTCTTTACCTTTTTCACACTAGGAAACAGCTTTGTAGTCGCCTTAAACACTGTTTCAGGGCAAGAGATTGTGTTTTAGACTAAAACTTAATCCTTTATAAGAAGAATCTTTACTTTGAAACTGTTCTTTACCTATTTCACACTATGAAACAGCTTTGTAGTCACCTTAAACACTGTTTCAGGGCAAGAGATTGTGTTTTAGACTAAAAGGTAATGCATTATAATAAGAATCTTTACTTTGAAACTCTGTTCTTTACCTTTTTCACACTAGAAAACAGCTTTGTAGTCGCCTTAATCACTGTTTCAGGGAAAGAAATTGTGTTTTAGACTAAAAGGGAATGCATTATAAGAAGAATCTTTACTTTGAAACTCTGTTCTTTACCTTTTTCACACTATGAAACAGCTTTGTATTCGCCTTAAACACTGTTTCAGGGCAAGAGATTGTGTTTTAGACTAAAAGGTAATGCATTATAAGAAGAATCTTTACTTTGAAACTCTGTTCTTTACCTTTTTCACAGTAGGACACAGCTTTGTAGTCGCCTTAAACACTGTTGCAGGGCAAGAGATTGTGTTTTAGACTAAAACTTAATGCATTATAAGAAGAATCTTTACTTTGAAACTCTGTTCTTTACCTTTTTCACACAATGAAACAGCTTTGTATTCGCCTTAAACACTGTTTCAGGGCAAGAGATTTTGTTTTAGACTAAAACTTAATGCTTTATAAGAAGAATCTTTACTTTGAAACTGTTCTTTACCTTTTTCACACTACGAAACAGCTTTGTATTCACCTTAAACACTGTTTCAGGTCAAGAGATTGTGTTTTAGACTAAAACTTAATGCTTTATAAGAAGAATCTTTACTTTGAAACTGTTCTTTACCTATTTCACACTATGAAACAGCTTTGTAGTCACCTTAAGCACTGTTTCAGGGCAAGAGATTGTGTTTTAGACTAAAAGGTAATGCATTATAATAAGAATCTTTACTTTGAAACTCTGTTCTTTACCTTTTTCACACTAGAAAACAGCTTTGTAGTCGCCTCAATCACTGTTTCAGGGAAAGAAATTGTGTTTTAGACTAAAACTTAATGCATTATAAGAAGAATCTTTACTTTGAACCTCTGTTCTTTACCTTTTTCACACAATGAAACAGCTTTGTATTCGCCTTAAACACTGTTTCAGGGCAAGAGATTTTGTTTTAGACTAAAACTTAATGCTTTATAAGAAGAATCTTTACTTTGAAACTGTTCTTTACCTTTTTCACACTACGAAACAGCTTTGTATTCACCTTAAACACTGTTTCAGGTCAAGAGATTGTGTTTTAGACTAAAACTTAATGCTTTATAAGAAGAATCTTTACTTTGAAACTCTGTTCTTTACCTTTTTCACACAATGAAACAGCTTTCTATTCACCTTAAACACTGTTTCAGGGCAAGAGATTGTGTTTTAGACTTAAAGGTAATGCATTATAAGAAGAATCTTTACTTTGAAACTCTGTTCTTTACCTTTTTCACACTATGAAACAGCTTTATATTTAACATAAACACTGTTTCAGGGCAAGAGATTGTGTTTTAGACTAAAAGGTAATGCATTATAAGAAGAATCTTTACTTTGAAACTCTGTTCTTTACCTTTTTCACACAATGAAACAGCTTTGTATTCACCTTAAACACTGTTTCAGGGCAAGAGATTGTGTTTTAGACTAAAAGGTAATGCATTATAATAAGAATCTTTACTTTGAAACTCTGTTCTTTACCTTTTTCACACTAGGAAACAGCTTTGTATTCACCTTAAACACTGTTTCAGGGCAAGAGATTGTGTTTTAGACTAAAACTTAATCCTTTATAAGAAGAATCTTTACTTTGAAACTGTTCTTTACCTATTTCACACTATAAAACAGCTTTGTAGTCACCTTAAACACTGTTTCAGGGCAAGAGATTGTGTTTTAGACTAAAAGGTAATGCATTATAATAAGAATCTTTACTTTGAAACTCTGTTCTTTACCTTTTTCACACTAGGAAACAGCTTTGTAGTCGCCTTAATCATTGTTTCAGGGAAAGAAATTGTGTTTTAGACTAAAACGGAATGCATTATAAGAAGAATCTTTACTTTGAAACTCTGTTCTTTACCTTTTTCACACAATGAAACAGCTTTGTATTCGCCTTAAACAGTGTTTCAGGGCAAGAGATTGTGTTTTAGACTAAAAGGTAATGCATTATAAGAAGAATCTTTTCTTTGAAACTCTGTTCTTTACCTTTTTCAGACAATGAAACAGCTTTGTATTCGTCTTAAACACTGTTTCAGGGCAAGAGATTGTGTTTTAGACTAAAACTTAATCCTTTATAAGAAGAATCTTTACTTTGAAACTGTTCTTTACCTTTTTCACACTACGAAACAGCTTTGTATTCGCCTTAAACACTGTTTCAGGTCAAGAGATTGTGTTTTAGACTAAAACTTAATGCTTTATAAGAAGAATCTTTACTTTGAAACTCTGTTCTTTATCTTTTTCACACTATGAAACAGCTTTATATTTAACTTAAACACTGTTTCAGGGCAAGAGATTGTGTTTTAGACTAAAAGGTAATGCATTATAAGAAGAATCTTTACTTTGAAACTCTGTTCTTTACCTTTTTCACACAATGAAACAGCTTTGTATTCACCTTAAACACTGTTTCAGGGCAAGAGATTGTGTTTTAGACTAAAACTTAATGCTTTATAAGAAGAATCTTTACTTTGAAACTGTTCTTTACCTTTTTCACACTAGGAAACAGCTTTGTAGTCGCCTTAAACACTGTTTCAGGGCAAGAGATTGTGTTTTAGACTAAAACTTAATCCTTTATAAGAAGAATCTTTACTTTGAAACTGTTCTTTACCTTTTTCACACTATGAAACAGCTTTGTATTTGCCTTAAACACTGTTTCAGGGCAAGAGATTGTGTTTTAGACTTAAAGGTAATGCATTATAAGAAGAATCTTTACTTTGATACTCTGTTCTATACCTTTTTCATACTAGGAAACAGCTTTGTATTCGCCTTAAACACTGTTTCAGGGCAAGAGATTGTGTTTTAGACTAAAACTTAATGCTTTATAAGAAGAATCTTTACTTTGAAACTATTCTTTACCTTTTTCACGCAATGAAACAGCTTTCTATTCACCTTAAACACTGATTCAGGGCAAGAGATTGTGTTTTAGACTAAAAGGTAATGCATTATAATAAGAATCTTTACTTTGAAACTCTGTTCTTTACCTTTTTCACACTAGGAAACAGCTTTGTAGTCGCCTTAAACACTGTTTTAGGGCAAGAGATTGTGTTTTAGACTAAAACTTAACGCATTATAAGAAGAAACTTTACTTTGAAAGTCTGTTCTTTACCTTTTTCACACAATGAAACAGCTTTGTATTCACCTTAAACACTGTTTCAGGGCAAGAGATTGTGTTTTAGACTAAAACTTAATCCTTTATAAGAAGAATCTTTACTTTGAAACTGTTCTTTACCTTTTTCACACTATGAAACAGCTTTGTAGTCACCTTAAACACTGTTTCAGGGCAAGAGATTGTGTTTTAGACTAAAAGGTAATGCATTATAATAAGAATCTTTACTTTGAAACTCTGTTCTTTACCTTTTTCACACTAGGAAACAGCTTTGTAGTCGCCTTAAACACTGTTTCAGGGCAAGAGATTGTGTTTTAGACTAAAAGGTAATGCATTATAATAAGAATCTTTACTTTGAAACTCTGTTCTTTACCTTTTTCACACAATGAAACAGCTTTGTATTCACCTTAAACACTGTTTCAGGGCAAGAGATTGTGTTTTAGACTAAAAGTTAATCCTTTATAAGAAGAATCTTTACTTTGAAACTGTTCTTTACCTATTTCACACTATGAAACAGCTTTGTAGTCACCTTAAACACTGTTTCAGGGCAAGAGATTGTGTTTTAGACTAAAAGGTAATGCATTATAAGAAGAATCTTTACTTTGAAACTCTGTTCTTTACCTTTTTCACACAATGAAACAGCTTTGTATTCGCCTTAAACACTGTTTCAGGGCAAGAGATTTTGTTTTAGACTAAAACTTAATGCTTTATAAGAAGAATCTTTACTTTGAAACTGTTCTTTACCTTTTTCACACTACGAAACAGCTTTGTATTCGCCTTAAACACTGTTTCAGGTCAAGAGATTGTGTTTTAGACTAAAACTTAATGCTTTATAAGAAGAATCTTTACTTTGAAACTCTGTTCTTTACCTTTTTCACACAATGAAACAGCTTTCTATTCACCTTAAACACTGTTTCAGGGCAAGAGATTGTGTTTTAGACTTAAAGGTAATGCATTATAAGAAGAATCTTTACTTTGAAACTCTGTTCTTTATCTTTTTCACACTATGAAACAGCTTTATATTTAACTTAAACACTGTTTCAGGGCAAGAGATTGTGTTTTAGACTAAAAGGTAATGCATTATAAGAAGAATCTTTACTTTGAAACTCTGTTCTTTACCTTTTTCACACAATGAAACAGCTTTGTATTCACCTTAAACACTGTTTCAGGGCAAGAGATTGTGTTTTAGACTAAAACTTAATGCTTTATAAGAAGAATCTTTACTTTGAAACTGTTCTTTACCTTTTTCACACTATGAAACAGCTTTGTAGTCACCTTAAACACTGTTTCAGGGCAAGAGATTGTGTTTTAGACTAAAACTTAATCCTTTATAAGAAGAATCTTTACTTTGAAACTGTTCTTTACCTTTTTCACACTATGAAAATGCTTTGTATTTGCCTTAAACACTGTTTCAGGGCAAGAGATTGTGTTTTAGACTTAAAGGTAATGCATTATAAGAAGAATCTTTACTTTGATACTCTGTTCTATACCTTTTTCATACTAGGAAACAGCTTTGTATTCGCCTTAAACACTGTTTCAGGGCAAGAGATTGTGTTTTAGACTAAAATTTAATGCTTTATAAGAAGAATCTTTACTTTGAAACTATTCTTTACCTTTTTCACGCAATGAAACAGCTTTCTATTCACCTTAAACACTGATTCAGGGCAAGAGATTGTGTTTTAGACTAAAAGGTAATGCATTATAATAAGAATCTTTACTTTGAAACTCTGTTCTTTACCTTTTTCACACTAGGAAACAGCTTTGTAGTCGCCTTAAACACTGTTTCAGGGCAAGAGATTGTGTTTTAGACTAAAACTTAACGCATTATAAGAAGAAATTTTACTTTGAAAGTCTGTTCTTTACCTTTTTCACACAATGAAACAGCTTTGTATTCGCCTTAAACACTGTTTCAGGGCAAGAGATTGTGTTTTAGACTAAAACTTAATCCTTTATAAGAAGAATCTTTACTTTGAAACTGTTCTTTACCTTTTTCACACTATGAAACAGCTTTGTAGTCACCTTAAACACTGTTTCAGGGCAAGAGATTGTGTTTTAGACTAAAAGGTAATGCATTATAATAAGAATCTTTACTTTGAAACTCTGTTCTTTACCTTTTTCACACTAGGAAACAGCTTTGTAGTCGCCTTAAACACTGTTTCAGGGCAAGAGATTGTGTTTTAGACTAAAACTTAATCCTTTATAAGAAGAATCTTTACTTTGAAACTGTTCTTTACCTATTTCACACTATGAAACAGCTTTGTAGTCACCTTAAACACTGTTTCAGGGCAAGAGATTGTGTTTTAGACTAAAAGGTAATGCATTATAATAAGAATCTTTACTTTGAAACTCTGTTCTTTACCTTTTTCACACTAGAAAACAGCTTTGTAGTCGCCTTAATCACTGTTTCAGGGAAAGAAATTGTGTTTTAGACTAAAAGGGAATGCATTATAAGAAGAATCTTTACTTTGAAACTCTGTTCTTTACCTTTTTCACACTATGAAACAGCTTTGTATTCGCCTTAAACACTGTTTCAGGGCAAGAGATTGTGTTTTAGACTAAAAGGTAATGCATTATAAGAAGAATCTTTACTTTGAAACTTTGTTCTTTACCTTTTTCACAGTAGGACACAGCTTTGTAGTCGCCTTAAACACTGTTGCAGGGCAAGAGATTGTGTTTTAGACTAAAACTTAATGCATTATAAGAAGAATCTTTACTTTGAAACTCTGTTCTTTACCTTTTTCACACAATGAAACAGCTTTGTATTCGCCTTAAACACTGTTTCAGGGCAAGAGATTTTGTTTTAGACTAAAACTTAATGCTTTATAAGAAGAATCTTTACTTTGAAACTGTTCTTTACCTTTTTCACACTACGAAACAGCTTTGTATTCACCTTAAACACTGTTTCAGGTCAAGAGATTGTGTTTTAGACTAAAACTTAATGCTTTATAAGAAGAATCTTTACTTTGAAACTGTTCTTTACCTATTTCACACTATGAAACAGCTTTGTAGTCACCTTAAGCACTGTTTCAGGGCAAGAGATTGTGTTTTAGACTAAAAGGTAATGCATTATAATAAGAATCTTTACTTTGAAACTCTGTTCTTTACCTTTTTCACACTAGAAAACAGCTTTGTAGTCGCCTCAATCACTGTTTCAGGGAAAGAAATTGTGTTTTAGACTAAAACTTAATGCATTATAAGAAGAATCTTTACTTTGAACCTCTGTTCTTTACCTTTTTCACACAATGAAACAGCTTTGTATTCGCCTTAAACACTGTTTCAGGGCAAGAGATTTTGTTTTAGACTAAAACTTAATGCTTTATAAGAAGAATCTTTACTTTGAAACTGTTCTTTACCTTTTTCACACTACGAAACAGCTTTGTATTCACCTTAAACACTGTTTCAGGTCAAGAGATTGTGTTTTAGACTAAAACTTAATGCTTTATAAGAAGAATCTTTACTTTGAAACTCTGTTCTTTACCTTTTTCACACAATGAAACAGCTTTCTATTCACCTTAAACACTGTTTCAGGGCAAGAGATTGTGTTTTAGACTTAAAGGTAATGCATTATAAGAAGAATCTTTACTTTGAAACTCTGTTCTTTACCTTTTTCACACTATGAAACAGCTTTATATTTAACATAAACACTGTTTCAGGGCAAGAGATTGTGTTTTAGACTAAAAGGTAATGCATTATAAGAAGAATCTTTACTTTGAAACTCTGTTCTTTACCTTTTTCACACAATGAAACAGCTTTGTATTCACCTTAAACACTGTTTCAGGGCAAGAGATTGTGTTTTAGACTAAAAGGTAATGCATTATAATAAGAATCTTTACTTTGAAACTCTGTTCTTTACCTTTTTCACACTAGGAAACAGCTTTGTATTCACCTTAAACACTGTTTCAGGGCAAGAGATTGTGTTTTAGACTAAAACTTAATCCTTTATAAGAAGAATCTTTACTTTGAAACTGTTCTTTACCTATTTCACACTATAAAACAGCTTTGTAGTCACCTTAAACACTGTTTCAGGGCAAGAGATTGTGTTTTAGACTAAAAGGTAATGCATTATAATAAGAATCTTTACTTTGAAACTCTGTTCTTTACCTTTTTCACACTAGGAAACAGCTTTGTAGTCGCCTTAATCACTGTTTCAGGGAAAGAAATTGTGTTTTAGACTAAAACGGAATGCATTATAAGAAGAATCTTTACTTTGAAACTCTGTTCTTTACCTTTTTCACACAATGAAACAGCTTTGTATTCGCCTTAAACAGTGTTTCAGGGCAAGAGATTGTGTTTTAGACTAAAAGGTAATGCATTATAAGAAGAATCTTTTCTTTGAAACTCTGTTCTTTACCTTTTTCACACAATGAAACAGCTTTGTATTCGTCTTAAACACTGTTTCAGGGCAAGAGATTGTGTTTTAGACTAAAACTTAATCCTTTATAAGAAGAATCTTTACTTTGAAACTGTTCTTTACCTTTTTCACACTATGAAACAGCTTTGTAGTCACCTTAAACACTGTTTCAGGGCAAGAGATTGTGTTTTAGACTAAAACTTAATCCTTTATAAGAAGAATCTTTACTTTGAAACTGTTCTTTACCTTTTTCACACTATGAAACAGCTTTGTATTTGCCTTAAACACTGTTTCAGGGCAAGAGATTGTGTTTTAGACTTAAAGGTAATGCATTATAAGAAGAATCTTTACTTTGATACTCTGTTCTATACCTTTTTCATACTAGGAAACAGCTTTGTATTCGCCTTAAACACTGTTTCAGGGCAAGAGATTGTGTTTTAGACTAAAATTTAATGCTTTATAAGAAGAATCTTTACTTTGAAACTATTCTTTACCTTTTTCACGCAATGAAACAGCTTTCTATTCACCTTAAACACTGATTCAGGGCAAGAGATTGTGTTTTAGACTAAAAGGTAATGCATTATAATAAGAATCTTTACTTTGAAACTCTGTTCTTTACCTTTTTCACACTAGGAAACAGCTTTGTAGTCGCCTTAAACACTGTTTCAGGGCAAGAGATTGTGTTTTAGACTAAAACTTAACGCATTATAAGAAGAAACTTTACTTTGAAAGTCTGTTCTTTACCTTTTTCACACAATGAAACAGCTTTGTATTCGCCTTAAACACTGTTTCAGGGCAAGAGATTGTGTTTTAGACTAAAACTTAATCCTTTATAAGAAGAATCTTTACTTTGAAACTGTTCTTTACCTTTTTCACACTATGAAACAGCTTTGTAGTCACCTTAAACACTGTTTCAGGGCAAGAGATTGTGTTTTAGACTAAAAGGTAATGCATTATAAGAAGAAACTTTACTTTGAAAGTCTGTTCTTTACCTTTTTCACACAATGAAACAGCTTTGTATTCGCCTTAAACACTGTTTCAGGGCAAGAGATTGTGTTTTAGACTAAAACTTAATCCTTTATAAGAAGAATCTTTACTTTGAAACTGTTCTTTACCTTTTTCACACTATGAAACAGCTTTGTAGTCACCTTAAACACTGTTTCAGGGCAAGAGATTGTGTTTTAGACTAAAAGGTAATGCATTATAATAAGAATCTTTACTTTGAAACTCTGTTCTTTACCTTTTTCACACTAGGAAACAGCTTTGTAGTCGCCTTAAACACTGTTTCAGGGCAAGAGATTGTGTTTTAGACTAAAAGGTAATGCATTATAATAAGAATCTTTACTTTGAAACTCTGTTCTTTACCTTTTTCACACAATGAAACAGCTTTGTATTCACCTTAAACACTGTTTCAGGGCAAGAGATTGTGTTTTAGACTAAAAGTTAATCCTTTATAAGAAGAATCTTTACTTTGAAACTGTTCTTTACCTATTTCACACTATGAAACAGCTTTGTAGTCACCTTAAACACTGTTTCAGGGCAAGAGATTGTGTTTTAGACTAAAAGGTAATGCATTATAAGAAGAATCTTTACTTTGAAACTCTGTTCTTTACCTTTTTCACACAATGAAACAGCTTTGTATTCGCCTTAAACACTGTTTCAGGGCAAGAGATTTTGTTTTAGACTAAAACTTAATGCTTTATAAGAAGAATCTTTACTTTGAAACTGTTCTTTACCTTTTTCACACTACGAAACAGCTTTGTATTCGCCTTAAACACTGTTTCAGGTCAAGAGATTGTGTTTTAGACTAAAACTTAATGCTTTATAAGAAGAATCTTTACTTTGAAACTCTGTTCTTTACCTTTTTCACACAATGAAACAGCTTTCTATTCACCTTAAACACTGTTTCAGGGCAAGAGATTGTGTTTTAGACTTAAAGGTAATGCATTATAAGAAGAATCTTTACTTTGAAACTCTGTTCTTTATCTTTTTCACACTATGAAACAGCTTTATATTTAACTTAAACACTGTTTCAGGGCAAGAGATTGTGTTTTAGACTAAAAGGTAATGCATTATAAGAAGAATCTTTACTTTGAAACTCTGTTCTTTACCTTTTTCACACAATGAAACAGCTTTGTATTCACCTTAAACACTGTTTCAGGGCAAGAGATTGTGTTTTAGACCTAAAGATAATGCATTATAAGAAGAATCTTTACTTTGAAACTCTGTTCTTTACCTTTTTCACACTAGGAAACAGCTTTGTAGTCGCCTTAAACACTGTTTCAGGGCAAGAGATTGTGTTTTAGACTAAAAGGTAATGCATTATAATAAGAATCTTTACTTTGAAACTCTGTTCTTTACCTTTTTCACACTAGGAAACAGCTTTGTAGTCACCTTAAACAGTTTCAGGGCAAGAGATTGTGTTTTAGACTAAAACTTAATGGTTTATAAGAAGAATCTTTACTTTGAAACTCTGTTCTTTACCTTTTTCAAACAATGAAACAGCTTTGTATTCACCTTAAACACTGTTTCAGGGCAAGAGATTTTGTTTTAGACTAAAACTTAATGCTTTATAAGAAGAATCTTTACTTTGAAACTGTTCTTTACCTTTTTCACACTACGAAACAGCTTTGTATTCGCCTTAAACACTGTTTCAGGTCAAGAGATTGTGCTTTAGACTAAAACTTAATGCTTTATAAGAAGAATCTTTACTTTGAAACTCTGTTCTTTACCTTTTTCACACAATGAAACAGCTTTCTATTCACCTTAAACACTGTTTCAGGGCAAGAGATTGTGTTTTAGACTTAAAGGTAATGCATTATAAGAAGAATCTTTACTTTGAAACTTTGTTCTTTACCTTTTTCACACTATGAAACAGCTTTATATTTAACTTAAACACTGTTTCAGGGCAAGAGATTGTGTTTTAGACTAAAAGGTAATGCATTATAAGAAGAATCTTTACTTTGAAACTCTGTTCTTTACCTTTTTCACACAATGAAACAGCTTTGTATTCACCTTAAACACTGTTTCAGGGCAAGAGATTGTGTTTTAGACTAAAACTTAATCCTTTAAAAGAAGAAACTTTACTTTGAAACTCTGTTCTTTACCTTTTTCACACAATGAAACAGCTTTGTAGTCACCTTAAACAGTTTCAGGGCAAGAGATTGTGTTTTAGACTAAAACTTAATGGTTTATAAGAAGAATCTTTACTTTGAAACTCTGTTCTTTACCTTTTTCACACTACGAAACAGCTTTGTATTTGCCTTAAACACTGTTTCAGGGCAAGAGATTGTGTTTTAGACTTAAAGGTATTGCATTATAAGAAGAATCTTTACTTTGAAACTCTGTTCTTTACCTTTTTCACACTAGGAAACAGCTTTGTAGTCGCCTTAAACACTGTTTCAGGGCAAGAGATTGTGTTTTATACTAAAACTTAACGCATTATAAGAAGAAACTTTACTTTGAAATTCTGTTCTTTACCTTTTTCACACAATGAAACAGCTTTGTATTCGTCTTAAACACTGTTTCAGGGCAAGAGATTGTGTTTTAGACTAAAACTTAATCCTTTAAAAGAAGAAACTTTACTTTGAAACTCTGTTCTTTACCTTTTTCACACAATGAAACAGCTTTGTAGTCACCTTAAACAGTTTCAGGGCAAGAGATTGTGTTTTAGACTTAAAGGTAATGCATTATAAGAAGAATCTTTACTTTGAAACTCTGTTCTTTACCTTTTTCACACTAGGAAACAGCTTTGTAGTCGCCTTAAACACTGTTTCAGGGCAAGAGATTGTGTTTTAGACTAAAACTTAACGCATTATAAGAAGAAACTTTACTTTGAAAGTCTGTTCTTTACCTTTTTCACACAATGAAACAGCTTTGTATTCGTCTTAAACACTGTTTCAGGGCAAGAGATTGTGTTTTAGACTAAAACTTAATCCTTTATAAGAAGAATCTTTACTTTGAAACTGTTCTTTACCTTTTTCACACTAGGAAACAGCTTTGTAGTCACCTTAAACACTGTTTCAGGGCAAGAGATTGTGTTTTAGACTAAAACTTAATCCTTTATAAGAAGAATCTTTACTTTGAAACTGTTCTTTACCTTTTTCACACTATGAAACAGCTTTGTATTTGCCTTAAACACTGTTTCAGGGCAAGAGATTGTGTTTTAGACTTAAAGGTAATGCATTATAAGAAGAATCTTTACTTTGATACTCTGTTCTATACCTTTTTCATACTAGGAAACAGCTTTGTATTCGCCTTAAACACTGTTTCAGGGCAAGAGATTGTGTTTTAGACTAAAATTTAATGCTTTATAAGAAGAATCTTTACTTTGAAACTATTCTTTACCTTTTTCACGCAATGAAACAGCTTTCTATTCACCTTAAACACTGATTCAGGGCAAGAGATTGTGTTTTAGACTAAAAGGTAATGCATTATAATAAGAATCTTTACTTTGAAACTCTGTTCTTTACCTTTTTCACACTAGGAAACAGCTTTGTAGTCGCCTTAAACACTGTTTCAGGGCAAGAGATTGTGTTTTAGACTAAAACTTAACGCATTATAAGAAGAAACTTTACTTTGAAAGTCTGTTCTTTACCTTTTTCACACAATGAAACAGCTTTGTATTCGCCTTAAACACTGTTTCAGGGCAAGAGATTGTGTTTTAGACTAAAACTTAATCCTTTATAAGAAGAATCTTTACTTTGAAACTGTTCTTTACCTTTTTCACACTATGAAACAGCTTTGTAGTCACCTTAAACACTGTTTCAGGGCAAGAGATTGTGTTTTAGACTAAAAGGTAATGCATTATAATAAGAATCTTTACTTTGAAACTCTGTTCTTTACCTTTTTCACACAATGAAACAGCTTTCTATTCACCTTAAACACTGTTTCAGGGCAAGAGATTGTGTTTTAGACTTAAAGGTAATGCATTATAAGAAGAATCTTTACTTTGAAACTCTGTTCTTTATCTTTTTCACACTATGAAACAGCTTTATATTTAACTTAAACACTGTTTCAGGGCAAGAGATTGTGTTTTAGACTAAAAGGTAATGCATTATAAGAAGAATCTTTACTTTGAAACTCTGTTCTTTACCTTTTTCACACAATGAAACAGCTTTGTATTCACCTTAAACACTGTTTCAGGGCAAGAGATTGTGTTTTAGACTAAAACTTAATCCTTTAAAAGAAGAAACTTTACTTTGAAACTCTCTTCTTTACCTTTTTCACACAATGAAACAGCTTTGTATTCACCTTAAACACTGTTTCAGGGCAAGAGATTGTGTTTTAGACCTAAAGATAATGCATTATAAGAAGAATCTTTACTTTGAAACTCTGTTCTTTACCTTTTTCACACTAGGAAACAGCTTTGTAGTCGCCTTAAACACTGTTTCAGGGCAAGAGATTGTGTTTTAGACTAAAAGGTAATGCATTATAATAAGAATCTTTACTTTGAAACTCTGTTCTTTACCTTTTTCACACTAGGAAACAGCTTTGTAGTCACCTTAAACAGTTTCAGGGCAAGAGATTGTGTTTTAGACTAAAACTTAATGGTTTATAAGAAGAATCTTTACTTTGAAACTCTGTTCTTTACCTTTTTCAAACAATGAAACAGCTTTGTATTCACCTTAAACACTGTTTCAGGGCAAGAGATTTTGTTTTAGACTAAAACTTAATGCTTTATAAGAAGAATCTTTACTTTGAAACTGTTCTTTACCTTTTTCACACTACGAAACAGCTTTGTATTCGCCTTAAACACTGTTTCAGGTCAAGAGATTGTGCTTTAGACTAAAACTTAATGCTTTATAAGAAGAATCTTTACTTTGAAACTCTGTTCTTTACCTTTTTCACACAATGAAACAGCTTTCTATTCACCTTAAACACTGTTTCAGGGCAAGAGATTGTGTTTTAGACTTAAAGGTAATGCATTATAAGAAGAATCTTTACTTTGAAACTTTGTTCTTTACCTTTTTCACACTATGAAACAGCTTTATATTTAACTTAAACACTGTTTCAGGGCAAGAGATTGTGTTTTAGACTAAAAGGTAATGCATTATAAGAAGAATCTTTACTTTGAAACTCTGTTCTTTACCTTTTTCACACAATGAAACAGCTTTGTATTCACCTTAAACACTGTTTCAGGGCAAGAGATTGTGTTTTAGACTAAAACTTAATCCTTTAAAAGAAGAAACTTTACTTTGAAACTCTGTTCTTTACCTTTTTCACACAATGAAACAGCTTTGTAGTCACCTTAAACAGTTTCAGGGCAAGAGATTGTGTTTTAGACTTAAAGGTATTGCATTATAAGAAGAATCTTTACTTTGAAACTCTGTTCTTTACCTTTTTCACACTAGGAAACAGCTTTGTAGTCGCCTTAAACACTGTTTCAGGGCAAGAGATTGTGTTTTATACTAAAACTTAACGCATTATAAGAAGAAACTTTACTTTGAAATTCTGTTCTTTACCTTTTTCACACAATGAAACAGCTTTGTATTCGTCTTAAACACTGTTTCAGGGCAAGAGATTGTGTTTTAGACTAAAACTTAATCCTTTAAAAGAAGAAACTTTACTTTGAAACTCTGTTCTTTACCTTTTTCACACAATGAAACAGCTTTGTAGTCACCTTAAACAGTTTCAGGGCAAGAGATTGTGTTTTAGACTTAAAGGTAATGCATTATAAGAAGAATCTTTACTTTGAAACTCTGTTCTTTACCTTTTTCACACTAGGAAACAGCTTTGTAGTCGCCTTAAACACTGTTTCAGGGCAAGAGATTGTGTTTTAGACTAAAACTTAACGCATTATAAGAAGAAACTTTACTTTGAAAGTCTGTTCTTTACCTTTTTCACACAATGAAACAGCTTTGTATTCGTCTTAAACACTGTTTCAGGGCAAGAGATTGTGTTTTAGACTAAAACTTAATCCTTTATAAGAAGAATCTTTACTTTGAAACTGTTCTTTACCTTTTTCACACTAGGAAACAGCTTTGTAGTCACCTTAAACACTGTTTCAGGGCAAGAGATTGTGTTTTAGACTAAAACTTAATCCTTTATAAGAAGAATCTTTACTTTGAAACTGTTCTTTACCTTTTTCACACTATGAAACAGCTTTGTATTTGCCTTAAACACTGTTTCAGGGCAAGAGATTGTGTTTTAGACTTAAAGGTAATGCATTATAAGAAGAATCTTTACTTTGATACTCTGTTCTATACCTTTTTCATACTAGGAAACAGCTTTGTATTCGCCTTAAACACTGTTTCAGGGCAAGAGATTGTGCTTTAGACTAAAATTTAATGCTTTATAAGAAGAATCTTTACTTTGAAACTATTCTTTACCTTTTTCACGCAATGAAACAGCTTTCTATTCACCTTAAACACTGATTCAGGGCAAGAGATTGTGTTTTAGACTAAAAGGTAATGCATTATAATAAGAATCTTTACTTTGAAACTCTGTTCTTTACCTTTTTCACACTAGGAAACAGCTTTGTAGTCGCCTTAAACACTGTTTCAGGGCAAGAGATTGTGTTTTAGACTAAAACTTAACGCATTATAAGAAGAAACTTTACTTTGAAAGTCTGTTCTTTACCTTTTTCACACAATGAAACAGCTTTGTATTCGCCTTAAACACTGTTTCAGGGCAAGAGATTGTGTTTTAGACTAAAACTTAATCCTTTATAAGAAGAATCTTTACTTTGAAACTGTTCTTTACCTTTTTCACACTATGAAACAGCTTTGTAGTCACCTTAAACACTGTTTCAGGGCAAGAGATTGTGTTTTAGACTAAAAGGTAATGCATTATAATAAGAATCTTTACTTTGAAACTCTGTTCTTTACCTTTTTCACACAATGAAACAGCTTTCTATTCACCTTAAACACTGTTTCAGGGCAAGAGATTGTGTTTTAGACTTAAAGGTAATGCATTATAAGAAGAATCTTTACTTTGAAACTCTGTTCTTTATCTTTTTCACACTATGAAACAGCTTTATATTTAACTTAAACACTGTTTCAGGGCAAGAGATTGTGTTTTAGACTAAAAGGTAATGCATTATAAGAAGAATCTTTACTTTGAAACTCTGTTCTTTACCTTTTTCACACAATGAAACAGCTTTGTATTCACCTTAAACACTGTTTCAGGGCAAGAGATTGTGTTTTAGACTAAAACTTAATCCTTTAAAAGAAGAAACTTTACTTTGAAACTCTCTTCTTTACCTTTTTCACACAATGAAACAGCTTTGTATTCACCTTAAACACTGTTTCAGGGCAATAGATTGTGTTTTAGACCTAAAGATAATGCATTATAAGAAGAATCTTTACTTTGAAACTCTGTTCTTTACCTTTTTCACACTAGGAAACAGCTTTGTAGTCGCCTTAAACACTGTTGCAGGGCAAGAGATTGTGTTTTAGACTAAAACTTAATGCATTATAAGAAGAATCTTTACTTTGAAACTCTGTTCTTTACCTTTTTCACACAATGAAACAGCTTTGTATTCGCCTTAAACACTGTTTCAGGGCAAGAGATTTTGTTTTAGACTAAAACTTAATGCTTTATAAGAAGAATCTTTACTTTGAAACTGTTCTTTACCTTTTTCACACTACGAAACAGCTTTGTATTCACCTTAAACACTGTTTCAGGTCAAGAGATTGTGTTTTAGACTAAAACTTAATGCATTATAAGAAGAATCTTTACTTTGATACTCTGTTCTATACCTTTTTCATACTAGGAAACAGCTTTGTATTCGCCTTAAACACTGTTTCAGGGCAAGAGATTGTGTTTTAGACTAAAATTTAATGCTTTATAAGAAGAATCTTTACTTTGAAACTATTCTTTACCTTTTTCACGCAATGAAACAGCTTTCTATTCACCTTAAACACTGATTCAGGGCAAGAGATTGTGTTTTAGACTAAAAGGTAATGCATTATAATAAGAATCTTTACTTTGAAACTCTGTTCTTTACCTTTTTCACACTAGGAAACAGCTTTGTAGTCGCCTTAAACACTGTTTCAGGGCAAGAGATTGTGTTTTAGACTAAAACTTAACGCATTATAAGAAGAAACTTTACTTTGAAAGTCTGTTCTTTACCTTTTTCACACAATGAAACAGCTTTGTATTCGCCTTAAACACTGTTTCAGGGCAAGAGATTGTGTTTTAGACTAAAACTTAATCCTTTATAAGAAGAATCTTTACTTTGAAACTGTTCTTTACCTTTTTCACACTATGAAACAGCTTTGTAGTCACCTTAAACACTGTTTCAGGGCAAGAGATTGTGTTTTAGACTAAAAGGTAATGCATTATAAGAAGAAACTTTACTTTGAAAGTCTGTTCTTTACCTTTTTCACACAATGAAACAGCTTTGTATTCGCCTTAAACACTGTTTCAGGGCAAGAGATTGTGTTTTAGACTAAAACTTAATCCTTTATAAGAAGAATCTTTACTTTGAAACTGTTCTTTACCTTTTTCACACTATGAAACAGCTTTGTAGTCACCTTAAACACTGTTTCAGGGCAAGAGATTGTGTTTTAGACTAAAAGGTAATGCATTATAATAAGAATCTTTACTTTGAAACTCTGTTCTTTACCTTTTTCACACTAGGAAACAGCTTTGTAGTCGCCTTAAACACTGTTTCAGGGCAAGAGATTGTGTTTTAGACTAAAAGGTAATGCATTATAATAAGAATCTTTACTTTGAAACTCTGTTCTTTACCTTTTTCACACAATGAAACAGCTTTGTATTCACCTTAAACACTGTTTCAGGGCAAGAGATTGTGTTTTAGACTAAAAGTTAATCCTTTATAAGAAGAATCTTTACTTTGAAACTGTTCTTTACCTATTTCACACTATGAAACAGCTTTGTAGTCACCTTAAACACTGTTTCAGGGCAAGAGATTGTGTTTTAGACTAAAAGGTAATGCATTATAAGAAGAATCTTTACTTTGAAACTCTGTTCTTTACCTTTTTCACACAATGAAACAGCTTTGTATTCGCCTTAAACACTGTTTCAGGGCAAGAGATTTTGTTTTAGACTAAAACTTAATGCTTTATAAGAAGAATCTTTACTTTGAAACTGTTCTTTACCTTTTTCACACTACGAAACAGCTTTGTATTCGCCTTAAACACTGTTTCAGGTCAAGAGATTGTGTTTTAGACTAAAACTTAATGCTTTATAAGAAGAATCTTTACTTTGAAACTCTGTTCTTTACCTTTTTCACACAATGAAACAGCTTTCTATTCACCTTAAACACTGTTTCAGGGCAAGAGATTGTGTTTTAGACTTAAAGGTAATGCATTATAAGAAGAATCTTTACTTTGAAACTCTGTTCTTTATCTTTTTCACACTATGAAACAGCTTTATATTTAACTTAAACACTGTTTCAGGGCAAGAGATTGTGTTTTAGACTAAAAGGTAATGCATTATAAGAAGAATCTTTACTTTGAAACTCTGTTCTTTACCTTTTTCACACAATGAAACAGCTTTGTATTCACCTTAAACACTGTTTCAGGGCAAGAGATTGTGTTTTAGACTAAAACTTAATCCTTTAAAAGAAGAAACTTTACTTTGAAACTCTCTTCTTTACCTTTTTCACACAATGAAACAGCTTTGTATTCACCTTAAACACTGTTTCAGGGCAATAGATTGTGTTTTAGACCTAAAGATAATGCATTATAAGAAGAATCTTTACTTTGAAACTCTGTTCTTTACCTTTTTCACACTAGGAAACAGCTTTGTAGTCGCCTTAAACACTGTTTCAGGGCAAGAGATTGTGTTTTAGACTAAAAGGTAATGCATTATAATAAGAATCTTTACTTTGAAACTCTGTTCTTTACCTTTTTCACACTAGGAAACAGCTTTGTAGTCACCTTAAACAGTTTCAGGGCAAGAGATTGTGTTTTAGACTAAAACTTAATGGTTTATAAGAAGAATCTTTACTTTGAAACTCTGTTCTTTACCTTTTTCACACAATGAAACAGCTTTGTATTCGCCTTAAACACTGTTTCAGGGCAAGAGATTTTGTTTTAGACTAAAACTTAATGCTTTATAAGAAGAATCTTTACTTTGAAACTGTTCTTTACCTTTTTCACACTACGAAACAGCTTTGTATTCGCCTTAAACACTGTTTCAGGTCAAGAGATTGTGCTTTAGACTAAAACTTAATGCTTTATAAGAAGAATCTTTACTTTGAAACTCTGTTCTTTACCTTTTTCACACAATGAAACAGCTTTCTATTCACCTTAAACACTGTTTCAGGGCAAGAGATTGTGTTTTAGACTTAAAGGTAATGCATTATAAGAAGAATCTTTACTTTGAAACTCTGTTCTTTACCTTTTTCACACTATGAAACAGCTTTATATTTAACTTAAACACTGTTTCAGGGCAAGAGATTGTGTTTTAGACTAAAAGGTAATGCATTATAAGAAGAATCTTTACTTTGAAACTCTGTTCTTTACCTTTTTCACACAATGAAACAGCTTTGTATTCACCTTAAACACTGTTTCAGGGCAAGAGATTGTGTTTTAGACTAAAACTTAATCCTTTAAAAGAAGAAACTTTACTTTGAAACTCTGTTCTTTACCTTTTTCACACAATGAAACAGCTTTGTAGTCACCTTAAACAGTTTCAGGGCAAGAGATTGTGTTTTAGACTAAAACTTAATGGTTTATAAGAAGAATCTTTACTTTGAAACTCTGTTCTTTACCTTTTTCACACTACGAAACAGCTTTGTATTTGCCTTAAACACTGTTTCAGGGCAAGAGATTGTGTTTTAGACTTAAAGGTATTGCATTATAAGAAGAATCTTTACTTTGAAACTCTGTTCTTTACCTTTTTCACACTAGGAAACAGCTTTGTAGTCGCCTTAAACACTGTTTCAGGGCAAGAGATTGTGTTTTAGACTAAAACTTAACGCATTATAAGAAGAAACTTTACTTTGAAATTCTGTTCTTTACCTTTTTCACACAATGAAACAGCTTTGTATTCGTCTTAAACACTGTTTCAGGGCAAGAGATTGTGTTTTAGACTAAAACTTAATCCTTTAAAAGAAGAAACTTTACTTTGAAACTCTGTTCTTTACCTTTTTCACACAATGAAACAGCTTTGTAGTCACCTTAAACAGTTTCAGGGCAAGAGATTGTGTTTTAGACTTAAAGGTAATGCATTATAAGAAGAATCTTTACTTTGAAACTCTGTTCTTTACCTTTTTCACACTAGGAAACAGCTTTGTAGTCGCCTTAAACACTGTTTCAGGGCAAGAGATTGTGTTTTAGACTAAAACTTAACGCATTATAAGAAGAAACTTTACTTTGAAAGTCTGTTCTTTACCTTTTTCACACAATGAAACAGCTTTGTATTCGTCTTAAACACTGTTTCAGGGCAAGAGATTGTGTTTTAGACTAAAACTTAATCCTTTATAAGAAGAATCTTTACTTTGAAACTGTTCTTTACCTTTTTCACACTAGGAAACAGCTTTGTAGTCACCTTAAACGCTGTTTCAGGGCAAGAGATTGTGTTTTAGACTAAAACTTAATCCTTTATAAGAAGAATCTTTACTTTGAAACTGTTCTTTACCTTTTTCACACTATGAAACAGCTTTGTATTTGCCTTAAACACTGTTTCAGGGCAAGAGATTGTGTTTTAGACTTAAAGGTAATGCATTATAAGAAGAATCTTTACTTTGATACTCTGTTCTATACCTTTTTCATACTAGGAAACAGCTTTGTATTCGCCTTAAACACTGTTTCAGGGCAAGAGATTGTGTTTTAGACTAAAATTTAATGCTTTATAAGAAGAATCTTTACTTTGAAACTATTCTTTACCTTTTTCACGCAATGAAACAGCTTTCTATTCACCTTAAACACTGATTCAGGGCAAGAGATTGTGTTTTAGACTAAAAGGTAATGCATTATAATAAGAATCTTTACTTTGAAACTCTGTTCTTTACCTTTTTCACACTAGGAAACAGCTTTGTAGTCGCCTTAAACACTGTTTCAGGGCAAGAGATTGTGTTTTAGACTAAAACTTAACGCATTATAAGAAGAAACTTTACTTTGAAAGTCTGTTCTTTACCTTTTTCACACAATGAAACAGCTTTGTATTCGCCTTAAACACTGTTTCAGGGCAAGAGATTGTGTTTTAGACTAAAACTTAATCCTTTATAAGAAGAATCTTTACTTTGAAACTCTTCTTTACCTTTTTCACACTAGGAAACAGCTTTGTAGTCGCCTTAAACACTGTTTCAGGGCAAGAGATTGTGTTTTAGACTAAAACTTAACGCATTATAAGAAGAAACTTTACTTTGAAAGTCTGTTCTTTACCTTTTTCACACAATGAAACAGCTTTGTATTCGCCTTAAACACTGTTTCAGGGCAAGAGATTGTGTTTTAGACTAAAACTTAATCCTTTATAAGAAGAATCTTTACTTTGAAACTGTTCTTTACCTTTTTCACACTATGAAACAGCTTTGTAGTCACCTTAAACACTGTTTCAGGGCAAGAGATTGTGTTTTAGACTAAAAGGTAATGCATTATAAGAAGAAACTTTACTTTGAAAGTCTGTTCTTTACCTTTTTCACACAATGAAACAGCTTTGTATTCGCCTTAAACACTGTTTCAGGGCAAGAGATTGTGTTTTAGACTAAAACTTAATCCTTTATAAGAAGAATCTTTACTTTGAAACTGTTCTTTACCTTTTTCACACTATGAAACAGCTTTGTAGTCACCTTAAACACTGTTTCAGGGCAAGAGATTGTGTTTTAGACTAAAAGGTAATGCATTATAATAAGAATCTTTACTTTGAAACTCTGTTCTTTACCTTTTTCACACTAGGAAACAGCTTTGTAGTCGCCTTAAACACTGTTTCAGGGCAAGAGATTGTGTTTTAGACTAAAAGGTAATGCATTATAATAAGAATCTTTACTTTGAAACTCTGTTCTTTACCTTTTTCACACAATGAAACAGCTTTGTATTCACCTTAAACACTGTTTCAGGGCAAGAGATTGTGTTTTAGACTAAAAGTTAATCCTTTATAAGAAGAATCTTTACTTTGAAACTGTTCTTTACCTATTTCACACTATGAAACAGCTTTGTAGTCACCTTAAACACTGTTTCAGGGCAAGAGATTGTGTTTTAGACTAAAAGGTAATGCATTATAAGAAGAATCTTTACTTTGAAACTCTGTTCTTTACCTTTTTCACACAATGAAACAGCTTTGTATTCGCCTTAAACACTGTTTCAGGGCAAGAGATTTTGTTTTAGACTAAAACTTAATGCTTTATAAGAAGAATCTTTACTTTGAAACTGTTCTTTACCTTTTTCACACTACGAAACAGCTTTGTATTCGCCTTAAACACTGTTTCAGGTCAAGAGATTGTGTTTTAGACTAAAACTTAATGCTTTATAAGAAGAATCTTTACTTTGAAACTCTGTTCTTTACCTTTTTCACACAATGAAACAGCTTTCTATTCACCTTAAACACTGTTTCAGGGCAAGAGATTGTGTTTTAGACTTAAAGGTAATGCATTATAAGAAGAATCTTTACTTTGAAACTCTGTTCTTTATCTTTTTCACACTATGAAACAGCTTTATATTTAACTTAAACACTGTTTCAGGGCAAGAGATTGTGTTTTAGACTAAAAGGTAATGCATTATAAGAAGAATCTTTACTTTGAAACTCTGTTCTTTACCTTTTTCACACAATGAAACAGCTTTGTATTCACCTTAAACACTGTTTCAGGGCAAGAGATTGTGTTTTAGACTAAAACTTAATCCTTTAAAAGAAGAAACTTTACTTTGAAACTCTCTTCTTTACCTTTTTCACACAATGAAACAGCTTTGTATTCACCTTAAACACTGTTTCAGGGCAATAGATTGTGTTTTAGACCTAAAGATAATGCATTATAAGAAGAATCTTTACTTTGAAACTCTGTTCTTTACCTTTTTCACACTAGGAAACAGCTTTGTAGTCGCCTTAAACACTGTTTCAGGGCAAGAGATTGTGTTTTAGACTAAAAGGTAATGCATTATAATAAGAATCTTTACTTTGAAACTCTGTTCTTTACCTTTTTCACACTAGGAAACAGCTTTGTAGTCACCTTAAACAGTTTCAGGGCAAGAGATTGTGTTTTAGACTAAAACTTAATGGTTTATAAGAAGAATCTTTACTTTGAAACTCTGTTCTTTACCTTTTTCACACAATGAAACAGCTTTGTATTCGCCTTAAACACTGTTTCAGGGCAAGAGATTTTGTTTTAGACTAAAACTTAATGCTTTATAAGAAGAATCTTTACTTTGAAACTGTTCTTTACCTTTTTCACACTACGAAACAGCTTTGTATTCGCCTTAAACACTGTTTCAGGTCAAGAGATTGTGCTTTAGACTAAAACTTAATGCTTTATAAGAAGAATCTTTACTTTGAAACTCTGTTCTTTACCTTTTTCACACAATGAAACAGCTTTCTATTCACCTTAAACACTGTTTCAGGGCAAGAGATTGTGTTTTAGACTTAAAGGTAATGCATTATAAGAAGAATCTTTACTTTGAAACTCTGTTCTTTACCTTTTTCACACTATGAAACAGCTTTATATTTAACTTAAACACTGTTTCAGGGCAAGAGATTGTGTTTTAGACTAAAAGGTAATGCATTATAAGAAGAATCTTTACTTTGAAACTCTGTTCTTTACCTTTTTCACACAATGAAACAGCTTTGTATTCACCTTAAACACTGTTTCAGGGCAAGAGATTGTGTTTTAGACTAAAACTTAATCCTTTAAAAGAAGAAACTTTACTTTGAAACTCTGTTCTTTACCTTTTTCACACAATGAAACAGCTTTGTAGTCACCTTAAACAGTTTCAGGGCAAGAGATTGTGTTTTAGACTAAAACTTAATGGTTTATAAGAAGAATCTTTACTTTGAAACTCTGTTCTTTACCTTTTTCACACTACGAAACAGCTTTGTATTTGCCTTAAACACTGTTTCAGGGCAAGAGATTGTGTTTTAGACTTAAAGGTATTGCATTATAAGAAGAATCTTTACTTTGAAACTCTGTTCTTTACCTTTTTCACACTAGGAAACAGCTTTGTAGTCGCCTTAAACACTGTTTCAGGGCAAGAGATTGTGTTTTAGACTAAAACTTAACGCATTATAAGAAGAAACTTTACTTTGAAATTCTGTTCTTTACCTTTTTCACACAATGAAACAGCTTTGTATTCGTCTTAAACACTGTTTCAGGGCAAGAGATTGTGTTTTAGACTAAAACTTAATCCTTTAAAAGAAGAAACTTTACTTTGAAACTCTGTTCTTTACCTTTTTCACACAATGAAACAGCTTTGTAGTCACCTTAAACAGTTTCAGGGCAAGAGATTGTGTTTTAGACTTAAAGGTAATGCATTATAAGAAGAATCTTTACTTTGAAACTCTGTTCTTTACCTTTTTCACACTAGGAAACAGCTTTGTAGTCGCCTTAAACACTGTTTCAGGGCAAGAGATTGTGTTTTAGACTAAAACTTAACGCATTATAAGAAGAAACTTTACTTTGAAAGTCTGTTCTTTACCTTTTTCACACAATGAAACAGCTTTGTATTCGTCTTAAACACTGTTTCAGGGCAAGAGATTGTGTTTTAGACTAAAACTTAATCCTTTATAAGAAGAATCTTTACTTTGAAACTGTTCTTTACCTTTTTCACACTAGGAAACAGCTTTGTAGTCACCTTAAACGCTGTTTCAGGGCAAGAGATTGTGTTTTAGACTAAAACTTAATCCTTTATAAGAAGAATCTTTACTTTGAAACTGTTCTTTACCTTTTTCACACTATGAAACAGCTTTGTATTTGCCTTAAACACTGTTTCAGGGCAAGAGATTGTGTTTTAGACTTAAAGGTAATGCATTATAAGAAGAATCTTTACTTTGATACTCTGTTCTATACCTTTTTCATACTAGGAAACAGCTTTGTATTCGCCTTAAACACTGTTTCAGGGCAAGAGATTGTGTTTTAGACTAAAATTTAATGCTTTATAAGAAGAATCTTTACTTTGAAACTATTCTTTACCTTTTTCACGCAATGAAACAGCTTTCTATTCACCTTAAACACTGATTCAGGGCAAGAGATTGTGTTTTAGACTAAAAGGTAATGCATTATAATAAGAATCTTTACTTTGAAACTCTGTTCTTTACCTTTTTCACACTAGGAAACAGCTTTGTAGTCGCCTTAAACACTGTTTCAGGGCAAGAGATTGTGTTTTAGACTAAAACTTAACGCATTATAAGAAGAAACTTTACTTTGAAAGTCTGTTCTTTACCTTTTTCACACAATGAAACAGCTTTGTATTCGCCTTAAACACTGTTTCAGGGCAAGAGATTGTGTTTTAGACTAAAACTTAATCCTTTATAAGAAGAATCTTTACTTTGAAACTGTTCTTTACCTTTTTCACACTATGAAACAGCTTTGTAGTCACCTTAAACACTGTTTCAGGGCAAGAGATTGTGTTTTAGACTAAAAGGTAATGCATTATAATAAGAATCTTTACTTTGAAACTCTGTTCTTTACCTTTTTCACACTAGGAAACAGCTTTGTAGTCGCCTTAAACACTGTTTCAGGGCAAGAGATTGTGTTTTAGACTAAAACTTAATCCTTTATAAAAGAATCTTTACTTTGAAACTGTTCTTTACCTATTTCACACTATGAAACAGCTTTGTAGTCACCTTAAACACTGTTTCAGGGCAAGAGATTGTGTTTTAGACTAAAAGGTAATGCATTATAATAAGAATCTTTACTTTGAAACTCTGTTCTTTACCTTTTTCACACTAGAAAACAGCTTTGTAGTCGCCTTAATCACTGTTTCAGGGAAAGAAATTGTGTTTTAGACTAAAAGGGAATGCATTATAAGAAGAATCTTTACTTTGAAACTCTGTTCTTTACCTTTTTCACAGTAGGACACAGCTTTGTAGTCGCCTTAAACACTGTTGCAGGGCAAGAGATTGTGTTTTAGACTAAAACTTAATGCATTATAAGAAGAATCTTTACTTTGAAACTCTGTTCTTTACCTTTTTCACACAATGAAACAGCTTTGTATTCGCCTTAAACACTGTTTCAGGGCAAGAGATTTTGTTTTAGACTAAAACTTAATGCTTTATAAGAAGAATCTTTACTTTGAAACTGTTCTTTACCTTTTTCACACTACGAAACAGCTTTGTATTCACCTTAAACACTGTTTCAGGTCAAGAGATTGTGTTTTAGACTAAAACTTAATGCTTTATAAGAAGAATCTTTACTTTGAAACTCTGTTCTTTACCTTTTTCACACAATGAAACAGCTTTCTATTCACCTTAAACACTGTTTCAGGGCAAGAGATTGTGTTTTAGACTTAAAGGTAATGCATTATAAGAAGAATCTTTACTTTGAAACTGTTCTTTACCTATTTCACACTATGAAACAGCTTTGTAGTCACCTTAAGCACTGTTTCAGGGCAAGAGATTGTGTTTTAGACTAAAAGGTAATGCATTATAAGAAGAATCTTTACTTTGAAACTCTGTTCTTTACCTTTTTCACACAATGAAACAGCTTTGTATTCACCTTAAACACTGTTTCAGGGCAAGAGATTGTGTTTTAGACTAAAACTTAATCCTTTAAAAGAAGAAACTTTACTTTGAAACTCTGTTCTTTACCTTTTTCACACAATGAAACAGCTTTGTAGTCACCTTAAACAGTTTCAGGGCAAGAGATTGTGTTTTAGACTAAAACTTAATGGTTTATAAGAAGAATCTTTACTTTGAAACTCTGTTCTTTACCTTTTTCACACTACGAAACAGCTTTGTATTTGCCTTAAACACTGTTTCAGGGCAAGAGATTGTGTTTTAGACTTAAAGGTATTGCATTATAAGAAGAATCTTTACTTTGAAACTCTGTTCTTTACCTTTTTCACACTAGGAAACAGCTTTGTAGTCGCCTTAAACACTGTTTCAGGGCAAGAGATTGTGTTTTAGACTAAAACTTAACGCATTATAAGAAGAAACTTTACTTTGAAATTCTGTTCTTTACCTTTTTCACACAATGAAACAGCTTTGTATTCGTCTTAAACACTGTTTCAGGGCAAGAGATTGTGTTTTAGACTAAAACTTAATCCTTTAAAAGAAGAAACTTTACTTTGAAACTCTGTTCTTTACCTTTTTCACACAATGAAACAGCTTTGTAGTCACCTTAAACAGTTTCAGGGCAAGAGATTGTGTTTTAGACTAAAACTTAATGGTTTATAAGAAGAATCTTTACTTTGAAACTCTGTTCTTTACCTTTTTCACACTACGAAACAGCTTTGTATTTGCCTTAAACACTGTTTCAGGGCAAGAGATTGTGTTTTAGACTTAAAGGTAATGCATTATAAGAAGAATCTTTACTTTGAAACTCTGTTCTTTACCTTTTTCACACTAGGAAACAGCTTTGTAGTCGCCTTAAACACTGTTTCAGGGCAAGAGATTGTGTTTTAGACTAAAACTTAACGCATTATAAGAAGAAACTTTACTTTGAAAGTCTGTTCTTTACCTTTTTCACACAATGAAACAGCTTTGTATTCGTCTTAAACACTGTTTCAGGGCAAGAGATTGTGTTTTAGACTAAAACTTAATCCTTTATAAGAAGAATCTTTACTTTGAAACTGTTCTTTACCTTTTTCACACTATGAAACAGCTTTGTAGTCACCTTAAACACTGTTTCAGGGCAAGAGATTGTGTTTTAGACTAAAACTTAATCCTTTATAAGAAGAATCTTTACTTTGAAACTGTTCTTTACCTTTTTCACACTATGAAACAGCTTTGTATTTGCCTTAAACACTGTTTCAGGGCAAGAGATTGTGTTTTAGACTTAAAGGTAATGCATTATAAGAAGAATCTTTACTTTGATACTCTGTTCTATACCTTTTTCATACTAGGAAACAGCTTTGTATTCGCCTTAAACACTGTTTCAGGGCAAGAGATTGTGTTTTAGACTAAAATTTAATGCTTTATAAGAAGAATCTTTACTTTGAAACTATTCTTTACCTTTTTCACGCAATGAAACAGCTTTCTATTCACCTTAAACACTGATTCAGGGCAAGAGATTGTGTTTTAGACTAAAAGGTAATGCATTATAATAAGAATCTTTACTTTGAAACTCTGTTCTTTACCTTTTTCACACTAGGAAACAGCTTTGTAGTCGCCTTAAACACTGTTTCAGGGCAAGAGATTGTGTTTTAGACTAAAACTTAACGCATTAAAAGAAGAAACTTTACTTTGAAAGTCTGTTCTTTACCTTTTTCACACAATGAAACAGCTTTGTATTCGCCTTAAACACTGTTTCAGGGCAAGAGATTGTGTTTTAGACTAAAACTTAATCCTTTATAAGAAGAATCTTTACTTTGAAACTGTTCTTTACCTTTTTCACACTATGAAACAGCTTTGTAGTCACCTTAAACACTGTTTCAGGGCAAGAGATTGTGTTTTAGACTAAAAGGTAATGCATTATAATAAGAATCTTTACTTTGAAACTCTGTTCTTTACCTTTTTCACACTAGGAAACAGCTTTGTAGTCGCCTTAAACACTGTTTCAGGACAAGAGATTGTGTTTTACACTAAAACTTAATCCTTTATAAAAGAATCTTTACTTTGAAACTGTTCTTTACCTATTTCACACTATGAAACAGCTTTGTAGTCACCTTAAACACTGTTTCAGGGCAAGAGATTGTGTTTTAGACTAAAAGGTAATGCATTATAATAAGAATCTTTACTTTGAAACTCTGTTCTTTACCTTTTTCACACTAGAAAACAGCTTTGTAGTCGCCTTAATCACTGTTTCAGGGAAAGAAATTGTGTTTTAGACTAAAAGGGAATGCATTATAAGAAGAATCTTTACTTTGAAACTCTGTTCTTTACCTTTTTCACACTATGAAACAGCTTTGTATTCGCCTTAAACACTGTTTCAGGGCAAGAGATTGTGTTTTAGACTAAAAGGTAATGCATTATAAGAAGAATCTTTACTTTGAAACTCTGTTCTTTACCTTTTTCACAGTAGGACACAGCTTTGTAGTCGCCTTAAACACTGTTGCAGGGCAAGAGATTGTGTTTTAGACTAAAACTTAATG
Organism: Electrophorus electricus; assembly: GCF_041902795.1. Taxonomy (NCBI): domain Eukaryota; kingdom Metazoa; phylum Chordata; class Actinopteri; order Gymnotiformes; family Gymnotidae; genus Electrophorus; species Electrophorus electricus. The sequence continues at coordinate 16,432,906 of NC_137514.1, read as the reverse complement.
CATTATAAGAAGAATCTTTACTTTGAAACTCTGTTCTTTACCTTTTTCACACAATGAAACAGCTTTGTATTCGCCTTAAACACTGTTTCAGGGCAAGAGATTTTGTTTTAGACTAAAACTTAATGCTTTATAAGAAGAATCTTTACTTTGAAACTGTTCTTTACCTTTTTCACACTACGAAACAGCTTTGTATTCACCTTAAACACTGTTTCAGGTCAAGAGATTGTGTTTTAGACTAAAACTTAATGCTTTATAAGAAGAATCTTTACTTTGAAACTCTGTTCTTTACCTTTTTCACACAATGAAACAGCTTTCTATTCACCTTAAACACTGTTTCAGGGCAAGAGATTGTGTTTTAGACTTAAAGGTAATGCATTATAAGAAGAATCTTTACTTTGAAACTGTTCTTTACCTATTTCACACTATGAAACAGCTTTGTAGTCACCTTAAGCACTGTTTCAGGGCAAGAGATTGTGTTTTAGACTAAAAGGTAATGCATTATAATAAGAATCTTTACTTTGAAACTCTGTTCTTTACCTTTTTCACACTAGAAAACAGCTTTGTAGTCGCCTCAATCACTGTTTCAGGGAAAGAAATTGTGTTTTAGACTAAAACTTAATGCATTATAAGAAGAATCTTTACTTTGAAACTCTGTTCTTTACCTTTTTCACACTATGAAACAGCTTTGTATTCGCCTTAAACACTGTTTCAGGGCAAGAGATTGTGTTTTAGACTAAAAGGTAATGCATTATAAGAAGAATCTTTACTTTGAAACTCTGTTCTTTACCTTTTTCACAGTAGGACACATCTTTGTAGTCGCCTTAAACACTGTTGCAGGGCAAGAGATTGTGTTTTAGACTAAAACTTAATGCATTATAAGAAGAATCTTTACTTTGAAACTGTTCTTTACCTTTTTCACACTACGAAACAGCTTTGTATTCACCTTAAACACTGTTTCAGGTCAAGAGATTGTGTTTTAGACTAAAACTTAATGCTTTATAAGAAGAATCTTTACTTTGAAACTGTTCTTTACCTTTTTCACACTATGAAACAGCTTTGTAGTCACCTTAAACACTGTTTCAGGGCAAGAGATTGTGTTTTAGACTAAAAGGTAATGCATTATAAGAAGAAACTTTACTTTGAAAGTCTGTTCTTTACCTTTTTCACACAATGAAACAGCTTTGTATTCGCCTTAAACACTGTTTCAGGGCAAGAGATTGTGTTTTAGACTAAAACTTAATCCTTTATAAGAAGAATCTTTACTTTGAAACTGTTCTTTACCTTTTTCACACTATGAAACAGCTTTGTAGTCACCTTAAACACTGTTTCAGGGCAAGAGATTGTGTTTTAGACTAAAAGGTAATGCATTATAATAAGAATCTTTACTTTGAAACTCTGTTCTTTACCTTTTTCACACTAGGAAACAGCTTTGTAGTCGCCTTAAAAACTGTTTCAGGGCAAGAGATTGTGTTTTAGACTAAAAGGTAATGCATTATAATAAGAATCTTTACTTTGAAACTCTGTTCTTTACCTTTTTCACACAATGAAACAGCTTTGTATTCACCTTAAACACTGTTTCAGGGCAAGAGATTGTGTTTTAGACTAAAAGTTAATCCTTTATAAGAAGAATCTTTACTTTGAAACTGTTCTTTACCTATTTCACACTATGAAACAGCTTTGTAGTCACCTTAAACACTGTTTCAGGGCAAGAGATTGTGTTTTAGACTAAAAGGTAATGCATTATAAGAAGAATCTTTACTTTGAAACTCTGTTCTTTACCTTTTTCACACAATGAAACAGCTTTGTATTCGCCTTAAACACTGTTTCAGGGCAAGAGATTTTGTTTTAGACTAAAACTTAATGCTTTATAAGAAGAATCTTTACTTTGAAACTGTTCTTTACCTTTTTCACACTACGAAACAGCTTTGTATTCGCCTTAAACACTGTTTCAGGTCAAGAGATTGTGTTTTAGACTAAAACTTAATGCTTTATAAGAAGAATCTTTACTTTGAAACTCTGTTCTTTACCTTTTTCACACAATGAAACAGCTTTCTATTCACCTTAAACACTGTTTCAGGGCAAGAGATTGTGTTTTAGACTTAAAGGTAATGCATTATAAGAAGAATCTTTACTTTGAAACTCTGTTCTTTATCTTTTTCACACTATGAAACAGCTTTATATTTAACTTAAACACTGTTTCAGGGCAAGAGATTGTGTTTTAGACTAAAAGGTAATGCATTATAAGAAGAATCTTTACTTTGAAACTCTGTTCTTTACCTTTTTCACACAATGAAACAGCTTTGTATTCACCTTAAACACTGTTTCAGGGCAAGAGATTGTGTTTTAGACTAAAACTTAATCCTTTAAAAGAAGAAACTTTACTTTGAAACTCTCTTCTTTACCTTTTTCACACAATGAAACAGCTTTGTATTCACCTTAAACACTGTTTCAGGGCAATAGATTGTGTTTTAGACCTAAAGATAATGCATTATAAGAAGAATCTTTACTTTGAAACTCTGTTCTTTACCTTTTTCACACTAGGAAACAGCTTTGTAGTCGCCTTAAACACTGTTTCAGGGCAAGAGATTGTGTTTTAGACTAAAAGGTAATGCATTATAATAAGAATCTTTACTTTGAAACTCTGTTCTTTACCTTTTTCACACTAGGAAACAGCTTTGTAGTCACCTTAAACAGTTTCAGGGCAAGAGATTGTGTTTTAGACTAAAACTTAATGGTTTATAAGAAGAATCTTTACTTTGAAACTCTGTTCTTTACCTTTTCCACACAATGAAACAGCTTTGTATTCGCCTTAAACACTGTTTCAGGGCAAGAGATTTTGTTTTAGACTAAAACTTAATGCTTTATAAGAAGAATCTTTACTTTGAAACTGTTCTTTACCTTTTTCACACTACGAAACAGCTTTGTATTCGCCTTAAACACTGTTTCAGGTCAAGAGATTGTGCTTTAGACTAAAACTTAATGCTTTATAAGAAGAATCTTTACTTTGAAACTCTGTTCTTTACCTTTTTCACACAATGAAACAGCTTTCTATTCACCTTAAACACTGTTTCAGGGCAAGAGATTGTGTTTTAGACTTAAAGGTAATGCATTATAAGAAGAATCTTTACTTTGAAACTCTGTTCTTTACCTTTTTCACACTATGAAACAGCTTTATATTTAACTTAAACACTGTTTCAGGGCAAGAGATTGTGTTTTAGACTAAAAGGTAATGCATTATAAGAAGAATCTTTACTTTGAAACTCTGTTCTTTACCTTTTTCACACAATGAAACAGCTTTGTATTCACCTTAAACACTGTTTCAGGGCAAGAGATTGTGTTTTAGACTTAAAGGTAATGCATTATAAGAAGAATCTTTACTTTGAAACTCTGTTCTTTACCTTTTTCACACTAGGAAACAGCTTTGTAGTCGCCTTAAACACTGTTTCAGGGCAAGAGATTGTGTTTTAGACTAAAACTTAACGCATTATAAGAAGAAACTTTACTTTGAAATTCTGTTCTTTACCTTTTTCACACTAGGAAACAGCTTTGTATTCGTCTTAAACACTGTTTCAGGGCAAGAGATTGTGTTTTAGACTAAAACTTAATCCTTTAAAAGAAGAAACTTTACTTTGAAACTCTGTTCTTTACCTTTTTCACACAATGAAACAGCTTTGTAGTCACCTTAAACAGTTTCAGGGCAAGAGATTGTGTTTTAGACTAAAACTTAATGGTTTATAAGAAGAATCTTTACTTTGAAACTCTGTTCTTTACCTTTTTCACACTACGAAACAGCTTTGTATTTGCCTTAAACACTGTTTCAGGGCAAGAGATTGTGTTTTAGACTTAAAGGTAATGCATTATAAGAAGAATCTTTACTTTGAAACTCTGTTCTTTACCTTTTTCACACTAGGAAACAGCTTTGTAGTCGCCTTAATCACTGTTTCAGGGAAAGAAATTGTGTTTTAGACTAAAAGGGAATGCATTATAAGAAGAATCTTTACTTTGAAACTCTGTTCTTTACCTTTTTCACACTATGAAACAGCTTTGTATTCGCCTTAAACACTGTTTCAGGGCAAGAGATTGTGTTTTAGACTAAAAGGTAATGCATTATAAGAAGAATCTTTACTTTGAAACTCTGTTCTTTACCTTTTTCACAGTAGGACACAGCTTTGTAGTCGCCTTAAACACTGTTGCAGGGCAAGAGATTGTATTTTAGACTAAAACTTAACGCATTATAAGAAGAAACTTTACTTTGAAAGTCTGTTCTTTACCTTTTTCACACAATGAAACAGCTTTGTATTCGTCTTAAACACTGTTTCAGGGCAAGAGATTGTGTTTTAGACTTAAAGGTAATGCATTATAAGAAGAATCTTTACTTTGATACTCTGTTCTATACCTTTTTCATACTAGGAAACAGCTTTGTATTCGCCTTAAACACTGTTTCAGGGCAAGAGATTGTGTTTTAGACTAAAATTTAATGCTTTATAAGAAGAATCTTTACTTTGAAACTATTCTTTACCTTTTTCACGCAATGAAACAGCTTTCTATTCACCTTAAACACTGATTCAGGGCAAGAGATTGTGTTTTAGACTAAAAGGTAATGCATTATAATAAGAATCTTTACTTTGAAACTCTGTTCTTTACCTTTTTCACACTAGGAAACAGCTTTGTAGTCGCCTTAAACACTGTTTCAGGGCAAGAGATTGTGTTTTAGACTAAAACTTAACGCATTATAAGAAGAAACTTTACTTTGAAAGTCTGTTCTTTACCTTTTTCACACAATGAAACAGCTTTGTATTCGCCTTAAACACTGTTTCAGGGCAAGAGATTGTGTTTTAGACTAAAACTTAATGCTTTATAAGAAGAATCTTTACTTTGAAACTCTGTTCTTTACCTTTTTCACACTAGGAAACAGCTTTGTAGTCGCCTTAAACACTGTTTCAGGGCAAGAGATTGTGTTTTAGACTAAAACTTAATCCTTTATAAAAGAATCTTTACTTTGAAACTGTTCTTTACCTATTTCACACTATGAAACAGCTTTGTAGTCACCTTAAACACTGTTTCAGGGCAAGAGATTGTGTTTTAGACTAAAAGGTAATGCATTATAATAAGAATCTTTACTTTGAAACTCTGTTCTTTACCTTTTTCACACTAGAAAACAGCTTTGTAGTCGCCTTAATCACTGTTTCAGGGAAAGAAATTGTGTTTTAGACTAAAAGGGAATGCATTATAAGAAGAATCTTTACTTTGAAACTCTGTTCTTTACCTTTTTCACACTATGAAACAGCTTTGTATTCGCCTTAAACACTGTTTCAGGGCAAGAGATTGTGTTTTAGACTAAAAGGTAATGCATTATAAGAAGAATCTTTACTTTGAAACTCTGTTCTTTACCTTTTTCACAGTAGGACACAGCTTTGTAGTCGCCTTAAACACTGTTGCAGGGCAAGAGATTGTGTTTTAGACTAAAACTTAATGCATTATAAGAAGAATCTTTACTTTGAAACTGTTCTTTACCTTTTTCACACTACGAAACAGCTTTGTATTCACCTTAAACACTGTTTCAGGTCAAGAGATTGTGTTTTAGACTAAAACTTAATGCTTTATAAGAAGAATCTTTACTTTGAAACTGTTCTTTACCTTTTTCACACTATGAAACAGCTTTGTAGTCACCTTAAACACTGTTTCAGGGCAAGAGATTGTGTTTTAGACTAAAAGGTAATGCATTATAAGAAGAAACTTTACTTTGAAAGTCTGTTCTTTACCTTTTTCACACAATGAAACAGCTTTGTATTCGCCTTAAACACTGTTTCAGGGCAAGAGATTGTGTTTTAGACTAAAACTTAATCCTTTATAAGAAGAATCTTTACTTTGAAACTGTTCTTTACCTTTTTCACACTATGAAACAGCTTTGTAGTCACCTTAAACACTGTTTCAGGGCAAGAGATTGTGTTTTAGACTAAAAGGTAATGCATTATAATAAGAATCTTTACTTTGAAACTCTGTTCTTTACCTTTTTCACACTAGGAAACAGCTTTGTAGTCGCCTTAAACACTGTTTCAGGGCAAGAGATTGTGTTTTAGACTAAAAGGTAATGCATTATAATAAGAATCTTTACTTTGAAACTCTGTTCTTTACCTTTTTCACACAATGAAACAGCTTTGTATTCACCTTAAACACTGTTTCAGGGCAAGAGATTGTGTTTTAGACTAAAAGTTAATCCTTTATAAGAAGAATCTTTACTTTGAAACTGTTCTTTACCTATTTCACACTATGAAACAGCTTTGTAGTCACCTTAAACACTGTTTCAGGGCAAGAGATTGTGTTTTAGACTAAAAGGTAATGCATTATAAGAAGAATCTTTACTTTGAAACTCTGTTCTTTACCTTTTTCACACAATGAAACAGCTTTGTATTCGCCTTAAACACTGTTTCAGGGCAAGAGATTTTGTTTTAGACTAAAACTTAATGCTTTATAAGAAGAATCTTTACTTTGAAACTGTTCTTTACCTTTTTCACACTACGAAACAGCTTTGTATTCGCCTTAAACACTGTTTCAGGTCAAGAGATTGTGTTTTAGACTAAAACTTAATGCTTTATAAGAAGAATCTTTACTTTGAAACTCTGTTCTTTACCTTTTTCACACAATGAAACAGCTTTCTATTCACCTTAAACACTGTTTCAGGGCAAGAGATTGTGTTTTAGACTTAAAGGTAATGCATTATAAGAAGAATCTTTACTTTGAAACTCTGTTCTTTATCTTTTTCACACTATGAAACAGCTTTATATTTAACTTAAACACTGTTTCAGGGCAAGAGATTGTGTTTTAGACTAAAAGGTAATGCATTATAAGAAGAATCTTTACTTTGAAACTCTGTTCTTTACCTTTTTCACACAATGAAACAGCTTTGTATTCACCTTAAACACTGTTTCAGGGCAAGAGATTGTGTTTTAGACTAAAACTTAATCCTTTAAAAGAAGAAACTTTACTTTGAAACTCTCTTCTTTACCTTTTTCACACAATGAAACAGCTTTGTATTCACCTTAAACACTGTTTCAGGGCAATAGATTGTGTTTTAGACCTAAAGATAATGCATTATAAGAAGAATCTTTACTTTGAAACTCTGTTCTTTACCTTTTTCACACTAGGAAACAGCTTTGTAGTCGCCTTAAACACTGTTTCAGGGCAAGAGATTGTGTTTTAGACTAAAAGGTAATGCATTATAATAAGAATCTTTACTTTGAAACTCTGTTCTTTACCTTTTTCACACTAGGAAACAGCTTTGTAGTCACCTTAAACAGTTTCAGGGCAAGAGATTGTGTTTTAGACTAAAACTTAATGGTTTATAAGAAGAATCTTTACTTTGAAACTCTGTTCTTTACCTTTTCCACACAATGAAACAGCTTTGTATTCGCCTTAAACACTGTTTCAGGGCAAGAGATTTTGTTTTAGACTAAAACTTAATGCTTTATAAGAAGAATCTTTACTTTGAAACTGTTCTTTACCTTTTTCACACTACGAAACAGCTTTGTATTCGCCTTAAACACTGTTTCAGGTCAAGAGATTGTGCTTTAGACTAAAACTTAATGCTTTATAAGAAGAATCTTTACTTTGAAACTCTGTTCTTTACCTTTTTCACACAATGAAACAGCTTTCTATTCACCTTAAACACTGTTTCAGGGCAAGAGATTGTGTTTTAGACTTAAAGGTAATGCATTATAAGAAGAATCTTTACTTTGAAACTCTGTTCTTTACCTTTTTCACACTATGAAACAGCTTTATATTTAACTTAAACACTGTTTCAGGGCAAGAGATTGTGTTTTAGACTAAAAGGTAATGCATTATAAGAAGAATCTTTACTTTGAAACTCTGTTCTTTACCTTTTTCACACAATGAAACAGCTTTGTATTCACCTTAAACACTGTTTCAGGGCAAGAGATTGTGTTTTAGACTTAAAGGTAATGCATTATAAGAAGAATCTTTACTTTGAAACTCTGTTCTTTACCTTTTTCACACTAGGAAACAGCTTTGTAGTCGCCTTAAACACTGTTTCAGGGCAAGAGATTGTGTTTTAGACTAAAACTTAACGCATTATAAGAAGAAACTTTACTTTGAAATTCTGTTCTTTACCTTTTTCACACTAGGAAACAGCTTTGTATTCGTCTTAAACACTGTTTCAGGGCAAGAGATTGTGTTTTAGACTAAAACTTAATCCTTTAAAAGAAGAAACTTTACTTTGAAACTCTGTTCTTTACCTTTTTCACACAATGAAACAGCTTTGTAGTCACCTTAAACAGTTTCAGGGCAAGAGATTGTGTTTTAGACTAAAACTTAATGGTTTATAAGAAGAATCTTTACTTTGAAACTCTGTTCTTTACCTTTTTCACACTACGAAACAGCTTTGTATTTGCCTTAAACACTGTTTCAGGGCAAGAGATTGTGTTTTAGACTTAAAGGTAATGCATTATAAGAAGAATCTTTACTTTGAAACTCTGTTCTTTACCTTTTTCACACTAGGAAACAGCTTTGTAGTCGCCTTAAACACTGTTTCAGGGCAAGAGATTGTGTTTTAGACTAAAACTTAACGCATTATAAGAAGAAACTTTACTTTGAAAGTCTGTTCTTTACCTTTTTCACACAATGAAACAGCTTTGTATTCGTCTTAAACACTGTTTCAGGGCAAGAGATTGTGTTTTAGACTTAAAGGTAATGCATTATAAGAAGAATCTTTACTTTGATACTCTGTTCTATACCTTTTTCATACTAGGAAACAGCTTTGTATTCGCCTTAAACACTGTTTCAGGGCAAGAGATTGTGTTTTAGACTAAAATTTAATGCTTTATAAGAAGAATCTTTACTTTGAAACTATTCTTTACCTTTTTCACGCAATGAAACAGCTTTCTATTCACCTTAAACACTGATTCAGGGCAAGAGATTGTGTTTTAGACTAAAAGGTAATGCATTATAATAAGAATCTTTACTTTGAAACTCTGTTCTTTACCTTTTTCACACTAGGAAACAGCTTTGTAGTCGCCTTAAACACTGTTTCAGGGCAAGAGATTGTGTTTTAGACCTAAAGATAATGCATTATAAGAAGAATCTTTACTTTGAAACTCTGTTCTTTACCTTTTTCACACTAGGAAACAGCTTTGTAGTCGCCTTAAACACTGTTTCAGGGCAAGAGATTGTGTTTTAGACTAAAAGGTAATGCATTATAATAAGAATCTTTACTTTGAAACTCTGTTCTTTACCTTTTTCACACTAGGAAACAGCTTTGTAGTCACCTTAAACAGTTTCAGGGCAAGAGATTGTGTTTTAGACTAAAACTTAATGGTTTATAAGAAGAATCTTTACTTTGAAACTCTGTTCTTTACCTTTTCCACACAATGAAACAGCTTTGTATTCGCCTTAAACACTGTTTCAGGGCAAGAGATTTTGTTTTAGACTAAAACTTAATGCTTTATAAGAAGAATCTTTACTTTGAAACTGTTCTTTACCTTTTTCACACTACGAAACAGCTTTGTATTCGCCTTAAACACTGTTTCAGGTCAAGAGATTGTGCTTTAGACTAAAACTTAATGCTTTATAAGAAGAATCTTTACTTTGAAACTCTGTTCTTTACCTTTTTCACACAATGAAACAGCTTTCTATTCACCTTAAACACTGTTTCAGGGCAAGAGATTGTGTTTTAGACTTAAAGGTAATGCATTATAAGAAGAATCTTTACTTTGAAACTCTGTTCTTTACCTTTTTCACACTATGAAACAGCTTTATATTTAACTTAAACACTGTTTCAGGGCAAGAGATTGTGTTTTAGACTAAAAGGTAATGCATTATAAGAAGAATCTTTACTTTGAAACTCTGTTCTTTACCTTTTTCACACTATGAAACAGCTTTATATTTAACTTAAACACTGTTTCAGGGCAAGAGATTGTGTTTTAGACTAAAAGGTAATGCATTATAAGAAGAATCTTTACTTTGAAACTCTGTTCTTTACCTTTTTCACACAATGAAACAGCTTTGTATTCACCTTAAACACTGTTTCAGGGCAAGAGATTGTGTTTTAGACTTAAAGGTAATGCATTATAAGAAGAATCTTTACTTTGAAACTCTGTTCTTTACCTTTTTCACACTAGGAAACAGCTTTGTAGTCGCCTTAAACACTGTTTCAGGGCAAGAGATTGTGTTTTAGACTAAAACTTAACGCATTATAAGAAGAAACTTTACTTTGAAATTCTGTTCTTTACCTTTTTCACACTAGGAAACAGCTTTGTATTCGTCTTAAACACTGTTTCAGGGCAAGAGATTGTGTTTTAGACTAAAACTTAATCCTTTAAAAGAAGAAACTTTACTTTGAAACTCTGTTCTTTACCTTTTTCACACAATGAAACAGCTTTGTAGTCACCTTAAACAGTTTCAGGGCAAGAGATTGTGTTTTAGACTAAAACTTAATGGTTTATAAGAAGAATCTTTACTTTGAAACTCTGTTCTTTACCTTTTTCACACTACGAAACAGCTTTGTATTTGCCTTAAACACTGTTTCAGGGCAAGAGATTGTGTTTTAGACTTAAAGGTAATGCATTATAAGAAGAATCTTTACTTTGAAACTCTGTTCTTTACCTTTTTCACACTAGGAAACAGCTTTGTAGTCGCCTTAAACACTGTTTCAGGGCAAGAGATTGTGTTTTAGACTAAAACTTAACGCATTATAAGAAGAAACTTTACTTTGAAAGTCTGTTCTTTACCTTTTTCACACAATGAAACAGCTTTGTATTCGTCTTAAACACTGTTTCAGGGCAAGAGATTGTGTTTTAGACTTAAAGGTAATGCATTATAAGAAGAATCTTTACTTTGATACTCTGTTCTATACCTTTTTCATACTAGGAAACAGCTTTGTATTCGCCTTAAACACTGTTTCAGGGCAAGAGATTGTGTTTTAGACTAAAATTTAATGCTTTATAAGAAGAATCTTTACTTTGAAACTATTCTTTACCTTTTTCACGCAATGAAACAGCTTTCTATTCACCTTAAACACTGATTCAGGGCAAGAGATTGTGTTTTAGACTAAAAGGTAATGCATTATAATAAGAATCTTTACTTTGAAACTCTGTTCTTTACCTTTTTCACACTAGGAAACAGCTTTGTAGTCGCCTTAAACACTGTTTCAGGGCAAGAGATTGTGTTTTAGACCTAAAGATAATGCATTATAAGAAGAATCTTTACTTTGAAACTCTGTTCTTTACCTTTTTCACACTAGGAAACAGCTTTGTAGTCGCCTTAAACACTGTTTCAGGGCAAGAGATTGTGTTTTAGACTAAAAGGTAATGCATTATAATAAGAATCTTTACTTTGAAACTCTGTTCTTTACCTTTTTCACACTAGGAAACAGCTTTGTAGTCACCTTAAACAGTTTCAGGGCAAGAGATTGTGTTTTAGACTAAAACTTAATGGTTTATAAGAAGAATCTTTACTTTGAAACTCTGTTCTTTACCTTTTCCACACAATGAAACAGCTTTGTATTCGCCTTAAACACTGTTTCAGGGCAAGAGATTTTGTTTTAGACTAAAACTTAATGCTTTATAAGAAGAATCTTTACTTTGAAACTGTTCTTTACCTTTTTCACACTACGAAACAGCTTTGTATTCGCCTTAAACACTGTTTCAGGTCAAGAGATTGTGCTTTAGACTAAAACTTAATGCTTTATAAGAAGAATCTTTACTTTGAAACTCTGTTCTTTACCTTTTTCACACAATGAAACAGCTTTCTATTCACCTTAAACACTGTTTCAGGGCAAGAGATTGTGTTTTAGACTTAAAGGTAATGCATTATAAGAAGAATCTTTACTTTGAAACTCTGTTCTTTACCTTTTTCACACTATGAAACAGCTTTATATTTAACTTAAACACTGTTTCAGGGCAAGAGATTGTGTTTTAGACTAAAAGGTAATGCATTATAAGAAGAATCTTTACTTTGAAACTCTGTTCTTTACCTTTTTCACACAATGAAACAGCTTTGTATTCACCTTAAACACTGTTTCAGGGCAAGAGATTGTGTTTTAGACTTAAAGGTAATGCATTATAAGAAGAATCTTTACTTTGAAACTCTGTTCTTTACCTTTTTCACACTAGGAAACAGCTTTGTAGTCGCCTTAAACACTGTTTCAGGGCAAGAGATTGTGTTTTAGACTAAAACTTAACGCATTATAAGAAGAAACTTTACTTTGAAATTCTGTTCTTTACCTTTTTCACACTAGGAAACAGCTTTGTATTCGTCTTAAACACTGTTTCAGGGCAAGAGATTGTGTTTTAGACTAAAACTTAATCCTTTAAAAGAAGAAACTTTACTTTGAAACTCTGTTCTTTACCTTTTTCACACAATGAAACAGCTTTGTAGTCACCTTAAACAGTTTCAGGGCAAGAGATTGTGTTTTAGACTAAAACTTAATGGTTTATAAGAAGAATCTTTACTTTGAAACTCTGTTCTTTACCTTTTTCACACTACGAAACAGCTTTGTATTTGCCTTAAACACTGTTTCAGGGCAAGAGATTGTGTTTTAGACTTAAAGGTAATGCATTATAAGAAGAATCTTTACTTTGAAACTCTGTTCTTTACCTTTTTCACACTAGGAAACAGCTTTGTAGTCGCCTTAAACACTGTTTCAGGGCAAGAGATTGTGTTTTAGACTAAAACTTAACGCATTATAAGAAGAAACTTTACTTTGAAAGTCTGTTCTTTACCTTTTTCACACAATGAAACAGCTTTGTATTCGTCTTAAACACTGTTTCAGGGCAAGAGATTGTGTTTTAGACTTAAAGGTAATGCATTATAAGAAGAATCTTTACTTTGATACTCTGTTCTATACCTTTTTCATACTAGGAAACAGCTTTGTATTCGCCTTAAACACTGTTTCAGGGCAAGAGATTGTGTTTTAGACTAAAATTTAATGCTTTATAAGAAGAATCTTTACTTTGAAACTATTCTTTACCTTTTTCACGCAATGAAACAGCTTTCTATTCACCTTAAACACTGATTCAGGGCAAGAGATTGTGTTTTAGACTAAAAGGTAATGCATTATAATAAGAATCTTTACTTTGAAACTCTGTTCTTTACCTTTTTCACACTAGGAAACAGCTTTGTAGTCGCCTTAAACACTGTTTCAGGGCAAGAGATTGTGTTTTAGACTAAAACTTAACGCATTATAAGAAGAAACTTTACTTTGAAAGTCTGTTCTTTACCTTTTTCACACAATGAAACAGCTTTGTATTCGCCTTAAACACTGTTTCAGGGCAAGAGATTGTGTTTTAGACTAAAACTTAATGCTTTATAAGAAGAATCTTTACTTTGAAACTCTGTTCTTTACCTTTTTCACACTAGGAAACAGCTTTGTAGTCGCCTTAAACACTGTTTCAGGGCAAGAGATTGTGTTTTAGACTAAAACTTAATCCTTTATAAAAGAATCTTTACTTTGAAACTGTTCTTTACCTATTTCACACTATGAAACAGCTTTGTAGTCACCTTAAACACTGTTTCAGGGCAAGAGATTGTGTTTTAGACTAAAAGGTAATGCATTATAATAAGAATCTTTACTTTGAAACTCTGTTCTTTACCTTTTTCACACTAGAAAACAGCTTTGTAGTCGCCTTAATCACTGTTTCAGGGAAAGAAATTGTGTTTTAGACTAAAAGGGAATGCATTATAAGAAGAATCTTTACTTTGAAACTCTGTTCTTTACCTTTTTCACACTATGAAACAGCTTTGTATTCGCCTTAAACACTGTTTCAGGGCAAGAGATTGTGTTTTAGACTAAAAGGTAATGCATTATAAGAAGAATCTTTACTTTGAAACTCTGTTCTTTACCTTTTTCACAGTAGGACACAGCTTTGTAGTCGCCTTAAACACTGTTGCAGGGCAAGAGATTGTATTTTAGACTAAAACTTAACGCATTATAAGAAGAAACTTTACTTTGAAAGTCTGTTCTTTACCTTTTTCACACAATGAAACAGCTTTGTATTCGTCTTAAACACTGTTTCAGGGCAAGAGATTGTGTTTTAGACTTAAAGGTAATGCATTATAAGAAGAATCTTTACTTTGATACTCTGTTCTATACCTTTTTCATACTAGGAAACAGCTTTGTATTCGCCTTAAACACTGTTTCAGGGCAAGAGATTGTGTTTTAGACTAAAATTTAATGCTTTATAAGAAGAATCTTTACTTTGAAACTATTCTTTACCTTTTTCACGCAATGAAACAGCTTTCTATTCACCTTAAACACTGATTCAGGGCAAGAGATTGTGTTTTAGACTAAAAGGTAATGCATTATAATAAGAATCTTTACTTTGAAACTCTGTTCTTTACCTTTTTCACACTAGGAAACAGCTTTGTAGTCGCCTTAAACACTGTTTCAGGGCAAGAGATTGTGTTTTAGACTAAAACTTAACGCATTATAAGAAGAAACTTTACTTTGAAAGTCTGTTCTTTACCTTTTTCACACAATGAAACAGCTTTGTATTCGCCTTAAACACTGTTTCAGGGCAAGAGATTGTGTTTTAGACTAAAACTTAATGCTTTATAAGAAGAATCTTTACTTTGAAACTCTGTTCTTTACCTTTTTCACACTAGGAAACAGCTTTGTAGTCGCCTTAAACACTGTTTCAGGGCAAGAGATTGTGTTTTAGACTAAAACTTAATCCTTTATAAAAGAATCTTTACTTTGAAACTGTTCTTTACCTATTTCACACTATGAAACAGCTTTGTAGTCACCTTAAACACTGTTTCAGGGCAAGAGATTGTGTTTTAGACTAAAAGGTAATGCATTATAATAAGAATCTTTACTTTGAAACTCTGTTCTTTACCTTTTTCACACTAGAAAACAGCTTTGTAGTCGCCTTAATCACTGTTTCAGGGAAAGAAATTGTGTTTTAGACTAAAAGGGAATGCATTATAAGAAGAATCTTTACTTTGAAACTCTGTTCTTTACCTTTTTCACACTATGAAACAGCTTTGTATTCGCCTTAAACACTGTTTCAGGGCAAGAGATTGTGTTTTAGACTAAAAGGTAATGCATTATAAGAAGAATCTTTACTTTGAAACTCTGTTCTTTACCTTTTTCACAGTAGGACACAGCTTTGTAGTCGCCTTAAACACTGTTGCAGGGCAAGAGATTGTGTTTTAGAATAAAACTTAATGCATTATAAGAAGAATCTTTACTTTGAAACTCTGTTCTTTACCTTTTTCACACAATGAAACAGCTTTGTATTCGCCTTAAACACTGTTTCAGGGCAAGAGATTTTGTTTTAGACTAAAACTTAATGCTTTATAAGAAGAATCTTTACTTTGAAACTGTTCTTTACCTTTTTCACACTACGAAACAGCTTTGTATTCACCTTAAACACTGTTTCAGGTCAAGAGATTGTGTTTTAGACTAAAACTTAATGCTTTATAAGAAGAATCTTTACTTTGAAACTCTGTTCTTTACCTTTTTCACACAATGAAACAGCTTTCTATTCACCTTAAACACTGTTTCAGGGCAAGAGATTGTGTTTTAGACTTAAAGGTAATGCATTATAAGAAGAATCTTTACTTTGAAACTGTTCTTTACCTATTTCACACTATGAAACAGCTTTGTAGTCACCTTAAGCACTGTTTCAGGGCAAGAGATTGTGTTTTAGACTAAAAGGTAATGCATTATAATAAGAATCTTTACTTTGAAACTCTGTTCTTTACCTTTTTCACACTAGAAAACAGCTTTGTAGTCGCCTCAATCACTGTTTCAGGGAAAGAAATTGTGTTTTAGACTAAAACTTAATGCATTATAAGAAGAATCTTTACTTTGAAACTCTGTTCTTTACCTTTTTCACACTATGAAACAGCTTTGTATTCGCCTTAAACACTGTTTCAGGGCAAGAGATTGTGTTTTAGACTAAAAGGTAATGCATTATAAGAAGAATCTTTACTTTGAAACTCTGTTCTTTACCTTTTTCACAGTAGGACACATCTTTGTAGTCGCCTTAAACACTGTTGCAGGGCAAGAGATTGTGTTTTAGACGAAAACTTAATGCATTATAAGAAGAATCTTTACTTTGAAACTGTTCTTTACCTTTTTCACACTACGAAACAGCTTTGTATTCACCTTAAACACTGTTTCAGGTCAAGAGATTGTGTTTTAGACTAAAACTTAATGCTTTATAAGAAGAATCTTTACTTTGAAACTCTGTTCTTTACCTTTTTCACACAATGAAACAGCTTTCTATTCACCTTAAACACTGTTTCAGGGCAAGAGATTGTGTTTTAGACTTAAAGGTAATGCATTATAAGAAGAATCTTTACTTTGAAACTCTGTTCTTTACCTTTTTCACACTATGAAACAGCTTTATATTTAACATAAACACTGTTTCAGGGCAAGAGATTGTGTTTTAGACTAAAAGGTAATGCATTATAAGAAGAATCTTTACTTTGAAACTCTGTTCTTTACCTTTTTCACACAATGAAACAGCTTTGTATTCACCTTAAACACTGTTTCAGGGCAAGAGATTGTGTTTTAGACTAAAAGGTAATGCATTATAATAAGAATCTTTACTTTGAAACTCTGTTCTTTACCTTTTTCACACTAGGAAACAGCTTTGTATTCACCTTAAACACTGTTTCAGGGCAAGAGATTGTGTTTTAGACTAAAACTTAATCCTTTATAAGAAGAATCTTTACTTTGAAACTGTTCTTTACCTATTTCACACTATAAAACAGCTTTGTAGTCACCTTAAACACTGTTTCAGGGCAAGAGATTGTGTTTTAGACTAAAAGGTAATGCATTATAATAAGAATCTTTACTTTGAAACTCTGTTCTTTACCTTTTTCACACTAGGAAACAGCTTTGTAGTCGCCTTAATCACTGTTTCAGGGAAAGAAATTGTGTTTTAGACTAAAACGGAATGCATTATAAGAAGAATCTTTACTTTGAAACTCTGTTCTTTACCTTTTTCACACAATGAAACAGCTTTGTATTCGCCTTAAACAGTGTTTCAGGGCAAGAGATTGTGTTTTAGACTAAAAGGTAATGCATTATAAGAAGAATCTTTTCTTTGAAACTCTGTTCTTTACCTTTTTCACACAATGAAACAGCTTTGTATTCGTCTTAAACACTGTTTCAGGGCAAGAGATTGTGTTTTAGACTAAAACTTAATCCTTTATAAGAAGAATCTTTACTTTGAAACTGTTCTTTACCTTTTTCACACTATGAAACAGCTTTGTAGTCACCTTAAACACTGTTTCAGGGCAAGAGATTGTGTTTTAGACTAAAACTTAATCCTTTATAAGAAGAATCTTTACTTTGAAACTGTTCTTTACCTTTTTCACACTATGAAACAGCTTTGTATTTGCCTTAAACACTGTTTCAGGGCAAGAGATTGTGTTTTAGACTTAAAGGTAATGCATTATAAGAAGAATCTTTACTTTGATACTCTGTTCTATACCTTTTTCATACTAGGAAACAGCTTTGTATTCGCCTTAAACACTGTTTCAGGGCAAGAGATTGTGTTTTAGACTAAAATTTAATGCTTTATAAGAAGAATCTTTACTTTGAAACTATTCTTTACCTTTTTCACGCAATGAAACAGCTTTCTATTCACCTTAAACACTGATTCAGGGCAAGAGATTGTGTTTTAGACTAAAAGGTAATGCATTATAATAAGAATCTTTACTTTGAAACTCTGTTCTTTACCTTTTTCACACTAGGAAACAGCTTTGTAGTCGCCTTAAACACTGTTTCAGGGCAAGAGATTGTGTTTTAGACTAAAACTTAACGCATTATAAGAAGAAACTTTACTTTGAAAGTCTGTTCTTTACCTTTTTCACACAATGAAACAGCTTTGTATTCGCCTTAAACACTGTTTCAGGGCAAGAGATTGTGTTTTAGACTAAAACTTAATCCTTTATAAGAAGAATCTTTACTTTGAAACTGTTCTTTACCTTTTTCATACTATGAAACAGCTTTGTAGTCACCTTAAACACTGTTTCAGGGCAAGAGATTGTGTTTTAGACTAAAAGGTAATGCATTATAATAAGAATCTTTACTTTGAAACTCTGTTCTTTACCTTTTTCACACTAGGAAACAGCTTTGTAGTCGCCTTAAACACTGTTTCAGGGCAAGAGATTGTGTTTTAGACTAAAACTTAATCCTTTATAAGAAGAATCTTTACTTTGAAACTGTTCTTTACCTATTTCACACTATGAAACAGCTTTGTAGTCACCTTAAACACTGTTTCAGGGCAAGAGATTGTGTTTTAGACTAAAAGGTAATGCATTATAATAAGAATCTTTACTTTGAAACTCTGTTCTTTACCTTTTTCACACTAGAAAACAGCATTGTAGTCGCCTTAATCACTGTTTCAGGGAAAGAAATTGTGTTTTAGACTAAAAGGGAATGCATTATAAGAAGAATCTTTACTTTGAAACTCTGTTCTTTACCTTTTTCACACTATGAAACAGCTTTGTATTCGCCTTAAACACTGTTTCAGGGCAAGAGATTGTGTTTTAGACTAAAAGGTAATGCATTATAAGAAGAATCTTTACTTTGAAACTCTGTTCTTTACCTTTTTCACAGTAGGACACAGCTTTTTAGTCGCCTTAAACACTGTTGCAGGGCAAGAGATTGTGTTTTAGACTAAAACTTAATGCATTATAAGAAGAATCTTTACTTTGAAACTCTGTTCTTTACCTTTTTCACACAATGAAACAGCTTTGTATTCGCCTTAAACACTGTTTCAGGGCAAGAGATTTAATTTTAGACTAAAACTTAATGCTTTATAAGAAGAATCTTTACTTTGAAACTGTTCTTTACCTTTTTCACACTACGAAACAGCTTTGTATTCACCTTAAGCACTGTTTCAGGTCAAGAGATTGTGTTTTAGACTAAAACTTAATGCTTTATAAGAAGAATCTTTACTTTGAAACTCTGTTCTTTACCTTTTTCACACAATGAAACAGCTTTCTATTCACCTTAAACACTGTTTCAGGGCAAGAGATTGTGTTTTAGACTTAAAGGTAATGCATTATAAGAAGAATCTTTACTTTGAAACTGTTCTTTACCTATTTCACACTATGAAACAGCTTTGTAGTCACCTTAAACACTGTTTCAGGGCAAGAGATTGTGTTTTAGACTAAAAGGTAATGCATTATAATAAGAATCTTTACTTTGAAACTCTGTTCTTTACCTTTTTCACACTAGAAAACAGCTTTGTAGTCGCCTCAATCACTGTTTCAGGGAAAGAAATTGTGTTTTAGACTAAAACTTAATGCATTATAAGAAGAATCTTTACTTTGAAACTCTGTTCTTTACCTTTTTCACACTATGAAACAGCTTTGTATTCGCCTTAAACACTGTTTCAGGGCAAGAGATTGTGTTTTAGACTAAAAGGTAATGCATTATAAGAAGAATCTTTACTTTGAAACTCTGTTCTTTACCTTTTTCACAGTAGGACACATCTTTGTAGTCGCCTTAAACACTGTTGCAGGGCAAGAGATTGTGTTTTAGACTAAAACTTAATGCATTATAAGAAGAATCTTTACTTTGAAACTCTGTTCTTTACCTTTTTCACACAATGAAACAGCTTTGTATTCGCCTTAAACACTGTTTCAGGGCAAGAGATTTTGTTTTAGACTAAAACTTAATGCTTTATAAGAAGAATCTTTACTTTGAAACTGTTCTTTACCTTTTTCACACTACGAAACAGCTTTGTATTCACCTTAAACACTGTTTCAGTTCAAGAGATTGTGTTTTAGACTAAAACTTAATGCTTTATAAGAAGAATCTTTACTTTGAAACTCTGTTCTTTACCTTTTTCACACAATGAAACAGCTTTCTATTCACCTTAAACACTGTTTCAGGGCAAGAGATTGTGTTTTAGACTTAAAGGTAATGCATTATAAGAAGAATCTTTACTTTGAAACTCTTTTCTTTACCTTTTTCACACTATGAAACAGCTTTATATTTAACATAAACACTGTTTCAGGGCAAGAGATTGTGTTTTAGACTAAAACTTAATCCTTTATAAGAAGAATCTTTACTTTGAAACTGTTCTTTACCTTTTTCACACTATGAAACAGCTTTGTATTTGCCTTAAACACTGTTTCAGGGCAAGAGATTGTGTTTTAGACTTAAAGGTAATGCATTATAAGAAGAATCTTTACTTTGATACTCTGTTCTATACCTTTTTCATACTAGGAAACAGCTTTGTATTCGCCTTAAACACTGTTTCAGGGCAAGAGATTGTGTTTTAGACTAAAATTTAATGCTTTATAAGAAGAATCTTTACTTTGAAACTATTCTTTACCTTTTTCACGCAATGAAACAGCTTTCTATTCACCTTAAACACTGATTCAGGGCAAGAGATTGTGTTTTAGACTAAAAGGTAATGCATTATAATAAGAATCTTTACTTTGAAACTCTGTTCTTTACCTTTTTCACACTAGGAAACAGCTTTGTAGTCGCCTTAAACACTGTTTCAGGGCAAGAGATTGTGTTTTAGACTAAAACTTAACGCATTATAAGAAGAAACTTTACTTTGAAAGTCTGTTCTTTACCTTTTTCACACAATGAAACAGCTTTGTATTCGCCTTAAACACTGTTTCAGGGCAAGAGATTGTGTTTTAGACTAAAACTTAATCCTTTATAAGAAGAATCTTTACTTTGAAACTGTTCTTTACCTTTTTCACACTATGAAACAGCTTTGTAGTCACCTTAAACACTGTTTCAGGGCAAGAGATTGTGTTTTAGACTAAAAGGTAATGCATTATAATAAGAATCTTTACTTTGAAACTCTGTTCTTTACCTTTTTCACACTAGGAAACAGCTTTGTAGTCGCCTTAAACACTGTTTCAGGGCAAGAGATTGTGTTTTAGACTAAAACTTAATCCTTTATAAGAAGAATCTTTACTTTGAAACTGTTCTTTACCTATTTCACACTATGAAACAGCTTTGTAGTCACCTTAAACACTGTTTCAGGGCAAGAGATTGTGTTTTAGACTAAAAGGTAATGCATTATAATAAGAATCTTTACTTTGAAACTCTGTTCTTTACCTTTTTCACACTAGAAAACAGCTTTGTAGTCGCCTTAATCACTGTTTCAGGGAAAGAAATTGTGTTTTAGACTAAAAGGGAATGCATTATAAGAAGAATCTTTACTTTGAAACTCTGTTCTTTACCTTTTTCACACTATGAAACAGCTTTGTATTCGCCTTAAACACTGTTTCAGGGCAAGAGATTGTGTTTTAGACTAAAAGGTAATGCATTATAAGAAGAATCTTTACTTTGAAACTCTGTTCTTTACCTTTTTCACAGTAGGACACAGCTTTGTAGTCGCCTTAAACACTGTTGCAGGGCAAGAGATTGTGTTTTAGAATAAAACTTAATGCATTATAAGAAGAATCTTTACTTTGAAACTCTGTTCTTTACCTTTTTCACACAATGAAACAGCTTTGTATTCGCCTTAAACACTGTTTCAGGGCAAGAGATTTTGTTTTAGACTAAAACTTAATGCTTTATAAGAAGAATCTTTACTTTGAAACTGTTCTTTACCTTTTTCACACTACGAAACAGCTTTGTATTCACCTTAAACACTGTTTCAGGTCAAGAGATTGTGTTTTAGACTAAAACTTAATGCTTTATAAGAAGAATCTTTACTTTGAAACTCTGTTCTTTACCTTTTTCACACAATGAAACAGCTTTCTATTCACCTTAAACACTGTTTCAGGGCAAGAGATTGTGTTTTAGACTTAAAGGTAATGCATTATAAGAAGAATCTTTACTTTGAAACTGTTCTTTACCTATTTCACACTATGAAACAGCTTTGTAGTCACCTTAAGCACTGTTTCAGGGCAAGAGATTGTGTTTTAGACTAAAAGGTAATGCATTATAATAAGAATCTTTACTTTGAAACTCTGTTCTTTACCTTTTTCACACTAGAAAACAGCTTTGTAGTCGCCTCAATCACTGTTTCAGGGAAAGAAATTGTGTTTTAGACTAAAACTTAATGCATTATAAGAAGAATCTTTACTTTGAAACTCTGTTCTTTACCTTTTTCACACTATGAAACAGCTTTGTATTCGCCTTAAACACTGTTTCAGGGCAAGAGATTGTGTTTTAGACTAAAAGGTAATGCATTATAAGAAGAATCTTTACTTTGAAACTCTGTTCTTTACCTTTTTCACAGTAGGACACATCTTTGTAGTCGCCTTAAACACTGTTGCAGGGCAAGAGATTGTGTTTTAGACGAAAACTTAATGCATTATAAGAAGAATCTTTACTTTGAAACTGTTCTTTACCTTTTTCACACTACGAAACAGCTTTGTATTCACCTTAAACACTGTTTCAGGTCAAGAGATTGTGTTTTAGACTAAAACTTAATGCTTTATAAGAAGAATCTTTACTTTGAAACTCTGTTCTTTACCTTTTTCACACAATGAAACAGCTTTCTATTCACCTTAAACACTGTTTCAGGGCAAGAGATTGTGTTTTAGACTTAAAGGTAATGCATTATAAGAAGAATCTTTACTTTGAAACTCTGTTCTTTACCTTTTTCACACTATGAAACAGCTTTATATTTAACATAAACACTGTTTCAGGGCAAGAGATTGTGTTTTAGACTAAAAGGTAATGCATTATAAGAAGAATCTTTACTTTGAAACTCTGTTCTTTACCTTTTTCACACAATGAAACAGCTTTGTATTCACCTTAAACACTGTTTCAGGGCAAGAGATTGTGTTTTAGACTAAAAGGTAATGCATTATAATAAGAATCTTTACTTTGAAACTCTGTTCTTTACCTTTTTCACACTAGGAAACAGCTTTGTATTCACCTTAAACACTGTTTCAGGGCAAGAGATTGTGTTTTAGACTAAAACTTAATCCTTTATAAGAAGAATCTTTACTTTGAAACTGTTCTTTACCTATTTCACACTATAAAACAGCTTTGTAGTCACCTTAAACACTGTTTCAGGGCAAGAGATTGTGTTTTAGACTAAAAGGTAATGCATTATAATAAGAATCTTTACTTTGAAACTCTGTTCTTTACCTTTTTCACACTAGGAAACAGCTTTGTAGTCGCCTTAATCACTGTTTCAGGGAAAGAAATTGTGTTTTAGACTAAAACGGAATGCATTATAAGAAGAATCTTTACTTTGAAACTCTGTTCTTTACCTTTTTCACACAATGAAACAGCTTTGTATTCGCCTTAAACAGTGTTTCAGGGCAAGAGATTGTGTTTTAGACTAAAAGGTAATGCATTATAAGAAGAATCTTTTCTTTGAAACTCTGTTCTTTACCTTTTTCACACAATGAAACAGCTTTGTATTCGTCTTAAACACTGTTTCAGGGCAAGAGATTGTGTTTTAGACTAAAACTTAATCCTTTATAAGAAGAATCTTTACTTTGAAACTGTTCTTTACCTTTTTCACACTATGAAACAGCTTTGTAGTCACCTTAAACACTGTTTCAGGGCAAGAGATTGTGTTTTAGACTAAAACTTAATCCTTTATAAGAAGAATCTTTACTTTGAAACTGTTCTTTACCTTTTTCACACTATGAAACAGCTTTGTATTTGCCTTAAACACTGTTTCAGGGCAAGAGATTGTGTTTTAGACTTAAAGGTAATGCATTATAAGAAGAATCTTTACTTTGATACTCTGTTCTATACCTTTTTCATACTAGGAAACAGCTTTGTATTCGCCTTAAACACTGTTTCAGGGCAAGAGATTGTGTTTTAGACTAAAATTTAATGCTTTATAAGAAGAATCTTTACTTTGAAACTATTCTTTACCTTTTTCACGCAATGAAACAGCTTTCTATTCACCTTAAACACTGATTCAGGGCAAGAGATTGTGTTTTAGACTAAAAGGTAATGCATTATAATAAGAATCTTTACTTTGAAACTCTGTTCTTTACCTTTTTCACACTAGGAAACAGCTTTGTAGTCGCCTTAAACACTGTTTCAGGGCAAGAGATTGTGTTTTAGACTAAAACTTAACGCATTATAAGAAGAAACTTTACTTTGAAAGTCTGTTCTTTACCTTTTTCACACAATGAAACAGCTTTGTATTCGCCTTAAACACTGTTTCAGGGCAAGAGATTGTGTTTTAGACTAAAACTTAATCCTTTATAAGAAGAATCTTTACTTTGAAACTGTTCTTTACCTTTTTCATACTATGAAACAGCTTTGTAGTCACCTTAAACACTGTTTCAGGGCAAGAGATTGTGTTTTAGACTAAAAGGTAATGCATTATAATAAGAATCTTTACTTTGAAACTCTGTTCTTTACCTTTTTCACACTAGGAAACAGCTTTGTAGTCGCCTTAAACACTGTTTCAGGGCAAGAGATTGTGTTTTAGACTAAAACTTAATCCTTTATAAGAAGAATCTTTACTTTGAAACTGTTCTTTACCTATTTCACACTATGAAACAGCTTTGTAGTCACCTTAAACACTGTTTCAGGGCAAGAGATTGTGTTTTAGACTAAAAGGTAATGCATTATAATAAGAATCTTTACTTTGAAACTCTGTTCTTTACCTTTTTCACACTAGAAAACAGCATTGTAGTCGCCTTAATCACTGTTTCAGGGAAAGAAATTGTGTTTTAGACTAAAAGGGAATGCATTATAAGAAGAATCTTTACTTTGAAACTCTGTTCTTTACCTTTTTCACACTATGAAACAGCTTTGTATTCGCCTTAAACACTGTTTCAGGGCAAGAGATTGTGTTTTAGACTAAAAGGTAATGCATTATAAGAAGAATCTTTACTTTGAAACTCTGTTCTTTACCTTTTTCACAGTAGGACACAGCTTTTTAGTCGCCTTAAACACTGTTGCAGGGCAAGAGATTGTGTTTTAGACTAAAACTTAATGCATTATAAGAAGAATCTTTACTTTGAAACTCTGTTCTTTACCTTTTTCACACAATGAAACAGCTTTGTATTCGCCTTAAACACTGTTTCAGGGCAAGAGATTTAATTTTAGACTAAAACTTAATGCTTTATAAGAAGAATCTTTACTTTGAAACTGTTCTTTACCTTTTTCACACTACGAAACAGCTTTGTATTCACCTTAAACACTGTTTCAGGTCAAGAGATTGTGTTTTAGACTAAAACTTAATGCTTTATAAGAAGAATCTTTACTTTGAAACTCTGTTCTTTACCTTTTTCACACAATGAAACAGCTTTCTATTCACCTTAAACACTGTTTCAGGGCAAGAGATTGTGTTTTAGACTTAAAGGTAATGCATTATAAGAAGAATCTTTACTTTGAAACTGTTCTTTACCTATTTCACACTATGAAACAGCTTTGTAGTCACCTTAAACACTGTTTCAGGGCAAGAGATTGTGTTTTAGACTAAAAGGTAATGCATTATAATAAGAATCTTTACTTTGAAACTCTGTTCTTTACCTTTTTCACACTAGAAAACAGCTTTGTAGTCGCCTCAATCACTGTTTCAGGGAAAGAAATTGTGTTTTAGACTAAAACTTAATGCATTATAAGAAGAATCTTTACTTTGAAACTCTGTTCTTTACCTTTTTCACACTATGAAACAGCTTTGTATTCGCCTTAAACACTGTTTCAGGGCAAGAGATTGTGTTTTAGACTAAAAGGTAATGCATTATAAGAAGAATCTTTACTTTGAAACTCTGTTCTTTACCTTTTTCACAGTAGGACACATCTTTGTAGTCGCCTTAAACACTGTTGCAGGGCAAGAGATTGTGTTTTAGACTAAAACTTAATGCATTATAAGAAGAATCTTTACTTTGAAACTCTGTTCTTTACCTTTTTCACACAATGAAACAGCTTTGTATTCGCCTTAAACACTGTTTCAGGGCAAGAGATTTTGTTTTAGACTAAAACTTAATGCTTTATAAGAAGAATCTTTACTTTGAAACTGTTCTTTACCTTTTTCACACTACGAAACAGCTTTGTATTCACCTTAAACACTGTTTCAGGTCAAGAGATTGTGTTTTAGACTAAAACTTAATGCTTTATAAGAAGAATCTTTACTTTGAAACTCTGTTCTTTACCTTTTTCACACAATGAAACAGCTTTCTATTCACCTTAAACACTGTTTCAGGGCAAGAGATTGTGTTTTAGACTTAAAGGTAATGCATTATAAGAAGAATCTTTACTTTGAAACTCTTTTCTTTACCTTTTTCACACTATGAAACAGCTTTATATTTAACATAAACACTGTTTCAGGGCAAGAGATTGTGTTTTAGACTAAAACTTAATCCTTTATAAGAAGAATCTTTACTTTGAAACTGTTCTTTACCTTTTTCACACTATGAAACAGCTTTGTATTTGCCTTAAACACTGTTTCAGGGCAAGAGATTGTGTTTTAGACTTAAAGGTAATGCATTATAAGAAGAATCTTTACTTTGATACTCTGTTCTATACCTTTTTCATACTAGGAAACAGCTTTGTATTCGCCTTAAACACTGTTTCAGGGCAAGAGATTGTGTTTTAGACTAAAATTTAATGCTTTATAAGAAGAATCTTTACTTTGAAACTATTCTTTACCTTTTTCACGCAATGAAACAGCTTTCTATTCACCTTAAACACTGATTCAGGGCAAGAGATTGTGTTTTAGACTAAAAGGTAATGCATTATAATAAGAATCTTTACTTTGAAACTCTGTTCTTTACCTTTTTCACACTAGGAAACAGCTTTGTAGTCGCCTTAAACACTGTTTCAGGGCAAGAGATTGTGTTTTAGACTAAAACTTAACGCATTATAAGAAGAAACTTTACTTTGAAAGTCTGTTCTTTACCTTTTTCACACAATGAAACAGCTTTGTATTCGCCTTAAACACTGTTTCAGGGCAAGAGATTGTGTTTTAGACTAAAACTTAATCCTTTATAAGAAGAATCTTTACTTTGAAACTGTTCTTTACCTTTTTCACACTATGAAACAGCTTTGTAGTCACCTTAAACACTGTTTCAGGGCAAGAGATTGTGTTTTAGACTAAAAGGTAATGCATTATAATAAGAATCTTTACTTTGAAACTCTGTTCTTTACCTTTTTCACACTAGGAAACAGCTTTGTAGTCGCCTTAAACACTGTTTCAGGGCAAGAGATTGTGTTTTAGACTAAAACTTAATCCTTTATAAGAAGAATCTTTACTTTGAAACTGTTCTTTACCTATTTCACACTATGAAACAGCTTTGTAGTCACCTTAAACACTGTTTCAGGGCAAGAGATTGTGTTTTAGACTAAAAGGTAATGCATTATAATAAGAATCTTTACTTTGAAACTCTGTTCTTTACCTTTTTCACACTAGAAAACAGCTTTGTAGTCGCCTTAATCACTGTTTCAGGGAAAGAAATTGTGTTTTAGACTAAAAGGGAATGCATTATAAGAAGAATCTTTACTTTGAAACTCTGTTCTTTACCTTTTTCACACTATGAAACAGCTTTGTATTCGCCTTAAACACTGTTTCAGGGCAAGAGATTGTGTTTTAGACTAAAAGGTAATGCATTATAAGAAGAATCTTTACTTTGAAACTCTGTTCTTTACCTTTTTCACAGTAGGACACAGCTTTGTAGTCGCCTTAAACACTGTTGCAGGGCAAGAGATTGTGTTTTAGACTAAAACTTAATGCATTATAAGAAGAATCTTTACTTTGAAACTCTGTTCTTTACCTTTTTCACACAATGAAACAGCTTTGTATTCGCCTTAAACACTGTTTCAGGGCAAGAGATTTAGTTTTAGACTAAAACTTAATGCTTTATAAGAAGAATCTTTACTTTGAAACTGTTCTTTACCTTTTTCACACTACGAAACAGCTTTGTATTCACCTTAAACACTGTTTCAGGTCAAGAGATTGTGTTTTAGTCTAAAACTTAATGCTTTATAAGAAGAATCTTTACTTTGAAACTCTGTTCTTTACCTTTTTCACACAATGAAACAGCTTTCTATTCACCTTAAACACTGTTTCAGGGCAAGAGATTGTGTTTTAGACTTAAAGGTAATGCATTATAAGAAGAATCTTTACTTTGAAACTGTTCTTTACCTATTTCACACTATGAAACAGCTTTGTAGTCACCTTAAACACTGTTTCAGGGCAAGAGATTGTGTTTTAGACTAAAAGGTAATGCATTATAATAAGAATCTTTACTTTGAAACTCTGTTCTTTACCTTTTTCACACTAGAAAACAGCTTTGTAGTCGCCTCAATCACTGTTTCAGGGAAAGAAATTGTGTTTTAGACTAAAACTTAATGCATTATAAGAAGAATCTTTACTTTGAAACTCTGTTCTTTACCTTTTTCACACTATGAAACAGCTTTGTATTCGCCTTAAACACTGTTTCAGGGCAAGAGATTGTGTTTTAGACTAAAAGGTAATGCATTATAAGAAGAATCTTTACTTTGAAACTCTGTTCTTTACCTTTTTCACAGTAGGACACATCTTTGTAGTCGCCTTAAACACTGTTGCAGGGCAAGAGATTGTGTTTTAGACTAAAACTTAATGCATTATAAGAAGAATCTTTACTTTGAAACTCTGTTCTTTACCTTTTTCACACAATGAAACAGCTTTGTATTCGCCTTAAACACTGTTTCAGGGCAAGAGATTTTGTTTTAGACTAAAACTTAATGCTTTATAAGAAGAATCTTTACTTTGAAACTGTTCTTTACCTTTTTCACACTACGAAACAGCTTTGTATTCACCTTAAACACTGTTTCAGGTCAAGAGATTGTGTTTTAGACTAAAACTTAATGCTTTATAAGAAGAATCTTTACTTTGAAACTCTGTTCTTTACCTTTTTCACACAATGAAACAGCTTTCTATTCACCTTAAACACTGTTTCAGGGCAAGAGATTGTGTTTTAGACTTAAAGGTAATGCATTATAAGAAGAATCTTTACTTTGAAACTCTGTTCTTTACCTTTTTCACACTATGAAACAGCTTTATATTTAACATAAACACTGTTTCAGGGCAAGAGATTGTGTTTTAGACTAAAAGGTAATGCATTATAAGAAGAATCTTTACTTTGAAACTCTGTTCTTTACCTTTTTCACTCAATGAAACAGCTTTGTATTCACCTTAAACACTGTTTCAGGGCAAGAGATTGTGTTTTAGACTAAAAGGTAATGCATTATAATAAGAATCTTTACTTTGAAACTCTGTTCTTTACCTTTTTCACACTAGGAAACAGCTTTGTATTCACCTTAAACACTGTTTCAGGGCAAGAGATTGTGTTTTAGACTAAAACTTAATCCTTTATAAGAAGAATCTTTACTTTGAAACTGTTCTTTACCTATTTCACACTATAAAACAGCTTTGTAGTCACCTTAAACACTGTTTCAGGGCAAGAGATTATGTTTTAGACTAAAAGGTAATGCATTATAATAAGAATCTTTACTTTGAAACTCTGTTCTTTACCTTTTTCACACTAGGAAACAGCTTTGTAGTCGCCTTAATCACTGTTTCAGGGAAAGAAATTGTGTTTTAGACTAAAACGGAATGCATTATAAGAAGAATCTTTACTTTGAAACTCTGTTCTTTACCTTTTTCACACAATGAAACAGCTTTGTATTCGCCTTAAACAGTGTTTCAGGGCAAGAGATTGTGTTTTAGACTAAAAGGTAATGCATTATAAGAAGAATCTTTACTTTGAAACTCTGTTCTTTACCTTTTTCACAGTAGGACACAGCTTTGTAGTCGCCTTAAACACTGTTTCAGGGCAAGAGATTGTGTTTTAGACTAAAACTTAATGCATTATAAGAAGAATCTTTACTTTGAAACTCTGTTCTTTACCTTTTTCACACAATGAAACAGCTTAGTATTCACCTTAAACACTGTTTCAGGGCAAGAGATTGTGTTTTAGACTTAAAGGTAATGCATTATAAGAAGAATCTTTACTTTGATACTCTGTTCTTTACCTTTTTCCAACTAGGAAACAGCTTTGTATTCACCTTAAACACTGTTTCAGGGCAAGAGATTGTGTTTTAGACTAAAACTTAATGCTTTATAAGAAGAATCTTTACTTTGAAACTATTCTTTACCTTTTTCACACTAGGAAACAGCTTTGTAGTCGCCTTAAACACTGTTTCAGGGCAAGAGATTGTGTTTTAGACCTAAAGGTAATGCATTATAAGAAGAATCTTTACTTTGAAACTCTGTTCTTTACCTTTGTGACACTATGAAACAGCTTTGTATTCAACTTAAACACTGTTTCAGGGCAAGAGATTGTGTTTTAGACTAAAACTTAATGCTTTATAAGAAGAATCTTTACTTTGAAACTCTGTTCTTTACCTTTTTCACACTACGAAACAGCTTTGTATTTGCCTTAAACACTGTTTCAGGGCAAGAGATTGTGTTTTAGACTTAAAGGTAATGCATTATAAGAAGAATCTTTACTTTGATACTCTGTTCTATACCTTTTTCATACTAGGAAACAGCTTTGTATTCGCCTTAAACACTGTTTCAGGGCAAGAGATTGTGTTTTAGACTAAAACTTAATGCTTTATAAGAAGAATCTTTACTTTGAAACTATTCTTTACCTTTTTCACACAATGAAACAGCTTTCTATTCACCTTAAACACTGATTCAGGGCAAGAGATTGTGTTTTAGACTTAAAGGTAATGCATTATAAGAAGAATCTTTACTTTGATACTCTGTTCTTTACCTTTTTCATACTAGGAAACAGCTTTGTATTCGCCTTAAACACTGTTTCAGGGCAAGAGATTGTGTTTTAGACTAAAACTTAATGCTTTATAAGAAGAATCTTTACTTTGAAACTATTATTTACCTTTTTCACAATATGAAACAGCTTTGTAGTCACCTTAAACACTGTTTCAGGGGAAGAGATTGTGTTTTAGACTAAAAGGTAATGCATTATAATAAGAATCTTTACTTTGAAACTCTGTTCTTTACCTTTTTCACACTAGGAAACAGCTTTGTAGTCGCCTTAAACACTGTTTCAGGGCAAGAGATTGTGTTTTAGACTAAAACTTAACGCATTATAAGAAGAAACTTTACTTTGAAAGTCTGTTCTTTACCTTTTTCACACAATGAAACAGCTTTGTATTCGCCTTAAACACTGTTTCAGGGCAAGAGATTGTGTTTTAGACTAAAACTTAATCCTTTATAAGAAGAATCTTTACTTTGAAACTGTTCTTTACCTTTTTCACACTATGAAACAGCTTTGTAGTCACCTTAAACACTGTTTCAGGGCAAGAGATTGTGTTTTAGACTAAAAGGTAATGCATTATAATAAGAATCTTTACTTTGAAACTCTGTTCTTTACCTTTTTCACACTAGGAAACAGCTTTGTAGTCGCCTTAAACACTGTTTCAGGGCAAAAGATTGTGTTTTAGACTAAAACTTAATCCTTTATAAGAAGAATCTTTACTTTGAAACTGTTCTTTACCTTTTTCACACTATGAAACAGCTTTGTATTTGCCTTAAACACTGTTTCAGGGCAAGAGATTGTGTTTTAGACTTAAAGGTAATGCATTATAAGAAGAATCTTTACTTTGATACTCTGTTCTATACCTTTTTCATACTAGGAAACAGCTTTGTTTTCGCCTTAAACAGTGTTTCAGGGCAAGAGATTGTGTTTTAGACTAAAACTTAATGCTTTATAAGAAGAATCTTTACTTTGAAACTATTCTTTACCTTTTTCACGCAATGAAACAGCTTTCTATTCACCTTAAACACTGATTCAGGGCAAGAGATTGTGTTTTAGACTAAAAGGTAATGCATTATAAGAAGAATCTTTACTTTGAAACTCTGTTCTTTACCTTTTTGACACTATGAAACAGCTTTTTATTCACCTTAAACACTGTTTCAGGACAAGAGATTGTGTTTTAGACTAAAACTTAATGCTTTATAAGAAGAATCTTTACTTTGAAACTGTTCTTTACCTTTTTCACACTATGAAACAGCTTTGTAGTCACCTTAAACACTGTTTCAGGGCAAGAGATTGTGTTTTAGACTAAAAGGTAATGCATTAAAATAAGAATTTTTACTTTGAAACTCTGTTCTTTACCTTTTTCATACTAGGAAACAGCTTTGTATTCACCTTAAACACTGTTTCAGGGCAAGAGATTGTGTTTTAGACTAAAACTTAATGCTTTATAAGAAGAATCTTTACTTTGAAACTATTCTTTACCTTTTTCACACTAGGAAACAGCTTTGTAGTCGCCTTAATCACTGTTTCAGGGCAAGAGATTGTGTTTTAGACCTAAAGGTAATGCATTATAAGAAGAATCTTTACTTTGAAACTCTGTTCTTTACCTTTGTGACACTATGAAACAGCTTTGTATTCAACTTAAACACTGTTTCAGGGCAAGAGATTGTGTTTTAGACTAAAACTTAATGCTTTATAAGAAGAATCTTTACTTTGAAACTGTTCTTTACCTTTTTCACACTAGGAAACAGCTTTGTAGTCGCCTTAAACACTGTTGCAGGGCAAGAGATTGTGTTTTAGACTAAAACTTAATGCATTATAAGAAGAATCTTTACTTTGAAACTCTGTTCTTTACCTTTTTCACACAATGAAACAGCTTTGTATTGGCCTTAAACACTGTTTCAGGGCAAGAGATTTTGTTTTAGACTAAAACTTAATGCTTTATAAGAAGAATCT
This sequence comes from Electrophorus electricus, assembly GCF_041902795.1. NCBI lineage: Eukaryota > Metazoa > Chordata > Actinopteri > Gymnotiformes > Gymnotidae > Electrophorus > Electrophorus electricus. Next base: position 16,400,296 of record NC_137514.1, on the reverse strand, counting down.
TTACTTTGAAACTGTTCTTTACCTTTTTCACACTACGAAACAGCTTTGTAGTCACCTTAAACACTGTTTCAGGGCAAGAGATTGTGTTTTAGACTAAAAGGTAATGCATTATAATAAGAATCTTTACTTTGAAACTCTGTTCTTTACCTTTTTCACACTAGGAAACAGCTTTGTAGTCGCCTTAAACACTGTTTCAGGGCAAGAGATTGTGTTTTAGACTAAAACTTAATCCTTTATAAGAAGAATCTTTACTTTGAAACTGTTCTTTACCTATTTCACACTATGAAACAGCTTTGTAGTCACCTTAAACACTGTTTCAGGGCAAGAGATTGTGTTTTAGACTAAAAGGTAATGCATTATAATAAGAATCTTTACTTTGAAACTCTGTTCTTTACCTTTTTCACACTAGAAAACAGCTTTGTAGTCGCCTTAATCACTGTTTCAGGGAAAGAAATTGTGTTTTAGACTAAAAGGGAATGCATTATAAGAAGAATCTTTACTTTGAAACTCTGTTCTTTACCTTTTTCACACTATGAAACAGCTTTGTATTCGCCTTAAACACTGTTTCAGGGCAAGAGATTGTGTTTTAGACTAAAAGGTAATGCATTATAAGAAGAATCTTTACTTTGAAACTCTGTTCTTTACCTTTTTCACAGTAGGACACAGCTTTGTAGTCGCCTTAAACACTGTTGCAGGGCAAGAGATTGTGTTTTAGACTAAAACTTAATGCATTATAAGAAGAATCTTTACTTTGAAACTCTGTTCTTTACCTTTTTCACACAATGAAACAGCTTTGTATTCGCCTTAAACACTGTTTCAGGGCAAGAGATTTAGTTTTAGACTAAAACTTAATGCTTTATAAGAAGAATCTTTACTTTGAAACTGTTCTTTACCTTTTTCACACTACGAAACAGCTTTGTATTCACCTTAAACACTGTTTCAGGTCAAGAGATTGTGTTTTAGACTAAAACTTAATGCTTTATAAGAAGAATCTTTACTTTGAAACTCTGTTCTTTACCTTTTTCACACAATGAAACAGCTTTCTATTCACCTTAAACACTGTTTCAGGGCAAGAGATTGTGTTTTAGACTTAAAGGTAATGCATTATAAGAAGAATCTTTACTTTGAAACTGTTCTTTACCTATTTCACACTATGAAACAGCTTTGTAGTCACCTTAAACACTGTTTCAGGGCAAGAGATTGTGTTTTAGACTAAAAGGTAATGCATTATAATAAGAATCTTTACTTTGAAACTCTGTTCTTTACCTTTTTCACACTAGAAAACAGCTTTGTAGTCGCCTCAATCACTGTTTCAGGGAAAGAAATTATGTTTTAGACTAAAACTTAATGCATTATAAGAAGAATCTTTACTTTGAAACTCTGTTCTTTACCTTTTTCACACAATGAAACAGCTTTGTATTCGCCTTAAACACTGTTTCAGGGCAAGAGATTTTGTTTTAGACTAAAACTTAATGCTTTATAAGAAGAATCTTTACTTTGAAACTGTTCTTTACCTTTTTCACACTACGAAACAGCTTTGTATTCACCTTAAACACTGTTTCAGGTCAAGAGATTGTGTTTTAGACTAAAACTTAATGCTTTATAAGAAGAATCTTTACTTTGAAACTCTGTTCTTTACCTTTTTCACACAATGAAACAGCTTTCTATTCACCTTAAACACTGTTTCAGGGCAAGAGATTGTGTTTTAGACTTAAAGGTAATGCATTATAAGAAGAATCTTTACTTTGAAACTCTGTTCTTTACCTTTTTCACACTATGAAACAGCTTTATATTTAACATAAACACTGTTTCAGGGCAAGAGATTGTGTTTTAGACTAAAAGGTAATGCATTATAAGAAGAATCTTTACTTTGAAACTGTTCTTTACCTTTTTCACACTATGAAACAGCTTTGTAGTCACCTTAAACACTGTTTCAGGGCAAGAGATTGTGTTTTAGACTAAAAGGTAATGCATTAAAATAAGAATTTTTACTTTGAAACTCTGTTCTTTACCTTTTTCATACTAGGAAACAGCTTTGTATTCACCTTAAACACTGTTTCAGGGCAAGAGATTGTGTTTTAGACTAAAACTTAATGCTTTATAAGAAGAATCTTTACTTTGAAACTATTCTTTACCTTTTTCACACTAGGAAACAGCTTTGTAGTCGCCTTAATCACTGTTTCAGGGCAAGAGATTGTGTTTTAGACCTAAAGGTAATGCATTATAAGAAGAATCTTTACTTTGAAACTCTGTTCTTTACCTTTGTGACACTATGAAACAGCTTTGTATTCAACTTAAACACTGTTTCAGGGCAAGAGATTGTGTTTTAGACTAAAACTTAATGCTTTATAAGAAGAATCTTTACTTTGAAACTGTTCTTTACCTTTTTCACACTAGGAAACAGCTTTGTAGTCGCCTTAAACACTGTTGCAGGGCAAGAGATTGTGTTTTAGACTAAAACTTAATGCATTATAAGAAGAATCTTTACTTTGAAACTCTGTTCTTTACCTTTTTCACACAATGAAACAGCTTTGTATTGGCCTTAAACACTGTTTCAGGGCAAGAGATTTTGTTTTAGACTAAAACTTAATGCTTTATAAGAAGAATCTTTACTTTGAAACTGTTCTTTACCTTTTTCACACTACGAAACAGCTTTGTAGTCACCTTAAACACTGTTTCAGGGCAAGAGATTGTGTTTTAGACTAAAAGGTAATGCATTATAATAAGAATCTTTACTTTGAAACTCTGTTCTTTACCTTTTTCACACTAGGAAACAGCTTTGTAGTCGCCTTAAACACTGTTTCAGGGCAAGAGATTGTGTTTTAGACTAAAACTTAATCCTTTATAAGAAGAATCTTTACTTTGAAACTGTTCTTTACCTATTTCACACTATGAAACAGCTTTGTAGTCACCTTAAACACTGTTTCAGGGCAAGAGATTGTGTTTTAGACTAAAAGGTAATGCATTATAATAAGAATCTTTACTTTGAAACTCTGTTCTTTACCTTTTTCACACTAGAAAACAGCTTTGTAGTCGCCGTAATCACTGTTTCAGGGAAAGAAATTGTGTTTTAGACTAAAAGGGAATGCATTATAAGAAGAATCTTTACTTTGAAACTCTGTTCTTTACCTTTTTCACACTATGAAACAGCTTTGTATTCGCCTTAAACACTGTTTCAGGGCAAGAGATTGTGTTTTAGACTAAAAGGTAATGCATTATAAGAAGAATCTTTACTTTGAAACTCTGTTCTTTACCTTTTTCACAGTAGGACACAGCTTTGTAGTCGCCTTAAACACTGTTGCAGGGCAAGAGATTGTGTTTTAGACTAAAACTTAATGCATTATAAGAAGAATCTTTACTTTGAAACTCTGTTCTTTACCTTTTTCACACAATGAAACAGCTTTGTATTCGCCTTAAACACTGTTTCAGGGCAAGAGATTTAGTTTTAGACTAAAACTTAATGCTTTATAAGAAGAATCTTTACTTTGAAACTGTTCTTTACCTTTTTCACACTACGAAACAGCTTTGTATTCACCTTAAACACTGTTTCAGGTCAAGAGATTGTGTTTTAGACTAAAACTTAATGCTTTATAAGAAGAATCTTTACTTTGAAACTCTGTTCTTTACCTTTTTCACACAATGAAACAGCTTTCTATTCACCTTAAACACTGTTTCAGGGCAAGAGATTGTGTTTTAGACTTAAAGGTAATGCATTATAAGAAGAATCTTTACTTTGAAACTGTTCTTTACCTATTTCACACTATGAAACAGCTTTGTAGTCACCTTAAACACTGTTTCAGGGCAAGAGATTGTGTTTTAGACTAAAAGGTAATGCATTATAATAAGAATCTTTACTTTGAAACTCTGTTCTTTACCTTTTTCACACTAGAAAACAGCTTTGTAGTCGCCTCAATCACTGTTTCAGGGAAAGAAATTATGTTTTAGACTAAAACTTAATGCATTATAAGAAGAATCTTTACTTTGAAACTCTGTTCTTTACCTTTTTCACACTATGAAACAGCTTTGTATTCGCCTTAAACACTGTTTCAGGGCAAGAGATTGTGTTTTAGACTAAAAGGTAATGCATTATAAGAAGAATCTTTACTTTGAAACTCTGTTCTTTACCTTTTTCACAGTAGGACACATCTTTGTAGTCGCCTTAAACACTGTTGCAGGGCAAGAGATTGTGTTTTAGACTAAAACTTAATGCATTATAAGAAGAATCTTTACTTTGAAACTCTGTTCTTTACCTTTTTCACACAATGAAACAGCTTTGTATTCGCCTTAAACACTGTTTCAGGGCAAGAGATTTTGTTTTAGACTAAAACTTAATGCTTTATAAGAAGAATCTTTACTTTGAAACTGTTCTTTACCTTTTTCACACTACGAAACAGCTTTGTATTCACCTTAAACACTGTTTCAGGTCAAGAGATTGTGTTTTAGACTAAAACTTAATGCTTTATAAGAAGAATCTTTACTTTGAAACTCTGTTCTTTACCTTTTTCACACAATGAAACAGCTTTCTATTCACCTTAAACACTGTTTCAGGGCAAGAGATTGTGTTTTAGACTTAAAGGTAATGCATTATAAGAAGAATCTTTACTTTGAAACTCTGTTCTTTACCTTTTTCACACTATGAAACAGCTTTATATTTAACATAAACACTGTTTCAGGGCAAGAGATTGTGTTTTAGACTAAAAGGTAATGCATTATAAGAAGAATCTTTACTTTGAAACTCTGTTCTTTACCTTTTTCACAGTAGGACACATCTTTGTAGTCGCCTTAAACACTGTTGCAGGGCAAGAGATTGTGTTTTAGACTAAAACTTAATGCATTATAAGAAGAATCTTTACTTTGAAACTGTTCTTTACCTTTTTCACACTACGAAACAGCTTTGTATTCACCTTAAACACTGTTTCAGGTCAAGAGATTGTGTTTTAGACTAAAACTTAATGCTTTATAAGAAGAATCTTTACTTTGAAACTGTTCTTTACCTTTTTCACACTATGAAACAGCTTTGTAGTCACCTTAAACACTGTTTCAGGGCAAGAGATTGTGTTTTAGACTAAAAGGTAATGCATTATAAGAAGAAACTTTACTTTGAAAGTCTGTTCTTTACCTTTTTCACACAATGAAACAGCTTTGTATTCGCCTTAAACACTGTTTCAGGGCAAGAGATTGTGTTTTAGACTAAAACTTAATCCTTTATAAGAAGAATCTTTACTTTGAAACTGTTCTTTACCTTTTTCACACTATGAAACAGCTTTGTAGTCACCTTAAACACTGTTTCAGGGCAAGAGATTGTGTTTTAGACTAAAAGGTAATGCATTATAAGAAGAATCTTTACTTTGAAACTCTGTTCTTTACCTTTTTCACTCAATGAAACAGCTTTGTATTCACCTTAAACACTGTTTCAGGGCAAGAGATTGTGTTTTAGACTAAAAGGTAATGCATTATAATAAGAATCTTTACTTTGAAACTCTGTTCTTTACCTTTTTCACACTAGGAAACAGCTTTGTATTCACCTTAAACACTGTTTCAGGGCAAGAGATTGTGTTTTAGACTAAAACTTAATCCTTTATAAGAAGAATCTTTACTTTGAAACTGTTCTTTACCTATTTCACACTATAAAACAGCTTTGTAGTCACCTTAAACACTGTTTCAGGGCAAGAGATTATGTTTTAGACTAAAAGGTAATGCATTATAATAAGAATCTTTACTTTGAAACTCTGTTCTTTACCTTTTTCACACTAGGAAACAGCTTTGTAGTCGCCTTAATCACTGTTTCAGGGAAAGAAATTGTGTTTTAGACTAAAACGGAATGCATTATAAGAAGAATCTTTACTTTGAAACTCTGTTCTTTACCTTTTTCACACAATGAAACAGCTTTGTATTCGCCTTAAACAGTGTTTCAGGGCAAGAGATTGTGTTTTAGACTAAAAGGTAATGCATTATAAGAAGAATCTTTACTTTGAAACTCTGTTCTTTACCTTTTTCACAGTAGGACACAGCTTTGTAGTCGCCTTAAACACTGTTTCAGGGCAAGAGATTGTGTTTTAGACTAAAACTTAATGCATTATAAGAAGAATCTTTACTTTGAAACTATTCTTTACCTTTTTCACACAATGAAACAGCTTTCTATTCACCTTAAACACTGATTCAGGGCAAGAGATTGTGTTTTAGACTTAAAGGTAATGCATTATAAGAAGAATCTTTACTTTGATACTCTGTTCTTTACCTTTTTCATACTAGGAAACAGCTTTGTATTCACCTTAAACACTGTTTCAGGGCAAGAGATTGTGTTTTAGACTAAAACTTAATGCTTTATAAGAAGAATCTTTACTTTGAAACTATTATTTACCTTTTTCACAATATGAATCAGCTTTGTAGTCACCTTAAACACTGTTTCAGGGGAAGAGATTGTGTTTTAGACTAAAAGGTAATGCATTATAATAAGAATCTTTACTTTGAAACTCTGTTCTTTACCTTTTTCACACTAGGAAACAGCTTTGTAGTCGCCTTAAACACTGTTTCAGGGCAAGAGATTGTGTTTTAGACTAAAACTTAACGCATTATAAGAAGAAACTTTACTTTGAAAGTCTGTTCTTTACCTTTTTCACACAATGAAACAGCTTTGTATTCGCCTTAAACACTGTTTCAGGGCAAGAGATTGTGTTTTAGACTAAAACTTAATCCTTTATAAGAAGAATCTTTACTTTGAAACTGTTCTTTACCTTTTTCACACTATGAAACAGCTTTGTAGTCACCTTAAACACTGTTTCAGGGCAAGAGATTGTGTTTTAGACTAAAAGGTAATGCATTATAATAAGAATCTTTACTTTGAAACTCTGTTCTTTACCTTTTTCACACTAGGAAACAGCTTTGTAGTCGCCTTAAACACTGTTTCAGGGCAAAAGATTGTGTTTTAGACTAAAACTTAATCCTTTATAAGAAGAATCTTTACTTTGAAACTGTTCTTTACCTTTTTCACACTATGAAACAGCTTTGTATTTGCCTTAAACACTGTTTCAGGGCAAGAGATTGTGTTTTAGACTTAAAGGTAATGCATTATAAGAAGAATCTTTACTTTGATACTCTGTTCTATACCTTTTTCATACTAGGAAACAGCTTTGTTTTCGCCTTAAACAGTGTTTCAGGGCAAGAGATTGTGTTTTAGACTAAAACTTAATGCTTTATAAGAAGAATCTTTACTTTGAAACTATTCTTTACCTTTTTCACGCAATGAAACAGCTTTCTATTCACCTTAAACACTGATTCAGGGCAAGAGATTGTGTTTTAGACTAAAAGGTAATGCATTATAAGAAGAATCTTTACTTTGAAACTCTGTTCTTTACCTTTTTGACACTATGAAACAGCTTTTTATTCACCTTAAACACTGTTTCAGGACAAGAGATTGTGTTTTAGACTAAAACTTAATGCTTTATAAGAAGAATCTTTACTTTGAAACTGTTCTTTACCTTTTTCACACTATGAAACAGCTTTGTAGTCACCTTAAACACTGTTTCAGGGCAAGAGATTGTGTTTTAGACTAAAAGGTAATGCATTAAAATAAGAATTTTTACTTTGAAACTCTGTTCTTTACCTTTTTCATACTAGGAAACAGCTTTGTATTCACCTTAAACACTGTTTCAGGGCAAGAGATTGTGTTTTAGACTAAAACTTAATGCTTTATAAGAAGAATCTTTACTTTGAAACTATTCTTTACCTTTTTCACACTAGGAAACAGCTTTGTAGTCGCCTTAATCACTGTTTCAGGGCAAGAGATTGTGTTTTAGACCTAAAGGTAATGCATTATAAGAAGAATCTTTACTTTGAAACTCTGTTCTTTACCTTTGTGACACTATGAAACAGCTTTGTATTCAACTTAAACACTGTTTCAGGGCAAGAGATTGTGTTTTAGACTAAAACTTAATGCTTTATAAGAAGAATCTTTACTTTGAAACTGTTCTTTACCTTTTTCACACTAGGAAACAGCTTTGTAGTCGCCTTAAACACTGTTGCAGGGCAAGAGATTGTGTTTTAGACTAAAACTTAATGCATTATAAGAAGAATCTTTACTTTGAAACTCTGTTCTTTACCTTTTTCACACAATGAAACAGCTTTGTATTGGCCTTAAACACTGTTTCAGGGCAAGAGATTTTGTTTTAGACTAAAACTTAATGCTTTATAAGAAGAATCTTTACTTTGAAACTGTTCTTTACCTTTTTCACACTACGAAACAGCTTTGTATTCGCCTTAAACACTGTTTCAGGTCAAGAGATTGTGTTTTAGACTAAAACTTAATGCTTTATAAGAAGAATCTTTACTTTGAAACTCTGTTCTTTACCTTTTTCACACAATGAAACAGCTTTCTATTCACCTTAAACACTGTTTCAGGGCAAGAGATTGTGTTTTAGACTAAAAGGTAATGCATTATAAGAAGAAACTTTACTTTGAAACTCTCTTCTTTACCTTTTTCACACAATGAAACAGCTTTCTATTCACCTTAAACACTGTTTCAGGGCAAGAGATTGTGTTTTAGACCTAAAGATAATGCATTACAATAAGAATCTTTACTTTGAAACTCTGTTCTTTACCTTTTTCACACTAGGAAACAGCTTTGTAGTCACCTTAAACACTGTTTCAGGGCAAGAGATTGTGTTTTAGACTAAAACTTAATGGTTTATAAGAAGAATCTTTACTTTGAAACTCTGTTCTTTACCTTTTTCACACTACGAAACAGCTTTGTATTTGCCTTAAACACTGTTTCAGGGCAAGAGATTGTGTTTTAGACTTAAAGGTAATGCATTATAAGAAGAATCTTTACTTTGATACTCTGTTCTATACCTTTTTCATACTAGGAAACAGCTTTGTATTCGCCTTAAACACTGTTTCAGGGCAAGAGATTGTGTTTTAGACTAAAACTTAATGCTTTATAAGAAGAATCTTTACTTTGAAACTATTCTTTACCTTTTTCACACAATGAAACAGCTTTCTATTCACCTTAAACACTGATTCAGGGCAAGAGATTGTGTTTTAGACTTAAAGGTAATGCATTATAAGAAGAATCTTTACTTTGAAACTCTGTTCTTTACCTTTTTCACACTAGGACACAGCTTTGTAGTCGCCTTAAACACTGTTTCAGGGCAAGAGATTGTGTTTTAGACTAAAACTTAATGCATTATAAGAAGAATCTTTACTTTGAAACTGTTCTTTACCTTTTTCACACAATGAAACAGCTTTGTATTCACCTTAAACACTGTTTCAGGGCAAGAGATTGTGTTTTAGACTTAAAGGTTATGCATTATAAGAAGAATCTTTACTTTGATACTCTGTTCTTTACCTTTTTCATACTAGGAAACAGCTTTGTATTCACCTTAAACACTGTTTCAGGGCAAGAGATTGTGTTTTAGACTAAAACTTAATGCTTTATAAGAAGAATCTTTACTTTGAAACTCTGTTCTTTACCTTTTTCACACAATGAAACAGCTTTCTATTCACCTTAAACACTGTTTCAGGGCAAGAGATTGTTTTAGACTAAAAGGTAATGCATTATAAGAAGAATCTTTACTTTGAAACTGTTCTTTACCTTTTTCACACTACGAAACAGCTTTGTATTCGCCTTAAACACTGTTTCAGGTCAAGAGATTGTGTTTTAGACTAAAACTTAATGCTTTATAAGAAGAATCTTTACTTTGAAACTCTGTTCTTTACCTTTTTCACACAATGAAACAGCTTTCTATTCACCTTAAACACTGTTTCAGGGCAAGAGATTGTGTTTTAGACTAAAAGGTAATGCATTATAAGAAGAAACTTTACTTTGAAACTCTCTTCTTTACCTTTTTCACACAATGAAACAGCTTTCTATTCACCTTAAACACTGTTTCAGGGCAAGAGATTGTGTTTTAGACCTAAAGATAATGCATTACAATAAGAATCTTTACTTTGAAACTCTGTTCTTTACCTTTTTCACACTAGGAAACAGCTTTGTAGTCACCTTAAACACTGTTTCAGGGCAAGAGATTGTGTTTTAGACTAAAACTTAATGGTTTATAAGAAGAATCTTTACTTTGAAACTCTGTTCTTTACCTTTTTCACACTACGAAACAGCTTTGTATTTGCCTTAAACACTGTTTCAGGGCAAGAGATTGTGTTTTAGACTTAAAGGTAATGCATTATAAGAAGAATCTTTACTTTGATACTCTGTTCTATACCTTTTTCATACTAGGAAACAGCTTTGTATTCGCCTTAAACACTGTTTCAGGGCAAGAGATTGTGTTTTAGACTAAAACTTAATGCTTTATAAGAAGAATCTTTACTTTGAAACTATTCTTTACCTTTTTCACACAATGAAACAGCTTTCTATTCACCTTAAACACTGATTCAGGGCAAGAGATTGTGTTTTAGACTTAAAGGTAATGCATTATAAGAAGAATCTTTACTTTGAAACTCTGTTCTTTACCTTTTTCACACTAGGACACAGCTTTGTAGTCGCCTTAAACACTGTTTCAGGGCAAGAGATTGTGTTTTAGACTAAAACTTAATGCATTATAAGAAGAATCTTTACTTTGAAACTGTTCTTTACCTTTTTCACACAATGAAACAGCTTTGTATTCACCTTAAACACTGTTTCAGGGCAAGAGATTGTGTTTTAGACTTAAAGGTTATGCATTATAAGAAGAATCTTTACTTTGATACTCTGTTCTTTACCTTTTTCATACTAGGAAACAGCTTTGTATTCACCTTAAACACTGTTTCAGGGCAAGAGATTGTGTTTTAGACTAAAACTTAATGCTTTATAAGAAGAATCTTTACTTTGAAACTCTGTTCTTTACCTTTTTCACACAATGAAACAGCTTTCTATTCACCTTAAACACTGTTTCAGGGCAAGAGATTGTTTTAGACTAAAAGGTAATGCATTATAAGAAGAAACTTTACTTTGAAACTCTCTTCTTTACCTTTTTCACACAATGAAACAGCTTGCTATTCACCTTAAACACTGTTTCAGGGCAAGAGATTGTGTTTTAGACCTAAAGATAATGCATTATAATAAGAATCTTTACTTTGAAACTCTGTTCTTTACCTTTTTCACACTAGGAAACAGCTTTGTAGTCACCTTAAACACTGTTTCAGGGCAAGAGATTGTGTTTTAGACTTAAAGGTAATGCATTATAAGAAGAATCTTTACTTTGATACTCTGTTCTATACCTTTTTCATACTAGGAAACAGCTTTGTATTCGCCTTAAACACTGTTTCAGGGCAAGAGATTGTGTTTTAGACTAAAACTTAATGCTTTATAAGAAGAATCTTTACTTTGAAACTATTCTTTACCTTTTTCACACAATGAAACAGCTTTCTATTCACCTTAAACACTGATTCAGGGCAAGAGATTGTGTTTTAGACTTAAAGGTAATGCATTATAAGAAGAATCTTTACTTTGAAACTCTGTTCTTTACCTTTTTCACACTAGGACACAGCTTTGTAGTCGCCTTAAACACTGTTTCAGGGCAAGAGATTGTGTTTTAGACTAAAACTTAATGCATTATAAGAAGAATCTTTACTTTGAAACTGTTCTTTACCTTTTTCACACAATGAAACAGCTTTGTATTCACCTTAAACACTGTTTCAGGGCAAGAGATTGTGTTTTAGACTTAAAGGTTATGCATTATAAGAAGAATCTTTACTTTGATACTCTGTTCTTTACCTTTTTCATACTAGGAAACAGCTTTGTATTCACCTTAAACACTGTTTCAGGGCAAGAGATTGTGTTTTAGACTAAAACTTAATACTTTATAAGAAGAATCTTTACTTTGAAACTATTATTTACCTTTTTCACAATATGAAACAGCTTTGTAGTCACCTTAAACACTGTTTCAGGGGAAGAGATTGTGTTTTAGACTAAAAGGTAATGCAGTATAATAAGAATCTTTACTTTGAAAGTCTGTTCTTTACCTTTTTCACACAATGAAACAGCTTTGTATTCGCCTTAAACACTGTTTCAGGGCAAGAGATTGTGTTTTAGACTAAAACTTAACGCATTATAAGAAGAAACTTTACTTTGAAAGTCTGTTCTTTACCTTTTTCACACAATGAAACAGCTTTGTATTCGCCTTAAACACTGTTTCAGGGCAAGAGATTGTGTTTTAGACTAAAACTTAATCCTTTATAAGAAGAATCTTTACTTTGAAACTGTTCTTTACCTTTTTCACACTATGAAACAGCTTTGTAGTCACCTTAAACACTGTTTCAGGGCAAGAGATTGTGTTTTAGACTAAAAGGTAATGCATTATAATAAGAATCTTTACTTTGAAACTCTGTTCTTTACCTTTTTCACACTAGGAAACAGCTTTGTAGTCGCCTTAAACACTGTTTCAGGGCAAAAGATTGTGTTTTAGACTAAAACTTAATCCTTTATAAGAAGAATCTTTACTTTGAAACTGTTCTTTACCTTTTTCACACTATGAAACAGCTTTGTATTTGCCTTAAACACTGTTTCAGGGCAAGAGATTGTGTTTTAGACTTAAAGGTAATGCATTATAAGAAGAATCTTTACTTTGATACTCTGTTCTATACCTTTTTCATACTAGGAAACAGCTTTGTATTCGCCTTAAACACTGTTTCAGGGCAAGAGATTGTGTTTTAGACTAAAACTTAATGCTTTATAAGAAGAATCTTTACTTTGAAACTATTCTTTACCTTTTTCACACAATGAAACAGCTTTCTATTCACCTTAAACACTGATTCAGGGCAAGAGATTGTGTTTTAGACTAAAAGGTAATGCATTATAAGAAGAATCTTTACTTTGAAACTCTGTTCTTTACCTTTTTGACACTATGAAACAGCTTTTTATTCACCTTAAACACTGTTTCAGGGCAAGAGATTGTGTTTTAGACTAAAAGGTAATGCATTATAAGAAGAATCTTTACTTTGAAACTCTGTTCTTTACCTTTTTCACACTAGGAAACAGCTTTGTAGTCGCCTTAATCACTGTTTCAGGGCAAGAAATTGTGTTTTAGACTAAAACTTAATGCATTATAAGAAGAATCTTTACTTTGAAACTCTGTTCTTTACCTTTTTCACACAATGAAACAGCTTTGTATTCGCCTTAAACACTGTTTCAGGGCAAGAGATTGTGTTTTAGACTAAAACTTAATGCTTTTAAGAAGAATCTTTACTTTGAAACTCTGTTCTTTAACTTTTTCACACTATGAAACAGCTTTGTATTCGCCTTAAACACTGTTTCAGGGCAAGAGATAGTGTTTTAGACTAAAAGGTAATGCATTATAATAAGAATCTTTACTTTGAAACTCTGTTCTTTACCTTTTTCACACTAGGAAACAGCTTTGTAGTCGCCTTAAACACTGTTTCAGGGCAAGAGATTGTGTTTTAGACTAAAACTTAACGCATTATAAGAAGAAACTTTACTTTGAAAGTCTGTTCTTTACCTTTTTCACACAATGAAACAGCTTTGTATTCGCCTTAAACACTGTTTCAGGGCAAGAGATTGTGTTTTAGACTAAAACTTAATCCTTTATAAGAAGAATCTTTACTTTGAAACTGTTCTTTACCTTTTTCACACTATGAAACAGCTTTGTAGTCACCTTAAACACTGTTTCAGGGCAAGAGATTGTGTTTTAGACTAAAAGGTAATGCATTATAATAAGAATCTTTACTTTGAAACTCTGTTCTTTACCTTTTTCACACTAGGAAACAGCTTTGTAGTCGCCTTAAACACTGTTTCAGGGCAAAAGATTGTGTTTTAGACTAAAACTTAATCCTTTATAAGAAGAATCTTTACTTTGAAACTGTTCTTTACCTTTTTCACACTATGAAACAGCTTTGTATTTGCCTTAAACACTGTTTCAGGGCAAGAGATTGTGTTTTAGACTTAAAGGTAATGCATTATAAGAAGAATCTTTACTTTGATACTCTGTTCTATACCTTTTTCATACTAGGAAACAGCTTTGTATTCGCCTTAAACACTGTTTCAGGGCAAGAGATTGTGTTTTAGACTAAAACTTAATGCTTTATAAGAAGAATCTTTACTTTGAAACTATTCTTTACCTTTTTCACACAATGAAACAGCTTTCTATTCACCTTAAACACTGTTTCAGGGGAAGAGATTGTGTTTTAGACTAAAAGGTAATGCAGTATAATAAGAATCTTTACTTTGAAAGTCTGTTCTTTACCTTTTTCACACAATGAAACAGCTTTGTATTCGCCTTAAACACTGTTTCAGGGCAAGAGATTGTGTTTTAGACTAAAACTTAACGCATTATAAGAAGAAACTTTACTTTGAAAGTCTGTTCTTTACCTTTTTCACACAATGAAACAGCTTTGTATTCGCCTTAAACACTGTTTCAGGGCAAGAGATTGTGTTTTAGACTAAAACTTAATCCTTTATAAGAAGAATCTTTACTTTGAAACTGTTCTTTACCTTTTTCACACTATGAAACAGCTTTGTAGTCACCTTAAACACTGTTTCAGGGCAAGAGATTGTGTTTTAGACTAAAAGGTAATGCATTATAATAAGAATCTTTACTTTGAAACTCTGTTCTTTACCTTTTTCACACTAGGAAACAGCTTTGTAGTCGCCTTAAACACTGTTTCAGGGCAAAAGATTGTGTTTTAGACTAAAACTTAATCCTTTATAAGAAGAATCTTTACTTTGAAACTGTTCTTTACCTTTTTCACACTATGAAACAGCTTTGTATTTGCCTTAAACACTGTTTCAGGGCAAGAGATTGTGTTTTAGACTTAAAGGTAATGCATTATAAGAAGAATCTTTACTTTGATACTCTGTTCTATACCTTTTTCATACTAGGAAACAGCTTTGTATTCGCCTTAAACACTGTTTCAGGGCAAGAGATTGTGTTTTAGACTAAAACTTAATGCTTTATAAGAAGAATCTTTACTTTGAAACTATTCTTTACCTTTTTCACACAATGAAACAGCTTTCTATTCACCTTAAACACTGATTCAGGGCAAGAGATTGTGTTTTAGACTAAAAGGTAATGCATTATAAGAAGAATCTTTACTTTGAAACTCTGTTCTTTCCTTTTTTGACACTATGAAACAGCTTTTTATTCACCTTAAACACTGTTTCAGGGCAAGAGATTGTGTTTTAGACTAAAAGGTAATGCATTATAAGAAGAATCTTTACTTTGAAACTCTGTTCTTTACCTTTTTCACACTAGGAAACAGCTTTGTAGTCGCCTTAATCACTGTTTCAGGGCAAGAAATTGTGTTTTAGACTAAAACTTAATGCATTATAAGAAGAATCTTTACTTTGAAACTCTGTTCTTTACCTTTTTCACACAATGAAACAGCTTTGTATTCGCCTTAAACACTGTTTCAGGGCAAGAGATTGTGTTTTAGACTAAAACTTAATGCTTTTAAGAAGAATCTTTACTTTGAAACTCTGTTCTTTAACTTTTTCACACTATGAAACAGCTTTGTATTCGCCTTAAACACTGTTTCAGGGCAAGAGATAGTGTTTTAGACTAAAAGGTAATGCATTATAATAAGAATCTTTACTTTGAAACTCTGTTCTTTACCTTTTTCACACTAGGAAACAGCTTTGTAGTCGCCTTAAACACTGTTTCAGGGCAAGAGATTGTGTTTTAGACTAAAACTTAACGCATTATAAGAAGAAACTTTACTTTGAAAGTCTGTTCTTTACCTTTTTCACACAATGAAACAGCTTTGTATTCGCCTTAAACACTGTTTCAGGGCAAGAGATTGTGTTTTAGACTAAAACTTAATCCTTTATAAGAAGAATCTTTACTTTGAAACTGTTCTTTACCTTTTTCACACTATGAAACAGCTTTGTAGTCACCTTAAACACTGTTTCAGGGCAAGAGATTGTGTTTTAGACTAAAAGGTAATGCATTATAATAAGAATCTTTACTTTGAAACTCTGTTCTTTACCTTTTTCACACTAGGAAACAGCTTTGTAGTCGCCTTAAACACTGTTTCAGGGCAAAAGATTGTGTTTTAGACTAAAACTTAATCCTTTATAAGAAGAATCTTTACTTTGAAACTGTTCTTTACCTTTTTCACACTATGAAACAGCTTTGTATTTGCCTTAAACACTGTTTCAGGGCAAGAGATTGTGTTTTAGACTTAAAGGTAATGCATTATAAGAAGAATCTTTACTTTGATACTCTGTTCTATACCTTTTTCATACTAGGAAACAGCTTTGTATTCGCCTTAAACACTGTTTCAGGGCAAGAGATTGTGTTTTAGACTAAAACTTAATGCTTTATAAGAAGAATCTTTACTTTGAAACTATTCTTTACCTTTTTCACACAATGAAACAGCTTTCTATTCACCTTAAACACTGATTCAGGGCAAGAGATTGTGTTTTAGACTAAAAGGTAATGCATTAAAATAAGAATTTTTACTTTGAAACTCTGTTCTTTACCTTTTTCACACTAGGAAACAGCTTTGTAGTCGCCTTAATCACTGTTTCAGGGCAAGAAATTGTGTTTTAGACTAAAACTTAATGCATTATAAGAAGAATCTTTACTTTGAAACTCTGTTCTTTACCTTTTTCACACAATGAAACAGCTTAGTATTCACCTTAAACACTGTTTCAGGGCAAGAGATTGTGTTTTAGACTTAAAGGTAATGCATTATAAGAAGAATCTTTACTTTGATACTCTGTTCTTTACCTTTTTCCAACTAGGAAACAGCTTTGTATTCACCTTAAACACTGTTTCAGGGCAAGAGATTGTGTTTTAGACTAAAACTTAATGCTTTATAAGAAGAATCTTTACTTTGAAACTATTCTTTACCTTTTTCACACTAGGAAACAGCTTTGTAGTCGCCTTAAACACTGTTTCAGGGCAAGAGATTGTGTTTTAGACCTAAAGGTAATGCATTATAAGAAGAATCTTTACTTTGAAACTCTGTTCTTTACCTTTGTGACACTATGAAACAGCTTTGTATTCAACTTAAACACTGTTTCAGGGCAAGAGATTGTGTTTTAGACTAAAACTTAATGCTTTATAAGAAGAATCTTTACTTTGAAACTCTGTTCTTTACCTTTTTCACACTACGAAACAGCTTTGTATTTGCCTTAAACACTGTTTCAGGGCAAGAGATTGTGTTTTAGACTTAAAGGTAATGCATTATAAGAAGAATCTTTACTTTGATACTCTGTTCTATACCTTTTTCATACTAGGAAACAGCTTTGTATTCGCCTTAAACACTGTTTCAGGGCAAGAGATTGTGTTTTAGACTAAAACTTAATGCTTTATAAGAAGAATCTTTACTTTGAAACTATTCTTTACCTTTTTCACACAATGAAACAGCTTTCTATTCACCTTAAACACTGATTCAGGGCAAGAGATTGTGTTTTAGACTTAAAGGTAATGCATTATAAGAAGAATCTTTACTTTGATACTCTGTTCTTTACCTTTTTCATACTAGGAAACAGCTTTGTATTCGCCTTAAACACTGTTTCAGGGCAAGAGATTGTGTTTTAGACTAAAACTTAATGCTTTATAAGAAGAATCTTTACTTTGAAACTATTATTTACCTTTTTCACAATATGAAACAGCTTTGTAGTCACCTTAAACACTGTTTCAGGGGAAGAGATTGTGTTTTAGACTAAAAGGTAATGCATTATAATAAGAATCTTTACTTTGAAACTCTGTTCTTTACCTTTTTCACACTAGGAAACAGCTTTGTAGTCGCCTTAAACACTGTTTCAGGGCAAGAGATTGTGTTTTAGACTAAAACTTAACGCATTATAAGAAGAAACTTTACTTTGAAAGTCTGTTCTTTACCTTTTTCACACAATGAAACAGCTTTGTATTCGCCTTAAACACTGTTTCAGGGCAAGAGATTGTGTTTTAGACTAAAACTTAATCCTTTATAAGAAGAATCTTTACTTTGAAACTGTTCTTTACCTTTTTCACACTATGAAACAGCTTTGTAGTCACCTTAAACACTGTTTCAGGGCAAGAGATTGTGTTTTAGACTAAAAGGTAATGCATTATAATAAGAATCTTTACTTTGAAACTCTGTTCTTTACCTTTTTCACACTAGGAAACAGCTTTGTAGTCGCCTTAAACACTGTTTCAGGGCAAAAGATTGTGTTTTAGACTAAAACTTAATCCTTTATAAGAAGAATCTTTACTTTGAAACTGTTCTTTACCTTTTTCACACTATGAAACAGCTTTGTATTTGCCTTAAACACTGTTTCAGGGCAAGAGATTGTGTTTTAGACTTAAAGGTAATGCATTATAAGAAGAATCTTTACTTTGATACTCTGTTCTATACCTTTTTCATACTAGGAAACAGCTTTGTTTTCGCCTTAAACAGTGTTTCAGGGCAAGAGATTGTGTTTTAGACTAAAACTTAATGCTTTATAAGAAGAATCTTTACTTTGAAACTATTCTTTACCTTTTTCACGCAATGAAACAGCTTTCTATTCACCTTAAACACTGATTCAGGGCAAGAGATTGTGTTTTAGACTAAAAGGTAATGCATTATAAGAAGAATCTTTACTTTGAAACTCTGTTCTTTACCTTTTTGACACTATGAAACAGCTTTTTATTCACCTTAAACACTGTTTCAGGACAAGAGATTGTGTTTTAGACTAAAACTTAATGCTTTATAAGAAGAATCTTTACTTTGAAACTGTTCTTTACCTTTTTCACACTATGAAACAGCTTTGTAGTCACCTTAAACACTGTTTCAGGGCAAGAGATTGTGTTTTAGACTAAAAGGTAATGCATTAAAATAAGAATTTTTACTTTGAAACTCTGTTCTTTACCTTTTTCATACTAGGAAACAGCTTTGTATTCACCTTAAACACTGTTTCAGGGCAAGAGATTGTGTTTTAGACTAAAACTTAATGCTTTATAAGAAGAATCTTTACTTTGAAACTATTCTTTACCTTTTTCACACTAGGAAACAGCTTTGTAGTCGCCTTAATCACTGTTTCAGGGCAAGAGATTGTGTTTTAGACCTAAAGGTAATGCATTATAAGAAGAATCTTTACTTTGAAACTCTGTTCTTTACCTTTGTGACACTATGAAACAGCTTTGTATTCAACTTAAACACTGTTTCAGGGCAAGAGATTGTGTTTTAGACTAAAACTTAATGCTTTATAAGAAGAATCTTTACTTTGAAACTGTTCTTTACCTTTTTCACACTAGGAAACAGCTTTGTAGTCGCCTTAAACACTGTTGCAGGGCAAGAGATTGTGTTTTAGACTAAAACTTAATGCATTATGAGAAGAATCTTTACTTTGAAACTCTGTTCTTTACCTTTTTCACACAATGAAACAGCTTTGTATTGGCCTTAAACACTGTTTCAGGGCAAGAGATTTTGTTTTAGACTAAAACTTAATGCTTTATAAGAAGAATCTTTACTTTGAAACTGTTCTTTACCTTTTTCACACTACGAAACAGCTTTGTATTCGCCTTAAACACTGTTTCAGGTCAAGAGATTGTGTTTTAGACTAAAACTTAATGCTTTATAAGAAGAATCTTTACTTTGAAACTCTGTTCTTTACCTTTTTCACACAATGAAACAGCTTTCTATTCACCTTAAACACTGTTTCAGGGCAAGAGATTGTGTTTTAGACTAAAAGGTAATGCATTATAAGAAGAAACTTTACTTTGAAACTCTCTTCTTTACCTTTTTCACACAATGAAACAGCTTTCTATTCACCTTAAACACTGTTTCAGGGCAAGAGATTGTGTTTTAGACCTAAAGATAATGCATTACAATAAGAATCTTTACTTTGAAACTCTGTTCTTTACCTTTTTCACACTAGGAAACAGCTTTGTAGTCACCTTAAACACTGTTTCAGGGCAAGAGATTGTGTTTTAGACTAAAACTTAATGGTTTATAAGAAGAATCTTTACTTTGAAACTCTGTTCTTTACCTTTTTCACACTACGAAACAGCTTTGTATTTGCCTTAAACACTGTTTCAGGGCAAGAGATTGTGTTTTAGACTTAAAGGTAATGCATTATAAGAAGAATCTTTACTTTGATACTCTGTTCTATACCTTTTTCATACTAGGAAACAGCTTTGTATTCGCCTTAAACACTGTTTCAGGGCAAGAGATTGTGTTTTAGACTAAAACTTAATGCTTTATAAGAAGAATCTTTACTTTGAAACTATTCTTTACCTTTTTCACACAATGAAACAGCTTTGTATTCACCTTAAACACTGATTCAGGGCAAGAGATTGTGTTTTAGACTAAAAGGTAATGCATTATAAGAAGAAACTTTACTTTGAAACTCTCTTCTTTACCTTTTTCACACAATGAAACAGCTTGCTATTCACCTTAAACACTGTTTCAGGGCAAGAGATTGTGTTTTAGACCTAAAGATAATGCATTATAATAAGAATCTTTACTTTGAAACTCTGTTCTTTACCTTTTTCACACTAGGAAACAGCTTTGTAGTCACCTTAAACACTGTTTCAGGGCAAGAGATTGTGTTTTAGACTTAAAGGTAATGCATTATAAGAAGAATCTTTACTTTGATACTCTGTTCTATACCTTTTTCATACTAGGAAACAGCTTTGTATTCACCTTAAACACTGTTTCAGGGCAAGAGATTGTGTTTTAGACTAAAACTTAATACTTTATAAGAAGAATCTTTACTTTGAAACTATTATTTACCTTTTTCACAATATGAAACAGCTTTGTAGTCACCTTAAACACTGTTTCAGGGGAAGAGATTGTGTTTTAGACTAAAAGGTAATGCAGTATAATAAGAATCTTTACTTTGAAAGTCTGTTCTTTACCTTTTTCACACAATGAAACAGCTTTGTATTCGCCTTAAACACTGTTTCAGGGCAAGAGATTGTGTTTTAGACTAAAACTTAACGCATTATAAGAAGAAACTTTACTTTGAAAGTCTGTTCTTTACCTTTTTCACACAATGAAACAGCTTTGTATTCGCCTTAAACACTGTTTCAGGGCAAGAGATTGTGTTTTAGACTAAAACTTAATCCTTTATAAGAAGAATCTTTACTTTGAAACTGTTCTTTACCTTTTTCACACTATGAAACAGCTTTGTAGTCACCTTAAACACTGTTTCAGGGCAAGAGATTGTGTTTTAGACTAAAAGGTAATGCATTATAATAAGAATCTTTACTTTGAAACTCTGTTCTTTACCTTTTTCACACTAGGAAACAGCTTTGTAGTCGCCTTAAACACTGTTTCAGGGCAAAAGATTGTGTTTTAGACTAAAACTTAATCCTTTATAAGAAGAATCTTTACTTTGAAACTGTTCTTTACCTTTTTCACACTATGAAACAGCTTTGTATTTGCCTTAAACACTGTTTCAGGGCAAGAGATTGTGTTTTAGACTTAAAGGTAATGCATTATAAGAAGAATCTTTACTTTGATACTCTGTTCTATACCTTTTTCATACTAGGAAACAGCTTTGTATTCGCCTTAAACACTGTTTCAGGGCAAGAGATTGTGTTTTAGACTAAAACTTAATGCTTTATAAGAAGAATCTTTACTTTGAAACTATTCTTTACCTTTTTCACACAATGAAACAGCTTTCTATTCACCTTAAACACTGATTCAGGGCAAGAGATTGTGTTTTAGACTAAAAGGTAATGCATTATAAGAAGAATCTTTACTTTGAAACTCTGTTCTTTACCTTTTTGACACTATGAAACAGCTTTTTATTCACCTTAAACACTGTTTCAGGGCAAGAGATTGTGTTTTAGACTAAAAGGTAATGCATTATAAGAAGAATCTTTACTTTGAAACTCTGTTCTTTACCTTTTTCACACTAGGAAACAGCTTTGTAGTCGCCTTAATCACTGTTTCAGGGCAAGAAATTGTGTTTTAGACTAAAACTTAATGCATTATAAGAAGAATCTTTACTTTGAAACTCTGTTCTTTACCTTTTTCACACAATGAAACAGCTTTGTATTCGCCTTAAACACTGTTTCAGGGCAAGAGATTGTGTTTTAGACTAAAACTTAATGCTTTTAAGAAGAATCTTTACTTTGAAACTCTGTTCTTTAACTTTTTCACACTATGAAACAGCTTTGTATTCGCCTTAAACACTGTTTCAGGGCAAGAGATAGTGTTTTAGACTAAAAGGTAATGCATTATAATAAGAATCTTTACTTTGAAACTCTGTTCTTTACCTTTTTCACACTAGGAAACAGCTTTGTAGTCGCCTTAAACACTGTTTCAGGGCAAGAGATTGTGTTTTAGACTAAAACTTAACGCATTATAAGAAGAAACTTTACTTTGAAAGTCTGTTCTTTACCTTTTTCACACAATGAAACAGCTTTGTATTCACCTTAAACACTGTTTCAGGGCAAGAGATTGTGTTTTAGACTAAAACTTAATCCTTTATAAGAAGAATCTTTACTTTGAAACTGTTCTTTACCTTTTTCACACTATGAAACAGCTTTGTAGTCACCTTAAACACTGTTTCAGGGCAAGAGATTGTGTTTTAGACTAAAAGGTAATGCATTATAATAAGAATCTTTACTTTGAAACTCTGTTCTTTACCTTTTTCACACTAGGAAACAGCTTTGTAGTCGCCTTAAACACTGTTTCAGGGCAAAAGATTGTGTTTTAGACTAAAACTTAATCCTTTATAAGAAGAATCTTTACTTTGAAACTGTTCTTTACCTTTTTCACACTATGAAACAGCTTTGTATTTGCCTTAAACACTGTTTCAGGGCAAGAGATTGTGTTTTAGACTTAAAGGTAATGCATTATAAGAAGAATCTTTACTTTGATACTCTGTTCTATACCTTTTTCATACTAGGAAACAGCTTTGTATTCGCCTTAAACACTGTTTCAGGGCAAGAGATTGTGTTTTAGACTAAAACTTAATGCTTTATAAGAAGAATCTTTACTTTGAAACTATTCTTTACCTTTTTCACACAATGAAACAGCTTTCTATTCACCTTAAACACTGATTCAGGGCAAGAGATTGTGTTTTAGACTAAAAGGTAATGCATTAAAATAAGAATTTTTACTTTGAAACTCTGTTCTTTACCTTTTTCACACTAGGAAACAGCTTTGTAGTCGCCTTAATCACTGTTTCAGGGCAAGAAATTGTGTTTTAGACTAAAACTTAATGCATTATAAGAAGAATCTTTACTTTGAAACTCTGTTCTTTACCTTTTTCACACAATGAAACAGCTTTGTATTCGCCTTAAACACTGTTTCAGGGCAAGAGATTGTGTTTTAGACTAAAACTTAATGCTTTTAAGAAGAATCTTTACTTTGAAACTCTGTTCTTTAACTTTTTCACACTATGAAACAGCTTTGTATTCGCCTTAAACACTGTTTCAGGGCAAGAGATAGTGTTTTAGACTAAAAGGTAATGCATTATAAGAAGAATCTTTACTTTGAAACTCTGTTCTTTACCTTTTTCACAGTAGGACACAGCTTTGTAGTCGCCTTAAACACTGTTTCAGGGCAAGAGATTGTGTTTTAGACTAAAACTTAATGCATTATAAGAAGAATCTTTACTTTGAAACTCTGTTCTTTACCTTTTTCACACAATGAAACAGCTTTGTATTCACCTTAAACACTTTCAGGGCAAGAGATTGTGTTTTAGTCTTAAAGGTAATGCATTATAAGAAGAATCTTTACTTTGATACTCTGTTCTTTACCTTTTTCCAACTAGGAAACAGCTTTGTATTCACCTTAAACACTGTTTCAGGGCAAGAGATTGTGTTTTAAACTAAAAGGTAATGCATTATAAGAAGAATCTTTACTTTGAAACTCTGTTCTTTACCTTTTTCACACTAGGAAACAGCTTTGTAGTCGTCTTAATCACTGTTTCAGGGCAAGAAATTGTGTTTTAGACTAAAACTTAATGCATTATAAGAAGAATCTTTACTTTGAAACTCTGTTCTTTACCTTTTTCACACAATGAAACAGCTTTGTATTCGCCTTAAACACTGTTTCAGGGCAAGAGATTGTGTTTTAGACTAAAACTTAATGCTTTTAAGAAGAATCTTTACTTTGAAACTCTGTTCTTTAACTTTTTCACACTATGAAACAGCTTTGTATTCGCCTTAAACACTGTTTCAGGGCAAGAGATAGTGTTTTAGACTAAAAGGTAATGCATTATAATAAGAATCTTTACTTTGAAACTCTGTTCTTTACCTTTTTCACACTAGGAAACAGCTTTGTAGTCGCCTTAAACACTGTTTCAGGGCAAGAGATTGTGTTTTAGACTAAAACTTAACGCATTATAAGAAGAAACTTTACTTTGAAAGTCTGTTCTTTACCTTTTTCACACAATGAAACAGCTTTGTATTCGCCTTAAACACTGTTTCAGGGCAAGAGATTGTGTTTTAGACTAAAACTTAATCCTTTATAAGAAGAATCTTTACTTTGAAACTCTGTTCTTTACCTTTTTCACACAATGAAACAGCTTTGTATTCGCCTTAAACACTGTTTCAGGGCAAGAGATTGTGTTTTAGACTAAAACTTAATGCTTTTAAGAAGAATCTTTACTTTGAAACTCTGTTCTTTAACTTTTTCACACTATGAAACAGCTTTGTATTCGCCTTAAACACTGTTTCAGGGCAAGAGATAGTGTTTTAGACTAAAAGGTAATGCATTATAATAAGAATCTTTACTTTGAAACTCTGTTCTTTACCTTTTTCACACTAGGAAACAGCTTTGTAGTCGCCTTAAACACTGTTTCAGGGCAAGAGATTGTGTTTTAGACTAAAACTTAACGCATTATAAGAAGAAACTTTACTTTGAAAGTCTGTTCTTTACCTTTTTCACACAATGAAACAGCTTTGTATTCGCCTTAAACACTGTTTCAGGGCAAGAGATTGTGTTTTAGACTAAAACTTAATCCTTTATAAGAAGAATCTTTACTTTGAAACTGTTCTTTACCTTTTTCACACTATGAAACAGCTTTGTAGTCACCTTAAACACTGTTTCAGGGCAAGAGATTGTGTTTTAGACTAAAAGGTAATGCATTATAATAAGAATCTTTACTTTGAAACTCTGTTCTTTACCTTTTTCACACTAGGAAACAGCTTTGTAGTCGCCTTAAACACTGTTTCAGGGCAAAAGATTGTGTTTTAGACTAAAACTTAATCCTTTATAAGAAGAATCTTTACTTTGAAACTGTTCTTTACCTTTTTCACACTATGAAACAGCTTTGTATTTGCCTTAAACACTGTTTCAGGGCAAGAGATTGTGTTTTAGACTTAAAGGTAATGCATTATAAGAAGAATCTTTACTTTGATACTCTGTTCTATACCTTTTTCATACTAGGAAACAGCTTTGTATTCGCCTTAAACACTGTTTCAGGGCAAGAGATTGTGTTTTAGACTAAAACTTAATGCTTTATAAGAAGAATCTTTACTTTGAAACTATTCTTTACCTTTTTCACACAATGAAACAGCTTTCTATTCACCTTAAACACTGATTCAGGGCAAGAGATTGTGTTTTAGACTAAAAGGTAATGCATTAAAATAAGAATTTTTACTTTGAAACTCTGTTCTTTACCTTTTTCACACTAGGAAACAGCTTTGTAGTCGCCTTAATCACTGTTTCAGGGCAAGAAATTGTGTTTTAGACTAAAACTTAATGCATTATAAGAAGAATCTTTACTTTGAAACTCTGTTCTTTACCTTTTTCACACAATGAAACAGCTTTGTATTCGCCTTAAACACTGTTTCAGGGCAAGAGATTGTGTTTTAGACTAAAACTTAATGCTTTTAAGAAGAATCTTTACTTTGAAACTCTGTTCTTTAACTTTTTCACACTATGAAACAGCTTTGTATTCGCCTTAAACACTGTTTCAGGGCAAGAGATAGTGTTTTAGACTAAAAGGTAATGCATTATAAGAAGAATCTTTACTTTGAAACTCTGTTCTTTACCTTTTTCACAGTAGGACACAGCTTTGTAGTCGCCTTAAACACTGTTTCAGGGCAAGAGATTGTGTTTTAGACTAAAACTTAATGCATTATAAGAGGAATCTTTACTTTGAAACTCTGTTCTTTACCTTTTTCACACAATGAAACAGCTTTGTATTCACCTTAAACACTGTTTCAGGGCAAGAGATTGTGTTTTAGTCTTAAAGGTAATGCATTATAAGAAGAATCTTTACTTTGATACTCTGTTCTTTACCTTTTTCCAACTAGGAAACAGCTTTGTATTCACCTTAAACACTGTTTCAGGGCAAGAGATTGTGTTTTAGACTAAAACTTAATGCTTTATAAGAAGAATCTTTACTTTGAAACTATTCTTTACCTTTTTCACACTAGGAAACAGCTTTGTAGTCGCCTTAAACACTGTTTCAGGGCAAGAGATTGTGTTTTAGACCTAAAGGTAATGCATTATAAGAAGAATCTTTACTTTGAAACTCTGTTCTTTACCTTTGTGACACTATGAAACAGCTTTGTATTCAACTTAAACACTGTTTCAGGGCAAGAGATTGTGTTTTAGACTAAACCTTAATGCTTTATAAGAAGAATCTTTACTTTGAAACTATTCTTTACCTTTTTCACACAATGAAACAGCTTTCTATTCACCTTAAACACTGATTCAGGGCAAGAGATTGTGTTTTAGACTTAAAGGTAATGCATTATAAGAAGAATCTTTACTTTGATACTCTGTTCTTTACCTTTTTCATACTAGGAAACAGCTTTGTATTCGCCTTAAACACTGTTTCAGGGCAAGAGATTGTGTTTTAGACTAAAACTTAATGCTTTATAAGAAGAATCTTTACTTTGAAACTATTATTTACCTTTTTCACAATATGAAACAGCTTTGTTGTCACCTTAAACACTGTTTCAGGGGAAGAGATTGTGTTTTAGACTAAAAGGTAATGCATTATAATAAGAATCTTTACTTTGAAACTCTGTTCTTTACCTTTTTCACACTAGGAAACAGCTTTGTAGTCGCCTTAAACACTGTTTCAGGGCAAGAGATTGTGTTTTAGACTAAAACTTAACGCATTATAAGAAGAAACTTTACTTTGAAAGTCTGTTCTTTACCTTTTTCACACAATGAAACAGCTTTGTATTCGCCTTAAACACTGTTTCAGGGCAAGAGATTGTGTTTTAGACTAAAACTTAATCCTTTATAAGAAGAATCTTTACTTTGAAACTGTTCTTTACCTTTTTCACACTATGAAACAGCTTTGTAGTCACCTTAAACACTGTTTCAGGGCAAGAGATTGTGTTTTAGACTAAAAGGTAATGGATTATAATAAGAATCTTTACTTTGAAACTCTGTTCTTTACCTTTTTCACACTAGGAAACAGCTTTGTAGTCGCCTTAAACACTGTTTCAGGGCAAAAGATTGTGTTTTAGACTAAAACTTAATCCTTTATAAGAAGAATCTTTACTTTGAAACTGTTCTTTACCTTTTTCACACTATGAAACAGCTTTGTATTTGCCTTAAACACTGTTTCAGGGCAAGAGATTGTGTTTTAGACTTAAAGGTAATGCATTATAAGAAGAATCTTTACTTTGATACTCTGTTCTATACCTTTTTCATACTAGGAAACAGCTTTGTATTCGCCTTAAACAGTGTTTCAGGGCAAGAGATTGTGTTTTAGACTAAAACTTAATGCTTTATAAGAAGAATCTTCACTTTGAAACTATTCTTTACCTTTTTCACGCAATGAAACAGCTTTCTATTCACCTTAAACACTGATTCAGGGCAAGAGATTGTGTTTTAGACTAAAAGGTAATGCATTATAAGAAGAATCTTTACTTTGAAACTCTGTTCTTTACCTTTTTGACACTATGAAACAGCTTTTTATTCACCTTAAACACTGTTTCAGGACAAGAAATTGTGTTTTAGACTAAAACTTAATGATTTATAAGAAGAATCTTTACTTTGAAACTGTTCTTTACCTTTTTCACACTATGAAACAGCTTTGTAGTCACCTTAAACACTGTTTCAGGGCAAGAGATTGTGTTTTAGACTAAAAGGTAATGCATTAAAATAAGAATTTTTACTTTGAAACTCTGTTCTTTACCTTTTTCATACTAGGAAACAGCTTTGTATTCACCTTAAACACTGTTTCAGGGCAAGAGATTGTGTTTTAGACTAAAACTTAATGCTTTATAAGAAGAATCTTTACTTTGAAACTATTCTTTACCTTTTTCACACTAGGAAACAGCTTTGTAGTCGCCTTAAACACTGTTTCAGGGCAAGAGATTGTGTTTTAGACCTAAAGGTAATGCAATATAAGAAGAATCTTTACTTTGAAACTCTGTTCTTTACCTTTGTGACACTATGAAACAGCTTTGTATTCAACTTAAACACTGTTTCAGGGCAAGAGATTGTGTTTTAGACTAAAACTTAATGCTTTATAAGCAGAATCTTTACTTTGAAACTGTTCTTTACCTTTTTCACACTAGGAAACAGCTTTGTAGTCGCCTTAAACACTGTTGCAGGGCAAGAGATTGTGTTTTAGACTAAAACTTAATGCATTATAAGAAGAATCTTTACTTTGAAACTCTGTTCTTTACCTTTTTCACACAATGAAACAGCTTTGTATTGGCCTTAAACACTGTTTCAGGGCAAGAGATTTTGTTTTAGACTAAAACTTAATGCTTTATAAGAAGAATCTTTACTTTGAAACTGTTCTTTACCTTTTTCACACTACGAAACAGCTTTGTATTCGCCTTAAACACTGTTTCAGGTCAAGAGATTGTGTTTTAGACTAAAACTTAATGCTTTATAAGAAGAATCTTTACTTTGAAACTCTGTTCTTTACCTTTTTCACACAATGAAACAGCTTTCTATTCACCTTAAACACTGTTTCAGGGCAAGAGATTGTGTTTTAGACCTAAAGATAATGCATTATAATAAGAATCTTTACTTTGAAACTCTGTTCTTTACCTTTTTCACACTAGGAAACAGCTTTGTAGTCACCTTAAACACTGTTTCAGGGCAAGAGATTGTGTTTTAGACTAAAAGGTAATGCATTATAAGAAGAATCTTTACTTTGAAACTCTGTTCTTTACCTTTTTCACACTAGGAAACAGCTTTGTAGTCACCTTAAACACTGTTTCAGGGCAAGAGATTGTGTTTTAGACTAAAACTTAATGGTTTATAAGAAGAATCTTTACTTTGAAACTCTGTTCTTTACCTTTTTCACACTACGAAACAGCTTTGTATTTGCCTTAAACACTGTTTCAGGGCAAGAGATTGTGTTTTAGACTTAAAGGTAATGCATTATAAGAAGAATCTTTACTTTGATACTCTGTTCTATACCTTTTTCATACTAGGAAACAGCTTTGTATTCGCCTTAAACACTGTTTCAGGGCAAGAGATTGTGTTTTAGACTAAAACTTAATGCTTTATAAGAAGAATCTTTACTTTGAAACTATTCTTTACCTTTTTCACACAATGAAACAGCTTTCTATTCACCTTAAACACTGATTCAGGGCAAGAGATTGTGTTTTAGACTTAAAGGTAATGCATTATAAGAAGAATCTTTACTTTGAAACTCTGTTCTTTACCTTTTTCACACAATGAAACAGCTTTGTATTCGCCTTAAACACTGTTTCAGGGCAAGAGATTGTGTTTTAGACTAAAACTTAATGCTTTTAAGAAGAATCTTTACTTTGAAACTCTGTTCTTTAACTTTTTCACACTATGAAACAGCTTTGTATTCGCCTTAAACACTGTTTCAGGGCAAGAGATAGTGTTTTAGACTAAAAGGTAATGCATTATAATAAGAATCTTTACTTTGAAACTCTGTTCTTTACCTTTTTCACACTAGGAAACAGCTTTGTAGTCGCCTTAAACACTGTTTCAGGGCAAGAGATTGTGTTTTAGACTAAAACTTAACGCATTATAAGAAGAAACTTTACTTTGAAAGTCTGTTCTTTACCTTTTTCACACAATGAAACAGCTTTGTATTCGCCTTAAACACTGTTTCAGGGCAAGAGATTGTGTTTTAGACTAAAACTTAATCCTTTATAAGAAGAATCTTTACTTTGAAACTGTTCTTTACCTTTTTCACACTATGAAACAGCTTTGTAGTCACCTTAAACACTGTTTCAGGGCAAGAGATTGTGTTTTAGACTAAAAGGTAATGCATTATAATAAGAATCTTTACTTTGAAACTCTGTTCTTTACCTTTTTCACACTAGGAAACAGCTTTGTAGTCGCCTTAAACACTGTTTCAGGGCAAAAGATTGTGTTTTAGACTAAAACTTAATCCTTTATAAGAAGAATCTTTACTTTGAAACTGTTCTTTACCTTTTTCACACTATGAAACAGCTTTGTATTTGCCTTAAACACTGTTTCAGGGCAAGAGATTGTGTTTTAGACTAAAAGGTAATGCATTATAATAAGAATCTTTACTTTGAAACTCTGTTCTTTACCTTTTTCACACTAGGAAACAGCTTTGTAGTCGCCTTAAACACTGTTTCAGGGCAAAAGATTGTGTTTTAGACTAAAACTTAATGCTTTATAAGCAGAATCTTTACTTTGAAACTGTTCTTTACCTTTTTCACACTAGGAAACAGCTTTGTAGTCGCCTTAAACACTGTTGCAGGGCAAGAGATTGTGTTTTAGACTAAAACTTAATGCATTATAAGAAGAATCTTTACTTTGAAACTCTGTTCTTTACCTTTTTCACACAATGAAACAGCTTTGTATTGGCCTTAAACACTGTTTCAGGGCAAGAGATTTTGTTTTAGACTAAAACTTAATGCTTTATAAGAAGAATCTTTACTTTGAAACTGTTCTTTACCTTTTTCACACTACGAAACAGCTTTGTATTCGCCTTAAACACTGTTTCAGGTCAAGAGATTGTGTTTTAGACTAAAACTTAATGCTTTATAAGAAGAATCTTTACTTTGAAACTCTGTTCTTTACCTTTTTCACACAATGAAACAGCTTTCTATTCACCTTAAACACTGTTTCAGGGCAAGAGATTGTGTTTTAGACCTAAAGATAATGCATTATAATAAGAATCTTTACTTTGAAACTCTGTTCTTTACCTTTTTCACACTAGGAAACAGCTTTGTAGTCACCTTAAACACTGTTTCAGGGCAAGAGATTGTGTTTTAGACTAAAAGGTAATGCATTATAAGAAGAATCTTTACTTTGAAACTCTGTTCTTTACCTTTTTCACACTAGGAAACAGCTTTGTAGTCACCTTAAACACTGTTTCAGGGCAAGAGATTGTGTTTTAGACTAAAACTTAATGGTTTATAAGAAGAATCTTTACTTTGAAACTCTGTTCTTTACCTTTTTCACACTACGAAACAGCTTTGTATTTGCCTTAAACACTGTTTCAGGGCAAGAGATTGTGTTTTAGACTTAAAGGTAATGCATTATAAGAAGAATCTTTACTTTGATACTCTGTTCTATACCTTTTTCATACTAGGAAACAGCTTTGTATTCGCCTTAAACACTGTTTCAGGGCAAGAGATTGTGTTTTAGACTAAAACTTAATGCTTTATAAGAAGAATCTTTACTTTGAAACTATTCTTTACCTTTTTCACACAATGAAACAGCTTTCTATTCACCTTAAACACTGATTCAGGGCAAGAGATTGTGTTTTAGACTTAAAGGTAATGCATTATAAGAAGAATCTTTACTTTGAAACTCTGTTCTTTACCTTTTTCACACAATGAAACAGCTTTGTATTCGCCTTAAACACTGTTTCAGGGCAAGAGATTGTGTTTTAGACTAAAACTTAATGCTTTTAAGAAGAATCTTTACTTTGAAACTCTGTTCTTTAACTTTTTCACACTATGAAACAGCTTTGTATTCGCCTTAAACACTGTTTCAGGGCAAGAGATAGTGTTTTAGACTAAAAGGTAATGCATTATAATAAGAATCTTTACTTTGAAACTCTGTTCTTTACCTTTTTCACACTAGGAAACAGCTTTGTAGTCGCCTTAAACACTGTTTCAGGGCAAGAGATTGTGTTTTAGACTAAAACTTAACGCATTATAAGAAGAAACTTTACTTTGAAAGTCTGTTCTTTACCTTTTTCACACAATGAAACAGCTTTGTATTCGCCTTAAACACTGTTTCAGGGCAAGAGATTGTGTTTTAGACTAAAACTTAATCCTTTATAAGAAGAATCTTTACTTTGAAACTGTTCTTTACCTTTTTCACACTATGAAACAGCTTTGTAGTCACCTTAAACACTGTTTCAGGGCAAGAGATTGTGTTTTAGACTAAAAGGTAATGCATTATAATAAGAATCTTTACTTTGAAACTCTGTTCTTTACCTTTTTCACACTAGGAAACAGCTTTGTAGTCGCCTTAAACACTGTTTCAGGGCAAAAGATTGTGTTTTAGACTAAAACTTAATCCTTTATAAGAAGAATCTTTACTTTGAAACTGTTCTTTACCTTTTTCACACTATGAAACAGCTTTGTATTTGCCTTAAACACTGTTTCAGGGCAAGAGATTGTGTTTTAGACTTAAAGGTAATGCATTATAAGAAGAATCTTTACTTTGATACTCTGTTCTATACCTTTTTCATACTAGGAAACAGCTTTGTATTCGCCTTAAACACTGTTTCAGGGCAAGAGATTGTGTTTTAGACTAAAACTTAATGCTTTATAAGAAGAATCTTTACTTTGAAACTATTCTTTACCTTTTTCACACAATGAAACAGCTTTCTATTCACCTTAAACACTGATTCAGGGCAAGAGATTGTGTTTTAGACTAAAAGGTAATGCATTAAAATAAGAATTTTTACTTTGAAACTCTGTTCTTTACCTTTTTCACACTAGGAAACAGCTTTGTAGTCGCCTTAATCACTGTTTCAGGGCAAGAAATTGTGTTTTAGACTAAAACTTAATGCATTATAAGAAGAATCTTTACTTTGAAACTCTGTTCTTTACCTTTTTCACACAATGAAACAGCTTTGTATTCGCCTTAAACACTGTTTCAGGGCAAGAGATTGTGTTTTAGACTAAAACTTAATGCTTTTAAGAAGAATCTTTACTTTGAAACTCTGTTCTTTAACTTTTTCACACTATGAAACAGCTTTGTATTCGCCTTAAACACTGTTTCAGGGCAAGAGATAGTGTTTTAGACTAAAAGGTAATGCATTATAAGAAGAATCTTTACTTTGAAACTCTGTTCTTTACCTTTTTCACAGTAGGACACAGCTTTGTAGTCGCCTTAAACACTGTTTCAGGGCAAGAGATTGTGTTTTAGACTAAAACTTAATGCATTATAAGAGGAATCTTTACTTTGAAACTCTGTTCTTTACCTTTTTCACACAATGAAACAGCTTTGTATTCACCTTAAACACTGTTTCAGGGCAAGAGATTGTGTTTTAGTCTTAAAGGTAATGCATTATAAGAAGAATCTTTACTTTGATACTCTGTTCTTTACCTTTTTCCAACTAGGAAACAGCTTTGTATTCACCTTAAACACTGTTTCAGGGCAAGAGATTGTGTTTTAGACTAAAACTTAATGCTTTATAAGAAGAATCTTTACTTTGAAACTATTCTTTACCTTTTTCACACTAGGAAACAGCTTTGTAGTCGCCTTAAACACTGTTTCAGGGCAAGAGATTGTGTTTTAGACCTAAAGGTAATGCATTATAAGAAGAATCTTTACTTTGAAACTCTGTTCTTTACCTTTGTGACACTATGAAACAGCTTTGTATTCAACTTAAACACTGTTTCAGGGCAAGAGATTGTGTTTTAGACTAAACCTTAATGCTTTATAAGAAGAATCTTTACTTTGAAACTATTCTTTACCTTTTTCACACAATGAAACAGCTTTCTATTCACCTTAAACACTGATTCAGGGCAAGAGATTGTGTTTTAGACTTAAAGGTAATGCATTATAAGAAGAATCTTTACTTTGATACTCTGTTCTTTACCTTTTTCATACTAGGAAACAGCTTTGTATTCGCCTTAAACACTGTTTCAGGGCAAGAGATTGTGTTTTAGACTAAAACTTAATGCTTTATAAGAAGAATCTTTACTTTGAAACTATTATTTACCTTTTTCACAATATGAAACAGCTTTGTTGTCACCTTAAACACTGTTTCAGGGGAAGAGATTGTGTTTTAGACTAAAAGGTAATGCATTATAATAAGAATCTTTACTTTGAAACTCTGTTCTTTACCTTTTTCACACTAGGAAACAGCTTTGTAGTCGCCTTAAACACTGTTTCAGGGCAAGAGATTGTGTTTTAGACTAAAACTTAACGCATTATAAGAAGAAACTTTACTTTGAAAGTCTGTTCTTTACCTTTTTCACACAATGAAACAGCTTTGTATTCGCCTTAAACACTGTTTCAGGGCAAGAGATTGTGTTTTAGACTAAAACTTAATCCTTTATAAGAAGAATCTTTACTTTGAAACTGTTCTTTACCTTTTTCACACTATGAAACAGCTTTGTAGTCACCTTAAACACTGTTTCAGGGCAAGAGATTGTGTTTTAGACTAAAAGGTAATGCATTATAATAAGAATCTTTACTTTGAAACTCTGTTCTTTACCTTTTTCACACTAGGAAACAGCTTTGTAGTCGCCTTAAACACTGTTTCAGGGCAAAAGATTGTGTTTTAGACTAAAACTTAATCCTTTATAAGAAGAATCTTTACTTTGAAACTGTTCTTTACCTTTTTCACACTATGAAACAGCTTTGTATTTGCCTTAAACACTGTTTCAGGGCAAGAGATTGTGTTTTAGACTTAAAGGTAATGCATTATAAGAAGAATCTTTACTTTGATACTCTGTTCTATACCTTTTTCATACTAGGAAACAGCTTTGTATTCGCCTTAAACAGTGTTTCAGGGCAAGAGATTGTGTTTTAGACTAAAACTTAATGCTTTATAAGAAGAATCTTCACTTTGAAACTATTCTTTACCTTTTTCACGCAATGAAACAGCTTTCTATTCACCTTAAACACTGATTCAGGGCAAGAGATTGTGTTTTAGACTAAAAGGTAATGCATTATAAGAAGAATCTTTACTTTGAAACTCTGTTCTTTACCTTTTTGACACTATGAAACAGCTTTTTATTCACCTTAAACACTGTTTCAGGACAAGAAATTGTGTTTTAGACTAAAACTTAATGCTTTATAAGAAGAATCTTTACTTTGAAACTGTTCTTTACCTTTTTCACACTATGAAACAGCTTTGTAGTCACCTTAAACACTGTTTCAGGGCAAGAGATTGTGTTTTAGACTAAAAGGTAATGCATTAAAATAAGAATTTTTACTTTGAAACTCTGTTCTTTACCTTTTTCATACTAGGAAACAGCTTTGTATTCACCTTAAACACTGTTTCAGGGCAAGAGATTGTGTTTTAGACTAAAACTTAATGCTTTATAAGAAGAATCTTTACTTTGAAACTATTCTTTACCTTTTTCACACTAGGAAACAGCTTTGTAGTCGCCTTAAACACTGTTTCAGGGCAAGAGATTGTGTTTTAGACCTAAAGGTAATGCAATATAAGAAGAATCTTTACTTTGAAACTCTGTTCTTTACCTTTGTGACACTATGAAACAGCTTTGTATTCAACTTAAACACTGTTTCAGGGCAAGAGATTGTGTTTTAGACTAAAACTTAATGCTTTATAAGCAGAATCTTTACTTTGAAACTGTTCTTTACCTTTTTCACACTAGGAAACAGCTTTGTAGTCGCCTTAAACACTGTTGCAGGGCAAGAGATTGTGTTTTAGACTAAAACTTAATGCATTATAAGAAGAATCTTTACTTTGAAACTCTGTTCTTTACCTTTTTCACACAATGAAACAGCTTTGTATTGGCCTTAAACACTGTTTCAGGGCAAGAGATTTTGTTTTAGACTAAAACTTAATGCTTTATAAGAAGAATCTTTACTTTGAAACTGTTCTTTACCTTTTTCACACTACGAAACAGCTTTGTATTCGCCTTAAACACTGTTTCAGGTCAAGAGATTGTGTTTTAGACTAAAACTTAATGCTTTATAAGAAGAATCTTTACTTTGAAACTCTGTTCTTTACCTTTTTCACACAATGAAACAGCTTTCTATTCACCTTAAACACTGTTTCAGGGCAAGAGATTGTGTTTTAGACCTAAAGATAATGCATTATAATAAGAATCTTTACTTTGAAACTCTGTTCTTTACCTTTTTCACACTAGGAAACAGCTTTGTAGTCACCTTAAACACTGTTTCAGGGCAAGAGATTGTGTTTTAGACTAAAAGGTAATGCATTATAAGAAGAATCTTTACTTTGAAACTCTGTTCTTTACCTTTTTCACACTAGGAAACAGCTTTGTAGTCACCTTAAACACTGTTTCAGGGCAAGAGATTGTGTTTTAGACTAAAACTTAATGGTTTATAAGAAGAATCTTTACTTTGAAACTCTGTTCTTTACCTTTTTCACACTACGAAACAGCTTTGTATTTGCCTTAAACACTGTTTCAGGGCAAGAGATTGTGTTTTAGACTTAAAGGTAATGCATTATAAGAAGAATCTTTACTTTGATACTCTGTTCTATACCTTTTTCATACTAGGAAACAGCTTTGTATTCGCCTTAAACACTGTTTCAGGGCAAGAGATTGTGTTTTAGACTAAAACTTAATGCTTTATAAGAAGAATCTTTACTTTGAAACTATTCTTTACCTTTTTCACACAATGAAACAGCTTTCTATTCACCGTAAACACTGATTCAGGGCAAGAGATTGTGTTTTAGACTTAAAGGTAATGCATTATAAGAAGAATCTTTACTTTGAAACTCTGTTCTTTACCTTTTTCACACTAGGACACAGCTTTGTAGTCGCCTTAAACACTGTTTCAGGGCAAGAGATTGTGTTTTAGACTAAAACTTAATGCATTATAAGAAGAATCTTTACTTTGAAACTGTTCTTTACCTTTTTCACACAATGAAACAGCTTTGTATTCACCTTAAACACTGTTTCAGGGCAAGAGATTGTGTTTTAGACTTAAAGGTTATGCATTATAAGAAGAATCTTTACTTTGATACTCTGTTCTTTACCTTTTTCATACTAGGAAACAGCTTTGTATTCACCTTAAACACTGTTTCAGGGCAAGAGATTGTGTTTTAAACTAAAACTTAATGCTTTATAAGAAGAATCTTTACTTTGAAACTCTGTTCTTTACCTTTTTCACACAATGAAACAGCTTTCTATTCACCTTAAACACTGTTTCAGGGCAAGAGATTGTGTTTTAGACTAAAAGGTAATGCATTATAAGAAGAAACTTTACTTTGAAACTCTCTTCTTTACCTTTTTCACACAATGAAACAGCTTTCTATTCACCTTAAACACTGTTTCAGGGCAAGAGATTGTGTTTTAGACCTAAAGATAATGCATTATAATAAGAATCTTTACTTTGAAACTCTGTTCTTTACCTTTTTCACACTAGGAAACAGCTTTGTAGTCACCTTAAACACTGTTTCAGGGCAAGAGATTGTGTTTTAGACTAAAAGGTAATGCATTATAAGAAGAATCTTTACTTTGAAACTCTGTTCTTTACCTTTATCACACTAGGACACAGCTTTGTAGTCGCCTTAAACACTGTTTCAGGGCAAGAGATTGTGTTTTAGACTAAAACTTAATGCATTATAAGAAGAATCTTTACTTTGAAACTGTTCTTTACCTTTTTCACACAATGAAACAGCTTTGTATTCACCTTAAACACTGTTTCAGGGCAAGAGATTGTGTTTTAGACTAAAACTTAATGCTTTATAAGAAGAATCTTTACTTTGAAACTATTCTTTACCTTTTTCACACAATGAAACAGCTTTCTATTCACCTTAAACACTGATTCAGGGCAAGAGATTGTGTTTTAGACTTAAAGGTAATGCATTATAAGAAGAATCTTTACTTTGAAACTCTGTTCTTTACCTTTTTCACACTAGGACACAGCTTTGTAGTCGCCTTAAACACTGTTTCAGGGCAAGAGATTGTGTTTTAGACTAAAACTTAATGCATTATAAGAAGAATCTTTACTTTGAAACTGTTCTTTACCTTTTTCACACAATGAAACAGCTTTGTATTCACCTTAAACACTGTTTCAGGGCAAGAGATTGTGTTTTAGACTTAAAGGTTATGCATTATAAGAAGAATCTTTACTTTGATACTCTGTTCTTTACCTTTTTCATACTAGGAAACAGCTTTGTATTCACCTTAAACACTGTTTCAGGGGAAGAGATTGTGTTTTAGACTAAAAGGTAATGCATTATAATAAGAATCTTTACTTTGAAACTCTGTTCTTTACCTTTTTCACACTAGGAAACAGCTTTGTAGTCGCCTTAAACACTGTTTCAGGGCAAGAGATTGTGTTTTAGACTAAAACTTAACGCATTATAAGAAGAAACTTTACTTTGAAAGTCTGTTCTTTACCTTTTTCACACAATGAAACAGCTTTGTATTCGCCTTAAACACTGTTTCAGGGCAAGAGATTGTGTTTTAGACTAAAACTTAATCCTTTATAAGAAGAATCTTTACTTTGAAACTGTTCTTTACCTTTTTCACACTATGAAACAGCTTTGTAGTCACCTTAAACACTGTTTCAGGGCAAGAGATTGTGTTTTAGACTAAAAGGTAATGCATTATAATAAGAATCTTTACTTTGAAACTCTGTTCTTTACCTTTTTCACACTAGGAAACAGCTTTGTAGTCGCCTTAAACACTGTTTCAGGGCAAAAGATTGTGTTTTAGACTAAAACTTAATCCTTTATAAGAAGAATCTTTACTTTGAAACTGTTCTTTACCTTTTTCACACTATGAAACAGCTTTGTATTTGCCTTAAACACTGTTTCAGGGCAAGAGATTGTGTTTTAGACTTAAAGGTAATGCATTATAAGAAGAATCTTTACTTTGATACTCTGTTCTATACCTTTTTCATACTAGGAAACAGCTTTGTATTCGCCTTAAACACTGTTTCAGGGCAAGAGATTGTGTTTTAGACTAAAACTTAATGCTTTATAAGAAGAATCTTTACTTTGAAACTATTCTTTACCTTTTTCACACAATGAAACAGCTTTCTATTCACCTTAAACACTGATTCAGGGCAAGAGATTGTGTTTTAGACTAAAAGGTAATGCATTATAAGAAGAATCTTTACTTTGAAACTCTGTTCTTTACCTTTTTGACACTATGAAACAGCTTTTTATTCACCTTAAACACTGTTTCAGGGCAAGAGATTGTGTTTTAGACTAAAACTTAATGCTTTATAAGAAGAATCTTTACTTTGAAACTGTTCTTTACCTTTTTCACACTATGAAACAGCTTTGTAGTCACCTTAAACACTGTTTCAGGGCAAGAGATTGTGTTTTAGACTAAAAGGTAATGCATTAAAATAAGAATTTTTACTTTGAAACTCTGTTCTTTACCTTTTTCACACTAGGAAACAGCTTTGTAGTCGCCTTAATCACTGTTTCAGGGCAAGAAATTGTGTTTTAGACTAAAACTTAATGCATTATAAGAAGAATCTTTACTTTGAAACTCTGTTCTTTACCTTTTTCACACAATGAAACAGCTTTGTATTCGCCTTAAACACTGTTTCAGGGCAAGAGATTGTGTTTTAGACTAAAACTTAATGCTTTTAAGAAGAATCTTTACTTTGAAACTCTGTTCTTTAACTTTTTCACACTATGAAACAGCTTTGTATTCGCCTTAAACACTGTTTCAGGGCAAGAGATTGTGTTTTAGACTAAAAGGTAATGCATTATGAGAAGAATCTTTACTTTGAAACTCTGTTCTTTACCTTTTTCACACTACGAAACAGCTTTGTATTCGCCTTAAACACTGTTTCAGCGCAAGAGATTCTTCTTTAGACTAAAATATAAATGATGGGAAAGATTTGATTTTAAGTGAAGACAATCTGTTGTATAGTCTGCATTAAGTACATTGCAACTCTTTTCTTTAGCTTTTATACACTATGAAACACCTTTTCCAAGAATTGTAATCTCCTTAAACACTTTTTCAGGGCAAGAGATGCTACTTTAGACTAAATTATTAATGATGGGAAGAATCTTTCAAAGATTTGATTTTAAGTGAAGACAATCTGTTGTATAGTTTGCATTAAGTATGTTGCAACACTGTTCTTTAGCTTTTATACAGCTTTTCAAAGCTTTGTAATCGCCGTTGACACTATTTCATGGCAAAAGAGTTTCTACTTTAGACTAAAATATGAATGATGGGAAAGTTTTGATTTTAAGTGAAGAAAATCTGTTTTATACTTTAGAATAAGTACTTTGCAACTCTGTTCTTAAGCTGTTATTAACAAGGAAACAATTTTTCAACATATTGTAATTGACTTAAACACTGTTTCATGGCAAGACATTTTATTTTAGAGTAAAATATGAATGATGGGAAAGATTTGATGGTAAGTGAACACAATCTGTTGTATATTCTGCAATATATACATTGTTTCTCTGTTCTTTAGGTTTTATAAACTATGAAACATGATTTCAAAGCAATGTCATAGCCTTAAGCATTGTTTGAGTTAGGAGATTCTACTTTAGACTAAAATATGAATGATGGGAAGAATCTTTCAAAGATTTGATTTTAAGTGAAGGTAATCTGTTGTATAGTTTGCATTAAGTACATTGCAACTCTTTTCTTTAGCTTTTATACACTATGAAACATCTTTTCAAAGAATTGTAATCTCCTTAAACACTTTTTCAGGGCAAGAGATGCTACTTTAGACAAAAATATTAATGATGGGAAGAATCTTTCAAAGATTTCATTTTAAGTGAAGACAATCTGTTGTATAGTTTGTAATAAGTATGTTGCAGCACTTTTCTTTAACTTTTATACAGCTTTTCAAAGCTTTGTAATCGCCTTTGACACTATTTCAGGGCAAAAGAGTCTCTACTTTAGACTAAAATATGAATGATGGGAAAGTTTTGATTTTAAGTGAAGAAAATCTGTTTTACACTTTAGAATAAGTATTTGCAACTCTGTTCTGTAGCTTTTATTAACAATGAAACAACTTTTCAACATATTGCAATTGAATTAAACACTGTTTCACGGCAAGAAATTTTATTTTAGAGTAAAATATGAATGATGGGAAAGATTTGATGGTAAGTAAAGACAATCTCTTGTATATTTTGCAATAAGTACATTGTAACTCTGTTCTTTAGGTTTTACAAACTATGAAACATGATTTCAAAGCATTGTAATCGCCTTAAGCACTGTTTGAGTGTAAGAGATTCTACTTTAGACCAAAATATGAATGATGGGAAGAATCTTTCAAAGATTTGAGTTTAAGTGAAGACAATCTGTTATATAGTTTGCAATAAGTTCATTGCAACTTTGTTCTGTGGGTTTTTTACACAAGGAAACAGCTTTTCAAAGCATTGTAATCATCTTAGACACTGTTTCAGGGCAAGAGATTCTGCTTTAGACTAAAATATGTATGATGAGAATAATCTTTCACAGACTTGATTTTAAGTGAAGACAATCTGTTGTATAGTTTGCAATAAGTACGTTGCAACTCTTTTCTTTAGCTTTTATACACTATGAAACACCTTTGCAAAGCATTGTAATAGCCTTAGACACTGTTTCAGGGCAAGAGATTCTGCTTTAGACTAAAATATGAATGATGGGAAGAATCTTTCAAAGATTTGATTTTAAGTGAAGACAATCTGTTGTATAGTTTGCATTAAGTACATTGCAACTCTTTTCTTTAGCTTTTATACACTATGAAACACCTTTTCCAAGAATTGTAATCTCCTTAAAAACTTTTTCAGGGCAAGAGATGCTACTTTAGACTAAAATATTAATGATGGGAAGAATCTTTCAAAGATTTGATTTTAAGTGAAGACAATCTGTTGTATAGTTTGCATTAAGTACATTGCAAATCTTTTATTTAGCTTTTATACACTATGAAACACCTTTTAAAAGAATTGTAATCTCCTTAAACACTTTTTCAGGGCAAGAGATGCTACTTTAGACTTAAATATTAATGATGGGAAGAATCTTTCAAAGATTTCATTTTAAGTGAAGACAATCTGTTGTATAGTTTGCAATAAGTATGTTGCAACACTGTTCTTTAGCTTTTATACAGCTTTTCAAAGCTTTGTAATTGCCTTTGA
Organism: Electrophorus electricus; assembly: GCF_041902795.1. Classification (NCBI taxonomy): domain Eukaryota; kingdom Metazoa; phylum Chordata; class Actinopteri; order Gymnotiformes; family Gymnotidae; genus Electrophorus; species Electrophorus electricus. The sequence continues at coordinate 16,358,289 of NC_137514.1, read as the reverse complement.
CACTATTTCAGGGCAAAAGAGTTTCTACTTTAGACTAAAATATGAATGATGGGAAAGTTTTGATTTTAAGTGAAGAAAATCTGTTTTACACTTTAGAATAATTACTTTGCAATTCTGTTCTTAAGCTTTTATTAACAATGAAACAACTTTTCAACATATTGTAATTGACTTAAACACTGTTTCACGGCAAGACATTTTATTTTAGAGTAAAATATGAATGATGGGAAAGATTTGATGGTAAGTAAAGACAATCTCTTGTATAGTTTGCAATAAGTACATTGTAACTCTGTTGTTTCGGTTTTACAAACTATGAAACATGATTTCAAAGCATTGTAATCGTCTTAAGCACTGTTTGAGTGTAAGAGATTCTACTTTAGACCAAAATATGAATGATGGGAAGAATCTTTCAAAGATTTGAGTTTAAGTGAAGACAATCTGTTATATAGTTTGCAATAAATACATTGCAACTTTGTTCTGTGGGTTTTATACACAATGAAACAGCTTTTCAAAGCATTGTAATCACCTTAGACTCTATTTCAGGGCAAGAGATTCTGCTTTAGACTAAAATATGAATGATGGGAAGAATCTTTCAAAGCTTTGAGTTTAAGTGAAGACAATCTGTTGTATAGTTTGCAATAAGTACATTGCAACTCTTTTCTTTAGCTTTTATACACCTTTTCAAAGCATTGTAATCGACGTTTCAGCGCAAGAGATTCTACTTTAGACTAAAATATAAAGGTTGGGAAGAATCTTTCAAAGATTTGATTTTAATTGAAGACAATCTGATGTATAGTTTGCAATAAGTACATTGCAACTCTATTATTTAGCTTTTATAGACTATGAAACACCTTTTCAAAGCATTGTAATCACCTTAGACACTGTTTCAGGGCAAGATATTCTGCTTTAGACTAAAATATGAATGATGAGAATAATCTTTCACAAACTTGATTAAGTGAAGACAATCTGTTGTATAGTTTGCAATAAGTATATTGCAAGTCTTTTCTTTAGCTTTTATACACCTTTTCAAAGCATTTTAATCGACGTTTCAGCGCAAGAGATTCTACTTTAGACTAAAATATAAATGATGGAAAGAATCTTTCAAAGATTTGAGTTTAAGTGAAGACAATCTGTTGTATAGTTTGCAATAAGTACGTTGCAACTCTTTTCTTTAGCTTTTATACACTATTAAACACCTTTGCAAAGTATTGTAATAGCCTTAGACACTGTTTCAGGGCAAGAGATGCTACTTTAGACTAAAATATTAATGATGGGAAGAATCTTTCAAAGATTTGATTTTAAGTGAAGACAATCTGTTGTATAGTTTGCATTAAGTACATTGCAACTCTTTTATTTAGCTTTTATACACTATGAAACACCTTTTAAAAGAAATGTAATCTCCTTAAACACTTTTTCAGGGCAAGAGATGCTACTTTAGACTAAAATATTAATGATGGGAAGAATCTTTCAAAGATTTCATTTTAAGTGAAGACAATCTGTTGTATAGTTTGCAATAAGTACATTGCAACTTTGTTCTGTGGGTTTTATACACAATGAAACAGCTTTTCAAAGCATTGTAATCACCTTAGACACTGTTTCAGGGCAAGAGATTCTGCTTTAGACTCAAATATGAATGATGAGAATAATCTTTCAAAGATTTGAGTTTAAGTGAAGACAATCTGTTGTATATTTTGCAATAAGTACGGTGCAACTCTTTTCTTTAGCTTTTATACACTATGAAACACCTTTGCAAAGCATTGTAATAGCCTTAGACACTGTTTCAGGGCAAGAGATTCTACTTTAGACTAAAATATGAATGATGGGAAGAATCTTTCAAAGATTTGATTTTAAGTGAAGACAATCTGTTGTATAGTTTGCATTAAATACATTGCAACTCTTTTCTATAGCTTTTATACACTATGTAACACCTTTTCCAAGAATTGTAATCTACTTAAACACTTTTTCAGGGCAATAGATGCTACTTTAGACTAAAATATTAATGATGGGAAGAATCTTTCAAAGATTTGATTTTAAGTGAAGACAATCTGTTGTATAGTTTGCAATAAGTACATTGCAATTCTTTTCTTTAGCTTTTATATACCTTTTCAAAGCATTGTATTCGACGTTTCAGCACAAGAGATTCTACTTTAGACTAAAATATAAATGATGGGAAGAATCTTTCAAAGATTTGATTTTAAGTGAAGAAAATCTGTTGTATAGTTTGCAATAACTATGTTGCAACACTGTTCTTTAGCTTTTATACAGCTTTTCAAAGCTTTGTAATCGCCTTTGACACTATTTCAGGACAAAAGAGTTTCTACTTTAGACTAAAATATGAATGATGGGAAAGTTTTGATTTTAAGTGAAGAAAATCTGTTTTACACTTTAGAATAAGTACTTTGCAACTCTGTTCTTAAGCTTTTATTAACAATGAAACAACTTTTCAACATATTGTAATTGACTTAAACACTGTTTCACGGCAAGACATTTTATTTTAGAGTAAAATATGAATGATGGGAAAGATTTGATGGGAAGTAAAGACAATCTCTTGTATCTTTTGCAATAAGTACATTGTAACTCTGTTCTTTAGGTTTTACAAACTATGAAACATGATTTCAAAGCATTGTAATTGCCTTAAGCACTGTTTGAGTGTAAGAGATTCTACTTTAGACCAAAATATCAATGATGGGAAGAATCTTTCAAAGATTTGAGTTTAAGTGAAGACAATCTGTTATATAGTTTGCAATAAATACATTGCAACTTTGTTCTGTGGGTTTTATACACAATGAAACAGCTTTTCAAAGCATTGTAATCACCTTAGACTCTATTTCAGGGCAAGAGATTCTGCTTTAGACTAAAATATGAATGATGGGAAGAATCTTTCAAAGATTTGAGTTTAAGTGAAGACAGTCTGTTGTATAGTTTGCAATAAGTACATTGCAACTCTTTTCTTTAGCTTTTATACACCTTTTCAAAGCATTGTAATCGACGTTTCAGCGCAAGAGATTCTACTTTAGACTAAAATATAAAGGTTGGGAAGAATCTTTCAAAGATTTGATTTTAAGTGAAGACAATCTGATGTATAGTTTGCAATAAGTACATTGCAACTTTGTTCTGTGGGTTTTATACACAATGAAACAGCTTTTCAAAGCATTGTAATCACCTTAGACACTGTTTCAGGGCAAGAGATTCTGCTTTAGACTCAAATATGAATGATGAGAATAATCTTTCAAAGATTTGAGTTTAAGTGAAGACAATCTGTTGTATATTTTGCAATAAGTACGGTGCAACTCTTTTCTTTAGCTTTTATACACTATGAAACACCTTTGCAAAGCATTGTAATAGCCTTAGACACTGTTTCAGGGCAAGAGATTCTACTTTAGACTAAAATATGAATGATGGGAAGAATCTTTCAAAGATTTGATTTTAAGTGAAGACAATCTGTTGTATAGTTTGCATTAAGTACATTGCAACTCTTTTCTATAGCTTTTATACACTATGTAACACCTTTTCCAAGAATTGTAATCTACTTAAACACTTTTTCAGGGCAATAGATGCTACTTTAGACTAAAATATTAATGATGGGAAGAATCTTTCAAAGATTTGATTTTAAGTGAAGACAATCTGTTGTATAGTTTGCAATAAGTACATTGCAATTCTTTTCTTTAGCTTTTATATACCTTTTCAAAGCATTGTATTCGACGTTTCAGCACAAGAGATTCTACTTTAGACTAAAATATAAATGATGGGAAGAATCTTTCAAAGATTTGATTTTAAGTGAAGAAAATCTGTTGTATAGTTTGCAATAACTATGTTGCAACACTGTTCTTTAGCTTTTATACAGCTTTTCAAAGCTTTGTAATCGCCTTTGACACTATTTCAGGACAAAAGAGTTTCTACTTTAGACTAAAATATGAATGATGGGAAAGTTTTGATTTTAAGTGAAGAAAATCTGTTTTACACTTTAGAATAAGTACTTTGCAACTCTGTTCTTAAGCTTTTATTAACAATGAAACAACTTTTCAACATATTGTAATTGACTTAAACACTGTTTCACGGCAAGACATTTTATTTTAGAGTAAAATATGAATGATGGGAAAGATTTGATGGGAAGTAAAGACAATCTCTTGTATCTTTTGCAATAAGTACATTGTAACTCTGTTCTTTAGGTTTTACAAACTATGAAACATGATTTCAAAGCATTGTAATTGCCTTAAGCACTGTTTGAGTGTAAGAGATTCTACTTTAGACCAAAATATCAATGATGGGAAGAATCTTTCAAAGATTTGAGTTTAAGTGAAGACAATCTGTTATATAGTTTGCAATAAATACATTGCAACTTTGTTCTGTGGGTTTTATACACAATGAAACAGCTTTTCAAAGCATTGTAATCACCTTAGACTCTATTTCAGGGCAAGAGATTCTGCTTTAGACTAAAATATGAATGATGGGAAGAATCTTTCAAAGATTTGAGTTTAAGTGAAGACAGTCTGTTGTATAGTTTGCAATAAGTACATTGCAACTCTTTTCTTTAGCTTTTATACACCTTTTCAAAGCATTGTAATCGACGTTTCAGCGCAAGAGATTCTACTTTAGACTAAAATATAAAGGTTGGGAAGAATCTTTCAAAGATTTGATTTTAAGTGAAGACAATCTGATGTATAGTTTGCAATAAGTACATTGCAACTTTGTTCTGTGGGTTTTATACACAATGAAACAGCTTTTCAAAGCATTGTAATCACCTTAGACACTGTTTCAGGGCAAGAGATTCTGCTTTAGACTCAAATATGAATGATGAGAATAATCTTTCAAAGATTTGAGTTTAAGTGAAGACAATCTGTTGTATATTTTGCAATAAGTACGGTGCAACTCTTTTCTTTAGCTTTTATACACTATGAAACACCTTTGCAAAGCATTGTAATAGCCTTAGACACTGTTTCAGGGCAAGAGATTCTACTTTAGACTAAAATATGAATGATGGGAAGAATCTTTCAAAGATTTGATTTTAAGTGAAGACAATCTGTTGTATAGTTTGCATTAAGTACATTGCAACTCTTTTCTATAGCTTTTATACACTATGTAACACCTTTTCCAAGAATTGTAATCTACTTAAACACTTTTTCAGGGCAATAGATGCTACTTTAGACTAAAATATTAATGATGGGAAGAATCTTTCAAAGATTTGATTTTAAGTGAAGACAATCTGTTGTATAGTTTGCAATAAGTACATTGCAATTCTTTTCTTTAGCTTTTATATACCTTTTCAAAGCATTGTATTCGACGTTTCAGCACAAGAGATTCTACTTTAGACTAAAATATAAATGATGGGAAGAATCTTTCAAAGATTTGATTTTAAGTGAAGAAAATCTGTTGTATAGTTTGCAATAACTATGTTGCAACACTGTTCTTTAGCTTTTATACAGCTTTTCAAAGCTTTGTAATCGCCTTTGACACTATTTCAGGACAAAAGAGTTTCTACTTTAGACTAAAATATGAATGATGGGAAAGTTTTGATTTTAAGTGAAGAAAATCTGTTTTACACTTTAGAATAAGTACTTTGCAACTCTGTTCTTAAGCTTTTATTAACAATGAAACAACTTTTCAACATATTGTAATTGACTTAAACACTGTTTCACGGCAAGACATTTTATTTTAGAGTAAAATATGAATGATGGGAAAGATTTGATGGGAAGTAAAGACAATCTCTTGTATCTTTTGCAATAAGTACATTGTAACTCTGTTCTTTAGGTTTTACAAACTATGAAACATGATTTCAAAGCATTGTAATTGCCTTAAGCACTGTTTGAGTGTAAGAGATTCTACTTTAGACCAAAATATCAATGATGGGAAGAATCTTTCAAAGATTTGATTTTAAGTGAAGACAGTCTGTTGTATAGTTTGCAATAAGTACATTGCAACTTTGTTCTGTGGGTTTTATACACAATGAAACAGCTTTTCAAAGCATTGTAATCACCTTAGACTCTATTTCAGGGCAAGAGATTCTGCTTTAGACTAAAATATGAATGATGGGAAGAATCTTTCAAAGATTTGAGTTTAAGTGAAGACAGTCTGTTGTATAGTTTGCAATAAGTACATTGCAACTCTTTTCTTTAGCTTTTATACACCTTTTCAAAGCATTGTAATCGACGTTTCAGCGCAAGAGATTCTACTTTAGACTAAAATATAAAGGTTGGGAAGAATCTTTCAAAGATTTGATTTTAAGTGAAGACAATCTGATGTATAGTTTGCAATAAGTACATTGCAACTCTATTCTTTAGCTTTTATACACTATGAAACACCTTTTCCAAGAATTGTAATCACCTTAGACACTGTTTCAGGGCAAGATATTCTGCTTTAGACTAAAATATGAATGATGGGAAGAATCTTTCAAAGATTTGATTTTAAGTGAAGACAATCTGTTTTATAGTTTGCAATAAGTACATTGCCACTTTGTTCTGTGGGTTTTATACACAATGAAACAGCTTTTCAAATCATTTTAATCACCTTAGACACTGTTTCAGGGCAAGAGATTCTGCTTTAGACTAAAATATGAATGATGGGAAGAATCTTTCAAAGATTTCAGTTTAAGAGAAGACAATCTGTTGTATAGTTTGCAATAAGTATATTGCACCTGTGGTGGAAATTCAGCAAACAAGGAGTCAGATGTGGATAAGAAGATTTTATTGAGTTATTAGTTTCAAAAAATGAGCGTGCCTATTTGCTTCGCTCCCCTTTGGGTGATTTCCCTCCCCTTATATAATAGCCGTAGCATTCAAGAGAACGAGGGAGGGTTTGCTTCTGCTGAGACCAGATAACTCCTTGGAAGGAGTGTATTTCTTCAAGGACGTTCTCTAGGGAACGTCCTGTTCTTCTAATCTTATGCTAAGCTTTCTCACGCTTTACAATGATAGAGAAAGAAACACAACAATATTTCCTTCACACTTCCCCCCTTTGATTCTTTGTCAATCATCAACATCATCTAGACTTCAATTTTCAATGAATAGTGCCTGGAGGTCATTAAATTCCTCAGAATCCTCATCCACCCCCTTTGGCAGTTCTTGCAACAGTTGATACTGTACACGAGTAAGATTGGTCACCCAGGTGACACAACAATTCATAATACATGGCAGGAAACACATAACCATCAATACGACAATGAGCACAGGAAAAAGCACCGTCACTGTCCAGTGTCCCCACGGGCCCAGGGCCGAGGTGAACCATGAGAACCATGAATTGTCTGCTGGGGACGGCTCCTGGATGTCCTGTTTCATATGTGTAATCAGGTCTGTTATATTATCATAATAATCTGGGATGTGAAAACAACATGATACATTTATCTTCTTACACACCCCACCTTCCTCGGCTAGGAGCAAATCTAAGGTCATTCTATTCTGCAGGACTACTTGGCGAATCTGGTGCAATTCTTGGTTTAGGAGTGTAAAAATCGTCTCAGTCCTATTGGCCAGAGTTAGGACTTGCCACGCTAAACCGTTAATCTTATTCAAGGCTGCAGTGGTTGCCGTCACCAATGCCATTGCACAAGCGATATTGCCTTTGCATCTTTCCTCTGGCAGGAGTTGTCGTCCCGCGATCGGGGCGAGAGTAGTGAGTAGGATAGTGACAAACAGAGAATTCATCATGAGTTCTCAGGTCGTTCTGGCGCCTTCTTGCAATGAGTGTGGTGTATCCACGTTGCTCGTCCGTCGGTTTTGACGGCGGTGTTAGTCGTCAGCAGCACTTGGAATGGTCCTCTCCACCTGGGCTGGTTCCACCGCTTCCTTCTGAAGTCCTTTATCAGCACCCAATCACCTGGTTGGTGGGTGTGGAGTGGAGTATCCGTCACCTCGGGAAGAACTGCCTTCACCTGCTTAGACACATGGGAGAGAGATTTGTGCAGAGACACACAGTACTGCAAAAGTGATTCATTGATCAGGTTAGTATCCCAGTCAGGCGGACCCACCCCCGTGTTGGGAGGCCGTCCAAACACTATTTCAAAAGCTGATAACCCTGTTCGTGCCTGTGGTCTGGTTCGACATTGCCACAGGACGAGGGGAAGGCATTTTACCCAATTCATGCCTGTTTCCTGCGTTACTTTAGCTAGACCTCCTTTAATGGTGCCGTTTGTCCGTTCTACTGCCCCTGCACTAGCAGGGTGGTAACTGCAGTGTTTTCTCATATCTACCCCTAGGTATTTAGTCAAAGCTTTTAGTCCTTCGTGTACGAAGGGTGTCCCATTGTCACTGGACACTCGTTGTGGTAACCCCCACCGGGGAATAATTTCTCTCAATAGCGCTTTTGCTACTGCCTCACTATCTTGTTTTCCCGTTGGGAAGGCCTCCACCCACTTACTAAACATGCACACACACACATGTTCCTCTTCCTTTTGGCTGGTGTTAGTTCTACAAAATCTATTTGCCAATGTTGAAATGGCTCACTAGGCGGCGGGTGTCCGGCGGGTGCGTGTTTGGTATGATTGTCTCCGTGTGGTGTGTTTTGTGCACATACCAAGCATCGGGAACAAAATTTACTGGTGTGTGTGTTTATTCCTGGTGCATACCAATATTTTGTTATACTTTCCACTATCCCCCCTTTGCTCATGTGACTCCTCCCATGAGCAATCTCAATTAGTCCTTTCATGTAAGCCGTGGGGAGACAGGGTTTGTTTATCTCTGGGTGTACCCATATCCCGCCTATTTGTTTGCACCCCCCTTTTTTCCATTTCACATAATCTTGTGGAGTAGCTTGTTTTTGGATATCTTTGGTTGTTATCCTGGTTCCATTATCTATTTGTGCCATTTGTGTATGGACTGGTTTCCTCCCGACACAGGGTCCCCTGCTTTTGTGTGTGCTGCACATTTTATGATGGCCACTTTCTTTGGTAGTTGAATTGCTTCCAACAGTTCTGCTACTAGGCAATGGTTCTTTATCTTTGCTCCTGAGCTCGTAAGGAAGTTACGATGTCTCCAAATAGCCCCAAAGTCATGTGCCACTCCCCACGCGTACCGGGAATCGGTCCAGACGTTCACGGTCTTATCTTGTGCTAGTTTACACGCCTGTATGAGTGCAGCAAGTTCAGCTGCCTGCGCTGAGTAATTAGATGGGAGTGATTCTGCTTTCACCACTTCTGTGTGTGACACAACAGCATATGCTGCTCGATTAGTGCCTTGAGAGTTACGTTTAGCTGAACCGTCCACAAACAATTCCAGGTCCGCATTAAATATTGGTTCCTCCTTTAAATCTATTCTGGGAGATGTTGCAATTTCTAACACCTGTTGGCAGTCATGGGGCTCTCCCTCCTCCCCTGTAGGCAATAGAGTGGAGGGGTTTAGAGTTGTGCATCGTTTCACAGTAACATTTGGCATGTCTAGTAAGGCAGTGTGGTATCTAAGCCATCGCTGAGTGGACAAATGTGCCACCTTTTGATCTTGCAGTATTCTTGACACTGCATGAGGCACATATAGGGTAAGCTTGGCGTAGCCTACTATGTCTCTGGAAGCCACTAGTGCCTTCTCGGCGGCTGCCACAGCTCTTACACATAAAGGTAGGCCTGCTGCGACTGTATCTAATTTTCCTGAGAAGTAGGCCACCGGCCTTTGTTTGTCCCCATGTTTCTGTGTCAATACACTTGTCATATATTGCCCTTTAACGTCTACTGTCTGTTCAAATGATTTGTTTGGGTCTGGAATGCCCAACGCTGGCATGACTTGTAACATCTGTTTCAGTGTTGTGAAGGCCGCCTCAGCTTCCGGCGTCCATTCCGGCTGTGAGGAATTTGACCCTTTGGTCGGTATTATATCTCTGAGTGGTCCCTCATGTTCTGCATAAGATGGTATGAATGTTCTACAATAGGAACACATGCCTAAGAAGGACAGCAGTTGTTTTTTCGTCGTGGGTCTTGGTATAGTCAAGATGGCATTCACTCGGTCTTTAGTCAGCATGCGCGTTTGTTCAGTGATGTCATGTCCTAAAAAATGCACTTGCTGCTTACAAAACTGTAATTTGGATTTGGATGCCTTATGGCCTTCCCCTGCTAAATGATGTAGCAGTGCCACCGTGGCTTGTTTACACGCTTCTCGTGTTTTCCCACACATCAAAAGATCATCAACGTATTGCAGCAAGGCTGTTCCTTCGAGGAGCTCTAAAGCTTCTAGGCTTCAGTGTAAGGCGGCATTGTAAATGGTTGGTGATTCACAATACCCCTGACACAATCTCGTGAATGTGTATGGCTTTCCTTCAAAAGTGAAAGCAAACCAAAATTGGCTATCATTGTGCACAGGTACGCTAAAGAAAGCGTTGGCCAAATCAACTACACTGAACCACTTACTGTCTGGTGGGATCTGAGAGAGAATGGTGTGCGGGTTTGGAACTTCTGGGGCTCTAGGGTGTACTGCCGCGTTGACAGCCTGCAAATCCTGCACAAATCTCCATTCATCTCTCCCTGGCTTCTTAACTGGGAAAATTGGAGTACGTACTGGTGAGTCTGGGCATGGTACGATAACTCCTGCTTGTTTTAATGATTGGAACACAGGCCTGATACCCTCCACTGCCTCTGGTTTTAGAGGGTATTGGTGCTGGTGTGGTCTGTAATCAGATTTTGGGGTGATGTGGACAGGCTCACATCCTTTTATTAAGCCCACATCATTTTTTCCCTGTGCCCATAACCCTGCAGGAACTGTTTTCAGTTCCTCTTCCTCTTCCTCTGAGAGGGTAACAGAGGCTGCCATAATTACTATATTAGGACTTACAAGCTCAACCCCCCTTTTACAATTTAGCCTATACGGGGTTGGCATTTTCCACACATCTATGCTTGGGCTGTACATGACTTTACACTGGGGTCCTTTTATCCAATCAGTTGTGCTCAACATGCGTTTTGTCCACAACCCTACTCTCTGCCAGTCTGGGTCAACATGTGCGCTAGCCAGCGACACATGAGGTGCTGCATGTGAGATTGAATATAAAGATTTCTGTTTATCTGAGAGCTGCACCACTCCCGCAGCCCACTCGCAGTCCCACGCTATAGCTGTGATAATCAGACTGTCACTGCCCCCTAAGTCAAATTTTTGTTCAAAATCAACATCAGATCCCTCATGGACCTTCATTGTACAGTGAATAGAATCACTTTGTTTAACTGTCAGCTCACCAGGTAGCGTGTTAGTAACTTCAGTCATAAAATGTGTTAGTACTTCCCCAGCAGTGCACTGCAATTCATACACGTACAAAGGGACTCCTGCCTCTAGCTGGACTCCCTGTGTAGGTGTTTCCCACATAACAAATAACCCCTCTGGGTTGCTGCTAATTGTGCACCCAAGTTTACACATTAAATCTCTAGCTAACAAATTAATTGGACAGGTTTCTGACACCAAAAAGCTGTGTTTGAATTGGCTGCTTCCTAAACTACATTGGAGAGGCTCGGACATCCTTTCATCAATGGGATGACCCCCTACTCCGATTACTGTTATCCCATATCTTTGTCTCATTCTACATTCTATTAATCCTTCTTTTAACACTGAGTGGGTGGCACCACTGTCAACCAAAAACCTAACATTTTTTCCCTCTACTTTCACAGTTACCTCGGGGAGGCCTCTTGGCCCTTTACTAATCTGCTGTAATAGTTGGTAATTTAAATTTGTTACTTCCCTTTTGCTGTCTTCACTCAGTGGTCCGCTGCTGTCCTGCCTCTCCACCGCCCGTCATTCGTGGATAGTGGGATCCAGGTCTGTGCCCCCGTCATATGAGTTATCCTCCTCCGGACAGTTTCTGGCAAAATGTCCAAGCTTTCCACAGTTGTAGCGTTCCTGCTTTTCCATCCACTCGTTTTTCCCTCCTCTTCCTTTGCCTCTGCCTCTGCCTCGTCCATGGCCACGTCCCCTTCCACGATTGTTTTCTCGTCCGCGACCTTTCCCTTGGTCTCCCGCCGTCTGGACTAGCGTTAGCATTGCCTGGTGCGTGGTATCTGCTCGTTGACGCTCTCGTTTGGCGTCTTTCTTTCCCAGGATCGTCTCATGATGCTTGGCGTGCTCCTCAATAGTAGATAGGGGAGCTCTACTATAGCCTATGCAGTTTTTTCTGATAAGGTCGCTAATTTCCTTTCTCATGTTCATAAGGAAGCTGTTTCTCAGATGAGCTTCCCATGCCCCCACTTCTCCGGGGCCCACTGCACGTTGTGCTGGCGCGTCAATTCCACAATGGTCAGTGTGGACGCGTGTCAAGCGGACGAGGAAATCTGCGACAGGCTCATCGTCTCTTTGCTTGCATGCTGCTATCAAATCAGTGTTAACAGTTGTTGGGTATGCTGCTTCCACTCTTTCGATGAGTCCTCTTATCTCTCTGTATGCGCTGTTTAGGTCAGGTTGGCCTTGGGGCGGTGCATTCCACTCAGGCAGATGGAGACGGACATCTCCATTCACCCAGTTTCTGTCAATGCGGTTATACTGCAGTCCGAGTCGAATCATCAGCAACCGTCTCAATTCAGCCTGAGTTGGTCTGCAGGACTGCACGAATGCCATCAGTTCTTGTCCGAAGCGTCGTCCGCCGATGTCACCTGGCTTGCTCAGGCCGTCGGCCGCTTTCATGATGTCGTCTGTAGTCCAGTGACGGTGGACCATAATCACTCCCTCAGGTCCTGACACTTCCACCATCGGGAACTGTGGGGCATAGCCTACCTCAGGCTCTGTGGAGGACTCTGCAGAGGTGTGGCTTCGGGTACGATGAGCCACTGGTGAGGTTATTGCCTCCAGTTGTCGTCTTAATTCGTCATATGGAGACGGCTTTGGTGTTGATGAAGTTCCTGGTTGGGGATAAGGAGGTGGATTTGCTAGCGCTTGTGGTTGCTGAATCAGCTGGGGGGCTCTCGGCGGGGCGGCATCGAGGTCAGGATCAGCTAAGGAAACACACTGAGACACTTCATTATTACATTTCTTTTGCCCTTCCTGTTTCTTCTGCCTTTTCTCAGCTTCTTCTAACCACATTTTTGCCTTTTCTAGCATATCCTCACTGTTTTTGTCAAAATATTTCCGTGCTTTCTTATCAGCTTCTCTAGGTTTGACCTCGACTCTCTTAATTAATTTTAACAGGTATGCAACACTCAGCGTCCCTGAGGTATTAAACCCATAATGTTTAATCCAAAACGGGACATGTTTGTTTACATGTTCCCCATAATCTTTACTCATTTGAAAGAATAGGCTACTGGAGAGCTTGTCCTTATCGAACTCATACTCCTTACTATTGCCCGCACCCATTGTTTTTTTTTTTTTTTTTTTACTTTTGGATTCAGGCAACAAACGAACAAAGGAAACTTACCTACTCTCTACAATTTTCCTATTTTTTATCTTATTATCCACACCATCTACCCCCGATATGGATTAGTTCCGCTCCAGCAAATCGTGCTAGTATACTGAGTCCACTCCTTTCCCTGCGGGGTGTTCTGTCGGCCCGGGCCTATTTCTTACACTAGTACGTCTACTCAGTGTGCCTATTCTCTTAGGCTGGCGGAGTCCCAGACTCCGGAGTCCTCTAGACCCTATTTTTAAGCCCTAGTATCTCATATACTATGCTACTTTACAGACCCACCCCAGGGTAGACTCAGGCGGATCACTACGTCACTTTCTTCTAGGATTGAATTACTGAACTTCACCACTTACTTTATGTTCGTTAGATCAGGCGGAGCACACCACCGGAGTCAAGCGGGACGTCACTCCCTGGTTAGGTACTTTCCCGTATTCTTGTGGGTTTCCCTCTTTCTCCAGCTCAGTTCTCTCTCTGAGGAGCGTCCTCGAAGTTTAGACACCGCTGCCCCGCATGGTGCCTCTCGCTGATCCTGCCGACTACGCCAAATTCTGTGGTGGAAATTCAGCAAACAAGGAGTCAGATGTGGATAAGAGGATTTTATTGAGTTATTAGTTTCAAAAAATGAGCGTGCCTATTTGCTTCGCTCCCCTTTGGGTGATTTCCCTCCCCTTATATAATAGCCGTAGTGTTCAAGAGAACGAGGGAGGGTTTGCTTCTGCTGAGACCAGATAACTCCTTGGAAGGAGTGTATTTCTTCAAGGACGTTCTCTAGGGAACGTCCTGTTCTTCTAATCTTATGCTAAGCTTTCTCACGCTTTACAATGATAGAGAAAGAAACACAACAATATTTCCTTCACACACCTCTTTTCTTTAGCTTTTATACACCTTTTCAAAGCATTGTAATCGACGTTTCAGCGCAAGAGATTCTACTTTAGACTAAAATAAAATGATGGGAAGAATCATTCAAAGATTTGAGTTTAAGTGAAGACAATCTGTTGTATACTTTCCAATAAGTACATTGCAACTTTGTTCTGTGGGTTTTATACACAATGAAACAGCTTTTCAAAGCATTGTAATCACCTTAGACACTGTTTCAGGGCAAGAGATTCTGCTTTAGACTAAAATATGAATGATGAGAATAATCTTTCACAAACTTGATTAAGTGAAGACAATCTGTTGTATAGTTTGCAATAAGTACATTGCAACTCTTTTCTTTAGCTTTTATGCACTATGAAACACCTTTGCAAAGCATTGTAATAGCCTTAGACACTGTTTCAGGGCAAGAGATTCTACTTTAGAATAAAATATAAATGATGGGAAGAATCTTTCAAAGATTTGATTTTAAGTGAAGACAATCTGTTATATAGTTTGCAATAAGTACATTGCAATTCTTTTCTTTAGCTTTTATACACCTTTTCAAAGGATTGTATTCGACGTTTCAGCACAAGAGATTCTACTTTAGACTAAAATATTAATGATGGGAAGAATCTTTCAAAGATTTGATTTTAAGTGAAGAAAATCTGTTGTATAGTTTGCAATAAGTATGTTGCAACACTGTTCTTTAGCTTTTATACAGCTTTTCAAAGCTTTGTAATCGCCTTTGACACTATTTCAGGACAAGATATTCTGCTTTAGACTAAAATATGAATGATGGGAAGAATCTTTCAAAGATTTGATTTTAAGTGAAGACAATCTGATGTATAGTTTGCAATAAGTACATTGCAACTCTATTCTTTAGCTTTTATACACTATGAAACACCTTTTCCAAGAATTGTAATCACCTTAGACACTGTTTCAGGGCAAGATATTCTGCTTTAGACTAAAATATGAATGATGGGAAGAATCTTTCAAAGATTTGATTTTAAGTGAAGACAATCTGTTTTATAGTTTGCAATAAGTACATTGCAACTTTGTTCTGTGGGTTTTATACACAATGAAACAGCTTTTCAAATCATTTTAATCACCTTAGACAATGTTTCAGGGCAAGAGATTCTGCTTTAGACTAAAATATGAATGATGGGAAGAATCTTTCAAAGATTTCAGTTTAAGAGAAGACAATCTGTTGTATAGTTTGCAATAAGTATATTGCACCTGTGGTGGAAATTCAGCAAACAAGGAGTCAGATGTGGATAAGAAGATTTTATTGAGTTATTAGTTTCAAAAAATGAGCGTGCCTATTTGCTTCGCTCCCCTTTGGGTGATTTCCCTCCCCTTATATAATAGCCGTAGCGTTCAAGAGAACGAGGGAGGGTTTGCTTCTGCTGAGACCAGATAACTCCTTGGAAGGAGTGTATTTCTTCAAGGACGTTCTCTAGGGAACGTCCTGTTCTTCTAATCTTATGCTAAGCTTTCTCACGCTTTACAATGATAGAGAAAGAAACACAACAATATTTCCTTCACACTTCCCCCCTTTGATTCTTTGTCAATCATCAACATCATCTAGACTTCAATTTTCAATGAATAGTGCCTGGAGGTCATTAAATTCCTCAGAATCCTCATCCACCCCCTTTGGCAGTTCTTGCAACAGTTGATACTGTACACGAGTAAGATTGGTCACCCAGGTGACACAACAATTCATAATACATGGCAGGAAACACATAACCATCAATACGACAATGAGCACAGGAAAAAGCACCGTCACTGTCCAGTGTCCCCACGGGCCCAGGGCCGAGGTGAACCATGAGAACCATGAATTGTCTGCTGGGGACGGCTCCTGGATGTCCTGTTTCATATGTGTAATCAGGTCT
Organism: Electrophorus electricus; assembly: GCF_041902795.1. Lineage (NCBI taxonomy): Eukaryota > Metazoa > Chordata > Actinopteri > Gymnotiformes > Gymnotidae > Electrophorus > Electrophorus electricus. Next base: position 16,342,258 of record NC_137514.1, on the reverse strand, counting down.
GTTATATTATCATAATAATCTGGGATGTGAAAACAACATGATACATTTATCTTCTTACACACCCCACCTTCCTCGGCTAGGAGCAAATCTAAGGTCATTCTATTCTGCAGGACTACTTGGCGAATCTGGTGCAATTCTTGGTTTAGGAGTGTAAAAATCGTCTCAGTCCTATTGGCCAGAGTTAGGACTTGCCACGCTAAACCGTTAATCTTATTCAAGGCTGCAGTGGTTGCCGTCACCAATGCCATTGCACAAGCGATATTGCCTTTGCATCTTTCCTCTGGCAGGAGTTGTCGTCCCGCGATCGGGGCGAGAGTAGTGAGTAGGATAGTGACAAACAGAGAATTCATCATGAGTTCTCAGGTCGTTCTGGCGCCTTCTTGCAATGAGTGTGGTGTATCCACGTTGCTCGTCCGTCGGTTTTGACGGCGGTGTTAGTCGTCAGCAGCACTTGGAATGGTCCTCTCCACCTGGGCTGGTTCCACCGCTTCCTTCTGAAGTCCTTTATCAGCACCCAATCACCTGGTTGGTGGGTGTGGAGTGGAGTATCCGTCACCTCGGGAAGAACTGCCTTCACCTGCTTAGACACATGGGAGAGAGATTTGTGCAGAGACACACAGTACTGCAAAAGTGATTCATTGATCAGGTTAGTATCCCAGTCAGGCGGACCCACCCCCGTGTTGGGAGGCCGTCCAAACACTATTTCAAAAGCTGATAACCCTGTTCGTGCCTGTGGTCTGGTTCGACATTGCCACAGGACGAGGGGAAGGCATTTTACCCAATTCATGCCTGTTTCCTGCGTTACTTTAGCTAGACCTCCTTTAATGGTGCCGTTTGTCCGTTCTACTGCCCCTGCACTAGCAGGGTGGTAACTGCAGTGTTTTCTCATATCTACCCCTAGGTATTTAGTCAAAGCTTTTAGTCCTTCGTGTACGAAGGGTGTCCCATTGTCACTGGACACTCGTTGTGGTAACCCCCACCGGGGAATAATTTCTCTCAATAGCGCTTTTGCTACTGCCTCACTATCTTGTTTTCCCGTTGGGAAGGCCTCCACCCACTTACTAAACATGCACACACACACATGTTCCTCTTCCTTTTGGCTGGTGTTAGTTCTACAAAATCTATTTGCCAATGTTGAAATGGCTCACTAGGCGGCGGGTGTCCGGCGGGTGCGTGTTTGGTATGATTGTCTCCGTGTGGTGTGTTTTGTGCACATACCAAGCATCGGGAACAAAATTTACTGGTGTGTGTGTTTATTCCTGGTGCATACCAATATTTTGTTATACTTTCCACTATCCCCCCTTTGCTCATGTGACTCCTCCCATGAGCAATCTCAATTAGTCCTTTCATGTAAGCCGTGGGGAGACAGGGTTTGTTTATCTCTGGGTGTACCCATATCCCGCCTATTTGTTTGCACCCCCCTTTTTTCCATTTCACATAATCTTGTGGAGTAGCTTGTTTTTGGATATCTTTGGTTGTTATCCTGGTTCCATTATCTATTTGTGCCATTTGTGTATGGACTGGTTTCCTCCCGACACAGGGTCCCCTGCTTTTGTGTGTGCTGCACATTTTATGATGGCCACTTTCTTTGGTAGTTGAATTGCTTCCAACAGTTCTGCTACTAGGCAATGGTTCTTTATCTTTGCTCCTGAGCTCGTAAGGAAGTTACGATGTCTCCAAATAGCCCCAAAGTCATGTGCCACTCCCCACGCGTACCGGGAATCGGTCCAGACGTTCACGGTCTTATCTTGTGCTAGTTTACACGCCTGTATGAGTGCAGCAAGTTCAGCTGCCTGCGCTGAGTAATTAGATGGGAGTGATTCTGCTTTCACCACTTCTGTGTGTGACACAACAGCATATGCTGCTCGATTAGTGCCTTGAGAGTTACGTTTAGCTGAACCGTCCACAAACAATTCCAGGTCCGCATTAAATATTGGTTCCTCCTTTAAATCTATTCTGGGAGATGTTGCAATTTCTAACACCTGTTGGCAGTCATGGGGCTCTCCCTCCTCCCCTGTAGGCAATAGAGTGGAGGGGTTTAGAGTTGTGCATCGTTTCACAGTAACATTTGGCATGTCTAGTAAGGCAGTGTGGTATCTAAGCCATCGCTGAGTGGACAAATGTGCCACCTTTTGATCTTGCAGTATTCTTGACACTGCATGAGGCACATATAGGGTAAGCTTGGCGTAGCCTACTATGTCTCTGGAAGCCACTAGTGCCTTCTCGGCGGCTGCCACAGCTCTTACACATAAAGGTAGGCCTGCTGCGACTGTATCTAATTTTCCTGAGAAGTAGGCCACCGGCCTTTGTTTGTCCCCATGTTTCTGTGTCAATACACTTGTCATATATTGCCCTTTAACGTCTACTGTCTGTTCAAATGATTTGTTTGGGTCTGGAATGCCCAACGCTGGCATGACTTGTAACATCTGTTTCAGTGTTGTGAAGGCCGCCTCAGCTTCCGGCGTCCATTCCGGCTGTGAGGAATTTGACCCTTTGGTCGGTATTATATCTCTGAGTGGTCCCTCATGTTCTGCATAAGATGGTATGAATGTTCTACAATAGGAACACATGCCTAAGAAGGACAGCAGTTGTTTTTTCGTCGTGGGTCTTGGTATAGTCAAGATGGCATTCACTCGGTCTTTAGTCAGCATGCGCGTTTGTTCAGTGATGTCATGTCCTAAAAAATGCACTTGCTGCTTACAAAACTGTAATTTGGATTTGGATGCCTTATGGCCTTCCCCTGCTAAATGATGTAGCAGTGCCACCGTGGCTTGTTTACACGCTTCTCGTGTTTTCCCACACATCAAAAGATCATCAACGTATTGCAGCAAGGCTGTTCCTTCGAGGAGCTCTAAAGCTTCTAGGCTTCAGTGTAAGGCGGCATTGTAAATGGTTGGTGATTCACAATACCCCTGACACAATCTCGTGAATGTGTATGGCTTTCCTTCAAAAGTGAAAGCAAACCAAAATTGGCTATCATTGTGCACAGGTACGCTAAAGAAAGCGTTGGCCAAATCAACTACACTGAACCACTTACTGTCTGGTGGGATCTGAGAGAGAATGGTGTGCGGGTTTGGAACTTCTGGGGCTCTAGGGTGTACTGCCGCGTTGACAGCCTGCAAATCCTGCACAAATCTCCATTCATCTCTCCCTGGCTTCTTAACTGGGAAAATTGGAGTACGTACTGGTGAGTCTGGGCATGGTACGATAACTCCTGCTTGTTTTAATGATTGGAACACAGGCCTGATACCCTCCACTGCCTCTGGTTTTAGAGGGTATTGGTGCTGGTGTGGTCTGTAATCAGATTTTGGGGTGATGTGGACAGGCTCACATCCTTTTATTAAGCCCACATCATTTTTTCCCTGTGCCCATAACCCTGCAGGAACTGTTTTCAGTTCCTCTTCCTCTTCCTCTGAGAGGGTAACAGAGGCTGCCATAATTACTATATTAGGACTTACAAGCTCAACCCCCCTTTTACAATTTAGCCTATACGGGGTTTGCATTTTCCACACATCTATGCTTGGGCTGTACATGACTTTACACTGGGGTCCTTTTATCCAATCAGTTGTGCTCAACATGCGTTTTGTCCACAACCCTACTCTCTGCCAGTCTGGGTCAACATGTGCGCTAGCCAGCGACACATGAGGTGCTGCATGTGAGATTGAATATAAAGATTTCTGTTTATCTGAGAGCTGCACCACTCCCGCAGCCCACTCGCAGTCCCACGCTATAGCTGTGATAATCAGACTGTCACTGCCCCCTAAGTCAAATTTTTGTTCAAAATCAACATCAGATCCCTCATGGACCTTCATTGTACAGTGAATAGAATCACTTTGTTTAACTGTCAGCTCACCAGGTAGCGTGTTAGTAACTTCAGTCATAAAATGTGTTAGTACTTCCCCAGCAGTGCACTGCAATTCATACACGTACAAAGGGACTCCTGCCTCTAGCTGGACTCCCTGTGTAGGTGTTTCCCACATAACAAATAACCCCTCTGGGTTGCTGCTAATTGTGCACCCAAGTTTACACATTAAATCTCTAGCTAACAAATTAATTGGACAGGTTTCTGACACCAAAAAGCTGTGTTTGAATTGGCTGCTTCCTAAACTACATTGGAGAGGCTCGGACATCCTTTCATCAATGGGATGACCCCCTACTCCGATTACTGTTATCCCATATCTTTGTCTCATTCTACATTCTATTAATCCTTCTTTTAACACTGAGTGGGTGGCACCACTGTCAACCAAAAACCTAACATTTTTTCCCTCTACTTTCACAGTTACCTCGGGGAGGCCTCTTGGCCCTTTACTAATCTGCTGTAATAGTTGGTAATTTAAATTTGTTACTTCCCTTTTGCTGTCTTCACTCAGTGGTCCGCTGCTGTCCTGCCTCTCCACCGCCCGTCATTCGTGGATAGTGGGATCCAGGTCTGTGCCCCCGTCATATGAGTTATCCTCCTCCGGACAGTTTCTGGCAAAATGTCCAAGCTTTCCACAGTTGTAGCGTTCCTGCTTTCAAATCCACTCGTTTTTCCCTCCTCTTCCTTTGCCTCTGCCTCTGCCTCGTCCATGGCCACGTCCCCTTCCACGATTGTTTTCTCGTCCGCGACCTTTCCCTTGGTCTCCCGCCGTCTGGACTAGCGTTAGCATTGCCTGGTGCGTGGTATCTGCTCGTTGACGCTCTCGTTTGGCGTCTTTCTTTCCCAGGATCGTCTCATGATGCTTGGCGTGCTCCTCAATAGTAGATAGGGGAGCTCTACTATAGCCTATGCAGTTTTTTCTGATAAGGTCGCTAATTTCCTTTCTCATGTTCATAAGGAAGCTGTTTCTCAGATGAGCTTCCCATGCCCCCACTTCTCCGGGGCCCACTGCACGTTGTGCTGGCGCGTCAATTCCACAATGGTCAGTGTGGACGCGTGTCAAGCGGACGAGGAAATCTGCGACGGGCTCATCGTCTCTTTGCTTGCATGCTGCTATCACATCAGTGTTAACAGTTGTTGGGTATGCTGCTTCCACTCTTTCGATGAGTCCTCTTATCTCTCTGTATGCGCTGTTTAGGTCAGGTTGGCCTTGGGGCGGTGCATTCCACTCAGGCAGATGGAGACGGACATCTCCATTCACCCAGTTTCTGTCAATGCGGTTATACTGCAGTCCGAGTCGAATCATCAGCAACCGTCTCAATTCAGCCTGAGTTGGTCTGCAGGACTGCACGAATGCCATCAGTTCTTGTCCGAAGCGTCGTCCGCCGATGTCACCTGGCTTGCTCAGGCCGTCGGCCGCTTTCATGATGTCGTCTGTAGTCCAGTGACGGTGGACCATAATCACTCCCTCAGGTCCTGACACTTCCACCATCGGGAACTGTGGGGCATAGCCTACCTCAGGCTCTGTGGAGGACTCTGCAGAGGTGTGGCTTCGGGTACGATGAGCCACTGGTGAGGTTATTGCCTCCAGTTGTCGTCTTAATTCGTCATATGGAGACGGCTTTGGTGTTGATGAAGTTCCTGGTTGGGGATAAGGAGGTGGATTTGCTAGCGCTTGTGGTTGCTGAATCAGCTGGGGGGCTCTCGGCGGGGCGGCATCGAGGTCAGGATCAGCTAAGGAAACACACTGAGACACTTCATTATTACATTTCTTTTGCCCTTCCTGTTTCTTCTGCCTTTTCTCAGCTTCTTCTAACCACATTTTTGCCTTTTCTAGCATATCCTCACTGTTTTTGTCAAAATATTTCCGTGCTTTCTTATCAGCTTCTCTAGGTTTGACCTCGACTCTCTTAATTAATTTTAACAGGTATGCAACACTCAGCGTCCCTGAGGTATTAAACCCATAATGTTTAATCCAAAACGGGACATGTTTGTTTACATGTTCCCCATAATCTTTACTCATTTGAAAGAATAGGCTACTGGAGAGCTTGTCCTTATCGAACTCATACTCCTTACTATTGCCCGCACCCATTGTTTTTTTTTTTTTTTTTTTACTTTTGGATTCAGGCAACAAACGAACAAAGGAAACTTACCTACTCTCTACAATTTTCCTATTTTTTATCTTATTATCCACACCATCTACCCCCGATATGGATTAGTTCCGCTCCAGCAAATCGTGCTAGTATACTGAGTCCACTCCTTTCCCTGCGGGGTGTTCTGTCGGCCCGGGCCTATTTCTTACACTAGTACGTCTACTCAGTGTGCCTATTCTCTTAGGCTGGCGGAGTCCCAGACTCCGGAGTCCTCTAGACCCTATTTTTAAGCCCTAGTATCTCATATACTATGCTACTTTACAGACCCACCCCAGGGTAGACTCAGGCGGATCACTACGTCACTTTCTTCTAGGATTGAATTACTGAACTTCACCACTTACTTTATGTTCGTTAGATCAGGCGGAGCACACCACCGGAGTCAAGCGGGACGTCACTCCCTGGTTAGGTACTTTCCCGTATTCTTGTGGGTTTCCCTCTTTCTCCAGCTCAGTTCTCTCTCTGAGGAGCGTCCTCGAAGTTTAGACACCGCTGCCCCGCATGGTGCCTCTCGCTGATCCTGCCGACTACGCCAAATTCTGTGGTGGAAATTCAGCAAACAAGGAGTCAGATGTGGATAAGAGGATTTTATTGAGTTATTAGTTTCAAAAAATGAGCGTGCCTATTTGCTTCGCTCCCCTTTGGGTGATTTCCCTCCCCTTATATAATAGCCGTAGCGTTCAAGAGAACGAGGGAGGGTTTGCTTCTGCTGAGACCAGATAACTCCTTGGAAGGAGTGTATTTCTTCAAGGACGTTCTCTAGGGAACGTCCTGTTCTTCTAATCTTATGCTAAGCTTTCTCACGCTTTACAATGATAGAGAAAGAAACACAACAATATTTCCTTCACACACCTCTTTTCTTTAGCTTTTATACACCTTTTCAAAGCATTGTAATCGACGTTTCAGCGCAAGAGATTCTACTTTAGACTAAAATAAAATGATGGGAAGAATCATTCAAAGATTTGAGTTTAAGTGAAGACAATCTGTTGTATACTTTCCAATAAGTACATTGCAACTTTGTTCTGTGGGTTTTATACACAATGAAACAGCTTTTCAAAGCATTGTAATCACCTTAGACACTGTTTCAGGGCAAGAGATTCTGCTTTAGACTAAAATATGAATGATGAGAATAATCTTTCACAAACTTGATTAAGTGAAGACAATCTGTTGTATAGTTTGCAATAAGTACATTGCAACTCTTTTCTTTAGCTTTTATGCACTATGAAACACCTTTGCAAAGCATTGTAATAGCCTTAGACACTGTTTCAGGGCAAGAGATTCTACTTTAGAATAAAATATAAATGATGGGAAGAATCTTTCAAAGATTTGATTTTAAGTGAAGACAATCTGTTATATAGTTTGCAATAAGTACATTGCAATTCTTTTCTTTAGCTTTTATACACCTTTTCAAAGCATTGTATTCGACGTTTCAGCACAAGAGATTCTACTTTAGACTAAAATATAAATGATGGGAAGAATCTTTCAAAGATTTGATTTTAAGTGAAGAAAATCTGTTGTATAGTTTGCAATAAGTATGTTGCAACACTGTTCTTTAGCTTTTATACAGCTTTTCAAAGCTTTGTAATCGCCTTTGACACTGTTTCAGGACAAGATATTCTGCTTTAGACTAAAATATGAATGATGGGAAGAATCTTTCAAAGATTTGATTTTAAGTGAAGACAATCTGATGTATAGTTTGCAATAAGTACATTGCAACTCTATTCTTTAGCTTTTATACACTATGAAACACCTTTTCCAAGAATTGTAATCACCTTAGACACTGTTTCAGGGCAAGATATTCTGCTTTAGACTAAAATATGAATGATGGGAAGAATCTTTCAAAGATTTGATTTTAAGTGAAGACAATCTGTTGTATAGTTTGCAATAAGTACATTGCAACTTTGTTCTGTGGGTTTTATACACAATGAAACAGCTTTTCAAAGCATTGTAATCTCCTTAAGCACTGTTTGAGTGTAAGACATTCTACTTTAGACCAAAATATTAATGATGGGAAGAATCTTTCAAAGATTTGAGTTTATGTGCAGACAATCTGTTGTATAGTTTGCATTAAGTTCATTGTAACTCTGTTCTTTAGCTTTTATACAGCTTTTGAAATCATTGTAATCACCTTAGACACTGTTTCAGGGCAAGAGATTCTGCTTTAGACTAAAATATGAATGATGGGAAGAATCTTTCAAAGATTTGATTTTAACTGAAGACAATCTGTTGTATAGTTTGTAATAAGTATGTTGCAACTCTGTTCTTTAGCTTTTATATAGCTTTTCAAAGCTTTGTAATCGCCGTTGACACTATTTCATGGCAAAAGAGTTTCTACTTTAGACTATAATATGAATGATGGGAAAGATTTGATGGTAAGTGAAGACAATCTGTTGTATAGTTTGAAATATGTTCATTGTAACTCAGTTCTTTAGCTTTTATATACTTTTTCAAAGCATTGTAATCGCCTTAGACACTATTTAAGCGCAAGAGAGTCTACTTTAGACTAAAATATAAATGATGGGAAGAGTCTTTCAAAGATTTGATTTTAAGTGAAGACAATCTGTTGTATAGTTTGCAATAAGTATGTTGCAACTCTATTCTTTAGCTTTTATACACTATGAAACACCTTTTCCAAAAATTATAATCTCCTTAAACACTTTTTCAGGGCAAGAGATGCTACTTTAGACTAAAATATAAATGATGGGAAGAATCTTTCAAAGATTTGATTTTAATTGAAGACAATCTGATGTATAGTTTGCAATAAGTACATTGCAAATATATTCGGTGGGTTTTATACACAATGAAACAGCTTTTCAAAGCATTGTAATCACCTTAGACATTGTTTCAGGGCAAGAGATTCTGCTTTAGACTAAAATATGAATAATGGGAAGAATCTTTCAAAGATTTGATTTTAAGTGAAGACAATTTGTTGTATCGTTTGCAATAAGTACATGGCAACTCTTGTCTTTAGCTTTTATAGACTATGAAACACCTTTTCAAAGCATTGTAATCACCTTAGACACTGTTTCAGGGCATGAGATTCTGCTTTAGACTAAAATATGAATGATGGGAAGAATCTTTCAAAGATTTGATTTTAAGTGAAGACAATCTGATGTATAGTTTGCAATATGTACATTGTAACTCTGTTCTTTAGGTTTTATAAACTATGAAACATGATTTCAAAGCATTGTAATCACCTTAAGCACTGTTTGAGTGTAAGACATTCTACTTTAGACCAAAATATGAATGATGGGAAGAATCTTTCAAAGATTTGATTTTAACTGAAGACAATCTGTTGTATAGTTTGCAATAAGTATGTTGCAACTCTGTTCTTTAGCTTATATACAGCTTTTCAAAGCTTTGTAATCGCCGTTGACACTATTTCATGGCAAAAGAGTTTCTACTTTAGACTAAAATATGAATGATGGGAAAGATTTGATGGTAAGTGAAAACAATCTGTTGTATAGTTTGAAATATGTTCATTGTAACTCTGTTCTTTAGCTTTTATACACCTTTTCAAAGCATTGTAATCGCCTTAGCCACTATTTCAGCGCAAGAGAGTCTACTTTAGAGAAAATATAAATGATGGGAAGAATCTTTCAAAGATTTGATTTTAAGTGAAGACAATCTGTTGTATAGTTTGCAATAAGTACATTGCAAATCTATTCTGTGGGTTTTATACACAATGAAACAGCTTTTCAAAGCATTGTAATCACCTTAGGCACTGTTTCAGCGCAAGAGATTCTACTTTAGACTAAAATATGAATGATGGGAAGAATCTTTCAAAGATTTCATTTTAAGTGAAGACAATCTGTTGTATACTTTGCAATAAGTACATTGCAACTCTGTTGTTTAGCATTTATATACCATGAAACAGCTTTCCAAGCATTGTAATCGCCTTAAACACTGTTTCAGGGCAAGATATTCTACTTTAGATGAAAATTTGAATGATGGGATAGATTTGATTTTAATTGAAGATAATCTGTTGTATCCTTTGCAATAAGTACTATGCAACTCTGTTATTTAGGTTTTATAAACTAAGAAACAGGTTTTCAAAGCATTGTAATCACCTTAAACACTGTTTCAGGGCAAAAGATTCTACTTTAGACTAAAATATGATGCATGCAAATTTTGACTCTTTCAAAAATTGATTTTAAGTGAAGACATTCTGTTTTATAGTCTGCAATAAGTACATTGTCACTCTATTCTTTAGGTTTTATAGACTATGAAACACCTTTTCCAAGAATTGTAATCGCCTTAAACACTTTTTCAGGGCAAGACATGCTACTTTAGACTAAAATATTAATGATGGGAAAAATAAAATATTTCATTTTAAGTGAAGACAATCTGTTGCATAGTTTGCAATAAGTACGTTGCAACTCTGTTCTTTAGCTTTTATACACCTTTTCAAAGCATTGTAATCGCCTTAGATACTATTTCAGCGCAATAGATTCTACTTTCGACTAAAATATAAATGATGGGAAGAATCTTTCAAAGCTTTGATTTTAAGTGAAGACAATCTGTTGTATACTTTGCAATAAGTACATTGTAACTCTGTTCATTAGGTTTTATAAACTATGAAACATGATTTCAAAGCATTGTAATCGCCTTAAGCACTGTTTGAGTGTAAGAGATTCTACTTTAAACCAAAATATGAATGATGAGAAGAATCTTTCAAAGATTTGATTTTAAGTGAAGACAATCTGTTGTATACTTTGCAATAAGTACTTTGCAACTCTCTCCTTGGGGTTTTATACACAATAAAACAGCTTTTCCAAGAAATGTAATCACCTTAGACACTGTTTCAGGGCAAGGGATTCTGCTTTAGACTAAAATATGAATGATGGGAAGAATCTTTCAAAGATTTGATTTTAAGTGAAGACCATCTGTTTTATAGTTTGCAATAAGTACATTGCAACTCTCTCCTTGTTGTTTTATACACAATGAAACAGCTTTTCAAAGCATTGTAATAGCCTTAGACACTGTTTCAGTGCAAGAGATTCTGCTTTAGACTAAAATATGAATGATGGGAAGAATCTTTCAAAGATTTGAGTTTAAGTGAAGACAATCTGTTGTATAGTTTGCAATAAATATGTTGCAACTCTTTTTTTAGCTTTTATACAGCTTTTCAAAGCTTTGTAATCACCTTTGACACTATTTCAGGGCAAAAGATTTTCTACTTTAGACTAAAATATGAATGATGAGAAGAATCTTTCACAGACTTGATTTTAAGTGAAGACAATCTGTTGTATAGTTTGCAATAAGTACATTGCAACTCTTTTCTTTAGCTTTTATAAACTATGAAACACCTTTTCAAAGCATTGTAATCTCCTTAGGCACTGTTTCAGAGCAAGAGATTCTGCTTTAGACTAAAATATGAATGATGGGAAGAATCTTTCAAAGATTTGAGTTTAAGTAAAGATAATCTGTTGTGTAGTTTGCAATAAGTTAGTTGCAACTCTATTCTTTAGCTTTTATACACTATGAAACACCTTTTCCAAGAATTATAATCTCCTTAAACACTTTTTCAGGGCAAAAGATGTTACTTTAGACAAAAATATAAATGATGGGAAGAATCTTTCAAAGATTTGATTTTAAGCGAAGACAATCTGTTGTCTAGTTTGCAATAAGTAAAATGCAACTTTGTTCTGAGGGTTTTATACACAATGAAACAGCTTTTCAAATCATTTTAATCACCTTAGACACTGTTTCAGGGCAAGAGATTCTGCTTTAGACTAAAATATGAATGATGGGAAGAATCTTTCAAAGATTTGATTTTAAGTGAAGACAATCTGATGTATAGATTGCAATAAGTAAATTGCAAATCTATTCTGTGGATTTTATACACAATGAAACAGCTTTTCAAAGTATTTTAATCACCTTAGACACTGTTTCAGCGCAAGAGATTCTACTTTAGACTAAAATATGAATGATGGGTAGAATCTTTCAAAGATTTGATTTTAAGTGAAGAAAATCTGTTGTATAGTTTGCAATAAGTATGTTGCAACACTGTTCTTTAGCTTTTATACAGCTTTTCAAAGCTTTGTAATCGCCTTTGACACTTTTTCAGGACAAAAGAATTTCTACTTTAGACTAAAATATGAATGATGGGAAAGTTTTGATTTTAAGTGAAGAAAATCTGTTTTACACTTTAGAATAAGTACTTTGCAACTCTGTTCTTAAGCTTTTATTAACAATGAAACAACTTTTCAACATATTGTAATTGACTTAAACACTGTTTCACGGCAAGACATTTTATTTTAGAGTAAAATATGAATGATGGGAAAGATTTGATGGGAAGTAAAGACAATCTCTTGTATATTTTGCAATAAGCACATTGTAACTCTGTTCTTTAGGTTTTACAAACTATGAAACATGATTTCAAAGCATTGTAATCACCTTAGACTATTTCAGGGCAAGAGATTCTGCTTTAGACTAAAATATGAATGATGGGAAGAATCTTTCAAAGATTTGAGTTTAAGTGAAGACAATCTGTTATATAGTTTGCAATAAGTACATTGCAACTTTGTTCTGTGGGTTTTATACACGATGAAACAGCTTTTCAAAGCATTGTAATCACCTTAGACTCTATTTCAGGGCAAGAGATTTTGCTTTAGACTAAAATATGAATGATGGGAAGAATCTTTCAAAGATTTGAGTTTAAGTGAAGACAATCTGTTGTATAGTTTGCAAGAAGTACATTGCAACTCTTTTCTTTAGCTTTTATACACCTTTTCAAAGCATTGTAATCGACGTTTCAGCGCAAGAGATTCTACTTTAGACTAAAATATAAAGGTTGGGAAGAATCTTTCAAAGATTTGATTTTAAGTGAAGACAATCTGATGTATAGTTTGCAATAAGTACATTGCAACTCTATTCTTTAGCTTTTATACACTATGAAACACCTTTTCCAAGAATTGTAATCACCTTAGACACTGTTTCAGGGCAAGATATTCTGCTTTAGACTAAAATATGAATGATGGGAAGAATCTTTCAAACATTTTATTTTAAGTGAAGACAATCTGTTTTATAGTTTGCAAGAAGTACATTGCAACTTTGTTCTGTGGGTTTTATACACAATGAAACACCTTTTCAAATAATTTTAATCACCTTAGACACTGTTTCAGGGCAAGAGATTCTGCTTTAGACTAAAATATGAATGATGGGAAGAATCTTTCAAAGATTTCAGTTTAAGAGAAGACAATCTGTTGTATAGTTTGCAATAAGTATATTGCACCTCTTTTCTTTAGCTTTTATACACCTTTTCAAAGCATTGTAATCGACGTTTCAGCGCAAGAGATTCTACTTTAGACTAAAATATGAATGATGGGAAGAATCTTTCAAAGATTTCATTTTAAGTGAAGACAATCTGTTGTATACTTTGCAATAAGTACATTGCAACTCTGTTGTTTAGCATTTATATACCATGAAACAGCTTTCCAAGCATTGTAATCGCCTTAAACACTGTTTCAGGGCAAGATATTCTACTTTAGATTAAAATATGAATGATGGGATAGATTTGATTTTAATTGAAGATAATCTGTTGTATCCTTTGCAATAAGTACTATGCAACTCTGTTATTTAGGTTTTATAAACTAAGAAACAGGTTTTCAAAGCATTGTAATCACCTTAAACACTGTTTCAGGGCAAAAGATTCTACTTTAGACTAAAATATGATGCATGCAAATTTTGACTCTTTCAAAAATTGATTTTAAGTGAAGACATTCTGTTTTATAGTCTGCAATAAGTACATTGTCACTCTATTCTTTAGGTTTTATAGACTATGAAACACCTTTTCCAAGAATTGTAATCGCCTTAAACACTTTTTCAGGGCAAGACATGCTACTTTAGACTAAAATATTAATGATGGGAAAAATAAAATATTTCATTTTAAGTGAAGACAATCTGTTGCATAGTTTGCAATAAGTACGTTGCAACTCTGTTCTTTAGCTTTTATACACCTTTTCAAAGCATTGTAATCGCCTTAGATACTATTTCAGCGCAATAGATTCTACTTTCGACTAAAATATAAATGATGGGAAGAATCTTTCAAAGCTTTGATTTTAAGTGAAGACAATCTGTTGTATACTTTGCAATAAGTACATTGTAACTCTGTTCATTAGGTTTTATAAACTATGAAACATGATTTCAAAGCATTGTAATCGCCTTAAGCACTGTTTGAGTGTAAGAGATTCTACTTTAAACCAAAATATGAATGATGAGAAGAATCTTTCAAAGATTTGATTTTAAGTGAAGACAATCTGTTGTATACTTTGCAATAAGTACTTTGCAACTCTCTCCTTGGGGTTTTATACACAATAAAACAGCTTTTCCAAGAAATGTAATCACCTTAGACACTTTTTCAGGGCAAGGGATTCTGCTTTAGACTAAAATATGAATGATGGGAAGAATCTTTCAAAGATTTGATTTTAAGTGAAGACCATCTGTTTTATAGTTTGCAATAAGTACATTGCAACTCTCTCCTTGTTGTTTTATACACAATGAAACAGCTTTTCAAAGCATTGTAATAGCCTTAGACACTGTTTCAGTGCAAGAGATTCTGCTTTAGACTAAAATATGAATGATGGGAAGAATCTTTCAAAGATTTGAGTTTAAGTGAAGACAATCTGTTGTATAGTTTGCAATAAATATGTTGCAACTCTTTTTTTTAGCTTTTATACAGCTTTTCAAAGCTTTGTAATCACCTTTGACACTATTTCAGGGCAAAAGATTTTCTACTTTAGACTAAAATATGAATGATGAAAAGAATCTTTCACAGACTTGATTTTAAGTGAAGACAATCTGTTGTATAGTTTGCAATAAGTACATTGCAACTCTTTTCTTTAGCTTTTATAAACTATGAAACACCTTTTCAAAGCATTGTAATCTCCTTAGGCACTGTTTCAGAGCAAGAGATTCTGCTTTAGACTAAAATATGAATGATGGGAAGAATCTTTCAAAGATTTGAGTTTAAGTAAAGATAATCTGTTGTGTAGTTTGCAATAAGTTAGTTGCAACTCTAATCTTTAGCTTTTATACACTATGAAACACCTTTTCCAAGAATTATAATCTCCTTAAACACTTTTTCAGGGCAAAAGATGTTACTTTAGACAAAAATATAAATGATGGGAAGAATCTTTCAAAGATTTGATTTTAAGCGAAGACAATTTGTTGTCTAGTTTGCAATAAGTACAATGCATCTTTGTTCTGTGGGTTTTATACACAATGAAACAGCTTTTCAAATCATTTTAATCACCTTAGACACTGTTTCAGGGCAAGAGATTCTGCTTTAGACTAAAATATGAATGATGGGAAGAATCTTTCAAAGATTTGATTTTAAGTGAAGACAATCTGATGTATAGATTGCAATAAGTAAATTGCAAATCTATTCTGTGGATTTTATACACAATGAAACAGCTTTTCAAAGTATTTTAATCACCTTAGACACTGTTTCAGCGCAAGAGATTCTACTTTAGACTAAAATATGAATGATGGGAAGAATCTTTCAAAGATTTCAGTTTAAGTGAAGACAATCTGTTGTATAGTTTGCAATAAGTATATTGCACCTCTTTTCTTTAGCTTTTATACACCTTTTCAAAGCATTGTAATCGACGTTTCAGCGCAAGAGATTCTATTTAGACTAAAATATAAATGATGGGAAGAATCATTCAAAGATTTGAGTTTAAGTGAAGACATTCTGTTGTATACTTTCCAATAAGTACATTGCAACTTGTTCTGTGGGTTTTTTACACAATGAAACAGCTTTTCAAAGCATTGTAATCACCTTAGACACTGTTTCAGGGCAAGAGATTCTGCTTTAGTCTAAAATATGAATGATGAGAATAATCTTTCACAAACTTGATTAAGTGAAGACAATCTGTTGTATAGTTTGCAATAAGTACGTTGCAACTCTTTTCTTTAGCTTTTATGCACTATGAAACACCTTTGCAAAGCATTGTAATAGCCTTAGACACTGTTTCAGGGCAAGAGATTCTACTTTAGAATAAAATATAAATGATGGGAAGAATCTTTCAAAGATTTGATTTTAAGTGAAGACAATCTGTTGTATAGTTTGCAATAAGTACATTGCAATTCTTTTCTTTAGCTTTTATACACCTTTTCAAAGCATTGTATTCGACGTTTCAGCACAAGAGATTCTACTTTAGACTAAAATATAAATGATGGGAAGAATCTTTCAAAGATTTGATTTTAAGTGAAGAAAATCTGTTGTATAGTTTGCAATAAGTATGTTGCAACACTGTTCTTTAGCTTTTATACAGCTTTTCAAAGCTTTGTAATCGCCTTTGACACTTTTTCAGGACAAAAGAGTTTCTACTTTAGACTAAAATATGAATGATGGGAAAGTTTTGATTTTAAGTGAAGAAAATCTGTTTTACACTTTAGAATAAGTACTTTGCAACTCTGTTCTTAAGCTTTTATTAACAATGAAACAACTTTTCAACATATTGTAATTGACTTAAACACTGTTTCACGGCAAGACATTTTATTTTAGAGTAAAATATGAATGATGGGAAAGATTTGATGGGAAGTAAAGACAATCTCTTGTATATTTTGCAATAAGCACATTGTAACTCTGTTCTTTAGGTTTTACAAACTATGAAACATGATTTCAAAGCATTGTAATCACCTTAGACTCTATTTCAGGGCAAGAGATTCTGCTTTAGACTAAAATATGAATGATGGGAAGAATCTTTCAAAGATTTGAGTTTAAGTGAAGACAATCTGTTATATAGTTTGCAATAAGTACATTGCAACTCTTTTCTTTAGCTTTTATACACTATGAAACACCTTTTCAAAGCATTGTAATCACCTTAGACACTGTTTCAGGGCATGAGATTCTGCTTTAGACTAAAATATGAATGATGGGAAGAATCTTTCAAAGATGTGATTTTAAGTGAAGACAATCTGATGTATAGTTTGCAAAATGTACATTGTAACTCTGTTCTTTAGGTTTTATAAACTATGAAACATGATTTCAAAGCATTGTAATCACCTTAAGCACTGATTGAGTGTAAGACATTCTACTTTAGACCAAAATATGAATGATGGGAAGAATCTTTCAAAGATTTGAGTTTAAGTGCAGACAATCTGTTGTATAGTTTGCATTAAGTTCATTGTAACTCTGTTCTTTAGCTTTTATACACCTTTTCAAAGCATTGTAATCGCCTTAGACACTATTTCAGCGCAAGAGAGTCTACTTTAGACTAAAATATAAATGATGGGAAGAATCTTTCAAAGATTTGATTTTAAGTGAAGACAATCTGTTGTATAGTTTGCAATAAGTACATTGCAACTTTCTTCTGTGGGTTTTAAACACAATGAAACAGCTTTTCAAAGCATTTTAATCACCTTAGACACTGTTTCAGCGCAAGAGATTCTACTTTAGACTAAAATATGAATGACGGGAAGAATCTTTCAAATATTTCATTTTAAATGAAGACAATCTGTTGTATAGTTTGCGATAAGTATGTTGCAACTCTGTTCTTTAGCTTTTATACAGCTTTTCAAAGCTTTGTAATCGCCGTTGACACTATTTCATGGCAAAAAAGTTTCTACTTTAGACTAAAATATGAATGATGGGAAAGATTTGATGGTAAGTGAAGACAATCTGTTGTATAGTTTGCAATATGTTCATTGTAATTCTGTTCTTTAGCTTTTATACTACTTTTCAAAGCATTGTAATCGCCTTAGACACTATTTCAGTGCAAGAGAGTCTACTTTAGACTAAAATATAAATGATGGGAAGAATCTTTCAAAGATTTCATTTTAAGTGAAGACAATCTGTTGTATAGTTTGCAATAAGTACATTGCAACTCTTTTCTTTAGCTTTTATACACCTTTTCAAAGCATTGTAATTGACGTTTCAGCACAAGAGATTCTACTTTAGACTAAAATATAAATGATGGGAAAGATTTGATTTTAAGTGAAGACAATCTGATGTATAATTTGCAATAAGTATGTGCAACTCTATTCTTTAGCTTTTATACACTATGAAACACCTTTTCCAAGAATTGTATTCTCCTTAAACACTTTTTCAGGGCAAGACATTCTGCTTTATACTAAAATATGAATGATGAGAAGAATCTTTCAAAGATTTGATTTTAAGTGAAGACAATCTGTTGTATAGTTTGCAATAAGTAAACTGCAACTCTTTTCTTTAGATTTTATAGACTATGAAACACCTTTTCAAAGCATTGTAATCACCTTAGACACTGTTTCAGCTCAAGAGATTCTACTTTAGACTAAAATATGAATGATGGGAAGAATCTTTCAAAGATTTGATTTTAAGTGAAGACAATCTGATGTATAGTTTGCAATAAGTACATTGCAAATCTATTCTGTGGGTTTTATGCACAATGAAACAGCTTTTCAAAGCATTTTAATCACCTTAGACACTGTTTCACCACAAGAGATTCTACTTTAGACTAAAAAATGAATGATGGGAAGAATCTTTCAAAGATTTCATTTTAAGTGAAGACAATCTGTTGTATAGTTTGCAATAAGTATGTTGCAACTCTGTTCTTTAGCTTTTATACAGCTTTTCAAAGCTTTGTAATCGCCGTTGACACTATTTCATGGCAAAAGAGTTTCTACTTTAGACTAAAATATGAATGATGGGAAAGATTTGATGGTAAGTGAAGACAATCTGATGTATAGTTTGCAATAAGTACATTGCAAATCTATTCTGTGGGTTTTATGCAAAATGAAACAGCTTTTCAAAGCATTTTAATCACCTTAGACACTGATTCACCACAAGAGATTCTACTTTAGACTAAAAAATGAATGATGGGAAGAATCTTTCAAAGATTTCATTTTAAGTGAATAAAATCTGTTGTATAGTTTGCAATAAGTATGTTGCAACTCTGTTCTTTAGCTTTTATACAGCTTTTCAAAGCTTTGTAATCGCCGTTGACACTATTTCATGGCAAAAGAGTTTCTACTTTAGACTAAAATATGAATGATGGGAAAGATTTGATGGTAAGTGAAGACAATCTGATGTATAGTTTGCAATAAGTACATTGCAAATCTATTCAGTGGGTTTTATACACAAGGAAACAGCTTTTCCAAGCATTGTAATCACCTTAGACACTGTTTCAGCGCAAGAGATTCTACTTTAGACTAAAATATGAATGATGGGAATAATCTTTCAAAGATTTCATTTTACGTGAAGACAATCTGTTGTATAGTTTGCAATAAGTACATTGCAACTCTTTTATTTAGCTTTTATACACCTTTTCAAAGCAGTGTAATCGACGTTGACACTATTTCAGGGCAAAAGAGTTTCTACTTTAGACTAAAATATGAATGATGGGAACGTTTTGATTTTAAGTGAAGAAAATCTGTTTTATACTTTAGAATAAGTACTTTGCAACTCTGTTCTTAAGCTTTTATTAACAAGGAAACAACTTTTCAACATATTGTAATTGACTTAAACACTGTTTCAGGGCAAGACATTTTATTTTAGAGTAAAATATGAAAGATGGGAAAGATTTGATGGTAAGTGAAGAGAATCTGTTGTATAGTTTGCAATATGTACATTGTATCTCTTTTCTTTAGGTTTTACAAACTATGAAACATGATTTCAAAGCATTGTAATAGCCTTAAGCACTGTTTGAGTGTAAGAGATTCTACTTTAGACCAAAATATGAATGATGGGAAGAATCTTTCAAAGATTTGAGTTTAAGTAAAGATAATCTGTTGTATAGTTTGCAATAAGTATGTTGCAACTCTATTCTTTAGCTTTTATACACTATGAAACACCTTTTCCAAGAATTATAAACTCCTTAAACACATTTTCAGGGCAAAAAATGCTACTTTAGACTAAAATATAAATGATGGGAAGAATCTTTCAAAGATTTGATTTTAAGTGAAGACAATCGGTTGTATACTTTGCAATAAGTACATTGCAACTCTGTTCTGTGGGTTTTATACACAATGAAACAGCTTTTCAAAGCATTGTAATCACCTTAGACACTGTTTCAGGGCAAGAGATTCTGCTTTAGACTAAAATATAAATGATGGGAAAGATGTGATTTTAAGTGAAGACAATCTGATGTATAGTTTGCAATAAGTACATTGCAACTCTATGCTTTAGCTTTTATACACTATGAAAGACCTTTTCCAAGAATTGTAATCTCCTTAAACACTTTTTCAGGGCAAGAGATTATGCTTTATACTAAAATATGAATGATGAGAAGAATCTTTCACAGAATTGATTTTAAGTGAAGACAATCTGTTGTATAGTTTGCAATAAGTACATTGCAACACTTTTCTTTAGCTTTTATAGTCTAGGAAACACCTTTTCAAAGCATTGTAATCGCCGAAAAACTGTTTCAGCGCAAAAGATTGTACTTTATACTAAAATATGAATGATGGGAAGAATCTTTCAAAGATTGGATTTTAAGTGAAGGCAATCTGTTGTATAGTTTGCAATAATTACATTGCAACTCTTTTCTTTAGCTTTTATACACCTTTTCAAAGCATTGTAATCGACATTTCAGCGCAAGAGATTCTACTTTAGACTAAAATATAAATGATGGGAAGAATCTTTCAAAGGTTTGATTTTAAGTGAAGACAATCTGATGTATAGTTTGCAATAAGTACATTGCAAATCTATTCTGTGGGTTTTATACACAATGAAACAGCTTTTCAAAGCATTTTATTCACCTTAGACACTGTTTCAGTGCAAGAGATTCTACTTTAGACTAAAATATGAATGATTGGAAGAATCTTTCAAAGATTTGATTTTAAGTGAAGACAATTTGTTGTATAGTTTGCAATAAGTACATTGCAACTTTGTTCTGTGGGTTTTATACACAATGAAACAGCTTTTCAAATCATTGTAATCACCTTAGACACTGTTTCAGGGCAAGAGATTCTGCTTTAGACTGAAATATGAATGATGGGAAGAATCTTTCAAAGATTTCATTTTAAGTGAAGACAATCTGTTGTATAGTTTGCAATAAGTATGTTGCAACTCTGTTCTTTAGCTTTTATACAGCTTTTCAAAGCTTTGTAATCGCCGTTGACACTATTTCAGGGCAAAAGAGTTTCTACTTTAGACTAAAATATGAATGATGGGAAAGTTTTGATTTTAAGTGAAGAAAATCTGTTTGACACTTTAGAATAAGTACTTTGCAACTCTGTTCTTTAGCTTTTATTAACAATATAACAACTTTTCAACATATTGTAATTAACTTAAAAACTGTTTCAAGGCAAGACATTTTATTTTAGAGTAAAATATGAATGATGGGAAAGATTTAATGGTAAGTGAAGACAATCTGTTGTATAGTTTGCAATATGTACATTGTATCTCTGTTCTTTAGGTTTTATAAACTATGAAACATGATTTCAAAGCATTGTAATAGCCTTAAGCACTGTTTGAGTGTAAGAGATTCTACTTTAGACCAAAATATAAATGATGGGAAGAATCTTTCAAAGATTTGAGTTTAAGTGAAGACAATCTGTTGTATACTTTGCAATAACTACATTGCAACTTTGTTCTGTGGGTGTTATACACAATGAAACAGCTTTTCAAAGCATTGTAATCACCTTAGACACTTTCAGGGCAAGAGATTCTGCTTTAGACTAAAATATAAATGATGGGAAAGATGTGATTTTAAGTGAAGACAATCTGATGTATAGTTTGCAATAAGTACATTGCAACTCTATTCTTTAGCTTTTATACACTATGAAACACCTTTTCCAAGAATTGTAAACTCCTTAAACACT
This sequence comes from Electrophorus electricus, assembly GCF_041902795.1. NCBI lineage: Eukaryota > Metazoa > Chordata > Actinopteri > Gymnotiformes > Gymnotidae > Electrophorus > Electrophorus electricus. Next base: position 16,320,496 of record NC_137514.1, on the reverse strand, counting down.
TTTTCAGGGCAAGAGATTATGCTTTATACTAAAATATGAATGATGAGAATAATCTTTAACAGAATTGATTTTAAATGAAGACAATCTGTTGTATAGTTTGCAATAAGTACATTGCAACACTCTTATTTAGCTTTTATAGTCTATGAAACACCTTTTCAAAGCATTGTAATCGAAGAAAAAACTGTTTCAGCGCAAAAGATTGTACTTTATACTAAAATATGAATGATGGGAAGAATCTTTCAAAGATTTGATTTTAAGTGAAGACAATCTGTTGTATACTTTGCAATAAGTACATTGCAACTTTGTTCTGTGGGTTTTATACACAATGAAACAGCTTTTCAAAGCATTGTAATCACCTTAGACACTGTTTCATGGCAAGAGATTCTGCTTTAGACTAAAATATGAATGATGGGAAGAATCTTTCAAAGATTTGATTTTAAGTGAAGGCAATCTGTTGTATAGTTTGCAATACGTACATTGCAACTCTCTCCTTGGGGTTTTATACACAATGAAACAGCTTTTCAAAGCATTGTAATCACCTTAGACACTGTTTCAGGCCAAGAGATTCTGCTTTAGACTGAAATATGAATGATGGGAAGAATCTTTCAAAGATTTGATTTTAAGTGAAGACAATCTGTTGTATAGTTTGCAATAAGTACATTGCAACTCTTTTCTTTGGCTTTTATACACCTTTTCAAAGCATTGTAATCGACATTTCAGCGCAAGAGATTCTACTTTAGACTAAAATATAAATGATGGGAAGAATCTTTCAAAGGTTTGATTTTTAGTGAAGACAATCTGATGTATAGTTTGCAATAAGTACATTGCAAATCTATTCTGTGGGTTTTATACACAATGAAACAGCTTTTCAAAGCATTATATTCACGTTAGACACTGTTTCAGTGCAAGAGATTCTACTTTAGACTAAAATATGAATGATGGGAAGAATCTTTCAAAGATTTCATTTTAAGTGAAGACAATTTGTTGTATAGTTTGCAATAAGTATGTTGCAACTCTGTTCTTTAGCTTTTATACAGCTTTTCAAAGCTTTGTAATCGCCGTTGACACTATTTCAGGGCAAAAGAGTTTCTACTTTAGACTAAAATATGAATGATGGGAAAGTTTTGATTTTAAGTGAAGAAAATCTGTTTGACACTTTAGAATAAGTACTTTGCAACTCTGTTCTTTAGCTTTTATTAACAATAAAACAACTTTTCAACATATTGTAATTAACTTAAAAACTGTTTCAAGGCAAGACATTTTATTTTAGAGTAAAATATGAATGATGGGAAAGATTTAATGGTATGTGAAGACAATCTGTTGTATAGTTTGCAATATGTACATTGTATCTCTGTTCTTTAGGTTTTATAAACTATGAAACATGATTTCAAAGCATTGTAATAGCCTTAAGCACTGTTTGAGTGTAAGAGATTCTACTTTAGACCAAAATATGAATGATGGGAAGAATCTTTCAAAGATCTGAGTTTAAGTGAAGACAATCTGTTGTATACTTTGCAATAAGTACATTGCAGCTTTGTTCTGTCGGTTTTAAACACAATGAAACAGCTTTTCAAAGCATTGTAATTTTACAATTTAGACACTTTCAGGGCAAGAGATTCTGCTTTAGACTAAAATATAAATGATGGGAAAGATTTGATTTTAAGCGAAGACAATCTGTTGTATAGTTTGCAATAAGTACATTGCAACTCTTTTCTTTAGCTTTTATAGTCTATGAAAAACCTTTTCAAAGCATTGTAATCGAAGAAAAAACTGTTTCAGCGCAAAAGATTGTACTTTATACTAAAATATGAATGATGGGAAGAATCTTTCAAAGATTTGATTTTAAGTGAAGACAATCTGTTGTATACTTTGCAATAAGTACATTGCAACTTTGTTCTGTGGGTTTTATACACAATGAAACAGCTTTTCAAAGCATTGTAATCACCTTAGACACTGTTTCATGGCAAGAGATTCTGCTTTAGACTAAAATATGAATGATGGGAAGAATCTTTCAAAGATTTGATTTTAAGTGAAGACAATCTGTTGTATAGTTTGCAATAAGTACATTGCAACTCTTTTCTTTAGCTTTTATACACCTTTTCAAAGTATTGTAATCGACGTTTCAGCGCAAGAGATTCTACTTTAGACTAAAATATAAATGATGGGAAGAATCTTTCAAAGATTTGATTTTAAGTGAAGACAATCTGATGTAAAGTTTGCAATAAGTACATTGCAAATCTATTCTGTGGGTTTTATACACAATGAAACAGCTTTCAAAGCATTGTAATCACCTTAGACACTTTCAGCGCAAGAGATTCTGCTTTAGACTAAAATATAAATGATGGGAAATATTTGATTTTAAGTGAAGGCAATCTGTTGTATAGTTTGCAATAAGTATGTTGCAACTCTGTTCTTTAGCTTTTATACAGCTTTTCATAGCTTTGTAATCGCCGTTGACACTATTTCAGGGCAAAAGAGTTTCTACTTTAGACTAAAATATGAATGATGGGAAAGTTTTGATTTTAAGTGAAGAAAATCTGTTTGACACTTTAGAATAAGTACTTTGCAACTCTGTTCTTTAGCTTTTATTAAGAATAAAACAACTTTTCAAGATATTGTAATTAACTTAAAAACTGTTTCAAGGCAAGACATTTTATTTTAGAGTAAAATATGAATGATGGGAAAGATTTAATGGTAAGTGAAGACAATCTGTTGTATAGTTTGCAATATGTACATTGTATCTCTGTTCTTTAGGTTTTATAAACTATGAAACATGATTTCAAAGCATTGTAATAGCCTTAAGCACTGTTTGAGTGTAAGCGATTCTACTTTAGACCAAAATATGATTGATGGGAAGAATCTTTCAAAGATCTGAGTTTAAGTGAAGACAATCTGTTGTATACTTTGCAATAAGTACATTGCAACTTTGTTCTGTCGGTTTTAAACACAATGAAACAGCTTTTCAAAGCATTGTAATTTTACAATTTAGACACTTTCAGGGCAAGAGATTCTGCTTTAGACTAAAATATAAATGATGGGAAAGATTTGATTTTAAGTGAAGACAATCTGTTGTATAGTTTGCAATAAGTACACTGCAACTCTTTTCTTTAGCTTTTATAGTCTATGAAACACCTTTTCAAAGTATTTTAATCGAAGAAAAAACTGTTTCAGCGCAAAGGATTGTACTTTATACTAAAATATGAATGATGGGAAGAATCTTTCAAAGATTTGATTTTAAGTGAAGACAATCTGTTGTATACTTTGCAATAAGTACATTGCAACTTTGTTCTGTGGGTTTTATACACAATGAAACAGCTTTTCAAAGCATTGTAATCACCTTAGACACTGTTTCATGGCAAGAGATTCTGCTTTAGACTAAAATATGAATGATGGGAAGAATCTTTCAAAGATTTGATTTTAAGTGAAGACAATCTGTTGTATAGTTTGCAATAAGTACATTGCAACTCTTTTCTTTAGCTTTTATACACCTTTTCAAAGCATTGTAATCGACGTTTCAGCGCAAGAGATTCTACTTTAGACTAAAATATAAATGATGGGAAGAATCTTTCAAAGATTTGATTTTAAGTGAAGACAATCTGATGTAAAGTTTGCAATAAGTACATTGCAAATCTATTCTGTGGGTTTTATACACAATGAAACAGCTTTCAAAGCATTGTAATCACCTTAGACACTTTCAGCGCAAGAGATTCTGCTTTAGACTAAAATATAAATGATGGGAAATATTTGATTTTAAGTGAAGGCAATCTGTTGTATAGTTTGCAATAAGTACATTGCAACTCTGTTCTTTAGCTTTTATACACAATGAAACACCTTTTCCAAGAATTGTAATCTCCTTAAACACTTTTTCAGGGCAAGAGATTCTGCTTTATACTAAAATATGAATGATGAGAAAGAATCTTTCACAGAATTGATTTTAAGTGAAGACAATCTGTTGTATAGTTTGCAATAAGTACATTGCAACTCTTTTCTTTAGCTTTTATAGTCTATGAAACACCTTTTCAAAGCATTGTAATCGCCTTAGACACTGTTTCAGGGCAAGAGATTCTGCTTTAGACTAAAATATGAATGATGGGAAGAATCTTTCAAAGATTTGATTTTAAGTGAAGTCAATCTGTTGTATACTTTGCAATAAGTATATTGCAACTCTGTTCTGTGGGTTTTATACACAATGAAACAGCTTTTCAAAGCATTGTAATCACCTTAGACACTGTTTCAGGCCAAGAGATTCTGCTTTAGACTGAAATATGAATGATGGGAAGAATCTTTCAAAGATTTGATTTTAAGTGAAGACAATCTGTTGTATAGTTTGCAATAAGTACATTGCAACTCTTTTCTTTAGCTTTTATACACCTTTTCAAAGCATTGTAATCGACATTTCAGCGCAAGAGATTCTACTTTAGACTAAAATATAAATGATGGGAAGAATCTTTCAAAGGTTTGATTTTTAGTGAAGACAATCTGATGTATAGTTTGCAATAAGTACATTGCAAATCTATTCTTTGGGTTTTATACACAATGAAACAGCTTTTCAAAGCATTGTATTCACCTTAGACACTGTTTCAGTGCAAGAGATTCTACTTTAGACTAAAATATGAATGATGGGAAGAATCTTTCAAAGATTTCATTTTAAGTGAAGACAATCTGTTGTATAGTTTGCAATAAGTATGTTGCAACTCTGTTCTTTAGCTTTTATAAAGCTTTTCAAAGCTTTGTAATCGCCGTTGACACTATTTCAGGGCAAAAGAGTTTCTACTTTAGACTAAAATATGAATGATGGGAAAGTTTTGATTTTAAGTGAAGAAAATCTGTTTGACACTTTAGAATAAGTACTTTGCAACTCTGTTCTTTAGCTTTTATTAACAATAAAACAACTTTTCAACATATTGTAATTAACTTAAAAACTGTTTCAAGGCAAGACATTTTATTTTAGAGTAAAATATGAATGATGGGAAAGATTTAATGGTAAGTGAAGACAATCTGTTGTATAGTTTGCAATATGTACATTGTATCTCTGTTCTTTAGGTTTTATAAACTATGAAACATGATTTCAAAGCATTGTAATAGCCTTAAGCACTGTTTGAGTGTAAGAGATTCTACTTTAGACCAAAATATGAATGATGGGAAGAATCTTTCAAAGATCTGAGTTTAAGTGAAGACAATCTGTTGTATACTTTGCAATAAGTACATTGCAACTTTGTTCTGTCGGTTTTAAACACAATGAAACAGCTTTTCAAAGCATTGTAATTTTACAATTTAGACACTTTCAGGGCAAGAGATTCTGCTTTAGACTAAAATATAAATGATGGGAAAGATGTGATTTTAAGTGAAGACAATCTGTTGTATAGTTTGCAATAAGTACACTGCAACTCTTTTCTTTAGCTTTTATAGTCTATGAAACACCTTTTCAAAGTATTTTAATCGAAGAAAAAACTGTTTCAGCGCAAAAGATTGTACTTTATACTAAAATATGAATGATGGGAAGAATCTTTCAAAGATTTGATTTTAAGTGAAGACAATCTGTTGTATACTTTGCAATAAGTACATTGCAACTTTGTTCTGTGGGTTTTATACACAATGAAACAGCTTTTCAAAGTATTGTAATCACCTTAGACACTGTTTCATGGCAAGAGAATCTGCTTTAGACTAAAATATGAATGATGGGAAGAATCTTTCAAAGATTTGATTTTAAGTGAAGACAATCTGTTGTATAGTTTGCAATAAGTACATTGCAACTCTTTTCTTTAGCTTTTATACACCTTTTCAAAGCATTGTAATCGACATTTCAGCGCAAGAGATTCTACTTTAGACTAAAATATAAATGATGGAAAGAATCTTTCAAAGATTTGATTTTAAGTGAAGACAATCTGATGTAAAGTTTGCAATAAGTACATTGCAAATCTATTCTGTGGGTTTTATACACAATGAAACAGCTTTCAAAGCATTGTAATCACCTTAGACACTCTCAGCGCAAGAGATTCTGCTTTAGACTAAAATATAAATGATGGGAAATATTTGATTTTAAGTGAAGGCAATCTGTTGTATAGTTTGCAATAAGTACATTGCAACTCTGTTCTTTAGCTTTTATACACAATGAAACACCTTTTCCAAGAATTGTAATCTCCTTAAACACTTTTTCAGGGCAAGAGATTCTGCTTTATACTAAAATATGAATGATGAGAAAGAATCTTTCACAGAATTGATTTTAAGTGAAGACAATCTGTTGTATAGTTTGCAATAAGTACATTGCAACTCTTTTCTTTAGCTTTTATACACCTTTTCAAAGCATTGTAATCGACATTTCAGCGCAAGAGATTCTACTTTAGACTAAAATATAAATGATGGGAAGAATCTTTCAAAGGTTTGATTTTTAGTGAAGACAATCTGATGTATAGTTTGCAATAAGTACATTGCAAATCTATTCTGTGGGTTTTATACACAATGAAACAGCTTTTCAAAGCATTGTATTCACCTTAGGCACTGTTTCAGTGCAAGAGATTCTACTTTAGACTAAAATATGAATGATGGGAAGAATCTTTCAAAGATTTCATTTTAAGTGAAGACAATCTGTTGTATAGTTTGCAATAAGTATGTTGCAACTCTGTTCTTTAGCTTTTATACAGCTTTTCAAAGCTTTGTAATCGCCGTTGACACTATTTCAGGGCAAAAGAGTTTCTACTTTAGACTAAAATATGAATGATGGGAAAGTTTTGATTTTAAGTGAAGAAAATCTGTTTGACACTTTAGAATAAGTACTTTGCAACTCTGTTCTTTAGCTTTTATTAACAATAAAACAACTTTTCAACATATTGTAATTAACTTAAAAACTGTTTCAAGGCAAGACATTTTATTTTAGAGTAAAATATGAATGATGGGAAAGATTTAATGGTAAGTGAAGACAATCTGTTGTATAGTTTGCAATATGTACATTGTATCTCTGTTCTTTAGGTTTTATAAACTATGAAACATGATTTCAAAGCATTGTAATAGCCTTAAGCACTGTTTGAGTGTAAGAGATTCTACTTTAGACCAAAATATGAATGATGGGAAGAATCTTTCAAAGATCTGAGTTTAAGTGAAGACAATCTGTTGTATACTTTGCAATAACTACATTGCAACTTTGTTCTGTCGGTTTTAAACACAATGAAACAGCTTTTCAAAGCATTGTAATTTTACAATTTAGACACTTTCAGGGCAAGAGATTCTGCTTTAGACTAAAATATAAATGATGGGAAAGATGTGATTTTAAGTGAAGAAAATCTGTTGTATAGTTTGCAATAAGTACACTGCAACTCTTTTCTTTAGCTTTTATAGTCTATGAAACACCTTTTCAAAGTATTTTAATCGAAGAAAAAACTGTTTCAGCGCAAAAGATTGTACTTTATACTAAAATATGAATGATGGGAAGAATCTTTCAAAGATTTGATTTTAAGTGAAGACAATCTGTTGTATACTTTGCAATAAGTACATTGCAACTTTGTTCTGTGGGTTTTATACACAATGAAACAGCTTTTCAAAGCATTGTAATCACCTTAGACACTGTTTCATGGCAAGAGAATCTGCTTTAGACTAAAATATGAATGATGGGAAGAATCTTTCAAAGATTTGATTTTAAGTGAAGACAATCTGTTGTATAGTTTGCAATAAGTACATTGCAACTCTTTTCTTTAGCTTTTATACACCTTTTCAAAGCATTGTAATCGACGTTTCAGCGCAAGAGATTCTACTTTAGACTAAAATATAAATGATGGGAAGAATCTTTCAAAGATTTGATTTTAAGTGAAGACAATCTGATGTAAAGTTTGCAATAAGTACATTGCAAATCTATTCTGTGGGTTTTATACACAATGAAACAGCTTTCAAAGCATTGTAATCACCTTAGACACTTTCAGCGCAAGAGATTCTGCTTTAGACTAAAATATAAATGATGGGAAATATTTGATTTTAAGTGAAGGCAATCTGTTGTATAGTTTGCAATAAGTACATTGCAACTCTGTTCTTTAGCTTTTATACACAATGAAACACCTTTTCCAAGAATTGTAATCTCCTTAAACACTTTTTCAGGGCAAGAGATTCTGCTTTATACTAAAATATGAATGATGAGAAAGAATCTTTCACAGAATTGATTTTAAGTGAAGACAATCTGTTGTATAGTTTGCAATAAGTACATTGCAACTCTTTTCTTTAGCTTTTATAGTCTATGAAACACCTTTTCAAAGCATTGTAATCGCCTTAGACACTGTTTCAGGGCAAGAGATTCTGCTTTAGACTAAAATATGAATGATGGGAAGAATCTTTCAAAGATTTGATTTTAAGTGAAGTCAATCTGTTGTATACTTTGCAATAAGTATATTGCAACTCTGTTCTGTGGGTTTTATACACAATGAAACAGCTTTTCAAAGCATTGTAATCACCTTAGACACTGTTTCAGGCCAAGAGATTCTGCTTTAGACTGAAATATGAATGATGGGAAGAATCTTTCAAAGATTTGATTTTAAGTGAAGACAATCTGTTGTATAGTTTGCAATAAGTACATTGCAACTCTTTTCTTTAGCTTTTATACACCTTTTCAAAGCATTGTAATCGACATTTCAGCGCAAGAGATTCTACTTTAGACTAAAATATAAATGATGGGAAGAATCTTTCAAAGGTTTGATTTTTAGTGAAGACAATCTGATGTATAGTTTGCAATAAGTACATTGCAAATCTATTCTTTGGGTTTTATACACAATGAAACAGCTTTTCAAAGCATTGTATTCACCTTAGACACTGTTTCAGTGCAAGAGATTCTACTTTAGACTAAAATATGAATGATGGGAAGAATCTTTCAAAGATTTCATTTTAAGTGAAGACAATCTGTTGTATAGTTTGCAATAAGTATGTTGCAACTCTGTTCTTTAGCTTTTATAAAGCTTTTCAAAGCTTTGTAATCGCCGTTGACACTATTTCAGGGCAAAAGAGTTTCTACTTTAGACTAAAATATGAATGATGGGAAAGTTTTGATTTTAAGTGAAGAAAATCTGTTTGACACTTTAGAATAAGTACTTTGCAACTCTGTTCTTTAGCTTTTATTAACAATAAAACAACTTTTCAACATATTGTAATTAACTTAAAAACTGTTTCAAGGCAAGACATTTTATTTTAGAGTAAAATATGAATGATGGGAAAGATTTAATGGTAAGTGAAGACAATCTGTTGTATAGTTTGCAATATGTACATTGTATCTCTGTTCTTTAGGTTTTATAAACTATGAAACATGATTTCAAAGCATTGTAATAGCCTTAAGCACTGTTTGAGTGTAAGAGATTCTACTTTAGACCAAAATATGAATGATGGGAAGAATCTTTCAAAGATCTGAGTTTAAGTGAAGACAATCTGTTGTATACTTTGCAATAAGTACATTGCAACTTTGTTCTGTCGGTTTTAAACACAATGAAACAGCTTTTCAAAGCATTGTAATTTTACAATTTAGACACTTTCAGGGCAAGAGATTCTGCTTTAGACTAAAATATAAATGATGGGAAAGATGTGATTTTAAGTGAAGACAATCTGTTGTATAGTTTGCAATAAGTACACTGCAACTCTTTTCTTTAGCTTTTATAGTCTATGAAACACCTTTTCAAAGTATTTTAATCGAAGAAAAAACTGTTTCAGCGCAAAAGATTGTACTTTATACTAAAATATGAATGATGGGAAGAATCTTTCAAAGATTTGATTTTAAGTGAAGACAATCTGTTGTATACTTTGCAATAAGTACATTGCAACTTTGTTCTGTGGGTTTTATACACAATGAAACAGCTTTTCAAAGTATTGTAATCACCTTAGACACTGTTTCATGGCAAGAGAATCTGCTTTAGACTAAAATATGAATGATGGGAAGAATCTTTCAAAGATTTGATTTTAAGTGAAGACAATCTGTTGTATAGTTTGCAATAAGTACATTGCAACTCTTTTCTTTAGCTTTTATACACCTTTTCAAAGCATTGTAATCGACATTTCAGCGCAAGAGATTCTACTTTAGACTAAAATATAAATGATGGAAAGAATCTTTCAAAGATTTGATTTTAAGTGAAGACAATCTGATGTAAAGTTTGCAATAAGTACATTGCAAATCTATTCTGTGGGTTTTATACACAATGAAACAGCTTTCAAAGCATTGTAATCACCTTAGACACTCTCAGCGCAAGAGATTCTGCTTTAGACTAAAATATAAATGATGGGAAATATTTGATTTTAAGTGAAGGCAATCTGTTGTATAGTTTGCAATAAGTACATTGCAACTCTGTTCTTTAGCTTTTATACACAATGAAACACCTTTTCCAAGAATTGTAATCTCCTTAAACACTTTTTCAGGGCAAGAGATTCTGCTTTATACTAAAATATAAATGATGAGAAAGAATCTTTCACAGAATTGATTTTAAGTGAAGACAATCTGTTGTATAGTTTGCAATAAGTACATTGCAACTCTTTTCTTTAGCTTTTATACACCTTTTCAAAGCATTGTAATCGACATTTCAGCGCAAGAGATTCTACTTTAGACTAAAATATAAATGATGGGAAGAATCTTTCAAAGGTTTGATTTTTAGTGAAGACAATCTGATGTATAGTTTGCAATAAGTACATTGCAAATCTATTCTGTGGGTTTTATACACAATGAAACAGCTTTTCAAAGCATTGTATTCACCTTAGGCACTGTTTCAGTGCAAGAGATTCTACTTTAGACTAAAATATGAATGATGGGAAGAATCTTTCAAAGATTTCATTTTAAGTGAAGACAATCTGTTGTATAGTTTGCAATAAGTATGTTGCAACTCTGTTCTTTAGCTTTTATACAGCTTTTCAAAGCTTTGTAATCGCCGTTGACACTATTTCAGGGCAAAAGAGTTTCTACTTTAGACTAAAATATGAATGATGGGAAAGTTTTGATTTTAAGTGAAGAAAATCTGTTTGACACTTTAGAATAAGTACTTTGCAACTCTGTTCTTTAGCTTTTATTAACAATAAAACAACTTTTCAACATATTGTAATTAACTTAAAAACTGTTTCAAGGCAAGACATTTTATTTTAGAGTAAAATATGAATGATGGGAAAGATTTAATGGTAAGTGAAGACAATCTGTTGTATAGTTTGCAATATGTACATTGTATCTCTGTTCTTTAGGTTTTATAAACTATGAAACATGATTTCAAAGCATTGTAATAGCCTTAAGCACTGTTTGAGTGTAAGAGATTCTACTTTAGACCAAAATATGAATGATGGGAAGAATCTTTCAAAGATCTGAGTTTAAGTGAAGACAATCTGTTGTATACTTTGCAATAAGTACATTGCAACTTTGTTCTGTCGGTTTTAAACACAATGAAACAGCTTTTCAAAGCATTGTAATTTTACAATTTAGACACTTTCAGGGCAAGAGATTCTGCTTTAGACTAAAATATAAATGATGGGAAAGATGTGATTTTAAGTGAAGACAATCTGTTGTATAGTTTGCAATAAGTACACTGCAACTCTTTTCTTTAGCTTTTATAGTCTATGAAACACCTTTTCAAAGTATTTTAATCGAAGAAAAAACTGTTTCAGCGCAAAAGATTGTACTTTATACTAAAATATGAATGATGGGAAGAATCTTTCAAAGATTTGATTTTAAGTGAAGACAATCTGTTGTATACTTTGCAATAAGTACATTGCAACTTTGTTCTGTGGGTTTTATACACAATGAAACAGCTTTTCAAAGCATTGTAATCACCTTAGACACTGTTTCATGGCAAGAGAATCTGCTTTAGACTAAAATATGAATGATGGGAAGAATCTTTCAAAGATTTGATTTTAAGTGAAGACAATCTGTTGTATAGTTTGCAATAAGTACATTGCAACTCTTTTCTTTAGCTTTTATACACCTTTTCAAAGCATTGTAATCGACATTTCAGCGCAAGAGATTCTACTTTAGACTAAAATATAAATGATGGAAAGAATCTTTCAAAGATTTGATTTTAAGTGAAGACAATCTGATGTAAAGTTTGCAATAAGTACATTGCAAATCTATTCTGTGGGTTTTATACACAATGAAACAGCTTTCAAAGCATTGTAATCACCTTAGACACTCTCAGCGCAAGAGATTCTGCTTTAGACTAAAATATAAATGATGGGAAATATTTGATTTTAAGTGAAGGCAATCTGTTGTATAGTTTGCAAGAAGTACATTGCAACTCTGTTCTTTAGCTTTTATACACAATGAAACACCTTTTCCAAGAATTGTAATCTCCTTAAACACTTTTTCAGGGCAAGAGATTCTGCTTTATACTAAAATATAAATGATGAGAAAGAATCTTTCACAGAATTGATTTTAAGTGAAGACAATCTGTTGTATAGTTTGCAATAAGTACATTGCAACTCTTTTCTTTAGCTTTTATACACCTTTTCAAAGCATTGTAATCGACATTTCAGCGCAAGAGATTCTACTTTAGACTAAAATATAAATGATGGGAAGAATCTTTCAAAGGTTTGATTTTTAGTGAAGACAATCTGATGTATAGTTTGCAATAAGTACATTGCAAATCTATTCTGTGGGTTTTATACACAATGAAACAGCTTTTCAAAGCATTGTATTCACCTTAGGCACTGTTTCAGTGCAAGAGATTCTACTTTAGACTAAAATATGAATGATGGGAAGAATCTTTCAAAGATTTCATTTTAAGTGAAGACAATCTGTTGTATAGTTTGCAATAAGTATGTTGCAACTCTGTTCTTTAGCTTTTATACAGCTTTTCAAAGCTTTGTAATCGCCGTTGACACTATTTCAGGGCAAAAGAGTTTCTACTTTAGACTAAAATATGAATGATGGGAAAGTTTTGATTTTAAGTGAAGAAAATCTGTTTGACACTTTAGAATAAGTACTTTGCAACTCTGTTCTTTAGCTTTTATTAACAATAAAACAACTTTTCAACATATTGTAATTAACTTAAAAACTGTTTCAAGGCAAGACATTTTATTTTAGAGTAAAATATGAATGATGGGAAAGATTTAATGGTAAGTGAAGACAATCTGTTGTATAGTTTGCAATATGTACATTGTATCTCTGTTCTTTAGGTTTTATAAACTATGAAACATGATTTCAAAGCATTGTAATAGCCTTAAGCACTGTTTGAGTGTAAGAGATTCTACTTTAGACCAAAATATGAATGATGGGAAGAATCTTTCAAAGATCTGAGTTTAAGTGAAGACAATCTGTTGTATACTTTGCAATAAGTACATTGCAACTTTGTTCTGTCGGTTTTAAACACAATGAAACAGCTTTTCAAAGCATTGTAATTTTACAATTTAGACACTTTCAGGGCAAGAGATTCTGCTTTAGACTAAAATATAAATGATGGGAAAGATGTGATTTTAAGTGAAGACAATCTGTTGTATAGTTTGCAATAAGTACACTGCAACTCTTTTCTTTAGCTTTTATAGTCTATGAAACACCTTTTCAAAGTATTTTAATCGAAGAAAAAACTGTTTCAGCGCAAAAGATTGTACTTTATACTAAAATATGAATGATGGGAAGAATCTTTCAAAGATTTGATTTTAAGTGAAGACAATCTGTTGTATACTTTGCAATAAGTACATTGCAACTTTGTTCTGTGGGTTTTATACACAATGAAACAGCTTTTCAAAGCATTGTAATCACCTTAGACACTGTTTCATGGCAAGAGAATCTGCTTTAGACTAAAATATGAATGATGGGAAGAATCTTTCAAAGATTTGATTTTAAGTGAAGACAATCTGTTGTATAGTTTGCAATAAGTACATTGCAACTCTTTTCTTTAGCTTTTATACACCTTTTCAAAGCATTGTAATCGACATTTCAGCGCAAGAGATTCTACTTTAGACTAAAATATAAATGATGGAAAGAATCTTTCAAAGATTTGATTTTAAGTGAAGACAATCTGTTGTATAGTTTGCAATAAGTACATTGCAACTCTTTTCTTTAGCTTTTATACACCTTTTCAAAGCATTGTAATCGACATTTCAGCGCAAGAGATTCTACTTTAGACTAAAATATAAATGATGGAAAGAATCTTTCAAAGATTTGATTTTAAGTGAAGACAATCTGATGTAAAGTTTGCAATAAGTACATTGCAAATCTATTCTGTGGGTTTTATACACAATGAAACAGCTTTCAAAGCATTGTAATCACCTTAGACACTCTCAGCGCAAGAGATTCTGCTTTAGACTAAAATATAAATGATGGGAAATATTTGATTTTAAGTGAAGGCAATCTGTTGTATAGTTTGCAATAAGTACATTGCAACTCTGTTCTTTAGCTTTTATACACAATGAAACACCTTTTCCAAGAATTGTAATCTCCTTAAACACTTTTTCAGGGCAAGAGATTCTGCTTTATACTAAAATATGAATGATGAGAAAGAATCTTTCACAGAATTGATTTTAAGTGAAGACAATCTGTTGTATAGTTTGCAATAAGTACATTGCAACTCTTTTCTTTAGCTTTTATACACCTTTTCAAAGCATTGTAATCGACATTTCAGCGCAAGAGATTCTACTTTAGACTAAAATATAAATGATGGGAAGAATCTTTCAAAGGTTTGATTTTTAGTGAAGACAATCTGATGTATAGTTTGCAATAAGTACATTGCAAATCTATTCTGTGGGTTTTATACACAATGAAACAGCTTTTCAAAGCATTGTATTCACCTTAGGCACTGTTTCAGTGCAAGAGATTCTACTTTAGACTAAAATATGAATGATGGGAAGAATCTTTCAAAGATTTCATTTTAAGTGAAGACAATCTGTTGTATAGTTTGCAATAAGTATGTTGCAACTCTGTTCTTTAGCTTTTATACAGCTTTTCAAAGCTTTGTAATCGCCGTTGACACTATTTCAGGGCAAAAGAGTTTCTACTTTAGACTAAAATATGAATGATGGGAAAGTTTTGATTTTAAGTGAAGAAAATCTGTTTGACACTTTAGAATAAGTACTTTGCAACTCTGTTCTTTAGCTTTTATTAACAATAAAACAACTTTTCAACATATTGTAATTAACTTAAAAACTGTTTCAAGGCAAGACATTTTATTTTAGAGTAAAATATGAATGATGGGAAAGATTTAATGGTAAGTGAAGACAATCTGTTGTATAGTTTGCAATATGTACATTGTATCTCTGTTCTTTAGGTTTTATAAACTATGAAACATGATTTCAAAGCATTGTAATAGCCTTAAGCACTGTTTGAGTGTAAGAGATTCTACTTTAGACCAAAATATGAATGATGGGAAGAATCTTTCAAAGATCTGAGTTTAAGTGAAGACAATCTGTTGTATACTTTGCAATAAGTACATTGCAACTTTGTTCTGTCGGTTTTAAACACAATGAAACAGCTTTTCAAAGCATTGTAATTTTACAATTTAGACACTTTCAGGGCAAGAGATTCTGCTTTAGACTAAAATATAAATGATGGGAAAGATGTGATTTTAAGTGAAGACAATCTGTTGTATAGTTTGCAATAAGTACACTGCAACTCTTTTCTTTAGCTTTTATAGTCTATGAAACACCTTTTCAAAGTATTTTAATCGAAGAAAAAACTGTTTCAGCGCAAAAGATTGTACTTTATACTAAAATATGAATGATGGGAAGAATCTTTCAAAGATTTGATTTTAAGTGAAGACAATCTGTTGTATACTTTGCAATAAGTACATTGCAACTTTGTTCTGTGGGTTTTATACACAATGAAACAGCTTTTCAAAGCATTGTAATCACCTTAGACACTGTTTCATGGCAAGAGAATCTGCTTTAGACTAAAATATGAATGATGGGAAGAATCTTTCAAAGATTTGATTTTAAGTGAAGACAATCTGTTGTATAGTTTGCAATAAGTACATTGCAACTCTTTTCTTTAGCTTTTATACACCTTTTCAAAGCATTGTAATCGACATTTCAGCGCAAGAGATTCTACTTTAGACTAAAATATAAATGATGGAAAGAATCTTTCAAAGATTTGATTTTAAGTGAAGACAATCTGATGTAAAGTTTGCAATAAGTACATTGCAAATCTATTCTGTGGGTTTTATACACAATGAAACAGCTTTCAAAGCATTGTAATCACCTTAGACACTCTCAGCGCAAGAGATTCTGCTTTAGACTAAAATATAAATGATGGGAAATATTTGATTTTAAGTGAAGGCAATCTGTTGTATAGTTTGCAATAAGTACATTGCAACTCTGTTCTTTAGCTTTTATACACAATGAAACACCTTTTCCAAGAATTGTAATCTCCTTAAACACTTTTTCAGGGCAAGAGATTCTGCTTTATACTAAAATATGAATGATGAGAAAGAATCTTTCACAGAATTGATTTTAAGTGAAGACAATCTGTTGTATAGTTTGCAATAAGTACATTGCAACTCTTTTCTTTAGCTTTTATACACCTTTTCAAAGCATTGTAATCGACATTTCAGCGCAAGAGATTCTACTTTAGACTAAAATATAAATGATGGGAAGAATCTTTCAAAGGTTTGATTTTTAGTGAAGACAATCTGATGTATAGTTTGCAATAAGTACATTGCAAATCTATTCTGTGGGTTTTATACACAATGAAACAGCTTTTCAAAGCATTGTATTCACCTTAGGCACTGTTTCAGTGCAAGAGATTCTACTTTAGACTAAAATATGAATGATGGGAAGAATCTTTCAAAGATTTCATTTTAAGTGAAGACAATCTGTTGTATAGTTTGCAATAAGTATGTTGCAACTCTGTTCTTTAGCTTTTATACAGCTTTTCAAAGCTTTGTAATCGCCGTTGACACTATTTCAGGGCAAAAGAGTTTCTACTTTAGACTAAAATATGAATGATGGGAAAGTTTTGATTTTAAGTGAAGAAAATCTGTTTGACACTTTAGAATAAGTACTTTGCAACTCTGTTCTTTAGCTTTTATTAACAATAAAACAACTTTTCAACATATTGTAATTAACTTAAAAACTGTTTCAAGGCAAGACATTTTATTTTAGAGTAAAATATGAATGATGGGAAAGATTTAATGGTAAGTGAAGACAATCTGTTGTATAGTTTGCAATATGTACATTGTATCTCTGTTCTTTAGGTTTTATAAACTATGAAACATGATTTCAAAGCATTGTAATAGCCTTAAGCACTGTTTGAGTGTAAGAGATTCTACTTTAGACCAAAATATGAATGATGGGAAGAATCTTTCAAAGATCTGAGTTTAAGTGAAGACAATCTGTTGTATACTTTGCAATAAGTACATTGCAACTTTGTTCTGTCGGTTTTAAACACAATGAAACAGCTTTTCAAAGCATTGTAATTTTACAATTTAGACACTTTCAGGGCAAGAGATTCTGCTTTAGACTAAAATATAAATGATGGGAAAGATGTGATTTTAAGTGAAGACAATCTGTTGTATAGTTTGCAATAAGTACACTGCAACTCTTTTCTTTAGCTTTTATAGTCTATGAAACACCTTTTCAAATTATTTTAATCGAAGAAAAAACTGTTTCAGCGCAAAAGATTGTACTTTATACTAAAATATGAATGATGGGAAGAATCTTTCAAAGATTTGATTTTAAGTGAAGACAATCTGTTGTATACTTTGCAATAAGTACATTGCAACTTTGTTCTGTGGGTTTTATACACAATGAAACAGCTTTTCAAAGCATTGTAATCACCTTAGACACTGTTTCATGGCAAGAGAATCTGCTTTAGACTAAAATATGAATGATGGGAAGAATCTTTCAAAGATTTGATTTTAAGTGAAGACAATCTGTTGTATAGTTTGCAATAAGTACATTGCAACTCTTTTCTTTAGCTTTTATACACCTTTTCAAAGCATTGTAATCGACATTTCAGCGCAAGAGATTCTACTTTAGACTAAAATATAAATGATGGAAAGAATCTTTCAAAGATTTGATTTTAAGTGAAGACAATCTGATGTAAAGTTTGCAATAAGTACATTGCAAATCTATTCTGTGGGTTTTATACACAATGAAACAGCTTTCAAAGCATTGTAATCACCTTAGACACTCTCAGCGCAAGAGATTCTGCTTTAGACTAAAATATAAATGATGGGAAATATTTGATTTTAAGTGAAGGCAATCTGTTGTATAGTTTGCAATAAGTACATTGCAACTCTGTTCTTTAGCTTTTATACACAATGAAACACCTTTTCCAAGAATTGTAATCTCCTTAAACACTTTTTCAGGGCAAGAGATTCTGCTTTATACTAAAATATGAATGATGAGAAAGAATCTTTCACAGAATTGATTTTAAGTGAAGACAATCTGTTGTATAGTTTGCAATAAGTACATTGCAACTCTTTTCTTTAGCTTTTATACACCTTTTCAAAGCATTGTAATCGACATTTCAGCGCAAGAGATTCTACTTTAGACTAAAATATAAATGATGGGAAGAATCTTTCAAAGGTTTGATTTTTAGTGAAGACAATCTGATGTATAGTTTGCAATAAGTACATTGCAAATCTATTCTGTGGGTTTTATACACAATGAAACAGCTTTTCAAAGCATTGTATTCACCTTAGGCACTGTTTCAGTGCAAGAGATTCTACTTTAGACTAAAATATGAATGATGGGAAGAATCTTTCAAAGATTTCATTTTAAGTGAAGACAATCTGTTGTATAGTTTGCAATAAGTATGTTGCAACTCTGTTCTTTAGCTTTTATACAGCTTTTCAAAGCTTTGTAATCGCCGTTGACACTATTTCAGGGCAAAAGAGTTTCTACTTTAGACTAAAATATGAATGATGGGAAAGTTTTAATTTTAAGTGAAGAAAATCTGTTTGACACTTTAGAATAAGTACTTTGCAACTCTGTTCTTTAGCTTTTATTAACAATAAAACAACTTTTCAACATATTGTAATTAACTTAAAAACTGTTTCAAGGCAAGACATTTTATTTTAGAGTAAAATATGAATGATGGGAAAGATTTAATGGTAAGTGAAGACAATCTGTTGTATAGTTTGCAATATGTACATTGTATCTCTGTTCTTTAGGTTTTATAAACTATGAAACATGATTTCAAAGCATTGTAATAGCCTTAAGCACTGTTTGAGTGTAAGAGATTCTACTTTAGACCAAAATATGAATGATGGGAAGAATCTTTCAAAGATCTGAGTTTAAGTGAAGACAATCTGTTGTATACTTTGCAATAAGTACATTGCAACTTTGTTCTGTCGGTTTTAAACACAATGAAACAGCTTTTCAAAGCATTGTAATTTTACAATTTAGACACTTTCAGGGCAAGAGATTCTGCTTTAGACTAAAATATAAATGATGGGAAAGATGTGATTTTAAGTGAAGACAATCTGTTGTATAGTTTGCAATAAGTACACTGCAACTCTTTTCTTTAGCTTTTATAGTCTATGAAACACCTTTTCAAAGTATTTTAATCGAAGAAAAAACTGTTTCAGCGCAAAAGATTGTACTTTATACTAAAATATGAATGATGGGAAGAATCTTTCAAAGATTTGATTTTAAGTGAAGACAATCTGTTGTATACTTTGCAATAAGTACATTGCAACTTTGTTCTGTGGGTTTTATACACAATGAAACAGCTTTTCAAAGCATTGTAATCACCTTAGACACTGTTTCATGGCAAGAGATTCTGCTTTAGACTAAAATATGAATGATGGGAAGAATCTTTCAAAGATTTGATTTTAAGTGAAGACAATCTGTTGTATAGTTTGCAATAAGTACATTGCAACTCTTTTCTTTAGCTTTTATACACCTTTTCAAAGCATTGTAATCGACGTTTCAGCGCAAGAGATTCTACTTTAGACTAAAATATAAATGATGGGAAGAATCTTTCAAAGATTTGATTTTCAGTGAAGACAATCTGATGTAAAGTTTGCAATAAGTAAATTGCAAATCTATTCTGTGGGTTTTATACACAATGAAACAGCTTTCAAAGCATTGTAATCACCTTAGACACTTTCAGCGCAAGAGATTCTGCTTTAGACTAAAATATAAATGATGGGAAATATTTGATTTTAAGTGAAGGCAATCTGTTGTATAGTTTGCAATAAGTACATTGCAACTCTTTTCTTTAGCTTTTATAGTCTATGAAACACCTTTTCAAAGCATTGTAATCGCCTTAGACACTGTTTCAGGGCAAGAGATTCTGCTTTATACTAAAATATGAATGATGGGAAGAATCTTTCAAAGATTTGATTTTAAGTGAAGACAATCTGTTGTATACTTTGCAATAAGTATATTGCAACTCTGTTCTGTGGGTTTTATACACAATGAAACAGCTTTTCAAAGCATTGTAATCACCTTAGACACTGTTTCAGGGCAAGAGATTCTGCTTTAGACTAAAGTATGAATGATGGGAAGAATCTTTCAAAGATTTGATTTTAAGTGAAGGCAATCTGTTGTATAGTTTGCAATACGTACATTGCAACTCTCTCCTTGGGGTTTTATACACAATGAAACAGCTTTTCAAAGCATTGTCATCACCTTAGACACTGTTTCAGGCCAAGAGATTCTGCTTTAGACTGAAATATGAATGATGGGAAGAATCTTTCAAAGATTTGATTTTAAGTGAAGACAATCTGTTGTATAGTTTGCAATAAGTACATTGCAACTCTTTTCTTTAGCTTTTATACACCTTTTCAAAGCATTGTAATCGACATTTCAGCGCAAGAGTTTCTACTTTAGACTAAAATATGAATGATGGGAAAGTTTTGATTTTAAGTGAAGAAAATCTGTTTGACACTTTAGAATAAGTACTTTGCAACTCTGTTCTTTAGCTTTTATTAACAATAAAACAACTTTTCAACATATTGTAATTAACTTAAAAACTGTTTCAAGGCAAGACATTTTATTTTAGAGTAAAATATGAATGATGGGAAAGATTTAATGGTAAGTGAAGACAATCTGTTGTATAGTTTGCAATATGTACATTGTATCTCTGTTCTTTAGGTTTTATAAACTATGAAACATGATTTCAAAGCATTGTAATAGCCTTAAGCACTGTTTGAGTGTAAGAGATTCTACTTTAGACCAAAATATGAATGATGGGAAGAATCTTTCAAAGATCTGAGTTTAAGTGAAGACAATCTGTTATATACTTTGCAATAAGTACATTGCAACTTTGTTCTGTCGGTTTTAAACACAATGCAACAGCTTTTCAAAGCATTGTAATTTTACAATTTAGACACTTTCAGGGCAAGAGATTCTGCTTTAGACTAAAATATAAATGATGGGAAAGATTTGATTTTAAGTGAAGACAATCTGTTGTATAGTTTGCAATAAGTACACTGCAACTCTTTTCTTTAGCTTTTATAGTCTATGAAACACCTTTTCAAAGTATTTTAATCGAAGAAAAAACTGTTTCAGCGCAAAAGATTGTACTTTATACTAAAATATGAATGATGGGAAGAATCTTTCAAAGATTTGATTTTAAGTGAAGACAATCTGTTGTATACTTTGCAATAAGTACATTGCAACTTTGTTCTGTGGGTTTTATACACAATGAAACAGCTTTTCAAAGCATTGTAATCACCTTAGACACTGTTTCATGGCAAGAGATTCTGCTTTAGACTAAAATATGAATGATGGGAAGAATCTTTCAAAGATTTGATTTTAAGTGAAGACAATCTGTTGTATAGTTTGCAATAAGTACATTGCAACTCTTTTCTTTAGCTTTTATACACCTTTTCAAAGCATTGTAATCGACATTTCAGCGCAAGAGATTCTACTTTAGACTAAAATATAAATGATGGAAAGAATCTTTCAAAGATTTGATTTTAAGTGAAGACAATCTGATGTAAAGTTTGCAATAAGTACATTGCAAATCTATTCTGTGGGTTTTATACACAATGAAACAGCTTTCAAAGCATTGTAATCACCTTAGACACTTTCAGCGCAAGAGATTCTGCTTTAGACTAAAATATAAATGATGGGAAATATTTGATTTTAAGTGAAGGCAATCTGTTGTATAGTTTGCAATAAGTACATTGCAACTCTGTTCTTTAGCTTTTATACACAATGAAACACCTTTTCCAAGAATTGTAATCTCCTTAAACACTTTTTCAGGGCAAGAGATTCTGCTTTATACTAAAATATGAATGATGAGAAAGAATCTTTCACAGAATTGATTTTAAGTGAAGACAATCTGTTGTATAGTTTGCAATAAGTACATTGCAACTCTTTTCTTTAGCTTTTATACACCTTTTCAAAGCATTGTAATCGACATTTCAGCGCAAGAGATTCTACTTTAGACTAAAATATAAATGATGGGAAGAATCTTTCAAAGGTTTGATTTTTAGTGAAGACAATCTGATGTATAGTTTGCAATAAGTACATTGCAAATCTATTCTGTGGGTTTTATACACAATGAAACAGCTTTTCAAAGCATTGTATTCACCTTAGGCACTGTTTCAGTGCAAGAGATTCTACTTTAGACTAAAATATGAATGATGGGAAGAATCTTTCAAAGATTTCATTTTAAGTGAAGACAATCTGTTGTATAGTTTGCAATAAGTATGTTGCAACTCTGTTCTTTAGCTTTTATACAGCTTTTCAAAGCTTTGTAATTGCCGTTGACACTATTTCAGGGCAAAAGAGTTTCTACTTTAGACTAAAATATGAATGATGGGAAAGTTTTGATTTTAAGTGAAGAAAATCTGTTTGACACTTTAGAATAAGTACTTTGCAACTCTGTTCTTTAGCTTTTATTAACAATAAAACAACTTTTCAACATATTGTAATTAACTTAAAAACTGTTTCAAGGCAAGACATTTTATTTTAGAGTAAAATATGAATGATGGGAAAGATTTAATGGTAAGTGAAGACAATCTGTTGTATAGTTTGCAATATGTACATTGTATCTCTGTTCTTTAGGTTTTATAAACTATGAAACATGATTTCAAAGCATTGTAATAGCCTTAAGCACTGTTTGAGTGTAAGAGATTCTACTTTAGACCAAAATATGAATGATGGGAAGAATCTTTCAAAGATCTGAGTTTAAGTGAAGACAATCTGTTGTATACTTTGCAATAAGTACATTGCAACTTTGTTCTGTCGGTTTTAAACACAATGAAAGAGCTTTTCAAAGCATTGTAATTTTACAATTTAGACACTTTCAGGGCAAGAGATTCTGCTTTAGACTAAAATATAAATGATGGGAAAGATTTGATTTTAAGTGAAGACAATCTGTTGTATAGTTTGCAATAAGTACACTGCAACTCTTTTCTTTAGCTTTTATAGTCTATGAAACACCTTTTCAAAGTATTTTAATCGAAGAAAAAACTGTTTCAGCGCAAAAGATTGTACTTTATACTAAAATATGAATGATGGGAAGAATCTTTCAAAGATTTGATTTTAAGTGAAGACAATCTGTTGTATACTTTGCAATAAGTACATTGCAACTTTGTTCTGTGGGTTTTATACACAATGAAACAGCTTTTCAAAGCATTGTAATCACCTTAGACACTGTTTCATGGCAAGAGATTCTGCTTTAGACTAAAATATGAATGATGGGAAGAATCTTTCAAAGATTTGATTTTAAGTGAAGACAATCTGTTGTATAGTTTGCAATAATTACATTGCAACTCTTTTCTTTAGCTTTTATACACCTTTTCAAAGCATTGTAATCGACATTTCAGCGCAAGAGATTCTACTTTAGACTAAAATATAAATGATGGAAAGAATCTTTCAAAGATTTGATTTTAAGTGAAGACAATCTGATGTAAAGTTTGCAATAAGTACATTACAAATCTATTCTGTGGGTTTTATACACAATGAAACAGCTTTCAAAGCATTGTAATCACCTTAGACACTTTCAGCGCAAGAGATTCTACTTTAGACTAAAATATGAATGATGGGAAGAATCTTTCAAAGATTTCATTTTAAGTGAAGACAATCTGTTGTATAGTTTGCAATAAGTATGTTGCAACTCTGTTCTTTAGCTTTTATACAGCTTTTCAAAGCTTTGTAATCGCCGTTGACACTATTTCAGGGCAAAAGAGTTTCTGCTTTAGACTAAAACATGAATGATGGGAAAGTTTTGATTTTAAGTGAAGAAAATCTGTTTGACACTTTAGAATAAGTACTTTGCAACTCTGTTCTTTAGCTTTTATTAACAATAAAACAACTTTTCAACATATTGTAATTAACGTAAAAACTGTTTCAAGGCAAGACATTTTATTTTAGAGTAAAATATGAATGATGGGAAAGATTTAATGGTAAGTGAAGACAATCTGTTGTATAGTTTGCAATATGTACATTGTATCTCTGTTCTTTAGGTTTTATAAACTATGAAACATGATTTCAAAGCATTGTAATAGCCTTAAGCACTGTTTGAGTGTAAGAGATTCTACTTTAGACCAAAATATGAATGATGGGAAGAATCTTTCAAAGATCTGAGTTTAAGTGAAGACAATCTGTTGTATACTTTGCAATAAGTACATTGCAACTTTGTTCTGTCGGTTTTAAACACAATGAAACAGCTTTTCAAAGCATTGTAATTTTACAATTTAGACACTTTCAGGGCAAGAGATTCTGCTTTAGACTAAAATATAAATGATGGGAAAGATTTGATTTTAAGTGAAGACAATCTGTTGTATAGTTTGCAATAAGTACACTGCAACTCTTTTCTTTAGCTTTTATAGTCTATGAAACACCTTTTCAAAGTATTTTAATCGAAGAAAAAACTGTTTCAGCGCAAAAGATTGTACTTTATACTAAAATATGAATGATGGGAAGAATCTTTCAAAGATTTGATTTAAAGTGAAGACAATCTGTTGTATACTTTGCAATAAGTACATTGCAACTTTGTTCTGTGGGTTTTATACACAATGAAACAGCTTTTCAAAGCATTGTAATCACCTTAGACACTGTTTCATGGCAAGAGATTCTGCTTTAGACTAAAATATGAATGATGGGAAGAATCTTTCAAAGATTTGATTTTAAGTGAAGACAATCTGTTGTATAGTTTGCAATAAGTACATTGCAACTCTTTTCTTTAGCTTTTATACACAATGAAACACCTTTTCCAAGAATTGTAATCTCCTTAAACACTTTTTCAGGGCAAGAGATTCTGCTTTATACTAAAATATGAATGATGAGAAAGAATCTTTCACAGAATTGATTTTAAGTGAAGACAATCTGTTGTATAGTTTGCAATAAGTACATTGCAACTCTTTTCTTTAGCTTTTATACACCTTTTCAAAGCATTGTAATCGACATTTCAGCGCAAGAGATTCTACTTTAGACTAAAATATAAATGATGGGAAGAATCTTTCAAAGGTTTGATTTTTAGTGAAGACAATCTGATGTATAGTTTGCAATAAGTACATTGCAAATCTATTCTGTGGGTTTTATACACAATGAAACAGCTTTCAAAGCATTGTAATCACCTTAGACACTTTCAGCGCAAGAGATTCTGCTTTAGACTAAAATATAAATGATGGGAAATATTTGATTTTAAGTGAAGGCAATCTGTTGTATAGTTTGCAATAAGTACATTGCAACTCTGTTCTTTAGCTTTTATACACAATGAAACACCTTTTCCAAGAATTGTAATCGCCTTAGACACTGTTTCAGGGCAAGAGATTCTGCTTTATACTAAAATATGAATGATGGGAAGAATCTTTCAAAGATTTGATTTTAAGTGAAGACAATCTGTTGTATACTTTGCAATAAGTATATTGCAACTCTGTTCTGTGGGTTTTATACACAATGAAACAGCTTTTCAAAGCATTGTAATCACCTTAGACACTGTTTCAAGGCAAGAGATTCTGCTTTAGACCAAAATATGAATGATGGGAAGAATCTTTCAAAGATTTGATTTTAAGTGAAGGCAATCTGTTGTATAGTTTGCAATACATACATTGCAACTCTCTCCTTGGGGTTTTATACACAATGAAACAGCTTTTCAAAGCATTGTAATCACCTTAGACACTGTTTCAGGCCAAGAGATTCTGCTTTAGACTGAAATATGAATGATGGGAAGAATCTTTCAAAGATTTGATTTTTAGTGAAGACAATCTGATGTATAGTTTGCAATAAGTACATTGCAAATCTATTCTGTGGGTTTTATACACAATGAAACAGCTTTTCAAAGCATTGTATTCACCTTAGACACTGTTTCAGGCCAAGAGATTCTGCTTTAGACTGAAATATGAATGATGGGAAGAATCTTTCAAAGATTTGATTTTAAGTGAAGACAATCTGTTGTATAGTTTGCAATAAGTACATTGCAACTCTTTTCTTTAGCTTTTATACACATTTTCAAAGCATTGTAATCGACATTTCAGCGCAAGAGATTCTACTTTAGACTGAAATATGAATGATGGGAAGAATCTTTCAAAGATTTGAGTTTAAAGTAAAGATAATCTGTTGTATAGTTCGCATTAAGTACACTGTAACTCTGTTCTTCAGCTTTTTTATACCATGAAACAGGTTTTCCAGGCACTGTAATCGCCTTAATTAAACACTTTTTCAGGGCAAGAGATTCTACTTTAGACTAAAATATGAATGATGGGAAAGATTTGATTTTAAGAGAAGACAATCTGTTTTATACTTTGCAATAAGTACATTGCAACTCTGTTCTTTAGCTTTTATAAACTATGAAACAGGTTTTCAAATTTCCAGAAACGTCCCATGGTTAATCTCATCATCAAATGTGTATGCTGCTTCCTTACTTCCTCTGTAACTCAGCCTCCTTTTACCAATGAGTTTGACTACTTCTATGACTCTTTCCATTGCTTGTCATTTCTTTCTCACCTCATTTTGATGACTACATGTCAGCAAGTGAGAAACGTTGGACTGTTTCCGATCTCGCAGATATGTTGCAGAAGATTGTTCATGTTCTTCAACACGTGTATGAATATGTCACTCATTCCTTTGATGAACATTAATCTGTCTGTGGCGCTGGAAAATGCTAAGCACACTGAACAATAAAGAGAATGGTTGTCTTTGTTGTATTACAACCACCATCTATTTGAACCATCTTTTCACATGAAAGACCTCTTCACCCTTTTGTGTCAGTTTTTTTTAAATAGGGTGGTACTTCTAAAACAGCACACATTCTTCATATCCGCATGGTTTCTTAAAGTAGTTTTAAAAGACAGGTATCCCTTCTGAGGTTCCTCTACATGTGCAATAGCTGTATCAGACATGTCTATCAGCTGATTGAACCAGTTCACCAATTTTCAATAAACCTGTTGATGGTCCAGCTTCTTCTGCTAATTGCTCATGAACGGTAGGTATCAAATCCATTTCTTCATCCCCTTGTTACTTACTTCACCAGGCCTGGGGCTGATATTAGCCTTTGAACAGATCCACAATGTTTCTGCACTTTGATGTACTTTCTGCCAGTTTCTTTTTCTTTCCTTCACATTCTTTCTGAGCCACGCCTTTTCTCCTCGTCTGTTCTGCTTCATCCATATTTGGCAACAGATGCTGAAGGGCTGAAATAAACGACAATTATATGACATCATACAAGGATGAGGTCATGAGTGGGTGTTAATAGAACTTAATTCAATGCCAAATAATTACCCATATTGGCAGTTAGGCCTAAAGCAATGCAAGTTATTGCAGGTATGAAACAATTATTTTTAAGTTGATAATCAAACTGCACATAAAACAATGGAATAAATTATAAACAAGGTTATAATGAAAACCTTAAATGATTCAAATGTTCCATTAACTTAGCGATAAGTGTTCCATCTTAATATGAAAAATTCTTATCCTGTGCTTTATAGCTTTATGTCATCATACTAATAATCAAAGCTGAAAACCACTAATTTTCGCTCATGCAGATGACCAGAGAACAATAAGATGTATAATACATGATGTACACTAATTATTAGTACCAGAGAATTTAAATGCTAGATATGAGAAAAATAAATTGAAATAATGCACTTGCTCCCCGAACTGTAGCGGGATCGAAACAGAAATCGGCAAAGAGCAGTTTTGACCACATTTTTCGCTGCAACGTTGTCTACT